>NW_011495034.1:2734700-2750787 GCF_000754665.1 Bison bison bison | reverse complement strand
CTGATGTTCAAGCTGGTTTTAGAAAAGGCAGAGGAACCAGAGATCAAATTGCCAACATCCACTGGATCATCGAAAAAGCAAGAGAGTTCCAGAAAAACATCTATTTCTGCTTTATTGACTATGCCAAAGTCTTTGACTGTGTGGTTCACAATAAACTATGGAAAATTCTGAAAGAGATGGGAATACCAGACCACCTGACCTGCCTCCTGAGAAATGTGTATGTAGGTCAAGAAGCAACAGTTAGAACTGGACATGGAACAACAGACTGGTTCCAAATAGGAAAAGGAGTACGTCAAGGCTGTATTTGTCACCCTGCTTATTTAACGTATATGCAGAGTATATCATGAGAAACGCTGGACTGGAAGAAACACAAGCTGGAATCAAGATTGCCGGGAGAAGTATCAAGAACCTAAGATATGCAGATGACACCACCCTTATGGCAGAAAGTGAAGAGGAACTAAAAAGCCTCTTGATGAAAGTGAAAGAGGAGAGTGAAAAAGTTGGCTGAAAGCTCAACATTCAGAAAACGAAGATCATGGCATCCGGTCTCATCACTTCATGGGAAATAGATGGGGAAACGGTGGAAACAGTGTCAGACTTTATTTTTTGGGGCTCCAAAATCACTGAAGATGGTGATTGCAGCCATGAAATTAAAAGACACTTACTCCTTGGAAGGAAAGTTATGACCAACCTGGGTAGCATATTCAAAAGCAGAGACATTACTTTGCCAACAAAGGTTCGTCTAGTCAAGGCTATGGTTTTTCCAGTAGTCATGTATGGATGTGAGAGTTGGACTGTGAAGAAGGCTGAGTGCTGAAGAATTGATGCTTTTGAATTGTGGTGTTGGAGAAGACTCCTGAGAGTCCCTTGGACTGCAAGGAAATCCAACCAGTCCATTCTGAAGGAGATCAGCCCTGGGATTTCTTTGGAAGGAATGATGCTAAAGCTGAAACTCCAGTACTCTGGCCACCTCACGTGAAGAGTTGACTCATTGGAAAAGACTCTGATGCTGGGAAGCATTGGGGGCAGGAGGAGAAGGGGACGACAGTGGATGAGATGGCTGGATGGCATCACTGACTCAATGGACGTGAGTCTGGGTGAACCCCAAGAGTTGGTGATGGACAGGGAGGCCTGGCGTGCTGCAATTCATGGGGTCGCAAAGAGTCGGACACGACTGAGCGACTGAACTGAACTGAAGGCCTTAAAACCAAGTCCTGCCTTTACAAAGTGCTTAATAAATGAATTAAGAATCTGTCTTGCTCCTACTTTATACTGAAAACAGAGGTCATCCCTCAACTTCCCACATTTCTGCCTTCAACTTTAGGTACAGTGTGACTTAAAACTACAGTAGTAGCCTTGCCTCAGGGTCCAATGTCTACCTTTCCCAGGGCCCTGTTTTATCCAACATACTTTTTCTTTCATATAATTTCTTTCTTCCTGCACTAACAATTGTGCTTAAATTTCTCCCAATGATTCTAAAAAGAGAACAAATGACAACAAAATTCTAAAACCTTTATCTTAATTACTTCCTGGCTTGGAGCTGTCTTCCTACTTCAACTTTTGGAGAAAAAACAAACAAAAAAACCACTTCTGTCTATCACCTTCTGATACGTCTACCCGCTCTATTAAAACTGTTCTCAATATCATCACCATTCTCTACTAAAGGCCACATTTGTTGGTCTACTTTCAGTCCTGACTGTTTCATTTGTCTGCAGTATTTGATACTATTCACCACAACTTTTTCTTGAAACTCATTCCAGTTTTGGCTTCCAGGTGAGCTCTGTCTCCTGGTATATTTTCTCTCTCTGACTCTTGTTCCTTTCCACTGACTACTTTCGTCCACCTGCCCTTTAAATAATGTAACTCCTAAATATTCACGAGACTTCCCATGAATATTTCCAGGTGGTTCAGTGGTAAAGTATTGCCTGCTGATGCAGGAGATACAGGAGATGAAGATTTGATCCTGGGTTGGGAAGATCCCCTGGAGAAGTCAATGGCAACCCATTCCAGTATTCTTGCCTGGAGAATCCCATGGACAGAGAGAAGCCTGGCAGGCTACAGTCCATGGGTAACAAAGAGTTGGACAGGACACAGCAAATATTCACAGAATGGTCCTGTTCCTTTTCCCTACTTATTATTCACAAGATACTGGCTGATTTCAGTCATTCTCGGACACTTGAATGCTGTCAGCTCTAAAATCCCTCTCTAGGATTTGTATTAGCAAAAGTTTACTTTACACACCCACTTAATATTTGATGGGGCTCAAATTGCACATCTAGTGTTCTTAGTGACAGCTTAGTGTACTGTATCACATTAAAGAAAGAAACTTGAAGACACAATATGTTTTATCATGTAATAGGTTACAGAATTTTAAAAGTATTGGTATTTAATTATGCTAAAGAATAAACCTTTAGATTAAACTAAAAATTTAAAAATCCAACATAATACAAATTCTAGTTTTTAAATTAGCTATACTCTAAAAAATACAGAATAACAATTTTACTCATAAGGTATGTGTATGTAAGACTGTCTGCCATATTTAGACATAGTATTCTAGAATTAATTTATTCTTCTTATATAACATACTGCTAATAAAATTAGATACACTGCAACTTTGTGAAATAGTTGTTTCTTAAGATAAACTTTCTGTTTAAAAAGGAGCAGACATGAGTTATATTGAAAAGTTTTGCCTTAAGGAAGGAATCTGTCAGTTATTACATGTAACACTGAGCAATTCTCAGTTTTTTTTAAAGTGCTCTTCAACACAGTAGTATTATCAGTATTAAAAAATACCTATTACTGACTTTCAAAAAATCCACAAGGAATTTAAAGAGAAGAAACATACACAGTAAAATAGATCAATGAAATCAAAAGTTTGTTTTTAAAAAGACTAAAAATATGATAAACTCATGACAACACTGACCAAAATGTACAAAAGGCTATCTGTATCGCCGGTGTCAAGAATGAGACAGGAAAACTAAATATGCACATGTAAAAGAATGAAATAAGATCCCTATCTCATGCCACTCACAAAAGTTAACTCAAAATGGATTAAACACTTAAATATAAGGCCTGAAATTATAAAACAGAGGAGAATATATACATAAAAGTTCCTTGACATTGGTCTCGGCAGTGATATTCTGGGACAGGTAACCTAGAGCAAAGGCAGCAAAATCAAGAATAAACAAGTGGGACTGCATCAAACTAAAAGGAAAGAGAGGATAAGATACGGGGAAGCCAGAATGAAAAGTTCTAACATGTTTTAAATCATAGCTCCAAAAAAAGGAAGAGAGAATATATGGAGTAAAGGCAATTTAAAAAGACTTCAGAATTGATGAAAGGTATTGACTCAAACCCATTCACGGATCATAGTCTTGTCATGGTGAAGATGCTTGTGCAACTCAAAGAAGCTATGAGCCATGCCGTACAGGGCCCCCAGAGACAGATGGGTCATAATGAAGAGTTTTGACGAAATGTGGTCCACTGGGGGAGGGAATGGCAACCCATTCCAGTATTCTTGTCACGAGAACCCCATGAATCATATAAAAAGGCAAAAACATACGACACCGGAAGATGAGCCCCTCCAGGCTGGAAACTGTCCAACACGCTACTGGGGAAGAGTGGAAGGTAATAACCAATAGCTCCAGAAAGAATATAGCGGCTGGGCCAAAGCAGAAATGACGCTCAGTTGTGGATGTGTCTGGTAGTGAAAGTAAAGTCCGACACTGTAAAGAAAAATGGTGCATAGGAACCTGGAATGTAAGGTTCAAGAATCAAGGTAAACTGGACGAGGTCAGGCAGGAGATGGCAAAAGTGAACACAGACATCTTAGGAATCAGTGAACTAAAATGGACTGGAATGGGTGGATTTAATTCAGATGACCACTGCATCTACCACTGTGGGCAAGAACCCCTTAGAAGAAATGGAATAGCACTCATAATCAACAAAAGAGTCTGAAATGCAGTACTTGGGTGCAATCTCAAAAACAAAAGGAAGATCTTGGTTTGTTTCCAAGGCAAACCATTCTATGTCACAGTAATCCAAGTCTATGCCCCAACCACTGATGCCGAAGAAGCTGAAGTTGACAGATTTCATGAAAACCTACAAGACCTTCTAGAACTAACACCAAAAAAAGATGTCATTTTCATCACAGGGGATTGGAATGCAAAAGTAGGAAGAGAGATCCATAATAACAGGCCAGTTTGGCCTGAGAGTCCAAAATGAAGCAGGGCAAAGGCTAACGGAGTTTTGTCAAGAGAGCATGCCGGACATAGCAAACACCCTTTTCCAACAATCCAAGAGACAACTTTATACATGGATACCACCAGATGGTCAGTATCAAAATCAGACAGATTATGTTCTTTGCAGCTGAAGATGGAGAAGCTCCCTACAGTCAGCAAAAACAAGACATGGAGCTGACTGTGGCTCATATCATGAACTCCTTATTGGAAAATTCAAGCTTAAATGGAAGGAGGTAAGGAAAACCACTAGGCTTTTCAGGTACAACCTAAATCAAATCCCTTATGATTATACAGTGGAGGTGACAAATAGATGTAAGGAATCAGATCTGGTAGACAGAGTGCCTGAAGAATGACCAATAGAGGTTCATAACATCATACAGGAGGCATTGACCAAAACCATGACCAAGAAAAAGAAATGCAAGAAGGCAAAGTGGTTGTCTGAGGAGGCTTTACAAATAACTGAGAAAAGAAGAGAAGTGAAAGGCAAGGGACAAAGGGAAAGATAAACTGAAGGTAGAGTTTCAGAGAATAGCAAGGAGAGATAAGAAAGCCTTCTTAAGTAAACAATGCAAAGAAATACAAGAAAACTATTAAATAGAATGGGAAAGACTAGAGATCTCTTCAAGAAAATTAGAGATACCAAGACAATATTTGATGCAAAGATGGACATGATAAAGGACAGAAACAGTAAGAACCTAACAGATGTAGAAGAGATTAAGAAGAGGTGGCAAGAATACATAGAACTGTACAAAAAATGTCTTAATGACATGAATGACCACAGTGGTGTGGTCCATCACCTAGAGCTGGATATCCTGGAGTGTAAAGTCAAATAGGCCTTAGGAAGCATCACTACAAACAGATCTAGTGGAGGTGACGTAATTCCAGATGAGCTATTTAAAATCCTAAAAGATGATGTTAAAGTGCTGCACTCAATATGTTAGTAAATTTGGAAAATTCAGCAGTGGCCTTAGGACCAGAAACAGTCAGTTTTCATACAATTTCAAAGAAGGGAAATGCCAAAGAAAGTTCAAACTACCAGACAACTGCACTCATTTCATATGCTAGCTAGGTAAAGCTCAAAATCCTTCAAGCTCAGCCTCAGGAGTATGTAACCTGAGAACTTCCAGATGTACAAGCTAGGTTTGGAAAAGGCAGAGGAACCAGAGATCAAATTGTCAATATTCGCTGGATCACGAAGAAAGCAAGGAAATTCTAGAAAAACATCTACTTCTGCTTCGCTGACTACACTAAAGCCTTTGACTGTATCAAAACAAACTGTGGAAAATTCTTAGAAATGGGAATACCAGACCACCTTACCTGTCTCCTGAGAAACCTGTAGGTCAAGAAGCAACAGTTAGAACCAGACATGGAATAGCTAAACAGTTTCAAATTGGGAAAGGAGTACGACAAGGCTGTAAATTGTCACCCTGCTTATTTAACTTATATGCTGAGTACATCATACGAAATGCCAGGCTGGATGAATCACAAGCTAAAATCAAGATTGCTGGAAGAAATCAACAACCTCAGACATTGCAGATGATATCATTCTAGTGGCAGAAAATGAAGAGGAACTAAAGAGCCTCTTGATGAGAGTGAAAGAGGAGAGTAAAAATGCTGGCTTGAAACAACATTAACAAAACTAAGATCATGGCAACCAGTCCCATCACTTCATGGGAGATAGAAGGAGAAAATGTGGAAGCAGTGACAGTTATTTTCCTGGGTTCCAAAATCACTGTGTGTGGTGACTGCAGCCATGAAATTAATAAACACCTGTTCCCTGCTGGCTCAGACAAAGAATCCACCTGCAATGTGGGAGACATGGGTTCAATCCATGGGTTGGGAAGATCCTCTGGAGGAGGGCATGGCAACCCACTCCAGTATTCTTGCCTGGAGAATCCACATGGACAAAGGAGCCTGATGGGCTACAGTCCACGGGGTCGCAAAGAGTTGGACACGACTGAGCAACTAAGCACAGCACACAGTCCTTGAAATGAAAGCTATGACGAACCTACACATCATATTAAAAAGCAGAGACATCACTTTGCTGACAAAGTTCTGTACAGTCAAAGCTATGGTTTTTCCAGTAGTCATGTATGGATATTTGAGAGCTGAAACATAAAGAAGGCTAAGCGCTAAAGAATTGATGCTTTTGAATTGTGGTACTGAAGAAGACTCTTGAGAGTCCCTTGGATTTCAAGGAGTTCAAACCAGTCAATTCAACCTTCAGGGTTTGAACGAATATTTAATTCATTGGAAGGACTGATGTTGAAGCTGAAGTTCCAATACTTTGGCCATCTGATGGGATGAGTAGACTCACTGGAAAAGACCCTGATGCTGGCTGGGAAAGACTGAAGGCAAAGAAGAAGGGGTTGGCAGAGGATGAGATAGTTAGATACCATCACTGACTCAATGTACATGAGTCTGAGCAAACTCCAGGAGACAGAGAATAGAGGAGCCTGTCACGTTACAGTCCATGGGGTTGCAGAACTGAATACAACTTAGGGACTGAACATACATAACACTGATTCACATATTTTAAAATCCCAATGAATCCCAACCAGGATAAATAAAAAGATGAAAGTGATAGTTGCTCACTTGTGTCCAACTCTTTGTGACCCTATGGGCTGTAGCCCACCAGGCTCCTCAGTCCATAGGATTCTCTAAGCAAGAATACGGGAGGGGGTTGCCATGCCCGCCTCCAGGGGACTTCCCAACCCAGGGATCTAACCTGGGTCTCCTGAATTGTTGGCAGATTCTTTACCATCTGAGTCACCAAGGAAGCCCATTTATCTCTAAATGTTGTGTTAGTCGCTCAGTCATGTCCGACTCTTTGCAACCCCATGGACTGTAGCCTGCCAGGCTCCTCTGTCCATGAGATTCTCCAGGTAGGAATACATCACAGTAAAACTGCAGAGTACTGGGAATTCCCTGGTGTTCCAGTGGTTAAGACTCTGTGCTTCCATTCCAGAGGATCCAGGTTTGATCCTGTCAGGGAACTAAGATCTCACAAGCTGCACAGTGAGCCATAGTAAATAAATAAAACACAATGCTTTTAAATTTAAGTAAATTTTTCTAATGTACTTTTTTATCAAAATAATTACAATTGATATTGAAAACTTTCATCATTAAGGAGTTTTCAATTGTTTAGCTTTTACTGCAAAAAACATAAAAAAGTTTTAAAATACTTTATTTACACGCAAACACATAGTAAAATGATCTCACCTATATAAAAAGAGATCTTTGGCAAGTCGCTTAGGTCCAATGATTTTGAAGATAATTTCGTACGTTTCAAGTGCCTTCCGATGAACTCCACCCGGTAGTGCTGGATGCAGACACTGAGCTAGGCGCTTGCCTATGGTCAGCTTTTTGGGTACTACTTGGTATTTTGCATTATTTTGTAAAACCTTGAAGAAAACATCTTAATTCAGTTGAGAAAGAATATTGCATTTCATTTTACTTCCATTTTCTGGCATAGTATTATCAAAAATCCTTGATATAGAACTTAAAAGGAGAAAAAATTAGAGAGGATGTAAAAAAAACTTTTGTTTTTGTCAGTTACATCAGTAAAACTAGACTGAAAATTAAAACTGAGGATTTAAAAATATTTACTAATTTGTTAAAAAATCAATTTGTTACATGTAAACAGAAATAACATTTTTATGAAAAATAATAGTATTTTCCAAAATAAATTTGCTCAGAAGAAAGGTACTATTTTAGATTTTTGAAAATCTTTTAACAGCCTTCAACCTTTTTTTTTCTGATACACTGTTTGAAATATATTTAGAAAACTGAACCTCAACAAAAACATGTAGTTGGAAGAGGAACAACCACTGCTGTAGTATATCATTTTACAGCAAGAACACACATAAGATTATACTTGTCCATTTGCTATTACTAATTTCCCAACTGGACCAAATACATATTGCTGTATTCAACCACCACATTTCTTTAGAAAAGATGGTCAAGGTAGAATTTATAGAAGATGCAAACTCATAAATACCACCCAAAGGAGATTAATTTATTTAAATAATAGAAGATTTATAAATGAAGTTCTTCAGAGTATTATGGCAAAATGCTGCTGCTGCTGCTGCTAAGTCGCTTCAGTCGTGTCCGACTCTGTGCAACCCCATAGACGGCAGCCCACCAGGCTTCCCCGGCCCTGGGGTTCTCTAGGCAAGAACACTGGAGTGGGTTGCCATTTCCTTCTCCAATGCATGAAAGTAAAAAGTGAAAGTGAAGTCGCTCAGTCGTATCTGACTCTTAGTGACCCCATGGACTGCAGCCTACCAGGCTCCTCCGTCCATGGATTTTCCAGGCAAGAGTACTTAATAAACATTCAGAATGTATATGGTACAATAGACGAGAACTGGAATTGAGATGAAACACAAAAGAAGTCCTTTATTTTAGAAAATAAAGAACTGAGGTTAAAATATATAAAATGATTGTTCTGCCAAAGGCAGTACAAAAGCAAAGCACTAGATCCTTCCAGTTCATAAAAAAAAAAAGTAAATTTGAAGGGTCTGAGGTCTGCTTAGATATAACATTTTCAATGGTCTTCAATTCAGTCTTCAATTGGATGTAACCAATATAAATAAAACTAGACTTTAAAACGCAAAGCAAATCAAGGCCACAATATCAATAGGAATTCAACTACAAAAAAATATTTTTTTAAATTAGCTGCCTTTCATTTCTAAAACATTAAATTGAATTTTAGATGTAGGAGCAAAGAATCAATATTTACACATATTTGAAAGAAAAGTATAAATAATTATTACCAGAAGTTCCTCTGCAGAAGGAAAGTTAATGATCTATAACACAAAATGCTTCAATAAAGAAATTCTACTAATACCAAATAAAAACTTTTAATAAAGCAAAATACGGCACTATTTTCTAAAATCATTTGAGTTAAAAAACTTGTATAAATAAGGTGAAAATTTAGTATATTAATAAATGATAAAATTTTAAACTAAAACATATTTAGACTATCTGCAACAGATTTGTACATATATAACCCTTGCCTTGTATCACCATGACTTTAGTTAAGTTTCACTGGTGCATTGCATATCCTATGTTGTGGTATCTGGATACAGTGAAATCTGTTTTCATGATATGGATGACTATAAAAATTAATAGTACTTAATTAGGCAAATTAATTTCCAAAGTTTAATGAACTGCTTTTACACACAGTTCCTACTAGTAGTAGTGTCAGTCACTCAGTCGTGTCAGACTCTTTTCGACCCCATGGACTGTAGCCTGCCAAGTTCCTCTGTCCATGGGATTCTCCAGGCAAGAATACTGGAGTGGGTTGCCATTTCCTCCTCCAAGGGATCTTCCAACCCAGGGATGGAACCCACATCTCTTACATCTCCTGCATTGGCAGGTGGGTTCTTTACCACTGGTGCCACCTGGGAAGCCCCAAACATACATTTTATAGCCAGGCAGTTCTGAATTATAGTCAGTGCCTTTTACAAAAGTGTAAAAAGCTTTTTACAAGCCTAAGTTCCTACTAAGTCTTCAGAAAAGAGCCCCTTCAAGATAAGTAAAAACGTAACTACCTTTAAACAAACTCATACTTTTAGATGCAATTTCTTGAAGATATTGTAAAAATTTTAAGAATTTATCAAATCTCAAATGATAAATTTTAGAAGTCAACATGTCAAAAAGAAGTTTGTGCATCTCATTTTAAGATAAATCCATGGCACACTGAAAATGGAAGTTTTTCTTTTTAAATTATCAGGGTAATTATCTATAGTAAGTATTAAAGTTGAAAACTATTGTCCTTGATATGTATTTTAGGATAAATTGTATGATAAACTGATGATGTTAAAATAGTTACAAGAAGTGCTCACTTTTCCTATCTGTTCCCCTGGTCCACTTAATATTTAGAAGCATTCATATTCAATACATGCTATTAAAAACAAACCTAAAGAAGCTCCAATATCAAAACTATGGGTATGAAGTGAGAAAATTTTGATGTAAGTTTAAAAAAAAAAGGGGGTCAAAATCCAAAGTTACGAGTTGAACAGTGATGCTGCTGTATTAACAGTGGATAAAAACCAGACATGTCAAGAAGGATCATCCAAGGCCTCGCCCCAAGGCCTAAGCAATTGCTTGCCACTTCTGTAAAAAGCACTGAGTATAACTAAGAACTGCCTGGATATAACACATTTCTTTGATGCTTTATTCCATTTGGAAAGGATGCAGCAGTTACTGCTTTCCATGTGCAGCTCTTCATTTTGCTGCCAGGAACTCCAGAACCATATCTGATACTCAATTATAAAAACCTGTCAACCTTCGTGGTTAGCATATTTGTTTCCTAATCTTGCATTTATACATAATAATAGATTAACTATATTTTTCAAGTACTGTTGTGGTTTTGGTCTCAAAAACAAAACAAAACAAAACAAAAAGCCTAACTACAAAGGCATGCAATTAATGAAGTAAAATAGCAGAATCAAAAGTAATTCAGCCTAGCACTCTGTGATGACCTAGAGGGGTAGGCAAGGGAGTGGGGAGGAGGACTCAGGAAGGAGGAGTCATATATAATTATAACTGATTCTCATTGTTGTATGGCAGGAGCAACACAACATTGTAAAGCAATTATCCTCCAATTAAAAAATAAAGAGGAAAATATTCTAGATTGGAGAATTTTAAAAAAGTAATTCTGAGGTTGTTTTTAAATTCTTTACTTCAAGATTTAGAGAAATCCAGAAAATACAGATGCAGATTTCTGATTTTTATCCCTTCTTATGAAATGAGCCAGACAGACATACCTTATTAAGTTTTCCAAGTGCTGATATCAAATCCGCCCACTCACTGGAGTATTCAAAATTCTTCAGTGCTTTGTCAACTGCAGCCACATAGTTCCTGTATTTGGAGTCACTCAATAACTCCAGCTCTTCTGTGTTCATCCTCCCACAGCGTCCTCCTAGAGACCAATTCCAAAGTCATGTAAAATCATTACCTACAAAAACAAAGTTTGCAAGAGGAACCAAAGTTACAAAGGAAAGTATTAAAATGGGTTCAGAGCTAATGGCTAACTTTATTTATTTATTTTTAAAATTTATTTTAATTGGAGGTTAATTACTCTACAATATTGTATTGGTTTTGCCATACATCAACATGAATCTGCCATGGGTGTACACGTGCTCCCTATCCTGAACCCCCCTCCTACCTCCCTCCCCGTACCATCCCTCTGGGTCATTCCAGTGCACCAGCTGTGTATTCTGTATCCTGCATCGAACCTGGACTGGTGATTCGTTTCTTATATGACATTATACATGTTTCAATGCCATTCTCCCAAATCATCCCACCCTCTCCCTAATGGCTAACTTTAAAATGTGTTTTGAATTAGAAGTGATCAACATTCTAGGCAGCTAGCATTCAGGGTCATGGAAATATTCAAAGACAGCTTCAGAGATAACTACTCATGTGTTCCTTCCTAGGGACTGGAGAAATGGCTGTGAGCACTTAGGGCTTACGAAAAAGTAGGAAATATTCCTGCACTTAGTTCATATTAGAAATCATGTTATTTCTCTGTCATATTTGCCAATATAACACTTCTGATACACATACACCTCCTCTTTGTTTTGATCCTAAAATGTAATAAAACTGGTTAGATTAGAAACATCAGGGACTTTAAAAACAACAACAATAGGGAAAAAAAAAAAAAAAGAAATGAATGACTTGGAGATCATCTTATTTTATTAAGCAATAAAAGTATGGGCATATAGTATGAAAGAACATTAGCTTTTTGGAACTAATAAAACTTCTAATAAAACTGGGCTTCCCTGATGGCTCAGTGGTAAAGAATCTGCCTGCTAATGCAGGAGACACTGGTTTGATTCCTTATCCAGGAAGATTTGACATGCCTCAGAGCAATTAAGCCTGTGCACCACAACTACTGAAACTGTGCTCTAGAGCCTGGGAACTACAACTACTGAGCCCATGGTGCCCCAACTACTGAAGCCCACGTGTCCTAGAGCCCACGCTCCACAACAAGAGAAGCCACCATAACGAGAAGCCTGCGCTAGCCCTGCTCGCCGCAACTAGAGAAAAGCTGGCAAAGCAACGGAGACCCAGCAAACAAAAATTTCTAATAAGACTGACAAGCACAAGTGGTAGTTTAAAATATGTCCACAAATTCTTCAATATTACTTTAAAAAAGCAGTGCCTAATTCTCCAGTCCCTTGGCCTGGATTCTGGGCCTCAGTCCTAATGAAAATAATACGGCAGAAGTGACAATGTGTAATGGCCAAGACTAGGTCATAAAAGCACTTCAGCTTCATCCCTGCTCTCTCTCTGTTAGGTCACAGGCTCCAGGGAAAGCCAGCTTCAACAGCACAAGGACACTTCAAGGAGCCCTTATGGAGATGTTCCTGCGGTAAGGAACTGAGGCTTTCTGCCAACAGCCTTGTAAGTGAGCCATCTCTTAAGAAGATCCTTCATCCCCAGGCAAGCCTTGATTTGACTGTAGTACCAACTGACATCTTGACTCATTTCACCAGAGACTGTGTGCCAGAACTACATAGCTAAGCCTCTCGAATTCATGATTTACAGAAATTCTGCTGCTTTAGGCCACTGAGTTAGGGAGTAATAGCTACACAGCAGTAGAATAGATAACACAGAGTACTAACAAGGATTTAATTGAGGCTCAATTTTAAAATCAATGTGGGAGGACTTCCCTGGTGGTCCAGTGGTAAAGAATCTACCTTGCAACTCAGGGGACAATGGTTTGATCCCTGGTCAGGGAGGATCCCACATGACGAAGGGGACAACTAAGCCCGCGTGCTGTAACTACGGAGCCTGCACTCTAGAGCCTGTACTCTACAGCATGAGAAGCCACCACAGTGAGAAGCCTGCACAATGCAATGGGGACCCAACACAGCCAATTAATTAATTAATTGATTAAAAAATCAATGTGGGGACTTCCCAGGTGGTCCAGTGGTTACGAGTTTGCCTTCCAATGCCTGGGGTGTGGGTTCTATCCCTGGTTGAGGAGCTGAGATCCCACATGCCTCAGGGCCAAAAAACCAAAACATAAAACAAGCAGTATTGTAACACATTCAATAAAGACTTTAAAAACAGTCAACATCAAAAAATCTTTCCCACACCTACATAAAAACCAATTCAAAATGAATCATCTAAATTTAATAGCTAGAACTATAAAACTCTGAGAAGAAAATACAAGAATAAATCCTCAGATTTATTCTAGGCCTTCTTAGGATTTCTCAGGAATAATACTAAAAGCAGAATAAGCAATACAACCACAAGAAAGGGAAAACAAATGAACTGGACTTCATCGAGATGAAAAACCTTTGTGCTTGGGCTTCCCTAGTGGTCCAGTGGTTAAAAGTCTGCCTGCCAGCGCAGTGGACATGGGTTCGAGCCCTGATCTGGGAAGATCCCAAATGTTGCGTGCGGGACAACTTACCCTGTGAGCCACAACTACTGAAGCCAGCGAGCCTAGAGCCCATGCTCTGCAACAAGAGAAGCCCCTGCAGTGAGAAGCCCAAGAGCTACAACGAAGAGTAACTCCCACTCCCCGCAACTAGAGAAAGCCTTCGCAGAGCAAAAAAGACCCAGAGCAGCTGTAGATAAAATAAACCAATGCATCTTAAAAAAAAAAAAGAAATAAGTTTGTGCTTCAAAATATGTCATCAACAAAGTAAAAAGACAACTGACAGAATGGAAGAAAATATATCTCCCATATTTCTGATGAGACACTTGAATCATATAAATAAAGGACTCTTACGAGTCAATAATAAAAGGACAAATAATTTAAAATGGGTAAAGAATCTGAATAGTCATTTCTCCAAAGATAAATGAATGGTCAATAATTACAAGAAGTGATAAACTCAACATCATTAACCATCAGGAAAATGCAAATCAGAACCATGAGATATTTCACCCACACTAGGATTGCTAAAATAAAAAAGACAGTAAGTACTGACAAGGCATGGAGAAGCTGGTACCCTGGTACACAGCTGGTGGGAATGTAAATTGGTGCAGCTGCTTTGGAACGTAGTCCGGCCGTTCTCAAAAGGTTAAACATAGAATTACCATGCAACCCAACAATGCTACTCCTAGGTATGGTACACATACACAAGAGAAATGAAAACACGTTCACACAAAAATTTGTACATTAATGTTCAAAGAAGCATTATTCATAATAGCCAAGGAGAAACAAATCAAATGTCTGTCAACTGATGGATGAATAAATAAAAAACGGAATATTATTCTACTATAAAAAGGAATGAAGTGCTGATACATATGACAACATGGATGAACTTTGAAAACATTATGCTAACTGAAAAATATTCACAAAACACCACATATTTTATTTTTCTATTAAATGATAGTTGTAGTGGTAGAGAATTCTATTATTTTCTGTTAACCAAGCATGCTACAATGGTATTAAGTGAATAATAGTTACACAATCACAATAGTAAAAGATGTTTATCAATTTTCACAATCAACAGCCAGACAAAAAATAAAAGATAATTACAATTTCAAGCTATAACATGAAACATGATTAACCTAACAATATAAAATAATTACATACAATTTAGGGGGTTAAGTAGAGTGACGGGGTAAGTGGAATGCACACATGCACATGTTTTCATCTGCCCAATCAGTCTATGTCTTTTGGTTGGTGCATTTAATCCATTTACATTTGAGGTAACTATCAATATTATGATCCTATTACCATTTTCTTAATTGTTTTGGGTTTATTTTCTGTATGTCTTTTCCTTATCTTGCGTTTCGTGCCAAGAGAAGTTCCTTTAGCATTTGTTGTATAAAATAAAAGAAGAAAGAAAAGAAAACCTACAGAATGGGAGAAAATATCTGCTAATGATGCAACAGAGAAGGGTTTAATTTCCAAAATATACAAACAGCTCAAACAACTCAACAACAACAAGAAGCAAACAACACATCAAAAAACAGGCAGAAGACCTAAATACATCTCCAAACAACATGTCTCCAGAGAAGAAACACAAATGGCCAATAGGCACATGAAAAGATGCTCAACATCACTACTTCTTAGAGAAATGCAAATCAAAACTACAATGAGGTACCATCTCACACTGGTCAGCACGGCCATTATTAAAAACTCCACAAGTAACAAATGGTGGAAAGAATGTGGAGAAAAGGGAACTATACTCAGTATCCTATGATAAATCCTATCAGAAAAGAATATAAAAAAGAAATTTATAGATGTGTGTAACTGAATCTCTTTACATACAGCATAAATTAATACTTTGTAAATCAACTACACTTCAATTAAAAAAACTTTATAAGGATGGTTACACAGCTCTATGAATGAACTTAAAACCACTGAATCATATATTCTAAATAGATGAGTTGCATAATATGTGAATTGTATCTCAATAAAGATATATAGCTATATTTATGTTTATATGTGTAAGATACATATCTATATACGTAAGATCTACATGTATATACATATATGTATACATATAAAAATGGGCTTTAGGGATTTGTGCATTACTCCAAATTACATTCAAAATGTATATCTTACATTTTATTGGAGAATGGTGCACTTACAGTGTCAAAAACAGTTTTTTTAAAGTAATCCTCAAACGAGATGCCAGTCCAGGTTCAGTGCACGATGCTGGATGCTTGGGGCTGGTGCGCTGGGACGGCCCAGGGGGATGGTATGGGGAGGGGGGAGGGAGGAAGGTTCAGGATGGGGAGCACGTGTATACCTGAAATTAAAAAAAAAAAAAAAAGTAATCCTCAAAAGGAGGAAATGGTAACCCACCACAGTATTCTTCCCTGGAAAATTCCACGGACAGAGGAGCCTGGCGGGCTGCAGTCCACAG
>NW_011495034.1:2733627-2734600 GCF_000754665.1 Bison bison bison | reverse complement strand
TGTGGCGGATTCATTTTGATATTTGGCAAGACTAATACAATTATGTAAAGTTTAAAAATAAAATAAAATAAAAAAAAAAAAACAAAAACAAAACTAGACAGATCTTAAATCCCATCTTTGGAGAGACTACCACCTAAAAATAGAGTCACTTGACATATGAAATTATTCACTTCAGCACATTAACTGCCAACCAGTATGTCTGCATGCTTACTAGACAGAATATCCCTGATCTCAGGATACTTTCCCCATTGGGAGGGCTGGGAGTGGAGAATATAAAGTAAGGTAAATCCTTCAAGATAATTAATCTACTTTTCTCATTAAAACTGTGTTATCTGACCCCAGGGGCTTAAAATAAAGTTTATGAGGGAAAAAAGTCCATTTTATTGTTCTATCTTCATGCTCTGAACTCTCAAAAGCAGCAAACCCAAACATAAAGCAGTATTTTGAAGTACTACTCTGAGAAATCCAAGACGACTTTCAAATTTAAATAAGTAAATAAAAATTGATCTCAACTAACTTCCATTTCAAAATTGATTCTGTTTTATAGAAGAGTTGGATTTCCTCTACTACGGTAGAAGTCCTTGAGAACAAGAACTATGTTTTATACACAGCACATAATTTACAATCCAACTGAAGCTGGACTCATATACAGTGATTTAAGTGTAATGGTTAAGACTGGGAATAAATTAAAAATTCTGTGAGAGCTTTCTTCATTCATCTATGGTTTCTTTACTTAAAACTAGACTTAACCACACCTATGAACAACCACAGAGCAGTGTATGCTTCAGATACAAAAGACTGACATAATAAAATATATAAAGCCATTCGGTTCAGTTCAGTCGCTCAGCCGTGTCCAACTCTTCAAGACCCCGTGAATTGCAACACGCCAGGCCTCCCTGTCCATCACCAACTCCCGGAGTTCACTAAGACTCACGTCCATCGAGTCAGTGATGCCATCCAGCCATCTCATCCC
>NW_011495034.1:2733108-2733527 GCF_000754665.1 Bison bison bison | reverse complement strand
TAATCCTCAAAAGGAGGAAATGGTAACCCACCACAGTATTCTTCCCTGGAAAATTCCACGGACAGAGGAGCCTGGCGGGCTGCAGTCCACAGGGTTGCGAAGGGTCTGATACGACTGAGCACGCACACAGGCAAAAAATGTTAAGAATCACTGCTCTAGAGAATATAACCTACATTAGTAAAATCTGTTTGCATTAAAAAAACTAAACTAAAAAAGCCCTATTAAATCAAAACTTTCCTATGTAAGGTTACTCCAAAACAAAGCAATACACACTTTCCAATTCTGAAACTGGAGCCTATTATACAGAGTGAAGTAAGCCAGAAGGAAAAACATAAATACAGTATACTAATGCATATATGTGGAATTTAGAAAGATGGTAACAATAACCTGGTGTACGAGACAGCAAAAGAGACACTGAT
>NW_011495034.1:2729088-2732054 GCF_000754665.1 Bison bison bison | reverse complement strand
CTTCTTTTCCTATTTGGAACCAGTCTGTTGTTCCATGTCCAGTTCTAACTGTTGCTTCCTGACCTGCATACAGATTTCTCAAGAGGCAGGTCAGGTGGTCTGGTATTCCCGTCTCTTTCAGAATCTTCCACAGTTTATTGTGATCCACACAGTCAAAGGCTTTGGCATAGTCAATAAAGCAGAAATAGATGTTTTTCTGGAACTCTCTTGCTTTTTCGATGTTCCAGCGGATGTTGGCAATTTGATCTCTGGTTCCTCTGCCTTTTCTAAAACCAGCTTGAACATTACGAAGTTCACAGTTCACGTATTGCTGAAGCCTGGCTTGGAGAATTGTGAGCATTACTTTACTAGCATTACTAGCATTTAAAGCCATAAACTTTGATAATATTAATACATAATGATTTATGGAATGAAGGTTAGAAAGAACACAAACTAAAATGTTTGTAAGTTTGCTTCTGAAAATTCAGGAAAGAAAGAACTGCAAAACCAATTAAATTTAAGGAAAAATCAACTTGACTGGATTTTCTGAAGGTGTATAAAAATAGTACAAAATCACTATAAATTCTAATCATTAAATCTAAGAAAGCACTCTTAGGAGATAGAATAAAGCAAATGCATAAATTTTACTGAAAAGAACATTTTTTTTTCCTTAGTATTTCCAGTATAAGATATAACATATCAATTTGAAGGTACACAATATTTGTACCTGGGGGAAGAGTAACCTAAAAATCAATTTAACAGTAACTTCTGAGAATGAAATGAGTTATCTGTAACTGGGGTATTAGTGTAATTGTGAAGTAATGTTACTTCAATTGACATATCCTTCAGACATATATTTCTTATTTGGTATTAAAAACAAAACAAAAACTAACCAATAATGACCAGCTAAGTTCTTGTGTTACATGCTCACAGCTAAAAAAGTTGAGTCAGGTAAGCAAATTGGATTTTCTTTATTTATTTAGCTAAAAAGGTTCTAAATATTTTATTTTTTTTTCCTTTTTTTAAATTATTTTTTTATTTTTTTAAAATTTTATTTTATTTTTAAACTTTACATAATTGTATTAGTTTTGCCAAATATCAAAATGAACCCATCACAGGTATACATGTGTTCCCCATCCTGAACCCTCCTCCCTCCTCCCTCCCCATACCATCCCTCTGGGTCTAAATATTTTAAATATGATTAAAAAGACTGCATATTGCACAGAACACATATAATACTAGATAAAACATCAAGAGCAAAATCTTATGAAAATAGTTGAAAACTGAGACAGAACACTCTGTAGAAGTTTCATCAGCAGTGAACTATACTATTTTCTTTCATATGAAAAGGCGGTCAGACTTCGTTATACTTCCTCAATAATTTGAATGCACATGAAATTATTCATTATGTATCAGCAGAGAGGTCAAGGGATGATGAACAACTTTTGAGCTTTCCATCAAATATACAATAAATGCAAATTCCAGTACTTGGGCACCCCCCCTCCGCCATATTTTATTTTGAAGAAGCTTAGATGAGTAATTTTCAAACTATCTGTAGTAAAGAACCAGTTTCTCCTTCAACCCACAGCTGACTGATGCTTTTCTAAGATGTAAAATCATGTATATGATCAAATTGCTACAAATGTTTTCAAATGTTTACTTTTTTCTCTATGCTTATCTTATGTTTCCTTAACAAATAATTTATGAATGGCCCACAAATCACACTCTGAACACCACTGATTTAGGTTATAATACAAATGCAACATATTCCCATATTGCACTGAGGAAACTTTATATGCTGCCATTTCTCCAAAAGGGTTGTGGCATGTGGCAAAAAATACATTCAATAACAAAACAGTAATTTGTAGAAAATCCAGCCCATGGAAAGACAGGCAGGAGAGGGCAGGGACTCCAAGCACTGGGTTAAAGTCAATACATTTGGGAACCCAAATCCTAGTTCTAACACTTACTTAGCAGTATGAATTTGTGCCAGATGTCCCAAACTTGTTTTTTCCCCTGTAATAGGAGATAATATCTACCTCAGTCAGTGTCAAAATTTAAAAAAAAACATATTAAAGTTATCAGTTGAATGGTTCTATGAAGATGAACAGTTCTATGAAGACCTACAAGACCTTCTAGAACTAACACCAAAAAAGATGTCCTTTTCATTATAGAGGACTGGAATGCAAAAGTAGCAAGTTAAGAGATACCTGGAATAACAGGCAAATTTGGCCTTGGAGTACAAAATGAGGCAGGGCAAAGGCTAACAGAGTTTTGCAAAGAGAACACACTGGTCATAGCAAACATTCTCTTCCAACAACACAAGAGACAACTCTACATATGGACATTACCAGATGGTCAATACTGAAAGATGAAGATAGCAAAGCACTAAATAGTCAGGAAAAATACAACCGGGAGCTAACTGTGGCTCAGTTCGTGAACTCCTTATTGCCAAATTCAGACTTAAATTGAAGACTGTAGAGGAAACCACTAGGCCATTCAGGTATGACCTAAATCAAATCCCTGACAATTATTCAGTGGAAGTGACAAATAGATTCAAGGGATCAGATCTGATAGAGTGCCTGAAGAACTATGGATGGAGGTTCATAACACTGTACAGGAGGCGGTGATCAAAACCATCCCTAAGAAAAAGAAGTGCAAAAAGGCAAAATGATTTTCTGGAGGCCTTACAAATAGCTGAGAAAAGAAGAGAAGTGAAAGGCAAAGAAGAAAAGGAAAGATATACCCATCTGAATGCAAAATTCCAGAGAATAGCAGAGAGAGATAAGAAAGCCTTCCTAAGTGAACAATGCAAAGAAATAGAAACAACAGAGTGGGGAAAACGAGAGCTCTCTTCAAGAAAATAAGAGATACCAAGGGAATATTTCATGCACAGATGGGCACAATAAAGGACAGAACGGTATGGACCTAACAGAAGTGATGGAATTCCAGCTGTGTTATTTTTTTTTTTTTTATTTTTAAACTTT
>NW_011495034.1:2728380-2728988 GCF_000754665.1 Bison bison bison | reverse complement strand
ATTAGTTTTGCCAAATATCAAAATGAATCCGCCACAGGCATACATGTGTTCCCCATCCTGAACCCTCCTCCCTCCTCCCTCCCCACACCATCCCTCTGGGTCGTCCCAGTGCTCCAGCCCCAAGCATCCAGCATCGAGCATCGAACCTGGACTGGCAACTCGTTTCTTACATGATATTCTACATGTTTCAATGTCATTCTCCCAAATCTTCCCACCCTCTCCCTCTCCCACAGAGTCCATAAGACTGTTCTATACATCAGTGTCTCCTCTGCTGTCCCGCACACCAGGTTATTGTTACCATCTCTCTAAATTCCATATACATGCGTTAGTATACTGTATTTCTGTTTTTCCTTCTGGCCTACTTCACTCTGTACAATAGGCTCCAGCTTCATCCACCTCATTAGAACTGATTCAAATGTATTCTTTTTAATGGCTGAGTAATACTCCATTGTGTATATGTACCACTGCTTTCTTATCCATTCATCTGCTGATGGGCATCTAGGTTGCTTCCATGTCCTGGCTATTATAAACAGTGCTGCGATGAACATTGGGGTACATGTGTCTCTTTCCCTTCTGGTTTCCTCAGTGTGTATGCCCAGCAGTGGGAT
>NW_011495034.1:2720608-2726800 GCF_000754665.1 Bison bison bison | reverse complement strand
TTCCTTCTATTCCTGCTTTCTGGAGAGTTTTGATCATAAATGGATGTTGAATTTTGTCAAAGGCTTTCTCTGCATCTATTGAGATAATCATATGGTTTTTATTTTTCAATTTGTTAATGTGGTGTATTACATTGATTGATTTGCGGATATTGAAGAATCCTTGCATCCCTGGGATAAAGCCCACTTGATCATGGTGTATGATCTTTTTAATGTGTTGTTGGATTCTGATTGCTAGAATTTTGTTAAGGATTTTTGCATCTATGTTCATCAGTGATATTGGCCTGTAGTTTTCTTTTTTTGTGGCATCTTTGTCAGGTTTTGGTATTAGGGTGATGGTGGCCTCATAGAATGAGTTTGGAAGTTTACCTTCCTCTGCAATTTTTTGGAAGAGTTTGAGCAGGATAGGTGTCAGCTCTTCTCTAAATTTTTGGTAGAATTCAGCTGTGAAGCCATCTGGACCGGGGCTTTTGTTTGCTGGAAGATTTTTGATTACAGTTTCAATTTCCATGCTTGTGATGGGTCTGTTAAGATTTTCTATTTCTTCCTGGTCCAGTTTTGGAAAGTTGTACTTTTCTAAGAATTTGTCCATTTCTTCCACGTTGTCCATTTTATTGGCATATAATTGTTGATAGTAGTCTCTTATGATCCTTTGTATTTCTGTGTTGTCTGTTGTGATCTCTCCATTTTCGTTTCTAATTTTGTTGATTTGATTTTTCTCCCTTTGTTTCTTGATGAGTCTGGCTAATGGTTTGTCAATTTTATTTATCCTTTCAAAGAACCAGCTTTTGGTTTTGTTGATTTTTGCTATGGTCTCTTTTGTTTCTTTTGCATTTATTTCTGCTCTAATTTTTAAGATTTCTTTCCTTCTACTAACCCTGGGGTTCTTCATTTCTTCCCAGCTGTGTTATTTCAAATCCTAAAAGATAATGCTGTGAAAGTGCTGCACTCAGTTTGCCAGCAAATTTGGAAAACTCAGCAGTGGCCACAGGACTGCAAAAGGTCAGTTTTCATTCCAATCCCAAAGAAAGGCAATGCCAAAGAATATTCAAACTACTGCACAACTGTACTCATTTCACATGCTAGTAAAGTAATGCTCAAGTCCAAGCTAGGCTTGAACTGTACATGAACCGAGAACTTCCAGATGTTCAAGCTGGAGTTAGAAAGAGCAGAGGAACTAGAGATCAAACTGTCAACATCCACTGGATCATAGAAAAAGCAAGCAGATTCCACAAAAACATCTACTTCTGCTGTGTGGATCATAACAAAATTGTGGAAAACTCTTAAAGAGATGGCAATACCAGACCACCTTACCTGCCTCCTGAGAAACCTGTATGCAGGTCAAGAAGCAACAGTTAAGAACCAGACATGGAACAACGGATTGGTTCCAAATTGGGAAAGGAGTACATAAAAGCTGAATATTGTCACCCTGCTTATTAAACTTATATGCAAAGTACATCATGCAAAATGCTGGGCTGGATGAAGCACAAGCTGGATAAAGATTGCGGGGAGAAATATCAGTAACTTTAGATAAGCAGATGACACCACCTTAATGGCAGGAAGTGAAAAGGAACTAAAAATAAAAAGCCTCTTGACGAAGGCGAAAGAGGAAAAGTGCAAAGGCTGGCTTAAAACTCAACATTCACAAAACTAAGATCATGGAACCTGGTCCCATCACTTCATGGCAAATAGATGGGGAAACAATGGAAACAGTGAAGAGATTTTATTTTGGGGGGCTCCAAAGTCACTGCAGACTGTAACTGCAGCCATGAACTTAAAAGATGCTTGCTCCTTGGAAGAAAAGCTATGACCAACCTAGACAGCATATTAAAAAGCAGAGACATTACTTTGCCGACAAAGGTCCATCCAGTTAAAGCTAGACTGCGCGGAAGCACAGTGAAGAGGAGCTACCCCACGTCCGAGGTCAGGGGCAGAAGCCCTGAAGAGATACTCCACGTCCAAGGTAAGAGAAACCCAAGTAAGATGGTAGGCACTGAGAGGGGGGCCTCAGAGGGCAGACAGACTGAAACCACAATCACAGACAACTAGCCAATCTGATCACATGGACCACAGCCTTGTCTCACTCAATGAAACTAAGCCATGCCGTGTGGGGCCAGCCAAGTTGGGCGGGTCACGGTGGAGAGGTCTGACAGAATGTGGTCCACTGGAGAAGCGAATGGCAAACTACTTCAGTATTCTTGCCTTGAGAACCCCATGAACAGCATGAAAAAGCAATAAGACAGGACACTGAAAGATGAACTCCCCAGGTCGGTAGGTGCCCAATAAGCTACTGGAGAGATTGAGGGCAGGAGGAGAAGGAGACCACAAAGGATGAGATGATTGGATGGCATCACTGACTCAATGGACATGGGTTTGGGTGAACTCTGGGAGTTGGTGATGGACACGGAGGCCTGGAGTGCTGTGGTTCATGAGGTTGCAAAGAGTTGGACACAACTAAGTGACTGAACTGAACTGAACTGAGTCAAAGCTACGGTTTTTCCAGTAGTCATGTATGGATATGAGAGTTGGACCATAAAGAAGGCTGAGCACCGAAGAACTGATGCTTTTGAACTGTGGTGTGGGAGAAGGATCTTGCAAGTCCCTTACACTGCAAACAGATCAAACCAGTCAATCCTAAAGGAAATCAATCCTGAATATTCATTGGAAGAACTGATGCTGAAATTGAAGCTTCAATATTTTGGCCACCTGATACAAAAAGCCGACTGATTAGAAAAGAGCCTGATGCTGGGAAATATTGAAGGCAGAAGGAGAAGGGGATGACAGAGGATAAGATGGTTGGATGGCATCACCGACGTGATGGACATGACTTTGAGCAGCCTCTGGGAGATGGTGAAGGACAGGGAAGCCTGGTGTGCTGCAGTCCATGGTATCTCAAAGAGTCAGACACGACTGAGTGACTGAATAACAACAACAACAAAAGTTATCAGAGTACCTGGCATAGAAAATGCTCTAAAAACAAAATTATTACCAATAAAAAACTAAACATAATATTAGGAAGCAAGTATGCTAATTATAAGGATTAATAAACTATAATTAAGCATCAGATATGGCTCTGAAATTACAGGCAGGAAAATGGGAAATTATTACCAATTATATCATGAATACATATTAAAACTATCATGGTCAAACATGCTTTGTTTTTTTCTTTTTTTACTATTTTATTAAACTACACATATTTCTCACACCTATTAGATGAGTTGTGATGAATGCATACACCCATAAAACCATCATGACAATCAAGATTTCTTACCATAATTAAGATACAGAACATCTCCATCACTCTAAACAAGAAACTAAACATATCCATCACCTCTATCAAATAAGCTTTTGGTTTGAAATTTTTTTTAAAAAATCCATTTTATCTCAATAGATACAATAACAAACTAATATAACTAGGAAACTAGAAAATGTAAAAATAAACACAAGTAAAAACTGTAACTTGTTTTTTTCTTAAAGTGATACAGATAAGTCAAAATAGCATTTATAATCTCTCAGGTGCTGTTAACAAGAAGCTTTTCTGACCTGGTCTATAGTCTACTTGACAATTCAGCTGTAACTCTTTCAAACTTATATCTCAGATAAGTTGAGGCCAAAATGTCATAAAACATGTTTAGTATAGTGATTTGTCACTCAAACATAAAAATGAAACAAAGTAGTTGTTTAAAAAATAAAGACGTAAGTTTCTCTAGGCAAATTACACCCTTGAAAATGATCAGGTGGTAAGGTTTATGTTTTCACACTTCACAGTGTAAAAAGGTAAAATCTAAGGAATAAATAAAACATTTCAACAGAGCATCTGAATTTAAGAAAAGTTTTCCTTAAATGCTTATAAAAATGACTAGACATAATTTCAGAGTAACTGCACCAAGATACTTCAGTCAGCTGGTTTGCTTATTACTAGCTGAGCTTCCCCTTCCCTCCTTCGTTTGGCATGAAAGACAAGAGCAGGCTGAAGTGAGCAAGAACAATTCAGTATTAACCAATTGTAAAGATGTACCTTTGGTCGCCTGATGCGAAGAGCTGACTCATTTGAAAAGACCGTGATGCTGGGAAAGATTGAGGGCAGGGGGAGAAGGGGATGACAGAGGATGAGATGGCTGGATGGCATCACCGACTGAATGGACATGAGTCTGGGTAGGCTCTGGGAGTTAGTGGACAGGAAGGCCTGGTGTGCTGAAATTCATGGGGTCACAAAGAGTCGGACAAGACTGAATAGCTTAACTGAACTGAACCTGGGGACTAAGTGTGTTACCATATCCCAAGGATGTATATGAATATATCATTTAAAGTATCATGTAATGCATAATATCAACCACATAACTGTCTATTATGAAAGAAAAAAACATCTAAAAATGTTATGAAGATAATCTTTCCAAATTTTTTTGAGGAAACAAAAAATTATCATTAGTAACTGTTACCATCTAACAGATGACTGTGGCAATTATTGACAAGTTTATTTCATTCTGATCAAAAGTTCCAAATTTCGATGTTGACAGTTTCAGCAAATGATCTTTTGCAAATCATTTATTTAATCAATTTATAAAGCCAGTTACTCCAGAAAATTGGTAAATGTCCCTGGAGGGCTAACAATATGGAGAGAAAAAAAGACCTACTAGGTATTTCACAAATAGGTTAAGATTACCCACTAGAGTCCTGATGCCCTGTACTTCTCCCACTCTAACCTGATCACAAAACTTCAAATAGCATATATTCTGAAACTCCAAACACATAATCAACAATCTCTGCAGTCCCTGCCACCTTCTGGTCTTAATTATATTCTAAGGAAAATACCTTCCAAGCAGCTCAGTCGCTCATTTGTGTCCGATTCTTACAACCCCATGAACCGCAGCACACCAGGCCTCCTTGTCCATCACCAACTCCCGGAGTCCACCCAAACGCATGTCCATTAGTCGGTGATGCCATCCAACCATCTCAACCTCTGCTGTCCCCTTCTCCTACCACCCTCAATCTTTCCAAGCATCAGGATCTTTTCAAATGAGTCAACTCTTCACATGAGGTAGCCAAAATATTGGAGTTTCAGCTTCAGCATCAGTCCTTCCAATGAACACCCAGGACTGATCTCCTTTAGGATGGACTGGTTGGATCTCCTTGCAGTCCAAGGGACTTTCAAGAGTCTTCTCCAACACCACAGTTCAAAAGCATCAATTCTTCTGTGCTCAGCTTTCTTCACAGCCCAACTCTCACATCCATACATGACCACAGGAAAAACCATAGCCTTGACTAGACAGACCTTTGTTGATGAAGTAATGTCTCTCCTTTTTCATACGCTGTCTAGGTTGGTCATAACATTCCTTCCAAGGAGTAAGCGTCTTTTAATTTCATGGCTGCAATCCCGTCTGCAGTGATTCTGGAATCCAGAAAAATAAAGTCAGCCACTGTTTCCCCCATCTATTTGCCATGAAGTGATGGGACTGGATGCCATGATCCTAGTTTTCTGAATGTTGAGCTTTAAGCCAACTTTTTCACTTTCCTCTTTCACCTTCATCAAGAGGCTCTTTAGTTCTTCTTCACTTTCTGCCATAAGGGTGGTGTCATCTGCATATCTGAGGTTATTGATATTTCTCCCGGCAATCTTGATTCCAGCTTGTGCTTCTTCTAGTCCAGTGTTTCTCATGATGTACTCTGCATATAGGTTAAGTAAGCAGGGTGACAAAATACAGCCTTGACGTACTCCTTTTCCTATTTGGAACCAGTCTGTTGTTCCACGTCCAGCTCTAACTGTTGCTTCCTGGCCTGTATACAGGTTTCTCAAGAAGCAAGTCAGGTGGTCTGGTATTCCCATCTCTTTCAGAACCTTCCACAGTTTATTGGGATGCACATAGTCAAAGGCTTTGGCATAGTCAATAAAGCAGAAATAGATGTTTTTCTGGAACTCTCTTGCTTTTTCGATGATCCATCGGATGCTGGCAATTTGATCTCTGGTTCCTCTGGCTTTTCTAAAACCAGCTTGAACATCTGGAAGTTCTTGGTTCACACACTGCTGAAGCCTGGCTTGGAGAATTTTCAGCATTACTTAACTAGCATATGAGATGAGTGCAATTGTGTGGTAGTTTGAGCATTTTTTGGCATTGCCTTTCTTTGGGATTGGAATGAAAACTGACCTTTTCCAGTCCCGTGGCCACTGCTGAGTTTTCCAAATTTGCTGGCATATTG
>NW_011495034.1:2714729-2720508 GCF_000754665.1 Bison bison bison | reverse complement strand
GGCCACTGCTGAGTTTTCCAAATTTGCTGGCATATTGAGTGCAGCACTTTCACAGCATCATCTTTCAGGATTTGAAATAGCTCAACTGAAATTCCATCACCTCCACTAGCTTTGTTTGTAGTGATGCTTCCTAAGGTCCACTTGGCTTCACATTCCAGGATGTCTGGCTCTAGGTGAGTGATCACACCATTGTGATTATCTGGGTTGTGAAGATCTTTTTTGTACAGTTCTTCTGTGTATTCTTGCCACCTCTTCTTAATATCTTCTGCTTCTGTTAGGTTCCTACCATTTCTGTCCTTTATCGAGCCCATCTTTGCATGAAATGTTCCCTTGGTATCTCTAATTTTCTTGAAGGTATCTCTAGGCTTTCCCATTCTATTGTTTTCCTCTATTTTTGTGCATTGATCGCTGAGGAAGGCTTTCTTATCTCTCTTTGCTATTCTTTGGAACTCTGCATTCAGATGCCTCTATCTTTCCTTTTCTCCTTTGCTTTTTGCTTCCCTTCTTTCACAGCTATTTGTAAGGCCTCCTCAGACAGCCATTTTGCTTTTTTGCATTTCTTTTTCTTGGGGATGGTCTTGATTCTTATCTCCTGTACAATGTCATGAACCTCTGTCCATAGTTCATCAGGTACTCTGTCTATCAGATCTAGTCCCTTAAATCTGTTTCTCACTTCCACTGTATAGTCATAAGGAAACTGATTTAGGTTATACTTGAATGGTCTAGTGATTTTCTCCACTTTCTTCAATTTCAGTCTGAATTTGGCAATAAGGAGTTCATGATCTGAGCCACAGTCAGCTCCTGGTCTTGTTTTTGCTGACTGTATAGAGCTTCTCCAACTTTGGCTGCAATGAATATAATCAATCTAATTTCGGTGTTGACCATCTGGTGGTGATGTCCATGTGTAGAGTCTTCTCTTGTGTTGTTCAAAGAGAGTGTTTGCTATGACCAGTGCATTCTCTTGGTAAAACTCTATTAGCCTTTGCCCTGTTTCATTCTGTACTCCAAGGCCAAATTTTCCTGTTACTCCAGGTGTTTCTTGACTTCCTACTTTTGCATTCCAGTCCCCTATAATGAAAAGGACATCTTTTTTTGGGTGTTAGTTCTAGAAGGTCTTGTAGGTCTTCATAGAACTATTCAACTTCAGCTTCTTCAGTGTTACTGGTCGGGGCATAGACTTGGATTACTGTGATATTGAATGGTTTGCCTTGGAAACGAACAGAGATCATTCTGTCTTTTTTGAGATCGCATCCAAGTACTGCATTTCAGACTCTTGTTGACTATGATGGCTACTCCATTTCTTCTAAGGGATTCCTGCCCATAGTAGTAGATATAATGGTCATCTGAGTCAAATTCACCCATTCCAGTCTGTCTTAGTTCACTGATTCCTAGAATGTCGACGTTCACTCTTGTCATCTCTTCTTACCTCTTACCACTTTCAATCTGCCCTAATATTCCAGGTTCCTATGCAATGTTGCTCTTTACAGGATAGAACCCTGCTTCTTTCACCAGTCACATCCACAACTGAGTGTTGTTTTTGCTTTGGCTCCATCCCTTCATTCTTTCTGGAGTTATTTCTCCACTGATCTCTAGTTGCATATAGGGCACCTAGTGACCTGGGGAGTTCATCTTTCCGTGTCCTATCTTTTTGCCTTTTCATACTGTTCATGGGGTTCTCAAGGCAAGAATACTGAAGTGGTTTGCTATTCCCTTCCCCAGTGGACCACATTCTGTCAGACCTCTCCACCATGACCCGCCCATCTTGGGTGGCCCCACACAGCATGGCTTAGTTTCAATGAGTTAGACAAGGCTGTGGTCCGTGTGATCAGACTGGCCTGTTGTCTGTGATTATGGTTTCTGTGTGTCTGCCCTCTGATGCCCTCTCAGTGCCTATCATCTTACTTGGGTTTCTCTTACCTTGGACTGAGGTATCTCTTCACGGCTGCTCCAGCAAAGCGCAGCTGCTGCTCCTTACCTTGGACGTGGGGTAGCTCCTCTCGGCTGCCACCCCTGTGCTTCACTAAATGGCAGGCATATTTTCATTCATTTAACCATATCTGATCTTTTGAAGTATAGGTGCTTCTTACTATTATTACTGTCCAATTAAGAGATAAACTTAGGCATAGAAATACACATGATACAGTTAACTGCCAGAGCCAGGGATTTACATGTAAGCAATCTGGCTTTAGAGTTCTGACTCAGAACCACTACTCCTCACTCTCATGGAGACTGTTTTCCTTCTTATAGCCAAACCTAACTCAGGGCCATGGAGTGAAGTGTCTTTCTCATTCCCCCTGTTAACACTTACCTGGCAAAATCCCAATCCTGGTTGAGCTCAATTATGCCTGAACCCAAGCAACAGAACATCGCTGGAGATAACTTACACAACCAAGCTGATCGACTGCACTTTAAATTGAGAAACACCAAACTCAAATGCTCTTCTAATCCATTACATTGCTTTCATAACCTTCCTTGCTTGACAACTATTTCATACCTTCTCTTCTCAAAGCTCTAATGCCACCATTTCTCCATCATTGCTAAAGACTGAGCTTCAAAGTAAGAAAACAGAAGAAAAAGGAACGCTCTCATATTCCCTCCAACAAATCTCCAAACCTGTCTCCACTTAAACCCACACTCTCTACTTTCCCTCCTATCCTGGGAACAAGGGACCCTCTTTCTTTTGCTGTGTTCTGGATGCCACCTCCTCTACCTTCTCTACACTTGTCCCTAACTGCTTTATTGGCCTACTCTCCCCACTCAGTACCAGTGTCTCCTTCTCTCCAAGATCATTCTCCATCAGCTACAGACAAGCCCTGGAATCTCTCAGGGTGAAAAAGTAAAATCCTTAGCCTCCCCGTGACCCCTCACAGGCTCTCTGGCTACCAACTCATTTCTCTTTTCCCTATTATTACAAAACTTGTTGAAAAATTTCTCTGTGCTCACTACCTCATTTCCTTATCTTCTATTCAGTCATTGGCCCACTTAAAAAATGCCTGATGATGCATGACCACTCATATAAAGGTCACTTCTCTAGGCCTTCATCTTCATCAACTTTTCAGCAGTATTCAGTACCTTGTTCTTGGCCCTCAAGGTATGCTCTGACTTCTCTAGCCAATCTTTTTCAGTCTATGCTGGCTCCTTTGCTGTACTGAAATTTTATTTTACTATTATTTTTAAATGCTGAAATACCTTAAGGCTCAATCAAGAGCTCTCCTCTTTTCTCTCTCCTGAGTTATCTCCTCTGGCTCTATAGTTTCAAACAGCATTTAAATAGTATAGCCTAAATATATAACTGCCTCTTCTATATTTCCTCTTCTATTCTTCTAACCGGTTGTTGTCAACTCCAGCACATCACTGAATCCTACTTCTATTCTTGAGCTCTATAATCCAACATCCACAGAGAAGTCAGAGATCTTTTAAAATTGCATCATTGTAAGAACATCTAAACTCAAACACAGAACACAGCAACAACTTTTGCACTGCAGAGGATCTTGTATTTGCTATTCTGCATACCTGGCAATTCTTAGGTCAACTCTTTGTGTGGCAAATTCTTTCCTATCTCCAAGTAATATCAAACCCTCAGAGAAGCCTTTCTCCATGGCCCACATGTGGCCTACAATTACTCCAGAATATCACATGGTTACCCTCCTAGCACTGATTACCATCTGGAATCGCCCTGCTTGCTAGTTTCCATCTACCCTCCCTCACTGGAATGCAAATGTCACAAGGCCAGGAACCCTACTGGCCTCGTTCACTGCTGTATCAGCAGTCTCATAAAAGTGGCTGATGCAGTAGGCCCTCAAATGCTTTGAATAAATATATTAATCAGTCAATGTGAACACAGTTCACAAACCATTTTTCTTCGTTTCCCTGAGAAAAGCTTTGTAGAAAAGAGCAGAATTACAGTTCTATTTATTTAACCAGTGTAACCAACATGCACCCTTCAAACAGACTATATTCATAACGACTATTACATGCTTTAAAAGACTTAAGACTCCTCTAAGAATACTTATAAAAAAACATGCTATATCCCATTATATTTTAAAAATTAGTTCAGTTTAAGCATTTTTATTAGGCATAACTACTTAATGTGGAAGATGCCATTCTAGCCCTTGTGAAAGGAAATCCACTATGATAATCCTACCGGTCTAATCTTTAAAAATTAATTAGGTACCAATCTCTGATTGAAGAAAATTTTGACAGTCTTACTATACTTTATGCAGGCTTCCCAAATGGTGCTCAGTTCAGTTCAGTCATGTTGACTCTTTGTGGCCCCATGGACTGTAGCACGCCAGGATTCCCTGTCCAACTAGTGGTAAAGAAAACACCTGCCAACGCAGGAGACACAGAGACTCAGGTTCAATCCCTGGGTTGGGAAGTGCCTCTGGAGGAGGGCATGGCAACCCACTCCAGTATTCTTGCCTGAAGAATCCCATGGACCAAGGAGCTTGGTGGGCTAAAATCCATAGGGTCACAAAGAGTCGGACACAACTGAAGCAACTTAGCACGCACACATACTTTATGTGTATATTTAGTTATATTTTTACTTTTGCTTTCAGTAAAAATTATAAAAATTAAAACTTTAAGATATGAAAAATCCCAGCATCCCATCAAAGTGAAAATCGGCAAATTTGATTTAATTTTGCTTTTTTTAATAGACATATACAAAAGTATACATCTGTTAAAAACATCTTTGAATTCTATAAAAGTGGTATCTTAAGGTTCCTTGGAGCTTTAAATCCTGTGACTTTTGTGACACATAAGCAGTGTGAAGAAAAGTAACTTAGAAAATAGAAAACTGTGAGCACATATTACAACTTAAAATGATCCATTCATGAGCAGCTGGGATTCTGTCGTGAGCATCACACTGTACACAGCTGTAACAGTGATGAATAAACATATATCCTTGAGTTACAGATAACCATCCTGCCCCCGAAGCACATCTGGAAATAAACACTACCCACAGAGTATTCAAGTTGAAGATAATAATAGCAACGGACACTGACTTAGCAGATAATTACTGCTAATCTGTGGCAGGCACTTCACTAAGCTCTTTTCCATGAATTACCTCATGTAATCTTCACAGCCAATCCATGAGGCATGTATGTTCATGGAACCATGTACAAATGAACACTGGTGTCTGAGGTTCCACAGAGAGTAAAAGGAGCAAACAGGAAGAACTCTGGCAGGCTGAATCTTGGATCTGGTCCTTAATCACTATCTTTCTGAAATTTTCTTTTTAACCATTTTAAAAACTTTATATTTTTTTTTAAATTACGGGATAATTATTTTACAATATTGTGATTTCTGCCAATTTCTGTATGGTTTCTGCCATACATCAACAAGAACTGGCATTAGGTATACATATGTCCCCCCTCCCATTTCCCTCTCCTCTGAACTACTTTGTAACCACAGCTCTTAATTCTTCTGCCTGGCATATCCAACCTCTCTTTTTAAAAAGCCTGTTCAGGCTATCCAGCCTTTCTTGACTCTTTAACTCCCCCCATTTTTAGACATATTTTCTTTTCCTATTGCAGTTATTTCTTAAAAAAAAACAACTATAATAATGTAATATAATAATAGTACCTCTGTTATTCCTTCTAGACCTTGACTTAAGCACAGGGACTAAAGCTCAACTCTGAATACTCTAACCTAGCTCACTGCTTGATCCTGACAGTGTTTCAGTTCAGTTCAGTCTCTCAGTCGTGTCCGACTCTTTTCGACCCCATGAATTGCAGCACTCCAGGCCTCCCTGTCCATCACCAACTCCCGGAGTTCA
>NW_011495034.1:2714017-2714252 GCF_000754665.1 Bison bison bison | reverse complement strand
GTTTCCCCATCTATTTCCCATGAAGTGGTGGGACCGGATGCCATGATCTTCGTTTTCTGAATGTTGAGCTTTAAGCCAACTTTTTCACTCTCCTCTTTCACTTTCATCAAGAGGCTTTTGAGTTCCTCTTCACTTTCTGCCATAAGGGTGGTGACTTCTGAGTATTTGAGGTTATTGATATTTCTCCCGGCAATCTTGATTCCAGCTTGTGTTTCTTCCAGCCCAGCTTTTCTCA
>NW_011495034.1:2698636-2713917 GCF_000754665.1 Bison bison bison | reverse complement strand
GTACTCCTTTTCCTATTTGGAACCAGTCTGTTGTTCCATGTTCAGTTCTAACTGTTGCTTCTTGACCTGCATACAAATTTCTCAGGAGGCAGGTCAGGTGGTCTGGTATTCCTGTCTCTTTCAGAATTTCCCACAGTTTATTGTGATCCACACAGTCAAAGGCTTTGGCATAGTCAATAAAGCAGAAATAGATGCTTTTCTGGAACTCTCTTGCTTTTTCCATGATCCAGCGGATGTTGGCAATTTGATCTCTGGTTCCTCTGCCTTTTCTAAAGGCTTGAACATCAGGAAGTTCACGGTTCACATATTGCTGAAGCCTGGCTTGGAGAATTTTGAGCATTACTTTACTAGCGTGTGAGATGAGTGCAATTGTGCCGTAGTTTGAGCATTCTTTGGCATTGCCTTTCTTTGGGATTGGAATGAAAACTGACCTCAATGAAACTAAGCCATGCCCGTGGGGCAACCCAAGATGGGCAGGTCATGGTGGAGAGATCTGACAGGATGTGGTCCATTGGAGAAGGGAATGGCAAACCACTTCAGTATTCTTGCCTTGAGAACCCCATGGACAGTATGACATTGTTTAGGTTAGATTAAACTACAAGGCTAAATGACTATAAATTCTGATATAAAAGGGTTTTGTCTTGGTTGTTACCTATAAAACAGTGATTCTAATTCATTAAATGACTACAATGGAAGAGGAACTATAATACAGTATATGTATGTACCTATATGTACTATATATACAGTGTATACAACAACTATACACGGTATGTACAATCTACTTGCCTGAGAAAACAATTTCAAAGAAGTAAAAATACACTCTCAATTGGGATTAAATCTTAGAGGTGCTACAGGTTTGAGTTTTGTGTCCAAAACCAGTATAGCTGTGGCTGTCCCCAAGTTAATGATACTCAGGGCTGATGGATTCTGCTGAATCAGAGGTATGTTCTATTTTATAAATTCTATTAATAAAGCACTGAAAGGATGCTTTACAAGACCCAGTAAAGACATTTATTTTGGTTTTCTTTTGGGAAAGGGAGATGTAAGTCCTTTAAGGGCTGTTAAGGAATTAACAGTTTAAGGGCTTTTAAGTAAGGGAACAAAATGCTAGTTCAAAATGCTAGAAAATAAGTATTTCAGAGAAATTTCTCACATTTCCTTGAAACCTGTGGGCATCACTGACAATTCAATTATCTATCCTATTCTAGTTTAGTCATATATTTGTACTAAACATATCTACAAAAAAGAAATGGTTGTGTTGATAATTCAAAACTCAGAATCTCAAACAACCAAATTTTGCTTTGGGAACTTACTGTTTGCTTTTTAAAAAATATACCCTTTTAACACTTAGCATTTGCTAATATTAAAATCTGCTGGATTTCTCTATTGATGGGTATGGGAGAGAGGAAGAAACAGTAATTTTTTAGGTGGCAAGGGTAAGTCAGCCTAGAGTAAATATCAGAATAATACACTTGCCAAGGCAGAAAACAACATAAGAGATGCAAGTTTGATTCCTGAGTTGGGAAGATCCCCTTGTGGAGGGCATGGCAATCCACTCCAGTATTCTTGTCTGGAGAATCTAATGGATAGAGGAGGCTGGCAGGCTATAGTCCATAGGGTCACAAAGAGGCAGACAAGGCTGAAGCAACTTAGCATGCACACAAGAAAACATTGTTTCTTTTTTTATATATGAGAACAATAATGATAAAAATGAGTAGCTATTCACAGTGATTTAAAAGAAAGATGTGAAACAAGATGGCCACTTCAATAATCTTTATAGTACAATTAAATCTATCAAAGTTAATCGATTATTTCAAATAAAATTTAATTTTTTAATTAATAATAAGAATGTTTTCAGCATTAAAAGTTAGTGAACAATATGCCAGTAATTAACTTTACAATTCAACTTTAAACTAGATTGGTTTCCATACAAATTAACATAAAAACACTAAACTGTACACACTAAACAAATTTTTCTATAATGTATTTAAACTTACATGAGTATCTGTAAACAAATATTATAGCTCATAAAAAAAGATATCATTTTTTTTCCCAACTGGAAAAAATCCTATGCAGTAAGGTTTATTTTCCTTTGTGAATTTTATTGAAACTGTTCCAAAAGTATAATCATGAAGAGTAAAACACACACTCATTAAGATGCAAATTTAATATATGCCGGGACTTCAAGGAGATCCAACTAGTCCATTCTAAAGGAGATCAGTCCTGGGTGTTCACTGGAAGGACTGATGCTAAAGCTGAAACTCCAATACTTTGGCCACTTCATGTGAAGAGCTGACTCATTGGAAAAGACTCTGATGCTGGGAGGGATTGGAGGCAGGAGGAGAAGGGGACGACAGAGGATGAGATAGCTGGATGGCATCACCAACTCGATGGACAAGAGTTTGGGTGAACTCCAGGAGTTGGTGATGGACAGGGAGGCCTGGCGTGCTGAGATTCATGGGGTCGCAAAGAGTCGGACATGACTGAGTGACTGAACCGAAGTGATGCATATAAAGGATAGGATCAAAATATTACACAGGCACGAAGGTGCCAACTATAATTTTACATACAGGGATTTACAAAAAAGCTCTTGTGTTACACACAAACACGCGTGTATCTGTGCACATCTGTTTGCTCAAAGCTATGAAAGAATGGTGCTAGATAGTAAGTAGCCTTGCAGGTATTAAATCCCTCAATCAGTAAAGGAAAGAGACTAGAATTAATCTGAAGGATATCAAGATACTTCACAGAGAAAACTGAGGTACTACCTACAGCAGATCTGCCTTGCCTCTACACCTCTTCCAATATTTATTCCCTTTTACGTTTTAAGGTTGAGGTAAAAACAGAACAACAGTATTAATAACATATACGAAAGAACAAAAGCTTGCTGAGGTATTACTACTCTGCAAGAGAATTAACTCTAAATACTTTGGAAAATTCTGAAGCACTAAACAGAATCCAGAGTCAAGATAAGATATTGCTTTATCTTTATTTAGAGTCTCTTCACAAAAATTCCCCTTGTGGCTCAGCTGGTAAAGAATCCGCCTGTGATGTGGAAGAGCTGGGTTTGATCCCTGGATTGGGAAGATACCCTGGAGAAGGGAAAGGCTACCCACTCCAGTATTCTGGACTATATAGTCTATGGGGTCGCAAACAGTCGAACATGACTGAGCAACTTTCACTTTCATTTCACTTACAAAAACTAAGTATCCTCCAAAGCACTGATAAAATTATCAACCTCTATTATTATTACTAGACTCTCCTTACTTTCAGTTTCACTATGTTGAATTTTTTTAGGGTATCACTCCAACACAAGAACCCTGTCAAGCACTGCTATTATTATTCTCTGAACGTCTTTTTTTTTTTCTTTTTTACTTTACTACTGAAGTAAAACGGCATCATCATCTTCCCATTCACACAAGCTCAAGCTTTGGCTTTATTCCCTATCCTTACATTCAAATCTATCAACAAATTCAGCTTTTTTTTTTCTTCAGCTGAAGGGGACTGTGGTAGACAGTATCTTTCAGAATGACCTTTTAACCATGCATGGCTCCTGAATAGTTTTCACCTGGACTATTACAATAACTATTTTTCACCACCTTCAGCTTTCTAAGAGCCAATTATATCACCCAGCAAAACACGGTTTCAGTATATTACTCCCTACTGGAAGCTTAGAAAAATAAGTTTATAAACCATGAAAAGCACTTCAGTCCAGTGCTCACTCAGCATGCAGGAAGTACTCTTATCACTGCCACAATTGTGACATTCAATCACTTAGAAAGTAAATGCAAGCTCTTACTCATATGACTAAAGTCTTTTCATAAACTAGACCCATTCTTTCAATCTGGTAATTCATATTTCTATTCTAGGTAAGCAAAACCTAATGACAAAGATTCTTTACTTGATCAAACTTTGGTCAGGGATTGGAAGCTTCTCCTAGGGGCATCTGTGTCTGTTCTTGGAAAATGTAGTTTTTGACTGCTATGTCAGTTTAACCAGAATCTCTTTCATCCTCAATAACTGATCACCCTAAATATTGATCAAAATCCTCAACACCAACTGCTGGTCATCCCAGTCAGTCTGCCGCAAGAAGCCTGTTAGCTTGTGTGATTGGGAAGATAATGCTGCGGTTTTACTTCAGTAGTAAAGTAAAAAAAAAAAAAAAAAGACGTTCAGAGAATATAATAACAACAGTGTTTGACTGGGTTCTTGTATTGGAGTGATATCCTAAAAAAATTCAACATAGTGAAACTGAAAGTAATCCCCTCTTACCCCTCATGTTTTCTCTTAAGAGCTGCTAAGTCACTTCAGTTGTGTCCAACTCTGTGTGACCCCATAGATGGCAGCCCACCAGGCTCCGCCGTCCCTGGGACTCTCCAGGCAAGAACACTGGAGTGGGTTGCCATTTCCTTCTCCAATGCATGAAAGTGAAAAGTGAAAGTGAAGTCGCTCAGTCGTGTTTGACTCTTTGCGATCCCATGGACTGCAGCCTACCAGGCTCCTCCATCCATGGGATTTTCCAAGCAGGAGTACTGGAGTGGGTTGCCATTGCCTTCTCCTCTCTTAAGAGAGGTTTTCCATTCTATGACCTCCAGCTACTTCTCAGCCATAAAGTCCCACGTGCCCACGCTGAGAGTTGAAGCCAATTTCTCTCCTTCACTGTAAAATCCCACTGCCTATGTGCTAAGTCACTACAGTCGTGTCTGACTCTTTGTGAGGGTATGGACTGTAGCCCACCAGGCTCCCCTGTCCAAGGGATTTCCCAGGCAACAACACTGGAGTAGGTTGCCATTTCCTCCTCCAGGGGATCTGCCCGACCCAGGGACAGGACCCCTGTCTATGATGTCTCCAGCATTGCCAGGCAGGTTCTTTATCACTAGTGCCACTTGGGAAGCCCCAAATCTCACTGCAGTTGTCCCTATATCTATGATGATGACCCTGAATAAGGCTGGCCTTACCACTTTAACAATTATCATTGAATATTTTTTTTTTTTTTTTAACACTAGTCAACTGTTCAAGACTTGCTCCCTCCCACCTTGGTGGTTTTACAATATGATATTTCTTCTCTGGATAGGTCATTTATGCACCTTTTCATCACCTAAAATTTTTCTATCTAACTATATTCAAAATGCTATGATTCCATAATACCTTCTGATCTAACCCTTCTGACCTGGCTCATTCTTTAATCAGCATCATTTGTTGATATCTGGAAACATGGCTTATATTACAGTATAGTATTTAAAAATGCACCTATGCTACATTTCAAAAAGTTCAATGTCATTTTTTCAATTGTGGTAAAAATGCATAAAATTTATCATTTTAACGATTTTTAAGAGTACAGTTCAGTGTTGTTAAGAATATTTGAACTGTGCAATTTATCTCCAAAATTTTTCATCTTGCATAACTGCAACTATAGCAATTAAACAACTTTTCTCTCAAGATCATCTGACCAAGGTTTATTTCGAGGCTTTCTATTCTCCACTGGTTTCCAGTCTTCTTTATGCCAGTATCACACTGTTTTGATTACTCTAGCTTTGTAATATGTTACAAAGTCTTTTTAAAAAAACTCCTTCTGCCTGAAACACTGAATCACAACTTAACCTGGCTAGTATCTGCTCACTCTTCAGGCCTCAGATTTTACCCTCTTCAGAAAGTCTTCCCTGACCGTTACATTTCTCCAACATTCAAATACGCAATTCCTTCTTGTGGACTCCAACTACACACTGTATCTCCTCTATTACAGAACTTACTTTGTTTCACTGTAATTAAACTGTGACTCCCAGGGATGTTAATCCCTTTAATACGGTCTTTACCTATCATTTTAGCTTTTCCATTGCCAGCTCTGAGCAATGCTTGACCTATAGTAAATAACGAATAAATATTAAAAACTGAATGACAGTAGAATATACTCAAGTGGTAAAAAGAGTAAGAGTAATTGATTTAGAAAATGTTCCCAAAATATATCAAGTAAAAAAATCAAAGTGCAGAATAGATGGTGTTTACAGAATGTGCTTGGTTGCTCAGTCATGTCTGACTCTTTGCGACCCCATGGACTATAGCCTGCTAGGTTCCTCTGTCAATGGGATTCTCCGGGCAAGAATACTGGAGTGGGTTGCCATTTCCTTCTTCAGGGGATCTTCCCAACCCAGGGATCAAACCTGGGTCTTTTATGTCTCCTGAATTGGCAGGCAGGTTCTAAACCACTCAAGTCACCTGGGAAGCACCCTGTTACAAATATACTTAACAGGAAATGCACTCCAGTCATCACTCAAAAACTACCAAGATTTGGTCAGAAGAGAAAAACACATTATAGGCAGAATCTTTACTGCTTGAGCCACCAGGGAAACCTATTTTTATAGAATGCTTCAATTTACACACACACACACACACCAAAGGGAAATATATATTCAAATAATCTGGATACATTTGACATAGCTTTGAAAGAACATATAAGAAAATAGTAAAGCTGATTATTTCCTGGAGGTCACACAGAAACTTGGGTGGATGGGGGCCAGGGAGAGGAAGACTTTTCACTGTATACTTTTTTAATACTTTTAAAATCATATGATTCATTCCCTCTTTGTGGCATTAAATAAGCTTAATTTTTTAAAAGGTACATGAATGAATAACATCCCAGAGGAACATCAAAGAGCAGCTATGTAGTATGTGGCATTTTTAAACCCCGCCCCCCTTCATTTCGTAAGAAGTAAGAAAATCAAAACGAACAGACTGTATCTGCAGTGTTACATGTGAATCCAGGGTCATCCCATCATTACCAAAGAACCATGGAGACTAAGAATTTTGTTGATAAAGTACTTGATCTGTTTAGTCATCTTCAAGGAGCATTTTAAGTTAATTTTTGAGTGTTCATTCTAAAAGCACAAGCCATCTAAAAGCAAGCATGTACCACTTATCACTGAGCAACCCGTTCACACACTAGCTTTACAAGACGTGGTAGCCAGCTTCCAACATGGCCCCAATGATCTTCAAGCTCTTGTGTAGTCTCCTCCCACTGCTGGCCTGTATGAACAATAAATAGAACACTGCAGAAGTGAAAAATCAGGCCATAAAAGACACTGAGGCTTCTACCTTGATGTGTCTTGGATCACTTATTCTGGGGCGGGCTGACCTTTATGCCAAGAGGACATTCAAGCAGCCCTGTGGGGAGGCCACCGTGGGGAAGAACTGAGGCTTCCCTTCAACAAGCAAAAAGAGCTTCCCAGTATGTGGCTGAACCACTTTGGAAGGCCAGTTAAAGCTTTAGATGACTGCAAACCTTTAAATGACTGGTTCTCAAGCCAGAACCTGAGACAAGTCATTCCCTTATCCCTCCTGAGATTTATACTGTTCTTTTAAATCACTACATTTTGAGATAATGTTATGTAGCAACAGAAAACTAAAGTTTATTCTCAAATTAATAAATTCCTTTTTAAAATCACAACCTCTATTAACTTAGGACATTTTAAAAAGTAGTTATTAGGTCACATAAAATAGGCAGCCTCAAATTATAGAATCAGGTAGGCTTGGAGAAGGAAATGGCAACCCACTCCAGTGTTCTTGCCTGGAGAATCCCAGGGACGGGGGAGCCTGGTGGGCTGCCGTCTATGGGGTCGCACAGTCAGACACGACTGAAGCAACTTAGCAGCAGCAGCAGGCTTGGAGAATAGTGTTTCGAAAACAGATTTCCAGTAAAATGCCAGTTGCCATTTTAAAAAAATCATGTTGCTAGAACCCCTCATTCAGGCGAACTCTTGACTAAAAACTGGTGGTAAAACTTATGGAACTGTGGTTTACAATATGGAAGTTACTTAAATATTTATTTTTATTCCAAAAATACAGACATTTTAACCTTAAAGAAAGTACTATGTTTCATTTTTTTCCTCAGGAGAAAAATATGTCAGGAAACTTTAAAACTTTTTTAAGATTAAAAAAAATCTCTGTCAGGAGACACACTGTTAACATCATAAAATGACCTTACTACCCAAGGCAATCTATAGAGCCAGTGCAATCCCTATCACAATACCAATGGCATTTTTTACAGCCATTGTAAAAGCCAATAATTTTAAAGTTTGTATGGAAACACAGAAGACCTTGAATAACCAAAACAGTCTTGGGAAAGAACTGAGCTAGAGGAATCATGCTCCCTGACTTTATACTATACTACAAAGATACAGTCATCAAAACAGTATGTTACTGGTAAAATAGACACATAGATCAATGGAACAGAAATGAGAGCCCAGAAATAAACCTATGCATTTATAGTCAATTAATCTATAACAAAAGAAGCAATAACATACAATGGAGAAAAGACAATCTTTTCAAGAAGTGGTGCTTGGGAAACTGGACAGCTGTATGGAAAAGAAAAAAAATTAGAACATTCTCTTAACACCATATATAAAAATAAACTCAAAATGGGTTAAAGACCTAAATGTAAGACTAGAAACCATAAAACTCCTAGAGGAGAACCTAGGCAGGACATTCTTTGACATAAACTGTACAAATATTTTTTTGCAACTGTCTCCTAAGGCAAAAGAAGCAAAAGCAAAAATAAACAAATGGGACCTAATGAAACTGAAAAGCTTTTGCACAGCAAAGGAAACCATCCACAAAACGAAGACAAAGTATGGACTGGGAGAAATTATTTGTAAATGATATGCCTGATAAGGAGTTAATATTCAACACATATAAACAGCTCTTATGACATCAAGAAGAAACAACACAGTTAAAAAATGGGCAGAAGAACTGAATAGACATTTTTCCAAAAAGGAAATGCAGATGGTCGACAGGCACATGAAAAGATGTTCAACACTGCTAATCATCAGGGAAATGAAGATCAAAACCACAATGAGATTATCACTTCACTCCTGTAAAAATCACTTTCATCAAAAAGAACACAAATAATAAACACTGGTGAGGATATGTATAAAAAGGAACCCTTATTCACTGTTGGTGAGAATGTAAATTTGTGCAGCCATTATGGAAAATAGAATGGAGGGTTCTCAAGAAACTAAAAATAGGACTACCATATGACCCAGCAATGCCACTCCTGAGTATATATCCGTAAGAAACAAACCCACTAATTCAAAAAGATACATGTACCCCAATGTTCATAACAGCATTTACAATTGCCAAGATATGGAAGCAACCTAAGTATCATCAACAGGTGAATGGTTAAAGGAGAAAAGTGTTATTTGCTCAGTCATGTCTGACTGTTTGTGACCCCATGGACTGTAACCTGACAGATTCTTCTGTCTATGGAATTCACCAGGCAGGAATATTGAAGTGAGTAGCCATTACCTTCTTTACGGGATCTTTCCCGTCTAGGAATCGAACCATATCTCCTGCATTATAGACAGACTTTCTACCACTTGAGTCACTAGGAAAGCCCTGGTTAAAGAAGATGTGGTATATATATACACAATGGAGTATTCCTCAGCCATAAAAAAAATGAAATTTTGCCATATGCAGCAACATGGATGGATTTGGAGGGTGTTGGGCTAAGTGAAACAAGTCACAGAAAGACAATACTATATAGCACTTACATGTGGAATCTATAAAACACAACAAACTAATGAATACAGCAAAAAAGAAGTCAACTCACAGATAACAGAGAACTAATGGTTACCAGTGGGGAGAGGAGGAGGAGAGTGGCAATACAGGCAGGGGCAGGAAATTTAAGAGGTATAAGCTGGTATGTACGGCATAATCAACAAGGATTTATTGTACAATATGTAGAATATATTAAATATTTTAAAATAACTTTTAAAAAGTGTGATTCACTACATCATGCACCTGTAACTTATGTAATATTGTACATCAACACTACTTCAATAAAAAAATAGAAATAAATACAAAAAAATTGAGACACATTGTAAGACACGATAAGCATGTATGAAAAGGCACCGGGTCAAGTGATAGCTCATCATCATGCTGAATATAAGCAAAAAGTCTAACTGCAGACTGGGGTGGCATTTGTGGTATAAAAACATATAAAATTCCATGGAATTCCCTGGCAGTTCAGTGATTAGGACTCTGTACTTCCACTGCAAGGGGCACGGTTTGATCGCTGCGGGGAACGAAGATGCTGCATGCTGTGCAGTGCAGCCAAAAAATGAATAAATAAAACAAAAAAAACCAAAACTCCAGCCATCTGAAAAATATGATTGATGGCAATAACACATATCTTAAGAGTTTAAGGTAGCTTAGCTGATATTGGAGAAGGAAATGGCAACCCACTCCAGTATTCTTGCTTGGAGAATCCCAGGGACGGGGGAGCCTGGTGGGCTGCCGTCTATGGGGTCGCACAGAGTAGGACACGACTGAAGTGACTTAGCAGCAGCAGCAGCTGATATTTTACAGTACCTTTCATAATATAACAGCACAAACAAAACCAGCTGGAAATGTAAGTGTACAAGGGAGTTTACATGTATAACGGAGTTTATGTATATAATGCAAAGGACCAAGTCTGGTGTGCTTTTGTAGTTTTTCAGACTATAGTCAGCTGTCACTTTTAAATGATAAGTTTATCTGCACTATTACGCTGCTTAATTTTATAGTATAGACACAGAAAAGAAACTTCCTGCTAGGGTGAAGGCTCTTTTATGAAATAAAAATATTCATCCAAAGTGCTCTTATCTTATTTTCAAATTGACACTGTACCCCAGAACTTTCGATTAACAGTAATCTGACCCCTGACTGAGCACCAAGTTATTGCTCTGATAAACCTAGTATCACCAGTCAGGTAAATTAGTTTTTGGAAAACAGTAGTACCAAACTAAATAAGTCTATTCACCTGAATTCGTTGTTCATGAACACAAAATACTGGCAATTTAGACACTGAGTGCATCATACACATCTATGCCGGTAAATAACCTCAACTAGTTGAGATACACAGTGTATTCTATAGAACAAAAGTAGGGAATTCATTTTCTTGCCTCTTCATGTAAAACTCCATAAGAGAGGAGACTTTTTTAAAAAAGTGACTTAAGTGACACTGAATCAGGTGAGGAAGTCATTCTCCCTTCCTTCCTTTTTCAGCTCCTCTGACTACTTCAGGATGTCTCAGATACCTGTTTTTTTATTTATGGTGGTTACTTCAAGTTTCCTTTAAAAATCATGTTAATAATTCCACTGATAATTATGAAATAAGTATACAGAAAGTATTCACTAGAAGGAATGATGCTGAAGCTCCAATACTCTGGCCTCTTGATGCGAACAACTGACTCATTGGAAAAGACCCTGATGCTGGGAAAGACTGAAGGTGAAAGGAGAAGGGTGTGGCAGAGGATGAGATGGTTAGTAGCCATCAATGACTCAACAGACATGAATTTGAGCAAACTCCAGGAGATAGTGGAGGACAAAGACACCTGGTGTGCTGCCATCCATGGGGTCACAAAGAGTCAGAAAGACTTAACGACTGAACAACACAACAAATACAGGATGTATGCAGACATGGGTGAAAAGTTTGAAGATGATATAAGAATGATTTAAGCAAGTTTGAGAAATACTGCACTTATCCATTTGGTCAACAAATAGAAGTGCTTACCATGAGCATGCCATTGGTTTTGCCATCATGAAGGATAGGAAAAAATGTTCAAAGAAATGTAAATCTGAAAGCCAGAAAGAAGGCAAAAAAGATTCACAAAGTGGCGCTTGAGCTAGAACTTAATAGTTATGATTCACACATGTAGAAACAGGGAGAAATTCAAAGAGAACAAAGACATAACAATACAGGCCTGAGTGGTGGGTGACATGTTCCAAATCTTGATTGTGGTGGTGGTTACACGAGTGTGTATGTAATGTACACATAAAACGAGTGCACATTATTACATGTAAATTTTTCCTCGGTAAGTGTGATACCGTATCTTTGACCTATGCAATGAACAATCATTGAGGCTTCAGGCTTGGATATCTTGGGGAAGGGGAGGTAAACACAATACAAGAAGGGAAATCCCAATTTGGAGAAGGGGATCAAAAGTACTCACTTGCATATAATACATTTTCAATAAAAGCTGTACACAAAAATAGCAGTCCATACTTCAACAGTACGTGAACCGAGAACTTGCAGATGTAAAGGCTGGATTTAGAAAAGGCAGAAGAACCAGAAATCAAATTGCCAACATCTGCTGGATCACAGAAGAAGCAAGAGAATTCCACAAAAACATCTGCTTCACTGACTACTAAAGCTTTTGACTGTGTGGATCACAACAAACTGTGGAAAATTCTTAAAGAGATGAGAATACCAGACCGCCTTACCAACCTCCTGAGAAATCTGTATGCAGGTCAAGAAGCAACAGTCAGAACCAGATATGGAACAACAGACTGGTTCCAAATTGGGGAAGAGTACATCAAGGCTGTATTTTGTCACCCTGCTTATTTAATTTACATGCAGAGTACATCATGTGAAATGCCGGGCTGGATGAATCACAAGCTGGATCAAGATTGTGGGGAGAAATATCAATAACCTGAGATAAGCAGATGACACCATCCTAATGGCAGAAAGCGAAAAGGAACTAAAAATAAAAAGCCTCTTGACGAAGGTAAAAGAGGAAAAGTGCAAAAGCTGGCTTATAACTCAACATTCAAAATACTAAGATTAAGGCATCTGGTCCCATCACTTCATGGCAAACAGATGGGGGAAAAGTGGAAACAGTGACAGACTTTATTTTCTTGGTCTCTAAAATCACTGTGGACAGTGACTGCAGCCACGAAATTAAAAGATGCTTGCTCCTTGAAAGAATATCTATGACAAATCTAGATAATGCATTAAAAAGTGGAGACATCACTTTGCCAAAAAAGGCCTGCCTAGTCAAAGCTATGGTTTTTCCAGTAGTCATGTATGGATGTGAGAGTTGGACCAGAGAAGGCTGAATGCTGAAGAACTGATGCTTTCAAACTATGGTGCTAGAGAAGACTCTTGAGTCCCTTGGACTGCAAGGAGATTAAACCAGTCAATTGTAAAGGAAATCAGTCCTAAATATTCATTGGAAGGACTGATGCTGAAGCTGAAGTTCCAATACTTTGGCCACCTGATGTGAAGAGCTGATTCACTGGAAAAGATCCTGATGCTGGGAAAGATTGAGGGCAGGAAAAGAAGGGGGCAACAGAGGATGAGATGGTTGGATGGCATCACTGACTCAATGAACATGAGTTTGAGCAAAGTCTGGGACATACTGAAGGACAGGGAAGCCTGTTGTGCTACAATGCAGTCCTTCGGGTCACAAAGAGTCAGACTTGACCGAGTGAGTGAACAATGACTACTACTTCTACTTAAGAGTTTCTTCTCAGAAAGAGAACTTACAAAAATTATGGCCTGCCTATTAAAAATAAATGCACTGTGCCTCATTCCCTCAAACAAAAGAGCACATTAACATATTAACAGTACTCACCCCTAACAAACTAACAAAGAATAGACAGAAGCAGCCATACTAGCTGTGTGCTACTGACACCTGACAGAATTTTGCAAAAGAGTTGGAGACTGTATTCAACACTTACATCTTGTTCCTAAGCAATTTAGAAATAACTGCCTTAGACTTTACATTGTAACCTTTAACTTTTTCCAGAGATCTAGCTCTTAAAATTATTTAGTTATCAAGTACATCTCACGTGGTTTTTGTCACATTTCAGTTTTTAAGAATCCGTGACAAGTCTTTACTTGTCAAAACTTTATAATGCTACTCTTAATAAGATCAATAACTTAACCATAAAATCAAATTCCAAAATGAGGTAATTACAGTTATAGAGAAGCATCAAGAGGCCAGAAAAAAGAAGATGCCCTTCTGTCATAAATTAATGCATTAAAGTTCACAGTAACCCATGTGAATCCTTGTTACAGTACTAAGGCAAATAGAAGCCTTTTGGTCTAGCGAGTTGGCATTTGATCTTCATGCTCTAGCAAGCTTAAGCTGAAGGCCACAGAAGCATATAATGTAGGAAATTTTAGAGATGAAAGGGGAGTCTGGTCAACTACAGTAATTTTCAAATGGGTATTCTATGTAATTATACTCCAGGAGATGTTAACATGTTGGCCACGACAAAATTCGCTCTCTGGCCATGTACGTTTGAGAAATGCTTCGATAACCTTTCCCTGGAAGCTTCCACTCTGGAAGTTTATGTGTGTATTAGCACAGTAGGGCTAGAAGTCTTGTGGTTAAAAGCAAATGAAAAGTTAAGCCTGATCTAAACCAATGTTCTTCCATACTGAGCTTGCCTGGTAAGAATAAGGTAAAGAATCTGCCTGTGATGCAGAAGAACCAGGTTTGATCCGTGGATTGGGAAGATCCTCTGGAGGAGAGCATGGCAACCCACTCCAGTATTCTTGCCTGGAGAATCCCTAAGGACAGAGGAGCCTGGCAGGCTACAGTCCAAGGGGTTGCAAAGATTTGGACACGACTGAGCAGCTAAGCACAGGACATGCCTGCTCCCATATTATTTGCTATAGAACTCTGTTTGGAGGTAGTAAGAGCATTAATGGATTCAGAAGAGTGTTCAGGGAAAATAGTTTGGAAAACTCTGATTCTATGAAATTCTCTAAGATGACAAAACTGAGGCCTAGATAGATAACACCCGGTCAGCAGAACAAAGGTCTTGAATGAAATCTCTCCTTTCCAGACCAGAGTTCTTTCACGTAGTTTAACTACTAAATAGGACTTCTTTGACTGCATATACTCAAACATTTAATTCTGTCTGCCTGCAATGCGGGAGACCCGGGTTTGATCCCTCCGTTGGGAAGATCCGTGGAGAAGGAAATGGCACCCCACTCCAGTACCCTTGCCTGGAAAATTCCATGGACTGAGGAGCCTGATAGGCTACAAGTCCATGGGGTCACAAAGAGTCGGACACCACTGAGCGACTTCACTTTCACTTTATATTTACATTTTGTTTACGCTATTACATTTCCAGGTTTGTATATTAAGTTAGATATTTTTACTTCTTACAGTCTAGTCTCTGGCTCCTAATAATCAGGGTCACCCGGAGATCTGCTATTGTCTACTAAATTCTGGGGAATGATTTAGTTCTGAGCAGCTGAAAGTAATCATTTTAAAAGAAAGCACTGGTACTACAACTGGTTTTAATTTACTCTAGTTGTAACTTCTGTCAGCGCAAGGAAATAGCCGTTGTTTATCAGGTGAAGAGTCAGCACATAAAACTGACGTGTAATCCACAGTAAAACACAAGACATAATAATGCCTACATCAAGTCAGCCAATACCATCAAAACTAAGGGATCTTTGTCCTTCTACAGTTCAGGGCTTATTTGTCAGGCAAAAACTTAAGTTTCCT
>NW_011495034.1:2697979-2698536 GCF_000754665.1 Bison bison bison | reverse complement strand
AGTTTCCTTTTTTGTATTTATTTTAAAAAATGTTTTGACTGCTTTAGTCTCCAGATTTTTCCCATCTTTCTTTCTCAAACCCTACAGAACTCTGTAAGTGTAGGAATAACCAAAACATAATGTATTTGACTTTAAAAGAGTAGTTGTGTGTTACTCCCCTTTCCTCCCCTGGGTAGGCGAGAATGAAGGAAAACTAACAAGTGACTATTGTTATGGTGCAACTTTAAAAGGCTTGAGAATCAAAGGTGATGCCTGTTAACAACTTCCTTATGACTAATGTGACTTCCTCTAATAAACTTCTACACTCCTTTCCAGCCCCCACCCCCCACCCTCTACATGGACTATTAACCAGGGCGGGCATTCTCGTCTCTTCAATCATGAACCCCTCCAAATGCAAGAGACAGTATGATGATGCCTCGACTCCAACAAAGAAGTGAGTCCGCGCGATCTGCTCACACAGGTGCGACCGCCGCCCCAACCCCGCGTACCGCGCGCCCCCTGCGCAGGAGGCTCGGCCCGGCCACCCGACGCCCCGGCTCCGCCTCTGGCCCCCGGGG
>NW_011495034.1:2645057-2697736 GCF_000754665.1 Bison bison bison | reverse complement strand
GACACGGAGGTCGGTAGCCGGACGGCCTAGTGACAGCTCCCAGTGTGCACCGCGCCCGCGCCCACGCCGGCGTCGACGTCCGTGGCCCTCCATCCCCGCCCCTGGTCCGTTCCTCGCCTCCCGGCGCTCGTTGTCGCCGCAGCGCCCTCAAGCGGACTATCGCGGAAGCGGCCCATCGTCACCAATGAACCGAGTAGACCTGTAGCCGGTGTTTCCCATTCGCCGGTGTCAGCCTCATCAGGATGGATGAAGAGATGGAAGGGATGCTAGGAGTTGAAAATAACTTTTAAATATTCTTCAAGCAACGATTTAAGTGTTTATTTAAATTGTTTAACTGATTCCTCAATATTTAATGTGAGGAACTCCAAACCTAGAGAGATTAAAAGACTTGGGAAGTTAGAAAACAAATAGTTGCTATCACATTAGGAGCTATTCTGATTGCAGAACTCGAGAATCACGTAGTTACAAGGAGAATTGCACCCTGGTGCCTAAAATGTAGGGTCAAATATGGTTTCTTTTGCAAATGTGACTATATATCAAATATAACAATTCTTAAAAATAATCAAACATAAATTGTGAAGAGAATGCTGCATTAAGAATGTTACATAGGAAATTCCCAGCTGGTACAGTGCCTAGAATTCTGCACTTTTGCTGCCGTGATCCAAGTTCAAGCCCTGGTCTGGGAACTAAGATCCTGCAAGAGGCCCAGTGCACAAAAAAAAAAAAAAGAAAAGAAAAAGAATGAATGTTACATATTTCAATATATGTTAGTACTTAAGCACTTAATAGCCTTGAACATTAAAGGTGGAAGATAGGAGGAGCCAAAACAGTGGAGAAAAATAATAAATTAATATAGCATATATATATAAGGAAGAGAAAAGAGTTTTGTTTAAGCCAAATTGATGACCATAACCTCGGAGAGACAGATTCAAGAAGCACTTGAATTTTTCCACTGGACTACAAAATGGGGGTGGGTTATAAAGGCAGAAGGTCCCCAAATCATAAGATATTTGTCAATAATTAGGATTGGAGCTGACAAAGAAGGGTGCTTGTCATGTAAGGGTTGACTGAGGTCTGAAATGGTTACATAGTACAAGAGGAGAGCTTGAGACTATAAAGTTGCAACTGGCAGCTGCTGGCAGCAAGGCTCATTGGTGTCCTTGGATGTGATACAGTTCAGAAAATTTCTCAGTAATACAAGCACATGTCTGAAACCATGACCATGGTGGCCACGTGGCTCCCTTTGGAATATCTGAACCACAAATCCTCGATTTTTTAATGCATTTTTTACTTTAATGGTTGAAGTAGATGTATGATGCTTTTTTTTTTTTTTTTTGGCTATACTAGTTAGCACTTGGGATCTTAGTTCCCTGACCAGGGATTGAACCCATGCTCACTGCAGTGGAAGCACAGTCTTAATATCCCTGGATCACCAGGGAGATCCCCAGTGCATATTTAATAGGCCACAAATAGGCTGTTTGGGTTAACCTAAAGTTCCAGTTAAATCATGTATAAGCCAGCATGTTTCTTAATATGTGAAATTTTCTTCCATCAAAACCATCATCTTTTGTCACCATGGAGATGAAATAGCAATAAACTTCTTTTAACTGTGCTTTTACCTTCATCCATGATTTTGAATTATTCTGATGGATACAGGAATTTGTGAGGCAAAACAATAAACTTTAATAACTCCAAATATGGATTTTAGAAAAAAATGTCTTGAACTAGTATCTTTAGGAACATGACTTTATTATTTGCTTACAAAATATTCAAATTAACCTGTTCAGTGTGTAATAATTATGACTTCAAAATGATAAAATGGAAAATCAATAAACATATTAATACAATTTTCTACATACAAGTAATCATTGTTTCTGGGTTTTTTTTTTTTTTTTTTAAGCCTCTTGTTTTAAAATAATCGTTATAATTCTACCTTGGCCTTACATTTTAATATTTTCCCATGATAAGTACTTACATTATACTGGATCCTTTACTGGGTCAAACGTTCCAAAATCATCTGCCAGTAGTGAGACAGGCCTCGGACCCGGGACCCTTTGCTGCAGTGCTGCAATGCTTGCTCCTGGACACACCTCTCCCCCAGCAACAAAATACAAACAAACTATATGGGACTAAAAGTAGCTGTGTGCATGTGCAGTTAGGGCAAATTCTGGACAAGAGATACAAAGAGACCAAAAAGTGGGAGACCACTCCCTCTTCCTGCAACAGGGGGCCCAATAAAGCCTTGCCTGGATTTCTTGTCTGGCTTCAGGTCAATTTCTATTCAGTAAGGATGCCAAGCGGAGAAGGCAATGGCACCCCACTCCAGTACTTTTGCCTGGAAAATCCTGTGGATGGAGGAGCCTGATGGGCTACAGTCCATGGGGTGGCTAGGAGTCGGACACGACTGAATGACTTCACTTTCACTTTTCACTTTCATGCATTGGAGAAGGAAATGGCAACCCACTCCAGTGTTCTTGCCCGGAGAATCCCAGGGATGGGGGAGCCTGGTGGGCTGCCGTCTCTGGGGTTGCACAGAGTCGGACACGACTGAAGCGACTTAGCAGCAGCAGCAGCAGCAGCAGCAAGGATGCCAAGAACCCTAGCCAGTAACAGTAACAATGAGATTACAGATTTCCCTGAGTCCGTTTTTACTTTTGCAAAAGTGAAGAGTAGAAATGTACATATAGAGTCATTCTCATCTTCCTCTTTTCAAAAGTTATAGGAATGCTTATGGAGAGAGTGTGGAGAGAAGAGAACTCTTGCATTCTTGGAGGGAATACAAATTGATACAATCACCATGGAGAACAATTAAAGTTCCTTAAAAAACTAAAAACTACCAAATGACCTAACAATCCCACTACTAGGCATATATCCTGAGAAAACCATGTATCCTAATGTTCACTGCTGCTGCTGCTAAGTCACTTCAGTATATATATATATAATGTAAGGGCTTCCCTGGTAGCTCAGCTGGTAAAGAATCCGCTTGTAATGCAGGAGATCCTGCTTCGATTCCTGCGTCAGGAAGATTCCCTGGAGAAGGGCTAGGCTACCTAACTCCAGTATTCTTGGGTTTCCCTGGTGGCTCAGATGGTGAAGAATCTGCCTGCAATGTGGGAGACCTGGGTTCAATGTCTGGGTTGGGAAGATCTCTGGAGGGGGGCATGGCAACCCACTGCAGTATTCTTGCCTGGAGAATCCCCATGGACAGAGGAGCCTGGTGGATTACAGTCGATGGTGTCACATAAGAGTCGGACAAGACTGAGCAACTAAGCACAGCACAGCATATATTATGTAAATACTACTCTCTCTCTTTCTCTCTCTCTCTATATATATGTATGTATGTATGTATGTGGAGAAGGAAATGGCAGCCCACTCCAGTGTTGTTTCCTGGAGAATCCCAGGGACGGGGGAGCTGGTGGGCTGCCGTCTCTGGGGTCGCACAGAGTCGGACACGACTGAAGCAACTTAGCAGCAGCAGCAGTATGTATGTATGTATGTATGTATGTATATGGGGCTTCCTGGGTGGCTTAGTGGTAAAGAATCCTCCTGCAATACAGAAAATGCAGGAGACGCCACAGGTTTGATCCCTGGTTCAGGAAGATCCCCTGGAGGAAGGCATGGCAACCCACTCCAGTATTCTTGCCTGGAGAATCCCAGGGACAGAGGAACCTGGCAGGCTACAGTCCATAGGGTCACACAGAGTCGGACAAGCCTGAAGCCACGGAGCATGAATACACACATGCATGTATATTTTGTGGGATTGCAAAGAGTCGGACAGAACTGAGCGACTAACACACACACACACACATATATGCTATCTTGTTTTTGAAGATATACACTACCATGTGTAAAACAGATAGCTAGTGGGAAGCAGCTGTATAGCACAGGGAACTTGGCTTAGTTCTCTGTTATGACCTAGAGGGGTAAGACTGGGGGAGACTCAAGAGGGAGGAGATACATATATATATATAGATAGATAGATAGATAGATACACTGACACACACATAGCTAATTCAGGTTGTTGTTCAGCAGAAACAAACACAACATTATAAAGCAATTATACTCTAATCAAAAAAAATAAAACATCAGAAACAAAATAACACAGGTTATGGGAATGCTTAATCCTGTGCTTCATGATACTGGACTTAACCACACTCTCTCTTGTGCAGACAACAGAGAACTTCTCAAAGTTTTGCAACCCTTTCCATTCTGGAGCCTTCTGGTCTAAATTGGGAAGCGGCAGCTAAGTCAGTCCTGGCCATTTGTTGCCTCAAGACAGAGGAGAACTATCAAACACAGACCAGGATTTATAAAAACAAAACAAAAAACCAAAGAGACTATAGTTCATTAAAACAAAACCAAATTCAAGGTAAAGTGCATCTGGGGTGAGGAATTGGGCTCTAGACCCTGCTGGGGATAAATGCTTGCCTACCCCTCTCGTCCAGTCTCATCTCTCCCCAAGCTACCCAAAGCAGTGTTCTGGGGTCCGACCTTGAAGGTCATTTACAGGGAGCCTGGTGCATCAGGTGGCGCCCTTAAGAAGCGGAGTGGAAGAACAGTTTGGCTTCCCCGTGCCCACCTTTTCTCTGAGCTCTGACCCAAAGGCCGGCTTTGAAAGCGCTCACTCTCACTGATGGAATCCTCGCGGCGGCGCGCTCTCCACCCGGCAGGTGGCGCTGTGGGCTGGCGGGCACCCGAGCTCCAGGTCCTAGAGGCCCGCGCGGCCGCCACCGCGGCCGCGGTTCCTGCTCAAGCCGCACGTGCAGCCGCTTTCCGGCCCCGGTGGCCGGGTCTCCAGAGCTCTCGGCTGAGCGTCCGCATGGCGGCGGTTGCAGCGGAGGCGCGCGTGTTCCTGGAGGTGCGGAGACGGCTGCAGAGCGCGCTGCTGATTCTGGGGTAAGGCGGGCGGTGGAGTCTGGCCTCCCAGGCGCAGCCGTGCTCGCTTTAACGCCGCCCCGGCCGGCTCCGCCTCCCTCGGAAGGATAGGGTTTTGAATTTCTTTTTTCCAGTTGCTTAGAGCGAGCCTCTGGGTTCCTTAAAGTGGAGTACCCTCTCCACACATGCAAACCGCGCGCCCCGGTTGCCCACCCCGCCTCACCTTCTTCCCAGTTAGCATCACCCGGGGGCTTTCTAGAAATGCATGGTCTCAACCCCATAGCCGACCTGCTGAATCGGAACTTCACGATTCCCGGGATTCAGATGCACATTAAAGTTTGAGGATCCCTAATGTGCAACACTTTTGACAGTGCCCCATGCTTGCAACAAAACAGTGCAAAAAATACGTTGCCTCTTTGGGATCCTCGTTATCTGTTCTAATATGAGAATTTCCTATTTTGTAAATATACTCCTTTTGTTGTTGGTTTGGTTTCTGCACAAGCTGTTCTCTATGCAGAGGAACGCACGCACCCGTTCAATAAATGTGTCTTCCGTGAACAGCTAGCAAGGGTTTCAGGCTTCTTTTTGGAGCTGTTTCTTTCTTTCATATTCGTAGTTCCAAGAAGAAATCTGCAATAACTTGCTGTTCATTACACAGACATAAAACTTTCAGGAAAAGTGTTCTCCTGTTTGGTTTGGTGATGTATGGTACCTCGACTGTTCACTTGTGACCACTGTTTCAAGTAGAGTGAGTTAGATGTTAAAATCCTGAGAAGTTGATTACACAGAACCACTCTGAAGGTAGACTTCACTCTGATGCTTAGCCTTCTCTTTCCCTGAAACCAGCCAGGTACCCGGTGTAGTGGTTTTGGATTTGGCGTGAGCACTGGTTTCAATCCTAGCTTTACTTCACCAGAGTAGAATCCTTTAATTTGATTTTTTTCAATTGTAAAATAGGGATTCTTTCTTTCTCTTTTTCTGCTGTGTCTTCCCTTTCTCAAATCATGAGTTCAAAGAAGTGCTTCATGTCCAATTCAAATTCACCTTGTAAAGTTATTCTGAGCCCAAAACCTTAGGTAAAAGGAAACAAGACAACATCCTTACTTCCCCTCATCAAAGGAACCCTTCATGCTTCCCCTGGATAACTCTTCCTTCTTTAAGCTAGTTAAGAAACCTAACGTTGCATTGTCCCTAGTGTTCTTTGGCTGTTGAGCTTTACCACCAGTCAATTGCTCCAACCCAAAAAGTAACTACTATTCTAATTTCATTCAGCAAAGATCAGTTTGCCATTTCTTGAATCATGCATAAATGGATTCATATAGTATGTACTTGTTTGTTTCTGGTTTCTTCTACTGTGTTTCTGAGATTCATGTTTCATCTATTAATATGTTATCACATGGCTCAATAGTCCGTTCATTTTTTTCCTGCCAAGTAGTTTTCCACTGTATGAATATATGACAATTCATTATTCATTCTTCTATTGCTGGATATTTTGTGTGATTCTCAAGCCAGCTTATTATGAATAAAACTTGTACATTGTTGTATTTGTGCTGGGTCATAGGGTATGTGCTCAGCCGTGTCTGACTCTTTGCGGCCCCATTGACTGTAGCCCACCAGCCCCCTCTGCCCATGGAGCTTTCCAGTAAGAAATACTGGAGTGGGTTGCCACTTCCTACTCCAGGAGATCTTCCTGACCCAGGGATCAAATCCATATCTCTTGTGTCTCCTGCACTGGCAGGCAGATTCTTTATAACTAGTGCCATCTAGATGACTTTACTTAATGGGAAACTGCTGAAGGAAGTGTTCTCCAAAGCCGTTTATACCAGTTTATACTCTAGCCAGGGGAAAAAAAAAAAAAAGAATTCCAACACATTCATTTTCTAGTCCGCATTGAGTGTTGTCAGTTTTGGATTTTAGCTAATCTAGTGGATTAAAGTCGGAGAAGGCGATGGCACCCCACTCCAGTACTCTTGCCTGGAAAATCCCATGGATGGAGGAGTCTGGTGGGCTGCAGTCCATGGGGTCGCTAGGAGTTAGACACGACTGAGCGACTTCACTTTCACTTTTCACTTTCCTGCATTGGAGAAGGAAATGGCAGCCCACTCCAGTGTTCTTGCCTGGAGAATCCCAGGGACGGGGGAGCCTGGTGGGCTGCCGTCTCTGGGGTTGCACAGAGTCGGACATGACTGAAGCGACTTAGCAGCAGCAGCAGCAGTGGATTAAAGTAGTATCTCATTGTCATTTTAATTTGTATTAATTAAATACAAGATTTATTAATTAAATACAAGATTAATAATGTTGGGCACCTTTTCATTTGCTTTTTGGTCATTCATATATGTTCTTTTGTCAAGTGTCTTCTAATATCCGGTTGTCTTATTGTTGAATTTTAAAGAGTTCTTTGTATAGTCTGGAAATAAGATCTTTTTTGTTTGTGCCTGTGAGTATGAGACTATTCTCTCCTTATCTGTAGCTTATCTTTTAATTTTCTTAATAGTGCCTTTTGATGAACAGAAAGTCTTAAGCATAGTGAAGTCCAGTGTACTGTACCTTTTTTTCTTTAACAATTGGTGTTTTTTGTGTCTTAAGAAATCTTTGCCTACCTCCAAGTCGTAAGACTTTTTCCTATGTCTATTTTCTAGGAATTGCATTGTTTTACCATTTACATTTAGGTCTGTGATCATGTCAAATTACTTTTTGCATTTGGCATCAGGTAGGTGTCAAAGTTTTTTTTTTTTAAGAATATCTCCATTTGTTCCATCACTGTTAATTAAATAGCTGTCATTTCTTTCATTGAAATAACTCAGTATATTTGTCAGAAATCAGCTAACTACACTGTTTTCATGTTATGTCTTTTTTACCCTTTTACTCTCAACCTGTGTCTTTATATGTAAAATTTTAAAAGCTTGTACTAAGTGGAGTTTAAAAAAAAAAATCCATTCTGACAGTCTCTTTATTTTAATTGGAATTTTTAGTCTATTTACAGTTAGTGTAAATGATATTATTATTCTTTTCCTAATCCTAAAAGAAATACTTCTAGCATCTCATCATTAAGTGTGATAATTTTGACTTTTTGGAAAAAGTCTGTTTGGTACATTGCATAGTCCCTTTCTGCTGCTGCTGCTGCTGCTGCTAAGTCGCTTCAGTCATGTCCGACTCTGTGCAACCCCAGAGACGGCAGCCCACCAGGCTCCCGCGTCCCTGGGATTCTCCAGGCAAGAACACTGGAGTGGGTTGCCGTTTCCTTCTCCAATGCAGGAAAGTGAAAAGTGAAAGTGAAGTCGCTCAGTCGTGTCCAACTCCTAGCAACCCCATGGACTGTAGCCTACCAGGCTCCTCTGTCCATGGGATATTCCTAGTTTACTAAAGGTTTTCATCATGAATAGACATTGTGTTTTCTGTAATGATTTCTGCACGTATTGTGATGGTCCTATTTTTTTCCCTTTATTCTTTATATCTGTGAATTGCATTAGGAAAATCTATTTATGTTAAACCATCTTATCATTCCTGGGATAAACCTTGGCCATTCATTAAATCCACAGATGTTTACAGAGTTCCTGTTCTAGGGCCCAAACTAAGATTCTAGGTGCTAGGTATACAGCTAGATGAAAATACAGCAAAGATGAAAGTATTTGCTCTCAATGAGCTTATAGTCTAATGGTGGCAAGAGGTGGGCCGAAAACACACAAATATAAACACACAAGGCTTTAGGAAAAGTAAAACAGAAAAAGGGATAGGGAAAAAAAATTCCAACCCTTTATTCCAAATGAAAAACTAACATTGGAACAATAAACTGAAAGGGGTGATGTTTGGAAATGTATGATACCCAGTGAAAGACTGTCACCCTCCGAGAGAACAGAAATAGGAAGGGGTGCTTGGTTCAGAGAGATGTGGATGGGCCGGTGGAGCACATAGTAAAGGCTATTACAGTGACGTGCTCTCCAGGAAATGGAAATAACCACCAGGAAATGACCTACTCCAGGAAAACCAATGACCTTCCTCCAGGAAAACCAACCAAACAAAAATCCTTTCTGATCTGCAGCATTATTGATTCCTGAGGTGTAAATACTTTCACCGTAGATGATGTCAAACTACCAAAGTGAGGTCAGTTGGTTTGCATAATACCTGGAATTTTAACAACTGCCTCTAGCATATCACTGGGTCTTAGAGACCATTGAAAGGACCCTAGCTTGGACTCAGTGAGATGTGAAGTCATTAGGTAGGTTCAAGCAGTTTCTGAAAAAACACAAGAGAATAGTGACAAAAGCCTCACAGGTAAAAAGTGTGGGCAATTAGGGTCTCAAAAACTTTGTTTTGAAACAATCGTGAACTTGAGGGTAAGTTGCTGTCACTCTTGAATATTTTTTTTTACTCTGAATTTTCCTACAAATGAGAACATTCTCCTACACAACCAGCATGCAACTCTCAAAACTGGGAAATGTGTTACTGCTGTCTTACAGTCTGACCTTATTCTGGTGTTTCCAGTTGTCTACTTAATATCTATAAAAGCGAAGGAATCCAGTTCAGAGTGATGCCCTGCATCCCCATGTTTTCTTCATCTCTTTCAGTCTAGAAGACGTCCTCGGTTTTCCTTGACTTTAATGATACAGCTTTGAAGATCCCAGCCCAATTATTTTGTAGAATATCCCTCCATTTGGTTTTGTCTTATGTTTCCTCAAGATTAGATTCAGGTTGTACATCTTTGGCAGGAATATCACAAAATTGATGCTGTGTTCTCATTGCATCCTGTGGCACATGATTTTGATTTATTCAATTAAAGTTCATGTTAACTTTGAGAACTTAAATAAGGTGGTATCTGCCAGGCTTCTTCACCATAAATTACCCTTTTTCTTTTCATTATCAATAAGTATTAATTGGAGAGCTGCTTTGAGAGTTTGGGAATGCCCTATTCCTCCTCATACTTTCATTTTATTCAGATTTATTTATTTATTATTATTTTTAGTTAAGGTACAGTCACTCAGTTATTTACACCCATCTCAGTATGGTGGTTGTGTTTCATTCAGTGGGTTACTTTTTTTTTTTCCTCAAATTACAACCAGATATGGCCAGGGAAGTCCCTTCAAGATGATGTCTGTTTCTTTGCTTGCGTTTTTTTTTTTTTTTTTTTTGATTTCTTCTTTACTTAGTTTCGGAGAAGGCAATGGCACCCCACTCCAGTACTTTGCCTGGAAAATCCCACGGATGGAGGAGCCTAGTGGGCTGCAGTCCATGGGGTCACTAAGAGTCAGACACGACTGAGCAACTTCCCTTTCACTTTTCAGTTTCATGCACTGGAGAAGGAAATGGCAACCCACTCCAGTGTTCTTGCCTGGAGAATCCCAGGGACGGGGGAGCCCGGTGGGCTGCTGTCTATGGGGTCGCACAGAGTCGGACACAACTGAAGTGACTTAGCTTAGTTTACTTAGTTTCACAGTAAGATATTCCAGACTCAGGCTCATCTCATTCTTTTCTTGTCCCAATCCTGGATGTAGTTATTTTTTCCAAGGAACTCTGTTTTGTTTCTTTTTTTTTTTTCCATTTGTTTTTAAGTAGAAAATGACCTTTAGAAACCAAGATCTGGGTATAGAGAGTGCTCATTACTATTGGAGTGTCACTTCTCCCAGACCCTCTACTAGACAGAACTAGTCTGTGTATGGCATATGTATTATGCTTATGTATTCATGTATAGTATGTGTTTGTAAATATATCATAATACACCTATATTTATTAACTTTATTTATTACTTTGGTGCAAATGTAATTTTGGTTTTGAATTATGAATTTTATATCAAGTTGCTCAGTGTTGTCTGACTCTGTGACCCCACAAACTATACAGTCCATGGAATTCTCCAGGCCAGAATACTGGAGTGGGTAGCCTTTCCCTTCTCCAGGGGATATTCTCAACCAAGGGATCAAAGCCAGGTCTCCTGCTTTGCAGGTGGACTCTTTACCAACTGAGCCACCAGGAAAGCCCTAAGAATACTGGAGTGGGTAGCCTATCCCTTCTCCAGTGGATCTTCCCAACCCAGGAATCAAACCAGGTTCTCCTGCATTGCAGGTGAATTCTTTACCAGCTGAGATACCAGGGAAGCCCTAGGAACCATTACAATCAATACATTCTTGCCAATGAGAAATAAGTTTGTTTATACCTATAGCATAAAAATCTGTGCTTGGGGATTGGACAAACTCTTGGACAGCATTTTCTGCCTCCTGCTGGTTGTGGAAGCATTTTCCCTGCAAAAAATGTATTGGCAAGAGTTCATGGGAATATGGCAGATGAGGCAAAACTTCAAAGACCAATCTGTTCAACTTTGAAGCACTGATTGTGTGATGTGCAGTCAGGCCTTGTTGTGGAGAAGAATAGGGCCCTTTCTGCTGACCACTCCCTTTTGCAGGCATCCATCAGTTTGCTAAGCATAGTTCTCAGATGTAATGGTTTCGCCAGAATTCAGAAAGCTGTAGTGGATCAAATGGGCAGCAGATCACCAAACAGTGGTGACCACTACCTTTTTTTTAGTGCAAGTTTGGCTTTGGGAAGTAGTTTGTAGCTTCTTCTCTGTCCAGCCATTGAGCTAGTTATCACCAGTTGTATAAAATCCATTTTTTGTTGCATGTCACAGTCCGATGAAGAAATGGTTCATTGTTGTGTAGAATAAGAGAAGACAGTACTTCAAAACAATGATTTCTTTGATGTTCAGTCAGCTCATGAGGCACTCACTTACCATGCTTTTTCACCTTTCCACTTTGCTTCAAATGCTGAACGACTGTAGAATGCTTGATGTCCAGTTGTTCAGCAACTTCTCCTGAGGTTGTAAGAGGATCAGTTTCGATGATGCTCTCAGTTGGTTGTTGTCAACTTCTGATGCCCAGCCACTGCGCTCCACGTCTTCAAGGCTCATCTCCTTTGCAAACTTCTTGAACCACCAGTGCGCCGCATGATCATGAGTAGTTCCTGGGCCATGTGTGTTGTTGGTGTTGCAAGTTGTTTCCACTGCTTTGCAACCCATTTTGAATTCAAATAAGAAAATCACTGGAATTTGCTTTTTCTGTAGCATCATTTCCATAGTCTAAAATAAAATAAATAGCAAGTAATAAATCATTGGCAAAAAATTGGGAATGTGCATTAAAATGATATATAACATAATCACATTTATTTAGAATGTAATCCAATATCAAATAGCAAATTTCAGCACTTGCAAAAGTGCAGGTACTTTTGCGCTAACCTAATATATGCATTGGAAATCATGATTTTGCCCAAGTATTTCAGATTCTAGTCTACTACCACAGGATCCATTGTGGTTTTCTCCCTTGCCCTCTTTGTAGCTGTTCTCCCACCGTGCGAATCCTGGCTTCCACTATCCTCATGCTGTGTATTAGTATACTCGGTAAGTTTCACTCTGTGTAGAGTTTTCCACTGGCATTCTTTCCTACTTCCCTTCCCTCCACTCTTTATTGACACCCACCTCATCTGCTTGGCTCTGTTATGGACTAAATGTTTTGGTTCCCTGAGAATTCATATGCTGAAGCCCTAAATCCCAATGCCAGGGTGTTAGGAGATGGGGCCTGTGGGAGATAATCAGTTTTCAATGAGGTCATGAGGGTGGAGCCACTATGACGGGATTCCTGTCCTTAGAGGAAGACACACCAGAGTTTCCTATGCCTGCCAGATGAGGAGACAGAAGGCCAAGACGGAGGCCCTCTCCAAGAGCGGAGTCTGTCAGCTTCTTGATCTTGAACTTCCCAGACTCTGGAACCATAAGAAATCAATGTTGTTTAAGCCGTCCATTCTGTGGTATGTTGTTATGGCCACCTGAGCAGACCAAGACGGGCCCAGAAACTCCATGGTGAGACGGGGCATCCTCTCTGGGCGGCCCTCCTGGCTGCCACTCTCCTCCCCCTGTGGGGTTTCTTACGTCTACCCCAGGCCGCGGTGGTGCTCCTGCCCTTGGTCAGGTGCCTACCTTTCTCTGCCCTGTGTAACTGAGTCTTTCGGGAAGGGGAAGGGATAGGGGGAAGTGTGGTAAGCCAGGGATAGGGGGCCGGAGACCTGGGAACCTGGTGGTTTCCTTTGAGACACTTCCAATTGCCAACTGCACGGTTCAGCTTGAAAGTCACTGAAGTAACCAACTGGACAAATTGTGTCTGTAGAGCCGTGGTTGGCAAACATGGCCCATGAGCCAGATCTAATCTGTGGCCTGCTTTGGAACAGTCTGTGAGCTAAGAATGGATTTTATATTTTTTAAAGGGTTGTTAAGAAAAAGAAAAAGTAGACTGTGCCTTGGAGACCATATATGATCTATAAAACCTGAATATTCACCATCTGGCCTTTAATATAGAAAGTTTTCTGACATCTGCTTTAGAGGATTATTTCTTCAACATCATTTCTGAAGACTAGACTTTTGACTAAGTTTGATATTGTCTTCTCTGGAAAAGACTCAGTTGTTTTTTTTTGTTTGTTTTGTTTTTTGTTTCTTAAATAATTTCTTGTTTAATTTCTTTTTAAAATTTCTTGACCTTGCCAAGCACGGTGCGGGATCTGACTAGGGAACAGACCCTTGGCCGTGGCAGCAAAAGCTCAGAGTCCTAACCATTGGACTGCCAGGAAATTCCCAAGACTCTAGTTCTTGATTCTGTATTGTCGATTAAGTGCAGGTCCACATGCTTCAAAAAGGAACTAGCCATAAAATAATCTTACACCTTCCTAAGGCAAAATAGGAAGCCTGGCCAAGATTCACACATGAACACAGGGTGTGACCTCTCTACTTGGATGACGTTCAGGCAGGTGGCCCACCTTCTGCACTCCAGTGACACTGAGCAGATGGGCTGCTGCTGTGCTTTGCTGCTCTGGTCCAATGCTAAGCATGTTCCAGCTTCACAGGGGGATCATTTCTAGATGTCTTTATCCCCTTGTATACTTTTGGTGCTTGGTAGACAGCAGCTGTGTTTTACTCTGTTACTACATCAAGTGATCTGTGTTTGTAGTGGGTTGGATCCTTTCTTGCCTGGTATTCGTACATCACTAGATTGTTCTCTTCATTCTTTTTTTATTCTTAAAATTGACAGTTTTTTTTTTTTTCTCCTGTGCCTTTTGTTTTACGTACTCCTGGCCTCCTTATCGGAGAAGGCAATGGCACCCCACTCCAGTACTCTTGCCTGGAAAATCCCATGGCTGGAGAGCCTGGTAGGCTGCAGTCCATGGGATCGCTAAGAGTCGGACACGACTAAGTGACTTCATTTTCACTTTTCACTTTCATGCATTGGAGAAGGAAATGGCAACCCACTCCAGTATTCTTGCCTGGAGAATCCCAGGGACGGGGGAGCCTGGTGGGCTGTCGTCTATGGGGTCACACAGAGTCGGACACGACTGAAGCGAATTAGCAGCAGCAGCAGGCCTCCTTATCAAAATCCTGTATATCAAATACCAATGCTTTACCCTAATTTACTATAAATAACATAAAATATCATTGAAATGCTGGTCTCAGAAACAATATGTCACTGACTCATCCGTTCATTATTCACATAACATTTATTTAGTGCTTAGGCCTGGGAGAGTCCCTGCCCTTCTCCACTGCTTCCATAGTCCCCTATGTTTATCATGAGTAAGTACAGCGTCATTTTAATGCTGTCTTGATCATTCCTATTTTTCTTGCCTGTCCCCTACTTGGGGTGGGGGCAGCGTACAGAGAAAATGCCCTGTTAGTCGTTGTCCTATTCCCAGTACCTAGCACATTGTAGAACCCAAAAAAGGGGTGTTGAGTGAGTGAATAAATGTCCAAACCACGCTAGGGTCAAGGGAAACAAAGGTGAATAAGCCACTGTCTTAGGCAACCTTGTTGAATTTTCTGGCCAGAAGTACTCTGATGAACTAGGGAGTGATGTCCGACCGACCAGCATTCCGCTGTGCTGGTTCACAGAAGCTGAAGACAGAAAGAGTGGTGAGACAGGAGAGGGGGTGTCCGGAAAGGAAGTGGCCTGCTGTGCAACAGAATGGCTGGAGGCGGCGAGGGGGCGGTGTTCAGGCTTCAGTACAGGGAGGAAGCCCAGGGTTAGAGGAGAGATTGGCACTCAGGATCATTAGCAAGGGAAAAAAGTGCATGCTTTAAATGCATGGTTAACATTAAAAAAAAAAAAGAATAGAAAAGAATGAAAAATGTGTCTGTGAACTTTAATGTTACATTGACAGAAGAAAGTACTCTGACCTCATTTAATAGATCCGTTTCTTTTATGACAGGTTCACTGCTGTTTTTTTATCCTGGGACAGTGACTAGACTCAGGGCCCTGATTGAAGAACAGAGGGCTCCTTGGCCATTTTAGTTTCTTTCATCGTCTGGTTTTCATCCATGTGAAATCATCTCTCGCCTGTTATTTCTAATTCCCAGGGATTCCAAGGAAGGAGGTCTGCCCATGGCTGTTTCGGTAACGCAGTCCTCGCTCCGGATGCAGAGCCCCGGCGGCTGTACGGAGCTCCGGCTGCCGGCAGGGGTCAGGCTCGCGCCGTCCACCTGCCGCGGGCTGCAGCACGTGCCCGGGGACGGGCTGCACCTGCGGCTACACGCGCGGGCCGAGAGCCGCCCCGGTGAGTAGCGCTGGCCTTTCTGTCTCTGCATTTGCTTTTTCATTATAAATCAAAGGTGATTTTTTTTTGGGCGGGGGGTGGGGGGGAGTTGAACTTTTCCCAAGTGAAGGGATCAGGCTCATCACCTGCAGGAAAGAGCTGAGGGTCCAAAAGATCTAAGTTTTTGTGTTTTTTTTTTTGCCAACTCTGCTCATTATTAACTGCATGCAGTTGAACAGGTCACTTTGTTTCTTTCAGCCTTTTTTAAGAGTCTTTTTTTTTTTTCTTTTTCCTATGAGACTGTGTTTTTTAAGAGCAATTTCAGGTTCACAGCACAATGAAGCAAAAGGTACAGAGGTTTTCCTGTGTCCTCCCTGCTTTGTTTCTTTAACTGTAAAATAACCTGGCTCACAGAGTTGATAGGAAGATGAAATCAGAGGGCGAGTGTGCCAGACCTGGTTGATTTTAAAGCCTTGTATGAAGGCATTCATTCATCCAGCAAATATGAACTTTTGATCTAGGTGCTGGGGTATACAAGTAGATAAGCTAGAAGATCTCTGCCCTCATAGGGCTTACATTCTAATGGTGGAAACAAATATTGAACACACAAGTTACTTGGATACAGACTTAGGAGGAGGAGTGCCGTAGGAGGAGTAAAACAGAATAACAGTGTAGGGCATGACTAGGGGCAGATGAGAGTCAGGGAAGGTCACTCTGGGAGAGTGATATCTGACCAGAGAATGCAATGATGGGAAGAATCCCATACACGTAGAGACATTTCCAACTAGAGAGAGTAGGACATTGGGTTGGCCAAAGAGTTCTTTTGGATTTTTCCAGAAGATGTTAGGGGAAAACCCAAGCAAGGGTTTTGGCCAGCCCAGTAGAAAGATTCCGAATTGAAGTTTGATGCATATTGTTGTTATGCCTGTTAGATTTCCAGTATTCTGTTATTGGCGTATGGATTCAGTAAGACCATAGAATCGTTTCTGAAAATAATTTAATGACCTTTTTGGTACATTTCCTCTCTTGCCATTTGAGTACTGTGCTTCAGAGGATTGAAAATGCTGTAAAAAGGGGAAGCGGAGGCTGTAATAAATGGCTGTGATGCTCATTCTCTGAGAAGGATTAAAGTTCTTAACAGCTGCATTTGGGATTTCTCTGTTGCCACGTGGATATGAAGCCTTTCATCTGAGCTGCAAGGAGCCCTGAGGCAGAGTCAGCAAGATGGTAACCAAGAGCTCTTGGGGAGATGTCAGGCATTCCTGGAGCCTCTGTCCTGGCGTTTGAAAAGAAAGAGAAGTAGAGGGAGTTTCACTTTTTTTTTTTGCTAGAGAGTGATTTTTGCTCAAGTCCTGGATGAGTGAAAAATCAGTCTGAGTTGAGCAGGGTTGGTTATAGGAAAGAAATGTCCTAGAGCTGAAGTGGCATAGGATAAATCTAAGAATGACTGTTGGAATAACCGTGGAAGGAGGGATGGGCCTTTGAGATGGGACACAGACTAACAGACGCTCTGAGAGTACCTGATGATGGGCAGGGGGAGGGTGGTTTCAGGAAAGAGGCCTTGGGAATCAGACTCCTGTGACGTCCTTGCCTTTCTTTAGCGATGATGAACAGTAACCACTGCAGGAATCTGGGGTCACATCTGGAAACTGGGGACAAGCAGGCGTGAAAGCCACAGTGGAGTGTTTTCAAATCTGCTGCTGGTTTTCTGGGACCATGATTTTAGGTCCCATACCGAGGAGGCATGGAAACCTTCCAGAGACAGAATTAGTTTGTTGCCTGTGCATATTCTGTAACAGTTATTAGACAAACAGCAAAACTTGAACTATTTTTTTTTAAATTTAAATAAGCAAACATTATTGTTTGGTTTTAACTGTCAGATGCAGTAAATTGACTGCTGTGTGTTGGTTTGCATATTGTTTGGATCTCCAGTTTCTCTACATTTTTAACATATATTTTGCTTAACCATCTGAAAAGGGAAAACATTCAAAGTCCTGTTCTGCAGTGCATTAAGGGGTATGCAAAATAGATTCCTCAGTGCTTAATTGCTTTAGTGCTTTCCACATAATAGGTGGTGAATAAACTTTGATGCTGGGAGGGATTGGGGGCAGGAGAAGGGGACGACAGAGGATAAGACGGCTGGATGGCATCACCGACTCGATGGACATGAATTTGAGAGAACTCCGGGAGTTGGTGATGGACAGGGAGGCCTGGCGTGCTGCGATTCATGGGGTCGCAAAGAGTCGGACACGACTGAGCGACTGAACTGAACTGAACTGAACTGAAACCATTGCTCAATGAATAAATATCAGATAGGTACAAAATATCAGATAGGTGCATACTATTGTAAACGTAAATCAAAATCTGTGGTAGGAAGCAAACAGTTTTAGCATTCAATCTTATGTTTCGAAATTTTTGCAAAGTAAACTTTTCGACTATAAGAATACTCTTTTAAGGACTACAGTAGACATACTGTTACACGGTTCTGAACACATAGGTCAGACGTGACCCTTGACCCAGAACTGGCTGCAGTAAAATTTGATGGAGCATCAGCATTGGATTCATCCCCAGGCAGCAGTACTTCCCAGGATGCCCCTGTATCAGAAGGTTCTGACTTGAACCTGAGCCTGCATCCCGCTGGGCGAGCAGCAGAGGGCAGTGTGTCGTTGAAAATTTGTTTATCCATCCTGAAAGGAAAATCTGGGGTGTCTTATTTTCTGCTCAGAGTTAAAGAATACTGTTGGGTTCACCTTAGTGCTACAGGGCAGTCTTAGAAATTAAACAGAAGAATTTTTAACTCTCAAGGCTTAAACTTTCTAGCATGGATGTTTTTTAAAAGATCTTAAGATACAAAGTAACAACAAAATTCAAATGGCTTGATTCTAATGGATATAACCTCATTTCTTCAGACTTTTTCTTTTAATCTAATTTTTTTTAAGTTATTTTTTATTTTATTGATTCTTGGCTGCACAGAGCCTTCGTTGCTGCATGCGGACTTTCTCTAGTCGCAGTGAGCTGGGTCTACTCTCTGTGTGTGGGCGTCTCACTGCGGTGTTGCAGAGCACGGGATCTAGGCACATGAGCGCAGTTGCCCCGTGGCATGTGGAATCTTCCCAGATCAGGGATTGAACCTGTGTCCTCTGCATTGGCAGGGGGATTCTTAACCATTGGACTACCAGGGACGCCTCAGACTTTTTTAACAGATATTTTTGTGGATTGGGTTTTTTGTTCTTTGGGGTTTTTTGGAAATGAAAGTTTCCTTTCTTTGTGAATGAAATAACAGAAACTAAGGGAACATTCTGTCTTACATTGCTCTTTCATATACTATAGGAAATAATTTGTTTTCCCACAGCTTTAATCAGAAATTGAGTTTTGCTCTTGTAAGATGAAACTGTTCTTAGGAGCTATTTCATTCCCAGAGACCTGCCCAATAAAGACCAATTTCAAGATTGATATTGTTTGTACAGACTGATACGATCCAGACCGGACATCAGCTTTGTTTAAATCGAATTAAATTTAAGAACTCTGTTTACCAGCAGTCTCAGTGATGAAAAACTGTCCCTAAGTCTAGCAGAAGAAAGCTAAGGAAGGAGAAGCTGTGTGTAGTTAGCTCGATGTGGAAGAAATAGCTCCTTCTCTCACCTTTAGTATTGGTATTTCTAGAATGAGGGAGATAACTCAGTGCTATGTTACATACATAATTTTTAGGGCAATACCTAGCTGTGAAACATGTAGCAGAATCTGGTGTTTTTTTAAAAACATTCCCAATATTTGCTTGGCGTTGAGTCATCAGATAATACTAATTAAGTGTGTACTTCTGGGTAGATCATAAACAGTGTTTATTGGTGATAATTTATTGCAGCTATTAAACTCTTTAAGTATGTCAATATATTTATCCCAAACCTCTTAAGACACGCTGTTTCCTTGATTTCCTCTAGAACTGATTTCAGTGTTTAATCAAAGCTCACAAGACCAAGAATGTTGCACGTTTTATTGCCAGTCCTGTGGTGAAGTCATCATAAGGGACAGGTAAGGAGCACGTTTAGCACTGACTTATTCTGCACCTGGCAGTGGCTGTTCTCTTTTCCCATCAGAATTTCTGAAGGAACTGCCAAGAGGGCAGTCTGTAGCCTTCAGATGAGAGCCAGCTCAATGTCACTTTTTGAACCAGAGCAGCCCCCAGACTCCAGCAATCACGGGGCAGCTAGGTCTCCTCCAGCTGACAAAGGGGGACAGCAGGCTGCTGGCTTTGAGGGAGGGAGGCTTGTCTTGGGTGCAGAAGCCGGTGCAGACCAGCCCCGCTCCTCTGAAATCAGACACGACAGCTATCACACGTTGTAGGCGTCATCCTGGTGAATGAGCTTTTCCACATGAAGTGCGTTTTCTAAATAACAGAAGCTTTTGCAGCACGATTTTTTTACTTGAGCTATTTTTATTAGTGCCTCTCTAAAATCTGTTTCCTATTTCCCTGCTTATTAAAACAGCGTATAGAGCACAAATTAACCTTTTCTTGCTGCTTAGGTTAATCTTGTAGCCTGTTCTCGTGGTGTGCAATGATTTCCCCATTGTGATGGGGAGGGCCCTTTGCTGTACTCTTTGCATTCCCACGTTGTCTCTTTTATTTTTCCATCTTCTCCTCCTTCTGTCAGCCTCCTTATTGCCTGGGCATGAACCGTTCTCCCTGAATTTTCTATTCACTCATAGGCTAGAAAGACAGAGCAACCCTTATTACTGTTAACAGTACTATAAAGGAAAAGTTCAGAGCTCTTTGTTAGTGTTTCCTTAGAAATTTAGATGGGGGTGGACGCCTGTCCATACCTGAGACCTGCTCCGGCGTTCGGGGTCTTGGTGGAGGGAAGACACCAGTCCTCTCTATCCCTGTGTGCTGGGAGGTAGCCAGTCACTGGGACTGATACTCCTTTGTTCTCCATACCCCTCCACTTCTTCCACCTCTTAGTCAAGGCCACGGTCCTCTCACCAAAGAGCACCTCCCAAAGGCAGCTGGGTTCCCCATTCACAGCCTCCCCAAGCCTCCCATTTCTTCCAGGATAGATTCCACTAGCCCTCAGCATACCACACGGGGTGCTGGAGGAGCTGAACTCTGTTTACTACCGCACCCTCCTGTTTCAGTCTCCTTCCCCCAGCCCCTTCCTCCCTCACCCGCAAAACCACACACCGTTATTTACACATGTTCTGTGCACAGCTCTGGTGATGGGCTTGCAGTCCCACAGTCTTTTCACAGGCAGCCCCACTGCAGTCCTTAGTGAAATGTACCTCCTCTCTGAGAACGTGCCCATCTCCCTCTGATTAGCTTCTCTCTAGAGTCAGCATATTCATTAGACTGAATATTCATTGGAAGGACTGATGCTGAAGCTGAAACTCCAATACTTTGGCCACCTGATGTGAAGAACTGACTCTTTTGAAAAGACCCTGAAGCTGGGAAAGATTGAAGGCGGGAGGAGAAGGGGACGACAGAGGATGAGATGGTTGGATGGCATCACTGACTCAATGGACAGTCTTACTCACATATCTCCCCACTCCTATTGAGAGTGCAGTGTGGTGTAACAGAGACCAGGAAGCCAGACCATCTGGGTTTGTGCCCACCATTTACTAGCTGTGACCCTGGGAAAGTTACTTGACCACTCTGTGCATTCATATTTTCTTTTTTGGTATTATTATTACAAAAATCTAGATAACAATATAAGCTACCTCCTTAGGGTTTTGGGGAGGCTCGAGTGAGTTTAACTGGGAAGCTTTCAGGATGTGACAGCTACTGCTGTGATTCTTACCCTCACCACCGTCTTCATCGTCATCACCAGCGGCAGCAGGCTCAGTGCGTTCTCTGTAAATTCTTACCGGTTTGAATGAGATAAATGTTAGGGTGCTTATCCTGGCCTTCCATCAGTCTGTCTCACTTGCTCTCTGATTCCTGGGTAGATAAGATCGCAGAAGGTCATGCTCGTGTAAGTGCGGGGTCCTGAGCAGAGCACAGTCCGAGTGGTGATCGTGGGGAAGCCACGGCGTTGCTCTGAGTCTGCAGAGGAGGGAGACGTCCTCGCTCAGATTTTCCAAAGCTGAGGTGGCTGCAGAGCGTGCTGTCAGGGACAGGCCAGCTTGACCCAGGAAGGTTCAGAGGATTCCAGGTTGCCCTGGTATTTAGTTGGGAAAGTTTTCCTCCTCTCTGTCTTTTTCAGGCTTCGGTTTAACTGTCACTCACAGTCTCTGACACTTGCGTGCCTCTGCAACAGTGAGAGACCTGGGAGTTACAGAGGAGCTTCCCTGGTGGCTTAGAGGGTAAAGCATCTGCTTGCAATACGGGAGACCTGGGTTCGATCCCTGGATCGGGAAGATCCCCTAGAGAAGGAAATGGCAACCCACTCCGGTATTCTTGCCTGGAAAATCCCATGGACAGAGAAGCCTGGTAAGCTGTAGTCTGTGGGATCTCAAAGAGTCGGACACGACTGAGCAACTTCAAAAAAGTTCACCAGAGGATTAGAGTTTCCTGGTGTGCCTGTCTTAAAGAACTAAGTTTGTTCTTTGTCAGCTGATACTGCATCTTCTGCCTTGTGTCAGTCCCGTTTATGACCTTGAGACCGTGGAACTGGGAACAAGGGCTGAGAGGCTGACGCTGATGGACCATACTCACTGTCCCAATCCTGACCTTTGGAAGCTGTGGACTGAGAAGCAGAGGGGAGAACGGGACCTGGGTTTGAACTCCAGCTCTACCCTCAGAGGCTGGGGAACCTTGTCCACATCACCTCACCTCAACCGTGTAGTTGTAAGATGGCCTATTTTCCTAACTTGTGAAGAGCGTTTAGAAAGTGAAAGTGAAGTCGCTCAGTCATGTCTGACTCTGTGACCCCATGGACTGTAGCCTGTCAGGCTCCTCCGTCCATGGGATTTTCCAGACAAGAGTGCTGGAGTGGATTGCCATTTCCTTCTCCAGGGATCTTCCTGACCCAGGAATCGAACCGGGGTCTCCTGCATTGCAGGCAGATGCTTTACCGTCTGAGCCACCAGGGAAGCCCTTGTGAAGAGCGCTTAAGGCTATAACATAAATTGGAGTGAATACTTGGCAAGCTCTTTTTAATTGTCTTTACAGACTTGTTCTACCCCCTTTTCCGTAATTGGCCTTATCAGCAAACCAGCACATTAACCCAGTACAGTGTTTCAAACCTTTTTGATTCAGGACTCCAAATTTTTTAGGCATGCCAGGGAAATGACCCCCTCTTTCCCCTTTTCTTTCTGAGAAGATCCACAATGGATGTGACTCGCCCTTGCTTAACAGAAAGGCTTCCCTGGACGCCTTCGTGTGTCACAACTGTGGGTCTGACACGTGGAGGCCTCTTGGGTAATGTGGAGAGATCCTTAGTGGGCAACTGAAAGCTTTGCTTCCATCTCAGTCGTAGGCAGCCGGCCCTTTGATGGAAAACCACGCTTCCTCCTGTGTCTGCACAAGGACGTCAGGCCGACCGATTGCATTAAGCCCCGTGGTCTTCTCATTTCTCCCTCAGTTACCTGTTCTGTGCAGGTGGAAAGGACAGCTGTGCTTATTAAGTAGAAAGTGAAGCCGAAGGTATTTCAAAGCAGGCTTGTAATCACAATCAACTCATTGTTGGCATCCTTTTCAGAAAGGCATCTTGGAATATGGTGGTTTATCTTGGCAAGAGCTCTCGTGTTGGGAGAAATGGAGCCAAGTTAAATATCTGCTTGCTGGCTAATCTTTCTATCTGAGAACAAGTCACTTTGATTCTCAGTTTCCTCATCTGAAACATTGGGAGGTTCAGTTAGATAGACAGGGGACAGTCATGCCAGCATGAAAATTCTGTGATTAGTGAACCTCAAAAAATTGCACCTTGGCTTCTGTGAATTATGACTATTTGGCTAGTACAAAACTCATGCTTGTTCTTTTTTTTAATGTAAAAGATTCTCATCAAGCAAATTATAGGTGCAGAAGACTGTTTAACCTATTAAGACTCATTAATGGCTTTTAATACTTACTAGCACCAGGGTGCACAAAATCTGCTAATCACAGCCATCTTTTTTTCTTCATTCAGAATCACACATTCCTAGCTGTTTGTTTTGGTTATTTACAAACAAAGAATGTCTTGTTTCTTTACAGTGAAATTCTCCAATTTGTATTCTTATCAGTTCAGCAGAGTTGTTTTGTAAAAATGATCCGAACATACACAATTTTTGATTATGCTCTTGTTGAGAGTGAAAGTCCCTAATACCAGGCAAGAACAATAATAAAATTTACTTCATTGTGATTAGTCTCAGAACCAGCTAAATGATCATTGTGTTTGGAATTTGGTGTGTCTTTTAGAAATAAATGCATGTCAGACTTGAGTTATATCGGTTGGCTAAGCAGATGACTTTGAAACCTAAGCCTGCTTTTCAGTCATTTTTGAGGTCTCCTGAGGTCTCTGGAAAGGCCCTCCCTGTTCTATCTGCACCACCGGAGCTGGGTGGCAGCCCAGCAGCTCTGAGGGCATTGAAACTCTAGCAGGTAACAAGCAGAATAGACTTACTGCCACATAAGAGATGTCAGAATATGCACCTAGTTGATTGGTCACCTTGACAGACAAGCTATTATTGCAGTCTGAAAATAACTACTCCTATGAATAGTCACAATTCTATGAAGGAGAACAAAGAAGTGAAAAGAGAGTACAGGCACACACTGAATTGGTTCAGTTCAGTTCAGTTGTTCAGTCGTGTCCAACTCTTTGTGACCCCATGGACTGCAGCATGCCAGGCTTCCCTGTCCATCACCAACTCCTGGAGCTTACTCAGTTCATGTCCATCCAGTCGGTGATGCCATCCAACCATCTCATCTTCTGTCCTTCTCTTCTCCTCCTGCCTTAATCTTTCCCAGCATCAGAGTCTTTTCCAGAGGCAGTTCTTTGCATCAGATGGCCGAAGTATTGGAGTTTCAGCTTCAGCATCAATCCTTCCAATGAATATTCAGGATTGATAATACATTAAATATGTACATAATGATAATAAAATGCAAAGCTAGTTTCGTAGTATTTGTAGGCCATCAGTTAAATAATGCCAGCTAAATTTATCTAAATTCCAGCAGCTATGTTTTGAGCTTTAGATACTTGATGGCTTCTTTAAAATTTTTATCGTCCACTTGGTTCTAATCCAATGTGAAAGGTCTGTATTATTACCATTGTTATTATCAGTGATTAATGGTCACTTTTAAAGCTAAGGCATTTCATTTTCTTCTTTATGTTTAAGTTTTAAATAAGCACCATCAGTTAGTAACATTTATTAAAATTGTGCATTTTAAGTTCTTTTCCCCAAAAGCTTTATGCTTAAGATGCATTAAAAATAACTAGCACATTTATTTTTATTTTTAATTGGAGGAAAATTGCTTTATAATGTTTCATTGATTTCTATCATACAACATTGTGAATGAGCCATAAGTATACATATGTCCCCTCCCTCTTGAACCTTCCTCCCACAGCTTACTGCCCCCCATCCCACCCCTCTAGGTCATCACAGAGCGCTGGGTTGATCTTCCCATGTTATACAGTAACTTCCCACTAGCTATCTGTTTTATATATGGTAATGTATATATTTCAATATAACTAGCACATTTTAGGAGAAGGCAATGGCACCCCACTCCAGTACTCTTGCCTGGAGAATCCCAGGGACGGGGGAGCCTGATAGGCTGCCGTCTATGGGGTCACACAGAGTCGGACACAACTGAAGTGACTTAGCAGCAGCAGCAGCACATTTTAATTACTTATAATAATGTGTTGCTGTTCATCCTAGAATCTTAAACTGAGAGAAAGTTTAAGAAATTATTTCACTCTTTTTCTGAGCTTCAGCAGATTTTTACCTAAAAACTACCTTGAAAAAAATACGATATCTATTTTCTTCAGAAAGTTCTCTTGGGAAGTAAATCCTATCAAAGTCTTAGGGTTTTCGGTAGATATACTTTCAGGAGAGCTGTGATTTAAATACATCTTTTGTTCTTAAAGGATTTATGTTTTTTCCAAACATCAGAAAATTTCCTTCTGCTGTAAAAACACTTTTGTCTTTGCCATGACTTGTGAATTGGGTGTTTTCTTGCTCGATGTCTTACATAGGTAGCTATGGGATTACGTAGAACTTTTATTCACTGTGATTCCAGGTCAAGTTTGAAATACCACATTTTGGGTAAATGTGTGTGAAGTCCCCCAGATCTCTGTAAATCTCGGTGCAGTTTCATTTCTGATGGCGTATGAGGTCTTGACATCGCTGCCTTGAGCACTGCACTGAGGATCTTGTTTATTGGCACTATGTGCAGAATGGCTGGGGACAGAGAATCTTAGCGAGCTTGTCCAGATCTAGAAGCCTGTCCAGGCCCCCCTGTTATTCTAAGTGGGCACCTTTGTTTGTCTTCCTCCTCTTTGTTAAAATCTGACCTGTAGGGTGGGATGATTTGGGAGAATGGCATTGAAACAGGTATAATATCATATATGAAACAAATCGCCAGTCCAGGTTCGATGCAGGATACAGGATGCTTGGGGCTGGTGCATTGGGATGACCCAGAGGGATGGTATGGGGAGGGAGGTGGGAGGGGGGTTCAGGATGGGGAACATGTGTACACCTGTGGCGGATTCATATTGATGTATGGCAAAACCAATACAATATTGTAAAGTAATTAGCCTCCAATTAAAATAAATAAATTTATATATATAAAAAAATCTGACCTGTCACTTCCCCACCTTCAATTCTGTGATGCTCCCCAACTGTCTGGAGAACCAGGTCCGCAGCCCTTAGACTGTTGTGTCACACCCCATGTGGTCTGTACCATCCCACCTTCCCTGTCGCCTTTACTGACACGTGTGACCAGGAGAGGGAGTATATTCCAAGGGAAAGAGTTTGGTACCTGGAAAAAAGTGGAAGTGTTAGTCACAGTCATGTCCAACTCTGCGACCCCATGGACTGTAGCCCGCCAGGCTCCTCTGTCCTAGGGATTGGTGCCTGGAAGACCTGGGCTAAGATCCGGCCTTCATTTATCATCTTTGACTCTGTGAACTTGTACAGATTAGTTAACATGTCTGAGCCTCCCTTTCCTTCTTTATAACAAGAAAATGGAGATTCTCATCTCACGAAATTGTAATGGGCATCACATGCAATGAAGTGTGAGTAGTGCCTACCTGAGGTTTTCCTAAGTTCAGCTGACCTTGTGGACTCACAGCACTACCCGGCCAGACCGTGTTTCTTGCCTGCAGACAGGGCAGTTGTCTGCAGCAGTTCAAGCAAATGGCAAGTCACTTACCCTCTGGGGACCCTTGTCTCCCCATATGACACGGTTCCAGGTATGAAGTATAAGATTTATATCAGCAGGTGCAGGGGCTATCCTGAGAAGAAGCCTCATACCCTAGGCAGGGATCTCAGGATTCAATGGGATCTTATGACAATTCTTTTCCATTGTTTTTAATTTTTAAAATTTATTTATTTTTATTTGGCTGCGCTGGGTCTTAGTTGTGGCATGCAGCATCTAGTTTCCTGACCAGAAATTGAACCTGGACTCCCTGCATTGGGAACACAGAGTCTTAGCCACTGAACTCCCAGGGAAGTCGCACCTTATGACAGTTCTTCGGCATATTTTCTAGGGTTCCCTACAAAGGCCTGCATTCAGAGAAGTCCAAAGCATGACATCCTCATTGGATATTTACAGATCATTCAGACTTGCTCCTGGTCCAGATGCAATATGCCAATCAATGATCATTTTTATTACAGTTGGTCTTGACTAGCAATATACTCAATGCCTACCATCTACCTGGTTTCCATGGTAGCAGGTCTAGGTGGTTAAACTAAAGGTCACATCCTCAAGCAAGGAAAAGGTTTGGTAATGCTCTCAATTTGAGTATGCTGCAGTAACTGCCTCACATGTCACAGTTATCAACGTATGCTGTTAATATGTTTGCACCAACCTCATAGTTCATTCTTTTGACAAGTGAGAGCTTACACGGTGAGTCAGCCACTGTGGCTGGTGCTAGGACTACAGTGGCAAGTTAAGCATATATGGCACCTCTGTTCATATCGTTTCCTATGCTTGTTATGTGCTTGCTTAGTTCCTTTCATTGTCTAGAGAACTCCTATTCATCCTTCAAAGGTCAGCTCACATTTTACTTCTTCTCTGAAGCCTGTGTATACTCAACTCCCCTAACACTTGGTACGTATTTCCCTGAGTTTGTTGATTGGTTTTGCAAATGCACAGATCCCCTAAGGTAATATACACATTTTATGTGCAGGTGGGAATGTACATTTGAAGAAAGAGATGAAAAAGGGGATCTGAGCCATCCCGTACCTTTCCCCCCTCAACTCCTGAGAATTTAGAACTAGGACTCTGTTATGAGCACCTGTTATATTCTGGTTCTGTTATTCCTTTCTAGATATATATTTGCTACTGGAATGTGAATACCTTGACAATGGGGCTATATGTATTGCCGCTGATATTTTGTGTCAGCAGAATACCTGACTCCTAGTAGGCTTTTAGAAAGTATATGTTGAAAGAATTGCTTCTTAATCTCCTTAACAGACTCAGCACTTTGAATGATGCTAGTGCTGAAGTATTGCTTAATTTGAAAGGGAATGTTCTTGCTCCTCTTAAACTAAAATCGGCCTTTCTTGTTCCTACTTCTGTCTTCTGGAATTATAAATTAAATGTCTGCCCTCCTCCATGATATGATTGCCCTTTTATGAGACTCAGAATTGATTGGGAAAATCAAAGAAAAAGAATTCACACAAGGGAATCATTTAAAAATGATGCATTTGCATCTTAAATATTTTCATTTAACACATGCAAATGTACTTTAACTTAACTAGTCTTTTATTATGAAACTAATATCATTATGTTGAATGTGAGTCTGCTGCTGTGGACTCTTTTAGCTTTTTTCACTTATGCTATCCTAAATTCATTATCCAGAGTTTCCAGTTTAGGTTCTTTAAAGTCGAATGAGAAGTTAAACACTGAAGCAGTCTGATTGCAGAATTCCAGGTTTTTACTCTCCCTCACCTCAGTTTTTTAGAGTTGTGTTTCCCACATTTCACCAGTGATGTTTTTTAATAACTGACTTTCCTTTACTCTGAAATGTGTAGTTTTTAGAGGAATAGCAACTCATATTCCCTTGGTGTATGTGTTTGATTAAATTATATAAGTAAAATAACGTGTATAAGTGGCATAAACAGGTCTGTGATCAAATACAGTTGATCCTTAGCGGATAAATGGTCCAGCTGATTGGAGCTGAAGTGAACAAGTATTCAGGGTGCTTTAAGCTTTCACAGTATTCAGAAGCATTAGGAAGACCAGGAGCATGTTTGTTTTCTCTTTTTTTCAGGATAAGTTATTTTGAAATGTCCTCATCATCTTGCCACATTTCTTCTCCCCTTAGACTCTTCCCAATTTAGATTAGAATAGAGGTAAACCAGGCAAAAGTCTCAGATGTCTATATTTGTACAAGAAAAATATAAAACAAAAATAGTAGCAAATATAAGGGGCTTCTTAATTGTAAGGATGTTCTAAGTGTAAAAATAATGCCGGAGTGGAGCTTTGTTTCTCTCCCCTTGCGTGGGGCCTAGACTTCATGACTCACTTCCAAACAACAGAGTGTGCAAAGGCAGAAGTAGGAGCTTTTCTAGTGGCGGAGCATAGCAGATGCCACCTTAACCCAGTGATGGAGGTTGACATCCCCAGGGATAAGTCGTATTGACAAAGGGTCCCCTCTGGTGTGCTGTGATAAGAAGAGTGCTTTACCTCAGGGGCAGACTCCCCCCAAACCCGTAGCCCCAGTCTGATCTCGAGAAAATATCAGACAAACTCAAGTGAGGGGTATTCTGTAAAATACACAACCGGTATTGGTGCTAGTGGTGAAGAACCCACCGGCCAGTGCAGATAGAGGTAAGAGACACAGGTTCGATCTCTGGATTGGGAAGATTCCCTGGAGGAGGGCACGGCAACCCACTCCAGTGTTTTTGCCTGGAGAATCCCATGGACAGAGGAGCCTGGCAGCCTATAGTCCATAGGGTTGCACAGAGTTGGACATGACCGAAGTGACCTAGCAGGCATTACTCTTCAGAAATCTCAAGGCCCTGAAAATCAAGGAAGGACTGCCCCAGAGCAGAGGAGATGAGAGCAACATGATGTTTCAATACAATGTGTTGGAGACTTCCCTGGCAGTCCAGTGGTTAAAACTTTGCCTTCCAGTGCAGGGGCCACAGGTTTGATCCCTGGCCGGGGAACTAAGATCCCATGTGTCGTGTGGCGTGGTCGAAAATTTTTTTTTAATTTTGTTTAAATAAATAAAAATAAACACAATGTGTTGTCATGAATCAGATTCTGAAACAGAAAAAGGGGACATTAGTAGAAAACCTGGGGAAATCCAGATAAAAATAGTAGTTTTGGCAAATCTTCCCTAGTTAAATAAGCTGTTAACATCAGGGAAAGCTGGATGAGGTATATATGAGAACTGTGTGCACTATCTTTGTAACTTTTTTGTAAATGTAAAATTATGCTAAAATAGAAAGTTTATTAAAAAGTAGTAATGAGAGAAATCACAGAAGAAAGGGTTGGGTGATTTGAAATTTAAGGCATGGTGACGAAATGAAAGTCAACATCCCTGAAACAATATTTGTCACAGATTTTAGACCAAGGACTTATATTCTTAATGCAGAATATACTTGTACAGCTTAATAAGAACATAGTAATACCTCACCAGAAAACAGCCATTGATCATAATTTACAGAAAAGATACAGTGGTGAATAAATATAAAAGCTGGTTCAATCTCACCAGTAATTAAAGAATTGCCAATTATAGCAGTTTTGAAAATATTTTTATTTTCACCCATTACATAGAAAAATGATAATATTCAGTTCTGGAAAAGGTAAGTGGAAGAATTATAGGTTGGAATAGCCTTTCTGGAGAGCATTTTGTCCATAGGGGAATTGGATTTAAAAATATGTGTATCATTTGTGCTTATACTCTCCCACTTAAAAGATTTCTTTCCCAAGAAAATAGTCAGATGTGTATACAGATTTTCTAAAAAGACTGTTCATCATAATAATTGTTATGTTGTTAATAATGCAACACTCAAAACCCAAATATCTAACAGTGAGGGAATGACCTAAAAAGTTTTGGCATACCTGTGGAATAGAATAGAGTCATTAAGTAGTCTGATATAGTTTAAAAAAAAAAAAGCAGCAATGCAAGCAGGATACAGTTTGTGTATTTCCTTTGCTCTCAGACGGTGTGCATATGTGTACAGCTGTCTCTCTTGAAAGGCTGGCAAGGAGATAAACAATCATGTAAAAAAGCAGTTACCTGTCCTTGAGTGGTAAGGAAAAGATGGATTTTATTTGCTTTATACCTCTCTGTATTTTCACAATTGTCTATATTGAGTATATATTACTGTTGTCATCAAGGGGAAAAATAACACTGCAAGCAATACGGTTAATGAGTTTCTTTCATCTTTTATGCTGATTTAATTTTGAGATCACAGTTCCGTTTTGTTCTGTAAACCATGATCTTTCCTCTTTCCGCTAGGATGCTCCTGAGAGTGCTCCCCCTGCCAGGCGATAACTGGGGCGCTCTGGTTGACGAGTGGTGTTGTCATCCTGACCCCTTTGCTAATAAGCCACTTCATCCACGAGAGAATGACTGTTTCACCGGAGACTGTTTCTACCTGGTGAATTTAAAGAGTGATTTGTGGCAGCCAAGACCTGAAGGAGCTCCAGTGGAGACACACCATCTTTCTTCTGAGAACCATCTAAAATTGGTAAAATATCTTTTAAAATAAATGCTTATTTAGAGGTGGGTTTAGAAACTGGTTTCTCCAGTCTTTTCTTCATTCAGGGCATGTGAAACAGGCAGTCCTAAAGTCCAAAATCTTTGATTTTTCAACTGCTTCTATCAAGCCCTGCTCTTTTGATATATAGAAAGGGCTTGTACAGGCCTTAAACCAAAATAGTCACAGGGGCTGGAGGAAGAAGGGAAAGAGGCTTCTTTGTGCGTAGATTTGGGAATGTTAGTGTTTTACAAACCAAAGTGCCCTATTTCCTTGCTTTTAGGACAGTATTCCATAATCCATGTGCATTTTATCCTCAGAGTCTGATTTAAATGGAAATTGTTCTTTGGTTGTAGGATATCTACTGTCCTGTGAGGTCCAGGTATTTCCCTGTGTCTTTCTGTAGTCTAGACTTCTGCGGGTGTCGTACGAGCGAATGCCATCAAGCAACAGAGGAAGTGCAGGAGTGTGGAAAGTAAGCTCAGGCCATAGGCTCCATGTTGATGCCTGACAAGTGAGATCAGGTGCTCCTGCTCTCAAAGTTGCTGGAGGGAGAAGGCTGTTTCCTCTCACTGCAGAGAGCAAGTGGTTTACCTTATTTTAAAAGAAAATCAATGGCATTGACTCGGCCCTTGTGAGAAATCGTTCCCCGGATGGCAGGTCAATACAGATGTGATTTAAAACGTTAAGAAAATCATTGCCAGAGAACCTTCCTTTTAACATCTGATTATTGGTGGGAACCAAGGCATTGTGTGTTAAATTTCATTTAGAGCTCCTGTAAATTTTATAGTAAGAACTAGACCACTCTAGGATATATGCAGCAGTCCAGAAGATCTTAGTTTGTCAGCTAGTTTATAGAACTGTTTCATAATTCAAGAAGGCAATGGCACCCCACTCCAGTACTGTTGCCTGGAAAATCCCATGGACGGAGGAGCCTGGTAGGCTGCAGTCCATGGGGTCGCACAGAGTCGGACACGACTGAAGTGACTTAGCAGCAGTAGCAGCAGCATAATTCGAGGGAGATTAAGCAAGTTTGACAAATGTTGAGGTTATCAGTTTAAATTATGTAAGTGTCTCAACTTTCACCATAAAGACAAGTCCCTTTAACTTTAGGTTCCATTTAAAATCATAATACTTGACTCTCTCTCCCCTCTCTCACCCCAACTCTCTGTAAGTATCTTAAGCTTTCATAAAGTCATAACCATTTGTATTTCCTTTGATCTCCACTGGTTTTTGGGCTTCCCTGGTGGCTCAGAGGTTAAAGCATCTGCATCCAATGTGGGAGACCTGGGTTCGATCCCTGGGTTGGGAAGATCCCCTGGAGAAGGAAATGGTAACCCACTCCAGTATTCTTGCCTGGAAAATCCCGTGGATGGAGAAGCCTGGTAGAAGCCTGGTAGGCTACAGTCCACGGGGTCGCAGAGAGTCAGACACGACTGAGCGACTTCACCTTCACCACTGCTTTTCAGTGTATGTATGTGTGTCTATTATACAATATATATTAGATGAAGTATATGTATTCTAATATATGCATATATTAGAATACATATATATATATATTAGAATACCTCCATAATTATAGTGCTTTAGCCATCTATAGTTTTCAAAGATACATGGTAAGCACTTAATGTAAATCTGTTATATTTAATATGGTTGCGGTAAAATTATATTTTAATCTAAATATACAAATGCTTTACTCTTTTACATATATTTACTTTCATTTTTATGATTAACTATACATTTTAAAAATATTTGGAAGATGTGAGTAGAAGAGAAATGGGGAAAGATTAAATAAACAAAACCATGAGTTTCCCTTTTTAGATGAACTCTGTATTCCATATGAAAACAAGCTCCTCACATTTGCATCTTTATCAGTTATGATGCCACTTACAAGAATTTCTCTTAATTGTGAACAGCCATCCTATGAGTTGTGTCATAGTCACATATTGTGTTTTTTAAGTAACAAGGAGATGATGGGAAATTACTGTCATGACAAGCTACTGTTGACAAGATTGTTTTCAAGTTAGCTTGGATGGAAGTTTCACTTTAATTGCATATTGCAGCAGTTGAAAGAATATGCCTATGACCAAAATAGTAACATAAATTTGGAGGGACTTCTTACACAGTGCTCTCATGGCTCCTGTGGGAACAAGGCTTCTCTGTGCTGTTGAAAACCTATTTCTCATATCGCCCCGTCTAGCCATCTAGCAGGGTTTTGAAATGTCACATGGTGACACAGCATCCTAATGGTATCTCTTGGGAAACATTTTTTTGGTGAGACAGTATCAAGGGTCCTTAGAATGGAAGCCACACAAAGGAAAGTAAAAATGAGGACAGAAGGCTAATCCACCTCTCGTAGCAGCAGTGCCATCGTGCAGATATATTGATTTAATTAGTCCACAACAATGTCTGTCTTTGATGTTTGCTCTGTAGAGTTCCTACACTGCTAGGCTGCTGCTCTGCACAACTTGCTTGATTATTTCCATGAAGCATAGGTCAAGAAAAATGCACTGCAAAGCAGAGTTTCTCTTTCACAAAATTGAAAGCGTTATAATATGTTCATTTCAAAGATCAAGACTAGTTGAGCTTATCAGACATGAATGATGCGTTCTGTGTGTTATCTGAGTATTTGGTAGAAGTAATTTTTTTATCTCTACTTGTAGGAGATTATAAAAACGTATTTTATGAGGAGCCCACGTGGAACAGGAACTTTTATTTTTAAAATAAATGCTACTGGGACTGGGAACAAGTGAACCTTTATTTTAAAAAAATGTATTTTAACTGTGGGAAAAAATTTTAAGAGATAACTCACCTCAGCATTAGGAATGTATATTTTAATTCTGTTTAAGGCATCCTCGACAATGAATTACTCAAAGCATATCTCTTGAATTACAAAATTCATAAATGACCAAAAAAAGAGCATAAACAAATGTAAAGTTCAACTCTTATTCCTTTCCTTCAATACCCCTGTGTGTGTAGCATTTTTTTGTGTGCCTCTGTGAATATGGCAGTATACCTTTTCTTTTCAAAAGATATCTACTGAAGATTTCCCTATTCTTAGATCTATTATCTCTTGTGATATTTTTTATGCCTGCCAATGAAATGAAAATTTTGCATCTGATAAGCAGATTGATAAAGGTGGCATCTCAACTTTCGGTAAGATTCATAATATTGTTCTAGACTTAGAAAGTAGCCACACATATGACTTCATCCTATATTTTAAAGAACAAATGAAACTGAACATTGCTATTTTTGCCAGTAAGTATGACTAACAGTTTTACCTTTTTTTTTTTCTTTTTTGGTTGGTTGTTTTGTTAAGTTCATGAGGATTTCTTTTTTCTTAAAATAATGTGTTGAACTTTGTAAACATTTGCAAATGTAAAAAAACAGAATTATGAACTTCCATCAGTCATCTTGATTCATACAGTATGCTTCATCTACCCCTTTTATTTTTAGTTTTTTGCTCAAGTGCTTTAAAGCAAATTCTAAACGTTATGTCAATTCACTCCTATATAGATTATTCTTTTTTGCATGACCACAGTGTCATTTTCACACCAGACAAAATAAACAATTATTACTCAGTGACACAATAGCAGGCCTTTAGCATCTGATGGGCATACGATCCTATCACTTCATGGCAAATAAAAGGGGAAGAAGTGGAAACAGTGACAGATTTTATTTTCTTGGGCTCCAAGATCACTGAGGACAGTGAGTGCAACCATGAAATTAAAAAACACTTGCTCCTTGAAAGGAAAGCTATGACAAACCTATACAGTGCATTAAAAAGCAGAGACATCACTTTGCTGACAAAGGTCCATATAGTCAAAGCTTGGTTTTTCCAGTAGTCATGTATGGATGTGAGAGTTAGATCATAAAGAGGGCTGAGCACCAAAGAATTGATGTTTTCGAATTGTGGTGCTGGAGAAGACTCTTGAGAGTCCATTGGACAGCACAGAGATCAAACTAGTCAATCCTAAAGAGAATCAACCCTGAATATTTATTGGAAGGACTGTTGCTGAAGCTGAAGGTCCAATATTTTGGTCACCTGATGTGAAGAGCCAACTGATTAGAAAAGGCCCTGATGCTGGGGAAGATTGAAGGCAAGAGGAGAAGGGGACAGCAGAGGATAAGATGGTTAGGTAGCATAATCAACTCAATGAACACGAACCTGAGCAAACTCAGGGAGATAGTGAAGGACAGGGAAGCCTGGCATGTTGCAGTCTTTGGGGTTGCAGAGTCGGACACAACTTAGCAGCTGAACAACAACAACCAGAATTCCCTGGTGGTCCAGTGGTTAAGAGTCCACCTGGCAATGCAGGGGACACGGGTTCAGTCCCTGGTCTAGGAAGATTTCAGAAGCTGTGAGGCGACTAAGCCTGTGCACCTAGAGCCTGTGCTCTACCAAGAGAAGCCACCACAATGAGAAGCCCACACACCTCAAGAAGAGAAGGCCCATGCGTAGCAATGAAGATTCAGCACAGCCAAAATAAATAAATAAAAATTTAAAACAAACTGTAAAAAAAACAGTACCTCATGCATTCAATTGTGTGAATTTTGATTCAAAAAACCTGACACTAGATGATACTTCTAACAGAATTGGTAAAATCTGTATAATGGAGGACAAAGGAGCCTGGTGTGGTGCCATCCATGGGGTGGCAAAGAATCAGACATGACTCAGCAACTGAGCAACAACACCTTCTGACCACCTTCACCCATTTTTGCCCATCCCTGCAACCTCTAATAACCACAGATCTGTTCTCTGTGTTTAAAAGTTTAGTCTTTTGTTTTCTTAATAATTAGAAAGAATTATTCTAATAATTCTAGAATTATTCTAGAAAAACTGCCTGCTGTTTTAATCTGTATCCCTATTGATAAAGTTGGATTTTTTAAGTTTAACAATGTTCCAGGAATTTGTTCTAGAACACTGTCTCTGTCTTTTCAGGTATAGTACATATATTAAATGGAAAAATAGAATTATATGAGTGGGTTAAGTATTTTTAATTTCTCATGGTGGTTATGAATTATAGATTACTTTTACATAAGTTGCCCTGGACTGGGAGTCAGAATAATATGAGTTCAAGTTCTCATTCTTCTGTTTTCTAAACATATGAGTTGGGGCAAGTCACCTACCTTTCTACCTTTGTTGCCTGCCTATTTTATTCTAAATCCCCTGGAGGAGGGCACGACAACCCACTCCAGTTTTCTTGCCTGGAGAATCCCTTGAACAGAGGAGCCTGGCAGGCTGGCAGGCTGTAGTTCACAGGGTCGCAAAGAGTCAGACACAACTGAAGTGACTTAGAACGCACCCATACGCATTCTAATCAAGAATATTGAGGTGCTTTTTAGAATTTTTAAGATGCTTCTTGTTCAAATTACTTGGCACATGTAGATTATAAGGAAGTGATTTGGTTTGGAATAATTGTTCTGTTCATTATTTTGTCTCTAGACTTGAAAAAGAAAGATCTCTGTGCATGTGGTTTATGCATACAAGCTAAGTGTATTCCTAGTATTTAGTAGATGGCAAAATAAAATGTAAAGTTCAATGTATACTCGAGAGATCATGTTAAAATTATATATTCCTTTTAAGAAAAGCTGAATGACATTTAAATGACATTTTTCTATTCTACAGAAACCAAAGGCAAATACCAAAGTAATTTGTAAGCGTTGCAAGGTAATGTTGGGAGAGACTGTGTCATCAGGTAAGAATTTCATAATACAAAAAAGCCCAAATGACTGCCTTCTTGTTACGTATAAAAAAAAAACAAAACAGGGGATTTTATGGGACATATATATGAAAGAGATGACTAATACATGTTATAGAATTGAGAATTGATGCTTTTAAAAATAGAAATCAACTAATATATCATCCAATATGCCAAGAAGTTTGTGTATTTTGACCTTGATAAGTACATCGTAATGAGTCTTAAGTATTCAGAATTTGGGTCGTTTCAATATTGTATATCTTCTTTTAGATAAAAAGTAGTGTAAAGTTTGTTTCTCAAAGAAGGTGGAAGCTTTTTTTTTAAATACAACTCCTCAGTCAGAGGAATTGGTTACCAGGGATAATGGAGGAGATGCTTTTCTTGGTTGTTGTCTGCCTTAGGGCTGTGTTTTGAGGCTTGGGAATGGGGAGGGGGTGGGGGGGTACACAGAAGTTGTTGAAATGGAAGAAGACACATTCTGAGTTGTATACTCTGTTCCTTGTTCTTTTTCCCAGTAGTGTTAATTATATTTTGTGTAAAATCTGTGTTATGCCACTATAAAGTTTAATAATGAAAATCCTGATAATTAAAATTCATCACTCTTTATAGATGTGGTTTAAAAATGTCTAGAGAGCTCCAGCACATGTTAGCTTCATGGGTGAAGAATAATTATTTTTAATATAATTAATTAGAAGATGTGATTTAAGTGAAACTGCCATCCTCAAGGGAAAGCAGATGGTGGCATTTTTTGTTTGTTTTTTAAGATCATCAGAATCTCATAAGTAGTCACTTGCTCAGAGTGAACAGAAAAGGAATCATGAGTAGCAGTATAGCGTGCCACCCTCAATGTCATTTTTGGAGAATGAAAGCAAGTCCCTTAGCAACAGTTTAGAAAATCTTAAGGCTTCCAGCTAAATAAGGTGAATTGACTTTTTTCATGCTTTTCTCTCCTCCCTGAAGCCCAGTTAAAAAGTCAGTTAAGGAATTTAAAAAAAAAAAAAAAAGGACATCCATGGAGGCAAAAGAGAAGTGGAGAGGAGACAACAGTGATGTGAACCGGAGGTATAAGCAGACGTCTTTGGAAGCTGTAAAGCTGAGAGCGGGGTGGGAACACACTTGGCTGTGTGGAGGAGGCTGCAGCCATGGTGTCTGCAGAAGACTGATCATCTTATCACGAGGGAGCCAGAACTCAGCTGTGGAATCCCAGAAATGGACAGAATTGAGAGATAGCAGTTATCACGGACAAGGGGCTGAAAGCAGGAAGTTTTAATTCAAAGTTTGTATAGGAGCCGTTAGATTCCTGAGACTCTTTCTCTCTTTGCAACTTGCTTGTACATTAACGGTAGGAGATTGGAGCAGCCTTTCTTGGAATAATGGAAGTGGACTAACCAGAGAAAAGATCTGCAGACACTGATTCTTAGGGATCATTCAGCAACAACAACAAAAATGAGCTTATATTCAGCCATTCTACTGTCAACAAGCCTTATAACCACCCAAGAGCTTTCTCTTAGCATTTTATTACTTTACATTTAAATATGAACAGATTGCTGAGAATCAATAAATGTTAAAGACAGTCCAAAGCAAATAAATAATCAAGTGCACAGGGCAGGGGCATTGAAAAGAAACAAATTATATATAAAACAGAAAAAAAAAAAAATCTCTTAAAAAACCATAATAAATGTCCTTGGAGAAATGAAATAATACTGCCTCTACAATTCAGAGAATGTCACATTAAAGATGTAATAGCTTAAAAAAAAAAACTAACCAAAAGAAGATAAAATTAAGGAATTATTTCAGAAATCAGGATCAAAAGACAGAGATTGAAAATTGGAAAGGAAATTAAAAAGAAAAAAGATCATGTAAGTTTCCTAAGGATAGGAATATTGTCTATCTCATTTATCACAATGAGTTTAGCCCTTAGAACAATATTTGACATCTAGTGGGTACCCAGTAAATATTTGTTGAATGAGTGAATGAAATGAGCCTTTTAGGACATCCAGCACCTAGCTGAAAATTCTAGAAAGAGAATAGAAACAACAAGGTGTGGGAAATCCATCATAACAAATAAAATATAAATAATATATTTATAATATATTATATATATATAAAATATTATATATATAAAAAATAACAAAAATCCATCAAGAACAAAAATACTAAAAACACACTAAAAAGATATTTCCTAGAATGAGGACTTATGGGCCCCAGCTGAAAACTGAAAGTATACACTAACTGTCTTAAACAATTAATGAAGGATGATGAGGAAGCTGCTTAAAGCCACATCACAGAGTAATCTCTGAACACCAAGGACGAAGCTTCTAGAGAGCAAAAAGCAGGTAATGTACAAAGGATTAGGAATTAGAATGGCACTGAACTTCTTAACAGCAGCATTGAAAGCTAGAAGATGATGAAAAATGCCCTCATAATTTAGAAGGAAAAAGATTTTCAACCCAAAATTCAGCAGCTAGTCAAGCGTGAAGATTATAAATACATTTTTGGAGCTATAGGGCCTCAAAACACGGACCTCAAAGTTATATTTTCCTTAGGGAATCTACCATAGGGTTATGCATCAGCAAAAGTAGGAACTGAACCTCAAAAGAAAAAATGTGGGATTTGGGGAGCAGATTATTCAACACAGGAGAATGAGTTAAGGAATCCCACTGGGAGGGGTGTACAGCAGGCCCAGAGAATAACAGTCTGGATTGAAGCAAGCACAGAGAAGATTGCAAAAGAAAGATTTTTTTCAGTTATACACCGAAACTGATAGTCATTGAATTGTTTGACCACATATAACAAATAATCTGGAGATAAGCCATTTTGTCATATGGGCAAAATTAGCTAAACGTGTTTGGAAAACAAAACACATGAAAAAGCAAGCAGTTATGCACTGTGGGAAACAGAAGATTGAACAAAAAAGGAGCAATCCCAGGGTATGATTATGGTTACAATCATGTGAACACTGAATAGCAATTTAACCAAAAACCTTTATGATGTGATACCTAAGTATATTAGGAGGTCATTGTATGTGAGCGTGTGTCAGGGGGTAATGTAAGAGAACGTTACCCACATCTACTCTAAAAGTAAATTAGTGGATCCCCAGTGGAGCTCCCCAGGTGGCACAGTGGTAAAGAACCTGCCTGTCAATGCAGGAGACGCAAGAGACTCGAGTTTGATCCCTGGGTCAGGAAGGTCCCCTGGAGTAAGAAATGATAACCTGCTCCAATATTCTTGCCTGGAAAATTCCACTGATGGAGGAGCCTGGCAGACTACAGTCCATGGGGTCCCAAAGAGTTGGACGTGACTGAGCGACTGAGCACACCCATAGTTTCAAAAATGGTGGCATAAAGAGAATGCATAGTTCCCCTCTGAAGGAATCAAGTACAGAACTGTACAAGTTCAGAAGAACAGCTATTAGAAAATAACCGAAATGAAGCAATGATTTGAGAAATGTTCCGTTATCAAAAACTGCTACTGCTTTGGGCTAAAATGGCAAATTTGTGGCTTTTTTGCTTGAGGTCATTGCCATATTTTCCCTAGCCCCTGAATTTGGGAAGGAGAAAAAACACAGCTTTATTATTTATAGGTGGTTAAAGATTTGGTTCAGGGTAGGCAAAGGAGAAAGTAGAAATTTAAGAGGGGATATTTTGAAAGCAAGAATGTCCTAGAAGGGCTGAGCTAGCATAGCTCTGACTGACTGCTAAACTCTACATACATACAATAGATGCCAAGGAGTCCATTAGGAACTGAAAGCTTAGAGAGACCTGAACATTTATTGTGCCTTTGGTTCATTCCTTAGTCCATATACAATTTGGGTAGCAGAAGGTGGAAGCCTTAGTGGTTTGAAGTATTTGAGAAGAACCTTGCCCTAGATTTGCTGATAGCCAAACTATGTAGAGATAGCAAATACTCTCTAGGGAGTCAAGCTAAGCAAAAGACAACTGAGCATAGACACGGTGACTACATACTGTGGCAAGGCATATTTTGTGGTTTTTTAGTCCAAGCTTATTAATTGACCTATAAACCAACAACCCTTCAAAGGATAAAAGAAAATCCAGAATTACTACAGTTCGATGGACATGAATTTGGGTGAACTCCAGGAGCTGGTGATGGACAGGGAGGCCTGGCATGCTGCAATTCATGGGGTCACAAAAAGTCGGACACAGCTGAGTGACTGAACTGACTGACTGATTACAATAATATCCTATTTCCTTCTAGAAATTATTAGCCATGCAAAGAAAGAGACAGGAGTGGTTCATACTCAAGGAAAAAGCAGGACTCAACGGATGCTGAAGAAGTACAAATATTAAATTAGCAGGCAAAGATGTCAAAATAACTAATTATAAATATGGCAAAGAATTAAAAAGACAAATTAATAGCAAATCTCAACAAATTAGAAACTTCAGAGAAACACCCAGTTGGTAATTACAGAGCTGAAAAGTACAGTAACTAAAGAAAAATTCACTGGATTAACTAAAACCTCGTATTTGAGATGATAGAAACAAACAAAAATTATTGAAGATAATGAAAGTGTTAGTCACTTAGCTGTGTCCAACTCTGCAAACCCATGAACTGTAGCCTGCCAGGCTCCTCTGTCCATGGAATTCTCCAGGCAAGAATACTGGAGTGGGTTGCCATTCCTTTCTCCAGCGGATCTTCCCGACCCAGGGATCGAACCCAGGTCTCCTGCACTGCAGGCAGACTCTTTACTATATGAGCTACCAGGGAAGATAGGTGAATAGAAATTAATCAATCCAAAGAACAGGCAGGAAAAAAGTCTCAAAATGAAGAGAATATCAGACTTGTGGAACGATGTTAAGTGTTTTAGTAAATGTGTAAGTGGAGCTTTAGAAGGTGAGGAGAAAAAACATCAGGGAAAAAAATGGGTGAAATGTTGTGAAATTTGGTGAAATATTTTAACTTTTGGATCCAACAACTGCAGTGAATCTCAAGTAGGATAAACACAAAGAACATTTCACCCAGGCATATTGTAGTCAAACTGATAAAAGCAAGAGATGAAGAGAGAATCTTGAAATTCAAAATATTGGGGGAGAAAACAGTAACACCTCTCAATTAATAATTCTATATCCAGTAAAGCACTACCTCAAAACTGAAGGCAAAACAAGGACTTTTTTAATAAATAGGTGGAAAGAATGCATTACTAGCAGACAATACTAAGGACAGTTCTTCAGGCTAAGTGAAAGATAAGCAGATGCTAATTGGAATCCACAGGAAGGAATGAAGAGCAAGATAAATGGAAAATATGTAGATTACCACAAAAGCACACTCAACAGAGGTTAGCATAAAATTAAAAACCATCTTTTCCTTGCATTTGCTAGTGCTCTAAAATTAGAATTTTGATATCGAAGACTACACAAAGTGAGAATCTAACAGGTGACTGCACAAAAATATGAGACCCTGAATGACTACATGGCACAGTGAAGGCAAATCACAAGTGAATACAAGCCTGTGAAATTACAGACAAATATCAATCCTTTGAGACTGTAGGAATTTCAGATCTTGAACGTGGTTAGTCTGCTTAGAACTAGACATAATGCCACGGGCCTGGGAAAATCAATTGCAAGTCATCTCTGGAGGAAAATACCTCATTGTGAAAACTTATATTATTCCCACAAAGAATTTCTCAAGTACAGTGTGTACCATACAACCAAACATAAATAGTCACATAAGTAAACTAGACTTCTATCAGTGAGAAATAACAAAAACAGCAAACAATAGAAACAGACACCTGTTACTAGAATTATCAGATATAAACTGTAAAATGACCATGCTTACTGTTGCTGCTGCCAAGTTGCTTCAGTCGTGTCCTACTCTGTGCGACCCCATGGACTGCAGCCTACCAGGCTTCTCCGTCCCTGGGATTCTCCAGGCAAGAACACTGGAGTGGGTTGCCCTTTCTCCAATGCATGAAAGTGGAAAGTGAAAGTGAAGTCGCTCAGTCATGTCTGACTCTTAGCGACCCCATGGACTGCAGCCTACCAGGCTCCTCCATCCATGGGATTTTCTGGGCAACAGTACTGGAGTGGGGTGCCATTGCCTTCTCCCATGCTTACTGTATTTAACAGCATAAAAGACAGGTTTGAAATAATCAAAGGGTAAAGGCAACTAAAACAGTAAGCATATTTGGAGAAGATCTGCAACAGAATTTCTTAAAAATATAATTGAAATTTAAAACTCAGTGGGTAGCTTAACAGCAGATTAAGCACAGCATGGAGCAAGAATTAGTGAACAGAAGATAGATGAGAAGAAAAATCTGTAATTCAGCACAGAGAGACAAGAAGGTAAAAAATACAGGAGAAAGGGTAAGAGACATAAAACGCAGAGGAGATCTAATGCATGTTTGATCGTGCTTCTAGAAGAAAGAAATAGACTAGAGCATAGTATTTACAGAGAGAATTGCTGAGGATTTTGCAAAAGTGACAAAGAACTACAATTTGTAGTCTGAAGTCCAGTGAATTCTAAGTGTATGAGGCCCAAATGAGAGAAATACATAGAAGTATATAGCTAGATACGTCACAGTGATACTGAGGGAAAATTAAAAAAATGGAAAACGAAAAATTCTAAAGTAACAAAGGAAAAAGACATTACCTTCAAAGGGACAGCAGAAATAGAGATCTGAAGACAGGAGAATGATAGTGTGCACAAAGGTTAAAAACTGTTAACCTAGGATTTTATATCAGGAGAAAATGTCCAAATACGAAAGAATCAAGACAAGGATAAATATATTCTCTGTCAAGCAAAAACTAGGATAATTCAATTCTAGTGATTTGGTTTCTTATGAAAAGAAATTTTACCAGTATATTAAGCAAAAGAAATGACTCCAGAAAGAGGGTCTAAGTTCTTGAAGCATTGGTCAAGAAAGTGGCCAATATGTTGGTGACACTAAGTGAATGTTAATTTTGTAAATTAGTACTACCTTGTGGGATTAAAATTGTGGAATTAAACTATAGTTTCGACAACAACTGGGACAAAAGGATCACTTTAGAATGTTAAAAAGTTCAATTCTGCATCTAATAGCATGATTTTAAATAGTAAAGTGAAAAATTGAACTTCAAGGGGAAATATATAAAGTCATCATAATGATTCAAAAAAAATAATCCTGTTTTTTTTTTGCCTTTTTCTGTGTGTTGCATTGAGCAGTTGTAAACGTTTACAGAAGATCTACAAGGAACAATTTTTCATCTTATTAAAACAATTAAAAATTTGTTGGCACACCACTTTTAATGACTATAAAATTCTCTTGCTGAAATATATAGATGTTTATTTAATTCAACCATCCTCAATTTTTAGAAATTTAATTTTGTAGTATTTTCTATTAATATTATTGTAAGCACCTTAATAGATAAACGTTTACAGATATCTGTGAGTATTTCTTTGAGATAAGGCATTTAATTATGGTGTTAAAAATGTATGCATATTTTTTTTTCACTTTGATTTTCTCAACCAATTCTCAGCCAAAATGTATATATATTTTTAATGCCTTCACCAAGTGGCTTTCCAAAAATCTGTTATTTGCAATCCTGACAGCAGGAGGAGAATAAGTGTAACTGTTTCTCCATATCATCATTGCTGCTACAATTTATTTTTCAAAAACATTTTTCTATTTGATACTAAAAATATTTCATTTTAATTTCCATTTCATTACTAGTGAGTGAACATTTTTCATGGATTTTTTAAAAAAATCAAAAATGGTTATGTTTATGTTCATTTCTGTTAAACATTTAGTTTAAATTTTTCTGTAAATGAAGTAATCTGATAACCAGATTTGGTAAAAATTGGATATTAATACACTCATTGAGATTCTGGGTATATATTAATGTAAGGTTCACAGCTTCTGTGCTTGGGCTTTAGAATACTATGATTAAAGAGGCTTTTTCAGTGACTCCTAGGACTGTGGCTACTCTACAGAAATGAGGAAACCAAAAGACTGAGTTTTAGATGAGTGGACTATGGTTGTGATGTGCCTAGTTTTTATAACAATGCATATTTGTGAACAGAGTCTTGCTGCACCAGACTCATCTAGGGCATGCTCTTCTGAAACAACACTGAGCTATCTGAAGTCTCAGGGCTGTCATTTTATAGTTTCATCAATCTTTGTCTTCTGAAGCTAAGTCACTTTTAGAAAAGTTTTACTGAATATTCATTGTACCAGTATATCAGATATTTATTTTGAAATGTCATAATTTGAGACCAACATGCCCACAATAGAAATACTAATTGTGGAGCTTTTTAACATTCTTATTTTTTGTTTCTAGAAACCACTAAGTTTTATATGACGGAGATAATTATTCTGCCATCTGAAAGAAATTTTCCCATCATACCAAGGTACAAATAGCAAATTGTTTGTTCTGTAATTTCACATGTAAAGAAAGATGGGAACAATTGATTATTTAGGAATTCATTTTTATTTTTGTTTGCTTGGAAAGGAAAAATGAAAGCCTTTGGAAGGGCTTTTAGGTAGTACAATGAAAGCACAGATATGAAAGATTTGAAGATTTATTTATGGTTTGTTTACATAATGATATAAACAAGTGTGCTCTTATAAATCTAGTTCTGAAATTTGTTTGTGCCCTTTCTATGTGCTAGATAGCCAAGGTCTTATAATCATCCATAGGTTTTTGAGTAATTATTTCTGGTTTTAGTTTAACTTACTTGCAACGTGGGTTAGTTTTCAAATGACTTCTGTGTTTTTAAAAGGAATATTGCATATCCACTAAATTCATTAGTATTTCTTTTCTTTGAATCTTTTTAGTTTTGCAAACGAAAGTTAACTGTAGCGTGTCTTTCAGTTCATTTATTGATGTCTAAAAATTATGGCCCTCTGACTATAACCTTGAACTGCGTCTTCTTATAAATACTTTGATTATGCGTCTCAGATCTGACGCTCTGAGGGGAAGCAAATCGAAAACATTGGACATAATACTGTCTAATGTTTGGAAGGAAATTTCTCATCTTCTTTTATAACCTAGTTATTCACTGTTTAATTTACCACAGCTTAAATGGAATATTGACTAATCTAACAGTGTATTTTTTTAATTTCATGGAGGAAATACTTAGGTTAGGCTTCCCTGGTGACTCAGATGGTAAAGAATCTGCCTGCAATGCAGGATACCTGGGTTCAATCCCTGGGTCAGGAAGATACCCTGGAGAAGGGAATGGCTACCCACTCCAGTATTCTTGCCTGGAGAATCCCATGGACAGAGTAGCCTGGCAGGCTACAGTCCATGGGGTCACAAAGAGTCGGACACAACTGAGCAAGTAATACTTCTTACTTTTCACGTAGATAGGTTGGGGTGGAAAATGTATTAATGATTGAAGAATAGGGTATAGAAAGACTGGCTCAAGAACTTCTCTGGCGGTTCAGTGATTAGGACTCCATGCTTCTACTTCAGGGAACATGGGTTTGATCCCTGTTTGGGGAACTAAGATCTCACAAAGACGGGTACAAATACCAAATACGTTAAAAATAGATTAAAATGAGCGCAGATTGTGAGAGAATGGGCAGCATACAGAAAAATCTGGCATGCAGCCACCTCTGCTTCTTCGGTACCCTGTGGGTATTTGGGGCTCTTCTTGTTAGTTATTATGAGAGGCTCATTATGAAAATTGGTTTCTGTTCAAACAGGTCTCAGTTTGTACAGAGCGTTCTCGCCCAGTGTGTGGTGGAACTCTCCTCTGCTAGAAGCACTTTTAGATTCACTATTCAAGGTCATGATGACAAAGTGTACATTCTGGTAAGAAGTGATTTTTGCCCAGTTTTTTGTAGTCTACTAGTTCAGGGGCTCAGAAGTTCTTTGGGTTTTGTTATTCTTAATTCTCAGGTCTAGAAAATAAGTGATCAAAATTTTTAAAATTTTAATGTCAGCTTAATTCACAAATCAAGCGCCTTTAATTGAATAACAAATGATTTACCTGCTACTGTGTAGAAATCCCATGCACAGAGGAGCCTGGTGGGCTGTAGTCATGGGTTCGCAAAAAGAGCTGGACGTGACTTAGCTACTAAACAACAACAGTAATGTGCTAGGTACTAGGAATTCACAGAGAAATAAAACCTAATTCCTGTTCTGGAGAAGCTCATGCCACAAAATAAAGTTTTTCTGCTTTCAGTTTTTAATGGCTTTGTCAGTGTAACACAATTCTCTTTTTCACTTTTTACCTCTTTATTTGATACTCTTATGCTTAAAATATGTTCTATTGATCCTGCTTTTATCATTTTGTGTGTGTGTGTGTGTGTGTGTGGTAAGAACACCTAACGTAATCTACCCTCTTTACAGATTTTTGTACTATAAAAATATTATTTTATATGTTATATTCCAGCGTTGTTAATTATAGGCACAATGTTGTACAGCAAGTCTCTGGAACTTACTCATCTTTCCCAGCTATAACCTTATACGCTTTGATTAGCCACTCCCTGTTTCTCCCTCCCTCCAGCACCTGGCAACCACCATTCTACTCTCCACCTCTATGAGTCCAGTCAGTTCAGTTCAGTCACTCAGTCGTGTCCGACTCTTTGCGACCCCATGAATCGCAGCACGCCAGGCCTCCCTGTCCATCACCAACTCCCGGAGTTCACTCAAACTCACGTCCATCGAGTCAGTGATGCCATCCAGCCATCTCATCCTCTGTTGTCCCCTTCTCCTGTCCCCAATCCCTTGCACCATCAGAGTTAGACTATTGTAAATTCTTCATGTAAATGGAATCATGCAGTATTATCCTGCTGTGTCTTATTTTATTTATCATAATGTCCTCAGGGTTCATCTGTATTGTCACATATTACAAGATTTCCTTCTTTTTAAACGCTACTATTCCACTGGGTGTGTATAGCGCATTTTCTTAATCCATACATCGTTAGTGGGCATTTACATTGCTTCTGCATCTTAGCTATTGTAAACAGTGCTGCAGTGAATATGGAAGTGCAGAGATGTCTTCAAGATCCTGATTTCAACACTTTGATGTTTGAGAAGTAGTGGCAAGTTTTGGAGAAGAGGCTCCACAGCTAGCAGAATCATCCCCTACATAAACCACAGGCGTCTAATACTAAACTGCAGAAAAGAGTTTAGGACATTATGTAAAAATCCAAGACTGCGGGCCCAAGTCTCTTGTCTGCCTCCACATCAGTTTTATTCAACCAGTAAACATATATTGAGCACTTCTTATTTGAAAGACATTGTCCTAGATGCTCAGGATAGAACAAAAATGCCTTCAAGGACCACACGCTAATACGGGAGCATGGTAGCTAAAAGGAGGGAGGGAATTGAAGTTGTTACTTAATACTGCTTTGTGACTGACGATCCATCACAGGGACTTCATGCTTCTCTAATTCCAGATAATTTTTATTCAAGGTTAAAATATTTTCTAAGTAAGGGTGACACTAAGTTATAGTCTGAAATCAGCTTTAATTTTCTTTTTTTTTTTTTTTTCCACCATTTTTTTTCCTTTGGCCCCACCTCGAGTCTTGCAGGATCTTAGTCCTCCAACCAGGGATCGTGCCCCTACAGTGGAAGCAGAGAGTCCTAAGCACTGGACCGCCAGGGAATTCCCTCAATTTTCTTTTCATCTTTTCAAGTTGAAAATCAGGAATAGGAATTTTTTTAAACTTACTACTAGTGTATATTTAAGTTAACATTTTTTTCATTCTTATAAAAGTAATACATTCTTGAAATACATTCTGACAACATGAAGAACATAAAAGAAGGGCTCCTTCCTTCCATTTTGTCCCCTCTTCTGCCCTGCTGTGTCATACCATCCAGAGGTAATCATTAACAGTCCATTTTCACCCTGTTTATATGTAATACACCCACAAGTATTTGTAAAAATAACACAATGCTGTGATTAGCATCATTCTTCAACATGTGTACTTGACTCAACCATGTATCATGAGTCCTGTTTCTTGTTAGTGTAAATATGGACTCTTATTAATGATTAGAATTCCACTGTATGGCTGGTAAAGACAGTGCTTCAGGGAAAATCATCTTTGCATGTGTATTTTAGTCCATTAGAAACAGATTTTTCTCATCACTCTTGGAACTTGTGTATTTTAAACTCTAATAATTATTGCCTCCAAAGAGTTGGACTAATTTATCTTTTACAAACCTCCTTTATCCTCTACAGACATTCTTGGTACCCCACCCAGGTCCCCTCTCCTTGGCTGGTCCCCCGTTTCCCAGGGATGAGAGTTGCCTGCTCATGGCTCACAGCTGCCCTAGTTCAGAGACTTGTCCCATCTGGACAGATGAAGCCTGGCCTGGGGAGTTTCTTGTCCTCTCTCACCCCCACCCCTGTCCTGCTCAGCCTACTGCCTGTGACTTGACCCTGGGCTACAAAACCTGCCATCTCCTGTCTCAAAATGGGACTGATTCTGTGGGTGGGATTCAGGTTCCAGGGCTCCCTGTGAGATTAGGTTGAGTCCACATCACTGGCCAACTCCTTCCCCTGCCTTCTTCTCTTTCCCTCCCACCCTTTCTCCTGAGAGTAAATCCTCAACTAATCAACTGAATCCAAATCCAGAAGCAGTCTCCCACAAGCAGTGTGTGGGAAGACCTGCTCCAAACCCTTCTTCTGAGCTCGATGTTGTCAGTCTTTTTGTATTTGCCAATCTGATAAGTGAAAAGGAGTGGCACAAAAATTTTGTATTTCCTTACTAGTTAGAGTGACATTTTAATATATTTATTACTTATTTCTTCTGTTTAATTATTTTCTTATTCCTCACCTATATCTCTCTTGGTCTGTTTTTCCCACTTGCTGATTGCTGCTGCTGCTAAGTCGCTTCAGTCGTGTCCCACTCTGTGCGACCCCATAGACAGCAGCCCACTAGGCTTCCCCGTCCCTGGGATTCTCCAGGCAAGAACACTGGAGTAGATTGCCATTTCCTTCTCCAATGCATGAAAGTGAAAAGTGAAAGTGAAGTCACTCAGTCGTGTCCAACTCTTAGCGACTCCATGGACTGCATCCTACCAGGCTCCTCAGTCATTGCTAGGAGCTCTATAAATTGTGGATAATAACTTTGTGTTACATATTTTCTCCTAAGCAATTGTCTTTAGAAACTATGTTATCATCGGCTCTATAAGCATTGTACTTTTCAAGTCTTACCCTACTTCAAAGTTGCATACATGATTTTTCAATTTTTCTTTTTTTGGTGTTTTATAGTTTTATCTTCTTTTAAAATAGGTTTTTCTTTTTTTTTTCTTTTTTGAGTGGTGGTATGAGATATGGATAGGATTTCCCTGGTGGCTCAGACAGTAAAGTGTCTGCCTACTATGCGGGAGACCCAGGTTCCATCCCTGGGTCAGGAAGGTCCTCTGGAGAAGGAAATAGCAACCCACTCCAGTACTCTTGCCTGGAGAATCCCATGGACAGAGGAGCCTGGTAGGCTACAGTCCAGGGGTCGAAAAGAGTTGGACACGACTAAGCGACTTCACTTACTCACTTAGGAGATATGGATAGGGTGGAGATAATTCTTTTTTTTTTTTTTTTTAAATACGCTTATGCTTAGACTTTTCTCTTCATTTCTTTAGCTATGGCTTTTAAACTCAGACAGTTTGGTGATTGAATCTTTGGGACAGTACACAAATATCAAAAAATTCCCTGTGTTGGAAGATGTATTGAAGCCCGATTCCAGTTCTGCCTGCAATGCAGTCAAGGTCCTCTACCAGCCATGCATCAAAAGCCGGAATGCAGAGTAAGTCATGCTTTCGTATCCTCCCTCCACTTTGTGTTTTCCTTTCTGCTGCCATGTTAGTATTAAGAAATTAAGGAATTCAATGGGACTGTGCCACTTCCCTACTGGATGCTGCTAGCAATCATACTGCTACATATTGTGCTCTCAAAATAGATTGGATCATTATAGATTATTTATGCTAATATGCAGAAAGCTTACTTTTACTGAAAAAAATTGGCCCCCCCCTTTTTTTTTGGTAATCTCAGCTGTCTGTGCATATGGCTGCAGTACTAAATCAGGCTTCGACAGCTATGAATATTTACTGATAAACGCTTTCCAGGCATTTGGGATACAGTCGTGAACAAAACGCAGTGCCGGTTTCCTAGGGTTGTCATTCTCATAGGGGGAAGGCAGACTGTAAACAAAACAGACAAAACATCAAAGACTGATAGAGCTCTTACTGTAAGTCAGGTGCTCATCTGAGGGCTTCTAGCTCATTCAAAGCCTAACAGTAATCCTGTGGGGTAGGTGCATGTATCAGTTCAGTCCAGTTGCTCAGTCACGTCCGACTCTTTGCAACCTAGTGGACTACAGCACGCCAGGCTTCCTTGTCCATCACTAACTCCTGGAGCTTGCTCAAACTCATGTCCATCAAGTCGGTGATGCCATCCAACCATCTCATCCCCTTTTGTCCCCTTCTCCTCCTGCCTTCAATCTTTCGCAGCATCAGGGTCTTTTCCAGTGAGTACACGTATCACCCTGTGTTAAAGACAAGGACACTGAGACACAGGCATTAAGTTACTCTAGTGAACTATAAAGCAAGTTAAGATAGTTGGGGAGAGGAGGTGTGGGTGTAGGAGGTTGGCATTTTATACTGAAAAGTCTTCCTCAGATAAAATGACATTTAAGTGGAAACCGTGAAGGCAGTGAGGGGAGTGAACCATCTCTGAGGAAGAGCATTCCTGGCAGAGGGAACAGAAAATGTTCTTATTTGAACAGATTGGAAGCTTATACTTGTCCTGTACTCGCTGATGGGTTTGATCAAATTTGTACTAAGAACAGAAAGATCCCAGTCTTCTGGGAAGTAAGTAAGAAATTCTTAAAAATTATTGCTTGTCTTTTCTTTGAATTATACAAGCAGTACAAGTCATAAAATATTCAAACAGTAGAGACTTACATAAAGTAAAATATGAAGGTTCTCCATCATGTCCCTCTTTAGAAGAAAAAAGTATGTTCTGTATTTTTCCACTTTGTTTTTTCTTTTTTGCATCTTAACATAATTTGAATGATACATGTGTATTTTTTCACACTTACGACAACAACACTGTGTCTTGGAGATTCTTTCCATGTCAATGCTTGGCACTTTATGAAATGAATGTACTGTAAGTATTTAACCATATTTCTGTTGATAATATTATGTTTTTGCTGCTTTAAGTAGTATTGCACTGTGTGTGTTGTACATTTGTTTTGTGATTATGTATAGTTTTTATTAGTTATTTCTAAAAGTAGAATTACCAAGTCAAAGAGTATGACTTTTAAAATTTTGATGGTAATATCAAATTATTTTGCAAAAAGGCATTGCAAGCTTGTCCTCCTACATAAAGTTTCTATAAATATCCTTTTCTCTATACCCACACCCAAGCTGCCACATAGATTTTATTTTTGCCCATCTGATGCCAGTCTAAATGAAACAGACAGTTGACTATCCTTGTGTTTTATTGAGGCATGATCAGAGAATATGGCTTATGTATTTGATGCCTTGGGGACTTTGTTGAAGAATGTGTGTATGTGTGTATTTTTGTTGTTATTTAGAACTTCAGTTGTGTCCGACTCTTTTGCGACCCCATGGATTGTAGCGGGCTCCTCTGTCCATAAGATTTCCCAGGCAGGAATACTGGAGTGGGTTGCCATTTCCTTTTCCAGAGGATCTTCCTGACCCAGGGATGGAACCAGAGTTTCCTGCATTGCAAGCAGATTCTTTACCACTGAGCTAGCAGGGGAGCTGCACGCGTGTGTGGGCGCCCGTGTGTGTGTGTGTGTGTGTGTGTGTACCTTTATATGTTTAGGTTTATATAGTCAAGTTTATTACA
>NW_011495034.1:2618505-2644957 GCF_000754665.1 Bison bison bison | reverse complement strand
ACCCCATGGATTGTAGCGGGCTCCTCTGTCCATAAGATTTCCCAGGCAGGAATACTGGAGTGGGTTGCCATTTCCTTTTCCAGAGGATCTTCCTGACCCAGGGATGGAACCAGAGTTTCCTGCATTGCAAGCAGATTCTTTACCACTGAGCTAGCAGGGGAGCTGCACGCGTGTGTGGGCGCCCGTGTGTGTGTGTGTGTGTGTGTGTGTGTGTGTGTGTGTGTGTGTGTACCTTTATATGTTTAGGTTTATATAGTCAAGTTTATTACAACTTTTTAATTCACCCTTTTTATTTATTTGAAATGTGGCTCTTTTGTGAAGGGCATGTTAAATCTCACTATGGTTATGGAAAAGTCGTTTTCTTCTGGTTTTGATGCCTTTTTCTGCATAACATGTTTTGAAGCTACGTAATTAGGTACGTAAAAGGTGTGTGCCGTAACAACTTGACTGATTGCATGTTTTATCAGTAAGATTTTTCTCTCCTTTCACTTGATACTCTTTTTCTTTAATTCTGGTTTGCCTGATGTTATTATCACTATATTTACTTCCTTTTTTAAAAAATTATTGATTTGTTATCTTGTTTTTCATTTGTTTCTTTTCAGCTGTCCAATGTTATCTTAGGTCTATATCTTGTTAACATATACCTGGTAAGCAGCATGTAGCTGGATATTTTAAAACTGCAGTGTGACAGTCTGTTTATTTTAATAGTGAACTTAATTAATTCTTGTTTATTGTGATTACTGATGTAGTTGAACTTAGTCTGCTTTTACACTGGTGGCCTTCTCTGTGTCATTGCTTTCCTTTGATGATTTGAAAGTAAAAAATGTCTATTTAAAAATGTTTTTTAGTGGTTAATGTTAAATTTTTATTACACATCCTTAAACTTGTTTTTAACATTGGTTATCAATACCTATATCTATTTAGTATCCATTCTCTTCACCAAAATAAGAAACTACTCTTAAAAAAAATTTTTTTTTGTATATTCTTTTCCATTAGGTTTATCACAGGGTATTGAATATAGTTCTCTGTGCTGTACAGTAGAACTTTGTTACCTGCTAGTTACAAGCTCCCAGTTCTCCCCTCCCCGACTCTCTTTCTTAACAAGGCTTCACGTTCAGTCTCTCCCTCCTAAGATACTTTCTCTCCTTTGGTGAGATCATTTATGATTCTGAATTCTGATGATGGAGGTTGCTTCTCCTTTTTTTAAAATATTTTATCTATTTATTTGGCTGCGTCAGGTCTTCATCATGGTGCTTAATTGCTCCATGCCATGTGGGATCCTAGTTCCTCAACCAGGGATGGAACCCATGTCCCCTGCAGGGCAAGGCAGACTCTTAAGCACTGGACCACCAGGGAAGTCCCATGGTTGTTTCTTCTTAAGGAAGTATCAAGCCAAAGCTCTACCCCATTTGCTTACTTCTCACTTGTACTCCTGCATAATGGCTATAAATGGCTTTATATTTTTATTGTATAAGTGTGTTACCATAAAGGAGAAGGCAGTGGCACCCCACTCCAGTACTCTTGCCTGGAAAAATCCCATGGACGGAGGAGCTTGGTAGGCTGCAGTCCATGGGGTCGCTAAGAGTCGGACACGAAATGTGCAGGATTATTTGATAGTTTTAAAAATATTTACAAATAGCATTATATTGTATGTGTATTTTTGCAGTGTTTTTAAAGTCATGATTCTTTGTTCCAGTTGTTTGATTTGATAAGTCTAATACTTCTTTTAAACTTGAAATATAGTCAATCCTTGAATATCTGAAACTGGCTTATACCTCTTTTTGTCTCTTGGAAAACCTTAGGATTTTTCTCTTTATCTTTGGTTTCTAAGATTTCATTCAAAGGTCTAAATGTAAGTGTTTATTCAGAATTTTCTCTAATGTCATAAACTATTCCTGCCTTACAGATGCAGTGTTCCCTCAGTCTCTGTGAGAATAATAATTAAAGTCTTCTGTTTTTTTATTAACTCTTTTTCCTTGAATATTATTAACTTTTCTCTTTCTGAAAAGAGACCTTGTGTTTGGTAGGGGCTTCCCTGATAGCTCAGTTGGTAAAGAATCTGGAATTTAGAAAGATGGTAACAATAACCCTGTGTACGAGACAGCAAAAGAGACACTGATCAGTCTTATGGACTCTGTGGGAGAGGGAGAGGGTGGGGAGATGTGGGAGAATAGCACTGAAACATGTATAATATCATATATGAAACGAGTCGCCAGTCCAGGTTCGATGCACGATACTGGATGCTTTGGGGCTGGTGCACTGGGACGACCCAGAGGGAGGGTATGGGGAGGGAGGATGGAGGAGGGTTCAGGATGGGAAACACAGGTATACCTGTGGCAGATTCATTTCGATATTTGGCAAAACTAATACAATATTGTAAAGTTTAAAAAAAAAAAAAATTTAAAAAAAAAAAAAAAAAGAATCTGCCTGCAATGTGGGAGACCCCGGTTTGATTCCTGGGTCAGGAAGATCCACTGGAGAAGAGATAGGCTACCCACTCCAGTATTCTTGGGTTTCCCTTGTGGCTCAGCTGGTAAAGAATCCACCTGCAATGTGGGAGACCTGGGTTGGGACAGTCCCCTGGAGAAGGGAAAGGCTATCCACTCCAGTATTCTGGCCTGGAGAATTCCATGGACTGTATATGTATAGTCCATGGGGTCGCAAACAGTCGGACACAACTGAGCGACTTTCGATTGTGTTTGGTACTACCTTTCATGGTGTTGCTTTTGCCAAATGTTTGATAACTTTACTGAAATTCCTGCACTAGGATGTAAACTCCAGGAGAGCCAGGACCTTGATTGTCTCACTCTTTACCCCATCTAGATGAGTGCTCGAAGAAGTGCTCCAAACATGCAGTCTATGTTTACATCTAATGCAACCCATGTGAAGTGAATCACACGTGGTTTTCTGTTTGTCCTCGTATTTCATAATCACTCTTTTAGCTATTGATGACTGTCGGTTTTCATTACCTTAGCCTGCCTTTTTGGACTAGGGAACGAGAACTCAGGAGATCCTAGTCCGGATGTGCCCATTTTTGGATAACTTTTGACTATTATGAAGAAGGAAGTAGTTCAGATTTATGTTATGGTGGTACATCTAGACTTCATCGTGATGAAGACTTTTTGTACTGCCTTTCTTTGGGAGGGTTAAACAAGGACTCAGTGCACCTGTCTCATCATTTCATGTGTTCTAACTGGAAATGTAGTGACTATAGTCCATTGTATTCTGTTGTATTTATTAGTGGACTTAAAACTTCAATCTTGGGGATAAGTTGACATCCAATAAATGAGCTTATTACTTTAGTTTGCCTATTCTGTAGAAGTACATTTGTTGTGCTTTTCCTCTGGCTAGTTTGCCTCAATGCCAAAGGTGGGGAGGAAAGTTCACAGGTTGGTAAACATCCTGTGAATTATTTACTTTTATCTTTTAAGGACATTAGTATCTCTGTTGGGGCATGACTGAGTAAATTGTAGACTCCCTGGCATATTTTTGGCACTTGGGGTGGTATATTAACTATTTTAGTCAAATTGGCTAGAATTTTTTTCTAGTGGAAGTGTGGATTGCCAGATGGCAGTCTAAAAGAGGAAAATAGCAAATGTAACTATGGTTTTATTTCCTTGAGCACATATAAAAAAGTAGCATGTAATATTTTTAGAATGTTCTTTCTAGCAATAGACACACATGTCTCTTAACATTTTGAAGTCTATTTTTTTTTTTTTTAATCTCTTTACCCCTGCCCACTCTCAGCCAGAGTTATCTTACAACTCACACTCCTTAGTTTGCATGTCAAAGTTTAGATCTGAAATACTAACTTTTTAGCTTTGGACTCTTAAGTTCACTTCTGCAGTTTAATTTTGTTAATTCATTATTTCACCTGTTGCCTCCTATTCTTTAGATTGGGGGTAATTTTTTCCCTCAAGGGACATTTGGTAATGTCTGGGGTTATTTTTGGTTGTCACAACTGGAAGGACTAATGGCATCTAGAAGTAGGTGGCAGTGGGGTTGCTCTTAAATGTTCTGGAGCCCTTAAAACAAAGAATTATTTGGTCCCAAAATTCCAGTTGTGCCAAAGTTGAGAAATACTGTTCTTGATGATTTCCTGAAACCAGGCTGTGTCTACCTTTCCACTCTGGGTGTCACAGCCAGAACTTTTCTTGAAATGGTATTTAGTCCAGTGAATACAAGAAATTTTACTGTGGCGTTATAATAGAGCCAGGCGAGAGAAGCCCTTAGCATGTGTTTGTTGCTGTTGCTGTGGGCCATTACCCTGCTGCACGTTACTAGGTAACGGTTACCACGGGGACCGTTAGTGGTCCTGCTCAGCCATTGGTTGGTGCCACAGTGGGCCCCTCCCCAAAGTAAGCCAGTGTCAGTGAGTGACCGTTAGTGGTCCTGCTCAGCTATTGGTTGGTGCCACAGTGGGCCCCTCCTCCAAGCGACCAACTGTCACTGATTGACCGTTAGTGGGGCTTTCAGCCAATGGCTGGTGGAATGGTGGTCCTCAGGTGGAAAGTGAGGTAAGAGGTGGATCCTGGCTTTCTCCACAGGGCCCTCTTGCTTACCCAGCCTCTGGCCAGTCAGTGAGCTGGCATGTCCAGGGAACAGGCTGGGAGCTGTGTCTTGTAAGACTCCAGAGCCCTCACCAAAGCTGCCCCATTGGCCTTGGCCCCGCAGTGAACCTCTCCCCCGTCCCTGTCTCTGCAGCATAACGGCAATGGCCGTCTGCATGGAACACAGTCTTTCTCTTTCTCCCCCTCCCCAATTTGCGCAGCCTGAGGGCCAGTTGGGTTGGGCCAGGCCAGTTGGCCTGGCTCCCTCAGCGATGACAATGGGCGAGGTCTAGGGCCCTGGTTCTGAGGGAGCCGCCTGCCCCTGAGATCTGCGTCCCCTTAGGCAGGACTGGACGTCCGAGGGTGAAAGTTATTCCTTTGGTATACATTTACAGCAACATTGTTACCTGACTGTTGACCACAAGAACAAAGGACCTGACAAGAAGTTTGCAACAACTAACCACACCCCTCCCTCACCTTTCCTCGAAAAGGGCTTTGCTGAAAGCTTTTGGGGAGTTTTAGATATTTTAAGGTAGAAGCCACCCGTCTCGTTGCATGGCCCTCAATAAACCTTTCAGTTTGCTCTAAACTGACGTTTTGGTGTTGTTTGGCCTCACTGTGCGACTAGCCAGACTTACATTTCAGTAACATCATGAGTCCAAAATCTCTGTAATCCCACGTGTTTATTTTATTTTTCTACATGTTAACTTTGTTAGAATAAATAGGCTAAATGGTAAAATAGTGTAACTATTGTTATACTGATTTCTGTTTCTTTGGGGCAGACATGAAGAATAGATATATTTTTGTTAAACAGGAAGGATTTCACAGGTATCAGGTTCTTTGTTCTCATATTTGTAAGAGAATAGATCTTAGGGGAATGTAATCATTAAGAGAAAATAAAGACTTTTTAAAGCTAAGTTGAATTCTCTTTTGTATAAGTTATATGAGTCCTACTGTTGGTAGTGGTTCTTTCCACCTTTTCAAAAGATACAATATCTGACTTAGGCATCTGGAAAATTTGAACTGAGAACTGTTCTATTTTCTCCTGTTAATAGCATTTTCTTGCAAAAGATATTGAGGGTTGAAATGTTGATGTGTTATATTCACCCCTAATGTTAGTAGAGTTTAGAGGTTAAATTTTACAGACTAAGATTTCTCTCTGTTGGCTAAATTGGTAAATATTGGTTCTAAATTAGAAGTGTTATTTTTACCTTAAGATAGTTATCATTATTGCTTTTCCTAATGAAGTAAAGACACATATAAATCACACCCATATGCATTTCATATACATAAAATAGTATTACTAGTTGTTTATATTCGTGAAGTGTGTCTTTATTCACGTTTTCTCCTTTATTTCAGAAGGAAATTTGAAATTCTGCTTAATTTTTCTTTCTTGTGGTAAAAATCACATAAAATTTACCATCTTAATCCTTTTTAAGTGTACAGTTTAGAAATGTTAAGTGCAGTTGCCCTTTGAACAACATAGGGGTTAGGGACACCAACTGTGCAGTAAAAAATCCACTTGTAATTTATAATCAGGTGTCTGTGTTTGTGGAGAAGGCAATGGCACCCCACTCCAGTGTTCTTGCCTGGAGAATCCCAGGGACGGGGGAGCCTGGTGGGCTCTCATCTCTGGGGTCGCACAGAGTCGGACATGACTGAAGCGACTTAGCAGCAGTCTGTGTTTGAGGTTCCTCTGTATCTGCAGTCATGAATTCAACCAACCACAGATTGTATAGTACTGTAGTACTTAACTATTGAAAAAAATCTGCATATAGGAGGACCCACACAGTTCAAACTCTCATTGTTCAGGGGTCAGCTGTATATTCGCATCATTGTAAAACCCATCTCCAGGACTTTATTATCTTACAAATCTGAAACTATAATATTTTTCTGCTTCCCCTAGCCTGTGGTAATCACCATTCAATTTTCTGTTTTTATGGGTTTGCTTTAGTGTCCTAGGGCTGCCATAAGAGAATGCCACAGACTGTATGGTTTAAACAACAGAAATGGCTTTCCTTATAATTCTGGAGGCTAGACATCCAAGATCAAAGTGCCATTAGGATCAGTTTCTCTTCCTGGTTTCCAAGTGAATGGTCATCATCTTGCCTGTGTCCTCATATGTAGAGAGAGAAGGAGAGGGAGGGATGGATCTTGCATCACTTCCTTCTCTGATGAGGCCTCATTCTTTTGACCTCCTTTAATTTAAATACTTCCTTAAAGGCCCTATCTCCAGACACAGTCACATTGAGGGTTAGAGCTCTAACTTCATTATCAGCATACGAATTTTGGGGAAGCCACAGTTCAGTTGATCACATTGGCTACTTCAGATGCTTCATGTAAGTGGAATTATAATAGTATTTATCTTTTTGTAACTGGCTTAATTCACTTAGCGTTCCTCAAGCTTCATCCATGTTGTAGCATGTAACAAGATTGCTTTTCAAGGCTCAATACTATTCTGTTGTATGCATAGACCACTTTTTGTTTATCCATTCATTCCTTAATGGACATTTGGGTTGCTTCCACCTCTTGGATATTATGAATAGTTCTGCTATGAACTTGGATGTGTAAATAACTGAGACCCTGCTTTCAGTATTTTGGATGGATACCCAGAAATGAGATTGTTGGATCATATAGTAGTTCTGTTATAATTTTTTGAGGAACCTCCGTAGTATTTTCCATGGTGGTTGCAGCATTTTATGCTCCCACCAGCAGTGTACAAGGGTTCTGATGTCTCCGTATCTTCATCAGTATTGTCAATCTTGTTATCTTTTGTTTTTTTTTTAATAGTAGCCTTTCTAGTGGATATGAGGTATTATTGTGGTTTTGATTTTCATGTCTCTGATGATTGGCCTTCTTTTTATATACTTGTTGGCCATTTGTATATCTTCTTTGGAGAAGTGTTCAGGTTCTTTGCCCATTTTTTAATCTTTTTTTTTTTTTTGATATTTTGGTGTTGAATTGTAGAGTTCTTCATTTATTTTGATATTAACCCCTCTTCAGACATATGACCTGAAAATATTTTTTTTATTCTGTAGGTTGCCTTTTTACTCTGTTGATTGTATCTTTTGATGCACAAAAAATTTTAAGTTTGATATAGTTCCATTTATCTAATTTTGCTTTCTTCGTCTGTGGTTTTGGTGTCGTATTTGACAAATCATTGCCAAATTCTCCTTAATTTTGAAGCTCTGTATCTAGTGTGGTAGAGACTATCATTGCCTGAAATACTTTGGAGTTAAAATTAAGTGATTTTGTGTTTTAACTGAGTTTGTATTTTTTACTGATAAAAACATAGATATTAGTTTATGCTAATTTTCTGTTCAACAGAACATCCAAGTTTGTTACTTACTAATTGCATAGCCTGCTAAAACACTACACATGAACTTATTTGGATAGTATGTGAATACAATGCTGGAATAAATAAATAAACGAGCAAGTGAATGAAGGAATTGATATGTGTCACCAGCCCCTTAAGAGCACTTTATCATACCATCTCAAGTGGACATCTTCTGCTTCCCCACATAGGAGTCATGTGATCATGTCAGTGCACCCCAGTTAGGGACACTGACTCTGCAGAGTAGGTGAAACCTACACTTCAGAAATGAATGTCAAGTCTTACCTTTTATAAGTAAGGAAACTGAGGAGCAGTAAGAGAAATGAGTACAATTAAGTTTGTTAGGCAGTGAGAAAGCCACAATTAAAGCCACGTTATGATTCCAAATTCAGTGCTTTGTCATTACATTCTATAGTCCATCACCATAACATTTTAGGAGATGCAAAAATGTCACTCTAAATGTGTACTCTTTCTCAAGAACTGTTTTGTCCCTTGGTAGTTTAGAATATGTCAGCATTTTGATTACTCCTCAAAATACACTGCTTTCCCTACTATACTCAGTGAATATTTATGCATGTTAATATATAACTTCGGTAGCAAAAACTTCTGATTTATAATGTGTTCATATCTGATCTTATAGGTCAAAATTTAAGGTTACAAATGTAACTTTTTCAGATGTCCCTTGCCTTACCTTCTTAGGACAGGAAATCAATTGAAAGAAAGTTAATCCAAAAATATAGAAAAATAATTAGGTACCTCCAGGAAATATAAATGCTTCTCTGGAAAGGACTTTTTACACATTTTATCTTACCATATCATCACTAAGACTTACCCATCTAGAGACCACTCTTCATTATAAAGCAAGTTAAACACCCACTTTTTTGATCTATAATTGGAAAAATTCCTTTTCTGAGTGGACAGTGTTTTGTAAGGTGGCCTAAATTCAGGCTTGTTTTATTTGGAATTCGTGTATTATCTATGAATTTATTTATAATCATTAAAGAAGATACAGGAATACAGGAAATAAGATAATTTATAATAAAAATGAACTTTTTTTACCTGGAGATTCTAACCAACCAGGTTTCCTATGAAAAGTAGTTCATCTCTTGGGATTTCTTTCTTAGGGGAAAATCTGGTTTCCTTCTTCTGGTGTAAGAACATGAGCCAGGTATTGTTCTGACCTTTGGAGGTAAGCAGGAGGTATGGGGTGACTGGGACTGGATAAAGGAAGGAAGGGGAATGTGTATATGAAATTGTTTCTTCGCTTTTCTGTATTTTCTAATCATGTGTTAGGTTTTTTGTTTTTTTGTTTTTAATCAAATCTGAGATAGTTATCTTAAACTTTCACATCTGAAGAGTTTTGAGTTTTTCTTTTTCCTCTTTTTTATTACCTCCTACTCTGTGCTCCACAGTAAGAACATAGCGATTTCTGCCATAGAGGAACTTGCAGTAAAGTTAAGGCAACATGGTAAACGTATCCCCTGCCTCAAATTCTTAAAAAAAAAAAAAAAGAAAACTGCATACATGTTGAGGGACAGGAAATAGTATTCACTAGCTGTATTAAAGAAAAATGGGGAAAAGTTAAGAAATGTTTTCCTCCACTCCACCCCTATCCCAGTAAAAGCTGAAAAGGGCTGGCTGGCGACTGTGGTGGGTCCTCGGGAGCTCAGTGGCTGCTGCTGCTGGGGGTCCTTTGCTCACAGAGGGGCTGGGGTGGAGGGGTGGTCATCTGCCCCCAGAGATGCTCCCATTTCCTTGCTTAGCCTGTTAGAGTCTCCTCAGAAGTTCTCATTTGAAGAAAAGATTCCACAGCTGGTACAAAAATGTTTGAGAACAGCTGTTCTTTAGGCTATGCATTTCTCCAGACCCTGCTTCACTAGATCATGCCTTAGAAAAGGGACCCCATTTTAATTGTTAGAATGGCCTTCCTTTTTGGGGACTGAAACCTACTTGCCAGAAACTCTCATCCAGAGCTACCAAAAATTAATCTGCTAATTTTTGAACACCACAACTGTTGTAATGTTTTAGATCATCTGACCCTCATTCCTAGCTTTTCTCTCCTCCAAGCTAGACCTTCCCAGATGGAATGGTTTGAAGCTTTCCTTTCCTCGTGCAGTCTCTCTTTTCACTTGGTCCCCTTTCCTGTTACCATCTTGATTGCCCCTAAGATGTTGCCACAGCATCTTATCAGATTTACATAGACTGGGTGAAATGGGGAAAAGCTAGAGCTGGGAGTTTATTCTCTGTGGCTGTTTAGGTAATTTTAGGTACAAAGAGGAACTAGACAGGAAAGACTGACTTTCAAGAATCCATTTGGATTTGGACATTAAAAGTTTCCAACGCGCGGTGTTGAAAATGGTCATTTATTCAAGAAATACTACTGTGTTGTGTACTGCGAGGGCAATATTGAGCTAAAAGAGATCTGATGCCTTGCATGATAGACTTATTAGAGTCTAGTGGAAAATGCAAAGGTGTAACCTGATCAGTGCTATGAAAAAGATAAATGGTACTCTGAGAGAAAACTATAGGGAGACCAGGTTCAGATTCCATGAAGAATTCCATGAAGAATTGATGCTTAACTGCTGTCTATGTGAAGATTCTCTGGGCAGTGGGGAAAAGTCCATGAAAAAGGACCTGTGATGGGAGAGAGCACAGTGAGTCCAGGAGATAGGAAGAAGGCAGAGGTGGCTCTGCTGGAGAGAGAAACAGGGACAGGTAGGGAGGAGGCAGACCAACCCAGGATCCTGAAGGGCATTGTATAGAGTTTTATCTTTGTGTTTATCCTAATATCAATAAGAATTTTATCCACAGAGAAAGTGGTTTTAAGTTACCCTTCCAAGAGTTTTCTGACAACCATCTAGAGAATAGTTGGATATGATAGATCAGATAGAAAGCTATGGCAGAAACTCAAAAGAAATGATGATAGTGGGTGATAGTAGGTAAGATAGAGTTGAGTTAGTAATGTTGCAGCACCTGGTGATTGATTGAATGTGGGAGATGAAGTTTACTGAGATAGATAACACTGGGAGAAGATTGTGACATTCAGTTTTACACATGTTGAATTTGAGGTACACTTGGTGTTGGAGAAGACTCTTGAGAGTCCCTTGGACTGCAAGGAGATCCAACCAGTCCATTCTAAAGGAGATCAGTCCTGGGTGTTCTTTGGAAGGAATGATGCTAAAGCTGAAACTCCAATACTTTGGCCACCTGATGTGAAGAGTTGACTCATTGGAAAAGACTCTGATGCTGGGAGGGATTGGGGGCAGGAGGAGAAGGGGACGACAGAGGATGAGATGGCTGGACGGCATCACCGACTCGATGGACATGAGTTTGGGTGAACTCCGGGAGTTGGTGATGGACAGGGAGGCCTGGCGTGCTGCAATTCATGGGGTCGCAAAGAGTCGGACACGACTGAGCAACTGAACTGAACTGAACCGAGTCATCATAGAGGAAACAGCACATAGAAAGTTAATATATAGACCTGGAGTTCAGATGAAAGGTTTGAGCTGGATTTGTAAATGGGTGAGTCACCTGCATATTGGTCATAATTGAAGCCAAGGGCATAGATGAGATTGTTTGGGAAGAGAAGATAGAAGGACTGAGCTATGAAAGACTACTGCATTTCTGGGCCAGATAAAGGAGAATGAGCCTGCAAAGGAGACAGAGGAGTGGCCAGAGAAGGAGAAAAGCTGAAAAGTGTTGTTTCATAGATGCTCATGGTGGAAAGTACTTTAAGAAGGTGAGAGTGGTCAGATGCTGTTCAGAGACCAGGTAAGATGTTGAATCGTAGATATACATCTGGGTTGGAATGTGTGAGCAGTGAGTGTGAGGTGATGAAACAAAGACTACACGTGAGCAACCATTTCAAGGAGTTGGCTTTGAAGGGAAGGAGGAATAAGGGGATAGGGAGCTGACTGAAAGCAGGCAGGTTGGGGTCAGGCCCTCTTGAGCCTGTTTAAAAGCTAATAGATAGGATCCTGTTGAGAAGAAGAAATTGACTAGATAAGAGAAAGACGTTATGCCTGCTATGCTAAAATTCTGACAAGATGGGGATGGTACCCGAGGCTCAGATGTAGCTTCCAGCCTTAGAGGCAGGAATGGTTCTCTTTCTGTGATAGGAAGGAAGATGAAAACTGTGGAGGGTGGAACAGATTTGCATATTGGGTTTTGGAAAAATGAGAGAGACTCTTCTGATGGCCTCTGTTTTATTTGTAACATAAGAGTGATGAGGAACAGGCATGAGGGAAAGAGGTGGGGTCACAGACAGTGGAAGTAGAAGGAGAATGTTGTCGTTTAGTCACTAAGTCATATCTGACTCTTTGTGACCCCTTGGACTGTTGCCCACCAGGCTCTTCTGTCCATAGGATTTCCCAGACAAGAATGCTGGAGTAGGTTGACATTTCCTTCTCCAATGGAGGAGAACGGAGAAGATTAAAAATGGTCCTTTGGAGCAGATGAGGGTTTGGTAGGCATTGTTCATTGCCCATTTGAGTTTTGGGACCATGAATTCCTGGTGATATGAATCTTCCCCTCTGTGTGACTTTGTTCAACTTATCATCTACTCGAGAGTAAATTCCAAAGACAGAGTTAGGTTCACCAGCATTAAAGTCTATGCTAAGAGTATTGTGTTATTAGCAAAATATTAATATGATGGATCACAGAATGTACATGACCTGTTTTAACAAAGATCAAGTGTTGGGAAGTGGCTGTAGCTTCCAATCATTCACTGAGACTTAGTTGTTGTAAAGAAGAAATTTACTTTTAATTATATATTTAAAGCTTCTAAAGTCTTATGTTAAAGACCACCAGATTATTGATGGGAAAAGAACTCTTAAAATATATTAAGGAAAACTGTATACTTTTAAATAGAGCTCTTGCATTATTTAAGTATATACTCTGAGTTAAATTGTCCTCAAGATTTTCCATAGAATTTTTGTAATCCTACTTTGTGAGGAAATGTATTGGCCTTGGGATGATAATAAGGAAAGAGGTATATATACCTCTTCACATCTGCCAAAGTTTTAGTTGACATTTATCATGTAAAGTGACAGCAGTGGTCCTGGTTGCTTCTGCTCTTATTCTAGGCATCTGGGGTGAAAAATGAACCTTGGATTCTAAAATCATCTGGAGTAGAGGGAAAATGTCAGTTTCAAAATCACTTGGGGCCTTTTTTTTTTTTTAAATCCTGATGGCTGCAGGAGCCCTCTGGGTGCTTGCACCTATGTTGAAAACCAAGATAAATTGCACATTCCATTGTCAGCCTCCCTGTTGTTAAGGCCTGCTGCTTCTGTGACATCCACCCTACAGCGAGTGCTTGTCTCAGGACCCAGGCAGGGTTTCAGGCCACGGGCCTCGGGCAGTACTGCTGGTCATGGAATGCCTTCCCACCACTGCACCAGGTTAACTGCCAGAACCCTCCTCTAGCCATTTTCTGTCCTGTCCTCGCACCTTATAGATCATTAGTGATTCCCCAGGTCAATGACGGAGAAGGCAATGGCACCCCATTCCAGTACTCTTGCCTGGAAAATCCCATGGACAGAGGAGCCTGGTGGGCTGCAGTCCATGGGGTCGCTAAGAGTTGGACACGACTGAGTGACTTCACTTTCACTTTTCACTTTCATGCATTGGAGATGGAAATGGCAACCCACTCCAGGGTTCTTGCCTGGAGAATGCCAGGGACGGGGGAGCCTGGTGGGCTCCTGTCTATGGGGTCGCACAGAGTCGGGCACAACTGAAGCTACTTAGCAGCAGCAGCAGGTAAATGAGGAAGCCATCATCCTTGAGAAATAAATTTCAGCATCATAGGATAAAACTCACATGTCCTCCGCCACCATCTCCAATTCCAGCCCCCTGACCCGACAATGAGTCACCACTGTAACCAGGTTGCTGTGTATTTTGCCAGACTATCTAAACATAGACATGTATGTATGTATGCCCTAGAAATACATGTGGAAATATTTTGTCTTCTCTTTTTTCTTATCATATAATATCCTTCTGCAATTTATTTTTTCTCTCAACATTATATATTCTCAGTGCATGTAGATACATATCATTTTTTTAAACTGCAGTCTGATATTCCATCTTGCAGATATTTTATGATTTCTTAAGACATTTATTACAATTATTTAAAATCTTTCCCTGATACTCACAGTTCTGTAGTGAAGACTGTATTCATGCATCCTTATGCACTTCTGTAAGGATTTCTTTCAAGTGAATAGAACTGCAGTTGCTGCTCCTGGAATATATTTATTTTACATTTTTAAAAATAAACTTTTTATTGGAGTAGCCTTAGATTTATATGAAAGTTGCAAAGATAGTACAGATGGTTCTTGTGTACATAGCTTTCACCCATTTTCAGTTTCCCCTGATGTTATCTTAGGTTTCCATGGCACCTCTGTCAAAACTAGGAAACCAACATTGGTACATTGCTGTTAACTAAACTTTAGGCTTTATTTGGATTTCACCAGGTCTTCCACTAACATCTTCTTTCTATTCCAGGATCCAGTCCATGATATCACATTGCATTGATTTGTTGCATTTCCTTTGCCTCCTCTGGTCTGTAGCAGCTCTGCAGACTTTCCCTATCTTTCATGACCATGACTGTTTAAAGAAGTACTGCTTAAGCATTTTCTAGAATGTCTCTTAGTTTGGGTTGTCTGATTTTTTTTCTCTTGCTTAGATTGAGGTTATAGATTTTGAAAAGAATACAGTTGTATCACATCATATCAGGGGGTACATGGAATCCACAGGCATCACTGACAGTGTTCACCTTGGTTACCTGGCTAAGGTAAGGCTGCCCAGTCTTCCTCACTGTGAACTGACTGTTTTTCCTTTTCCATGTTCTTTTCTTTGGGATTGAGTCACTAAATCTAGCCCACACTGAAAGAGGAGGGGGGACGATAAGCTTCACCCCCAGGAAGGGTGTACTATCTACATATATTATTTGAAATTTTCACTTAAGGAAGATTTGCGGTTTTTTCTTCTGTTTATTTATTTAGTTATTTTTATCTGGTGAACTCATATATTTTTATTTCGTACCTTAGGTTATAAACCAACATTATGTTGTTTATTTATATTTTCATATTCATAGCAGTTTTATTTTTAATAGCCCTAAACTGGAAATAACTCAAATATCCATCAATAGATAAGTGAACAAACATACTGTAGTGCCATGCAGTGGAATACTACTGAGCATTTAAAAATGAATGACTTCCTAGTCTACACAACAACACGAATACTTCTTTTTCCTTGTGAATTATTTATTTTTAACTGAATTAAAGTTGATTTATAATATTGTTAGTTTCAGGTGTACAACATAGTGATTCAGTATTTTTACATATTATACTCCATTTAAAGTTATTATAAAATTGGCTCTATTCCCTGTGTTATATAGTATGGTATTTATTTATTTGCTGTTTATTTATTTTGTTGCTGAGGTTGTTCCACCTTTGGCCATTGGGAGTCCTTTTCAGCTGGCTCCTGTGTACTTTGACATGTCCTCAGACTTTTTAATTTTTGATCACTTTCTTACCTTCTGATACTGCAAAGTGCTGCAGACTCATCTCATATTTTCCCTGCTGCAACCCTTGGATTAGCTGTAAAAGAAGCCCTGGTTCTTTTTATTGAAAAATGGAATTGATCCTTACTGCTGGTATTTTACATTTTAATAGATAGTGCTCAGTTGTTCTCCCAGGGACTATTCTTTTTGTCACTTTTACTTCTCATACCTGTTCCAATACTTTATAATATCAGGTTTATTAATTTTGGCCAATCTGATAGAATTGTATCTTTTTTAAGTGAGTGTTTCCCTGATTCTGTGGTTGAACATGTTTGTTTATGTTTACTATCCATTTGAGTTTTTTCCATGAATAGCCTGTTCATCTTCCTTTGCCTGCCTAAGCTGATGTCTATGAGTCTGGGTGGTTTTGTGTGTGTCTTTGGTATTAGAAGTTCTTATAGATTGTGGATATTAATTATGTATCTGTTGAAAATATTTTTCCACCCTGTAACTTAATTTTAAACTTGATTTATGATGCCTTGTGAAACAGAAGTTTACATTTTGATCATATCTAAATTAAAATTACAATTGGAAGTCTTTCAGTATCACCCTTAAGGAGATCTTCTTTTGTGTAACACAGCCAATCATGCTTTTACTCAAATCATCTACTGAAACTGCTAATCTAAAGATCTCAAGTGGTCACCTGCTGAGCAAAAGTCATTTGCTTTTTCTCAATCCTTAGCACTGAACAGTGTTCACCATTTCTTATTGGAAATGGTTGCCTTGGCATCCTCTTGTTTTCATTCTGACCTCTTTGACCTCTTCCCTATACTCCTTTGACCTCTTCTCATCTTCTCCTGCCACATCTGCTTTGTCTTATACTTTACTGACAGTGATCTCCCTAATGCCGTCTTCCCCTTTGCAAAGCTCATCTGCTCTCATGGTAGAAGCTAATTTCAGCTGAGTAAAACCTTTCATGTCTACATTCTCAGTCCTCCCTTTCACTTAAGTTCAGTGCTTACATCTCCTCTTGTCTAGATTGTCTCTGCCAGAGATCCCTCTAATCTCATATCTCAGATTGAATATGGCCAAGGTTAACTCGTTAGCACTAGCGTTCCTGGGGAATCTATGCTCCCTCTTGTTTGTGCCTCTGTCAGTGGCCACATGACTTTCCTAGTCAGCCAGGCTCAAATCCTAAAGTTGGCCTTTGATTGTGTCCTGTTCCCCCAACACCCAACCACTTATAAAGTCACATCCATTCTACCTTCAAAACCTCCTTCATATCTATCCTTTCTTTTCTCTTTATAATTACTATCAACCTAATTCAAGACTGTCACTCTTCATGTGAAGTTTATAAATGTTTCTTCAACCTATTTAAACTCTCTATGTCAGTCTATATTCTGCAGCCAGAGCTGGTCATGCCAATCACACCACTCCCTTGTTCTCTTTCACGTACCCAGTCTTCATCTCTTTGGATTAGTGTATGAGGTCTGCTACAGCTGACTCTTCTCTCAAACTAAATGGCTCAGATGGTAAAGTGTCTGTCTGCAATGCAAGAGGCCCGGGTTCAATCCCTGGGTTGGGAAGATCCCCTGGAGAAGGAAACGGCAGCCCACTCCAGTACTCTTGCCTGGAAAATCCCATGGATGGAGAAGCCTGGTAGGCTACTGTCCACGGGGTCGCAAAAAGTCGGACATGACTGAGCGACTTCACTTTCACAGCCAACTCTAACCACCTCAGCCCTGTCTTCTCCTTGCCTGTCACATGTTCTGTGTTGTCCAGTTATAATGGAATTCTACAACTTCTCCAATATTTATTCATTTGTGCAGATCATATAAAGTTCAGTGTGTTTGTTGTTGTTTAGTCGCTAAGTTGTATGTGGGCTCAGTCACTCAAGTTGGGTCTGACTCTCTTGTGACCCCGTGGACTGTAGCCCACCAGGCTCCTCTGTCTATGGGATTCTCCAGGCAAAAATAGTGGAGTGGGTTGCCATTTCCTTCTTCAGGATATCTTCCTGACCCAGGGATTGAACCTGTATTTCCTGCATTGGCAGGCAAATTCTTTACCAGTGAGCCACTTGGGAAGCCAAGTATGTTTGTTAAGATACGTAATTACCCATAGGACTCTAAGCTTTCCATTTCAACCTATATACATATTATTTTTGTAATATTCCTATAAGAAAGGAATTTATATGGAAATTGATATCTTGTTTATAAGTATCATTGCATGGGTAAGGTCTTCATTAACAAACCTGTAAATATTTTTTCTCTTATTATCCATGGCTCATAAACTATTTTTACATCTTAGGAAATTATATAAAAAATACATAGAAACTTGTTCTAGGTCCTGTGAATTTGGGGATTTTTAAAAAAGTTTTATTTCCATAGCTTCTTTTTTTTCCCATCCTTTTTTCTCATTTTAGCAGCATACAATCATAATTCCTTGACTGGTGAAGTGGCTTAACCTTACTAATTTTATCACAGAGTTTGTTTCTAAATCAATAAGGCCAAGAGGGGAAGATTGGGAGGCGTAGCTGACATTTTATAGGCTATGTTGTTCCAGTTATCTCTGAAAAGGGTTTGGGGCATAGTTAAGTTTTCTGAATAGAATTGCCTCTAAGTTCAAGTAAGATTTATATAGATATTGTACATTACATTCTGACTTTTCCTTAGGGTTAATATTTTTGTGGTTTCTATGCATTAGGTACTCTTATTTTTTGCAAACTTGATATAAATCCCTTCCTATTTAAAGTGTTTAAGGATAAATATAGTTTTAATGATCTAATAATAATAATATTACCCTCACTGATTGAAATTTTATTATATGCCAGACTGGTCCTAAGCTTTTCAATACATTATATCATTGAATCTTCATATCATCTCTGTGTAGAAGTGCTATGCGTGCATGTTAAATCGCTTCAGTTGTGACCAACTCTTTATGACTCCGTGGACTGGAGCCCACCAGGCTCCTCTGTCCATGGAATTCTCCAGGCAAGAATACTGGAGTGGGTTGCCATTTCCTCCTCCAGGAGATCTTTCTTCCCAACCCAGGGATTGAACCCATGTCTCTTATGTCTCCTGCATTGGTAGGCAGGTTCTTTACCTCTAGCGCCACCTGGGAAGTCCTGAAGTACTATGGGTATCATTATTTATAGAAACCAAGGTTACTTGCCCAGTGAGGCACAGCCAAGATGTATTAGACTTAGGATTCAAAAACAGGGCTGTCTTGAAAACCTTTGACTGTGCCTGCCATGTATCCTTCTTGTATCAATATTAACAGACCAGCATCCAAAAAAAAATAGTGGTGGAAATGGATTTATTTACTTAGCACTGCTTTTGGATTCTTTAGATTTATACCCTCAAGCCTTGTTTAAACCCATAAGTAAGAACAACTAATTCACTCTTTTTATCTACCTAATAAAGCCTAAACCTGGCTACTGTCTTTAAACCTGATTTCAATACATACTCTTTTTTTCCCTCCTGGTTGCAAACAGCAGCTTTAATTGGCTGCCCCTGAGCGCATCCAGGTTTATTTCTGCATTACCATGGACTCACTAATGGCTTCAGACTGTCTTGGTGATTTGGGGGCTGACCTCCTTCCCCTTCTTTTCCATATTTGACTCACAGGCAGGACTTCTCAGCAGATACTTTGTTTTTCCAGTATTCTCCACAGTGAGCCCTCATTTAGGTCTCCTGCTACATTTCCTTACCCTGACCTTTGAACCTAATTCCAATAGCTACTTGTATATTCACCTCACTCTTTTCTCATCAAGGTAACTGACTTATTAGGCACAGTAACACCTGTAGATCCACCTTGGTCTATCAGCTACTTTTTACCTCTTTGGTGAAACCATTCAGTCTGTGTTTAAAAACAACTGCAACAAAAGTAGAACTTTAGGATAGGAGATGGTTTAGAAATGCTTTGTTTTTATCAAAACTCTTACCTAAATAATGCTTTAGATGGTTATGGATGTATTCAGGTAATTAGTTAAACTTACATATAACCCTGCAATGTGTTCTTAAAAAGTAGTATGAACTAGAACAGAGTAAAGTAGTGATCAGTTCAGTCGCTCAGTCATGTCCGACCCTGCAACCCCATGGACTGCACTAATGGCTTCAGACTAATGGCCAGGCCTCCCTGTCCATCACCAACTCCCACCCACTCAAACTTATGTCCATCGAGTCAGTGATGCCACCCAGCCATCTCATCCTCTGTCATCCCCTTCTCCTCCTGCCTTCAATCTTTCCCAGGATCAGGGTCTTTTCCAATGAGTCAGTTCTTTGAATCAGGTGGCTAGAGTATTGGAGTTTCAGCTTCAGCATCAGTCCTTTCAATGAATATTCAGGACTGATTTCCTGTTCTAATTTAAAAAACTGGGCCTGGGGCTTTCTGATGCAGTTGTAGACATGTATTTCTTTCTTCTTTTTAGATTTGTAGATATTGTAGATTTTACTTAAAATTTTTAGCCAAGTGTCAAGTGCAGTAATACAAAACTCAAAAGATTCACTGATTCAAAATTGTGGTGCTGGGAGACAGACTAAGTTAATGTTACTTGTTTAGATGGCTAAAGCTTTCTATTAACTTTTTTCCATATAAAAATTCTTTTAATGAAGCTATTTTTGGAATCATTTTGTCTTTTAGAAGCTTCTGCATACAAATGAAAGAATGAAGTCTGTTGCCTCCAGAGTTTCTGAAATTCTCTGTTTTTCTGGGCATTTTTCAGTTTAATCTTATCTGGTATGAGACTTCAGCATTCTGAAGTTAGGACAGCCTACTTCACAGGAGAGATTCCCCCACCTATAGTTGGGGATGCTTGTTAGGGTGTTTGATATTGAGATGGCCTGAAACATTTGGGGTACTCAGGAGTTGTAGGAGGAGGGCATTTGACATTTTACAATGTGAAAAATATGGGATTGGAGTCAGACATGAAACCTAGTCCCAGATTTTCCAGTGACTAGCTGCAGTGACAGGACAAGTGACAGTCTCCTCCATGGCCTTTGTTTCCTCATCTTTTGGGGTGGGCATACTTCAACATTCTGCAATGCCACGACTTTTGGACACACACAAACGTTTTAAAGAGTGTGATCTCAAACTCTTTATTGTGTGTCCTTTTTTAAATAAACTGAACACTTAGTTTTCCTTGCTTATGATTGCAGTGTGTAGCCTCAGATTCATTTCAATAGGCATTCACTTAGGTTTCCTGTGTGTAAAACTTTCTGCTTAGAGGCATAGAAAATAAACATATAAATAAGACAGAATTTTAACTTCTAGACAAATTTCATAGAAGATACACGTGTTATATCCTATGATAGACAAACAAGGGGCTTTCTGATTGCTTCTAATTAAGGAAAATTTCATGGAGAAGGTAGCATCTGATCTGAAAATGAAGAAATAGAAAGATAATGGGAACAAGAGGTTGAAGAGGAAAAGAGGCTGATCAAAATTGGGAAATTACAGGATATATTTCTCAAAATATATTTCAAAAGATATTAATAGGTATTTTAGGGAGAGAAAATGATGCCAAAGTCCAATAATACTAACACTAAATGAGAGTGTTATACTGTGCAGTAATTGTTGCCTATTATTACTACCCTAACCATTTTGTTATTAAACAAATTTGTTAATCAGTGACTCAGTGAAACTGTGTATATAGATAGTTTTAACTGCTATCCTGCTCAGCACCCTAATATTCTAAAGGTAAATATGAGTTACTAAGAGTAACTTAAAGTACTTACTATTTATGAATCTTACATGTTCCATGGGAACACTGGGTCCAAAGAATATATTTTTGAGACACTGTGTAAGAAGATCCTATGTATCAATGGAGCAAAATAAATATAGAAAGCAAGATTTCCTGATATAAACTGAACCAAAGTTTGAAAATAGGAGTTTAAGGAAGTAAGAGATTAAAACCGAAGAATGCATATATGCACACATGCCATTTTCTTGTCAGCCAGTTGGTGTCAGTGTGTGCCAAGGGTAGCTTGGTTACATCCAGCAAGGGGAAGAGATTGGAGGGCAGTCACAGGTCTGTAATTTCCAGCAATGCCTGTTTACCAAAGGGAGACAATTCATAAAAGAATTTATATCTGTTTACACTTTTAAAATGAATATATTTTAAACCACTTAAATAATGAGTTGTACTTTGCTAACACACACTTGCACTACTGTACACTACCTACCCCACTGTACACACAGAGAAGATGGAAGATTTATTTATTTGTTTGTTCATGAATTCATCAAATAGATGGTATGTCAGGTGATAGGTACACATTAGCAAATAAAAACTACAAAACTGTTGCTCCTGTAGAATATGCAGTCTAAGAGTGGAACTAACCTGTATCTAGCTTTGTGTGTTTTGAAGAATATCACTACTTACCTGGTGACTACATGGAAGAGACCCAGAAGGCTAAGTTAGTTCTTAGTAAAGGACTCAAATAGAAGTAATCTCAAGAATGGTTCACAAGACAGAATGTGTCCAACAGTACTTCTGTGCCCACTAGCCTCTTGAATTGGACTCTGCCCAGTGTGCTGGCTTCCCAGGATTATAGCTACAGGTAAACTAGCTTGTGTAGAATTAAAACCACTGAGTTTGTTATGCAAGTATACACACAAGGCTAGTGTTATTCACTCTAGTGCCCATGGCCCACAGAGTGGACAGATAACCAGCTGGCCCCAAACTGTCATCCCACTTCCAGCTCTCACTTCCATTGGAAAACTGAGTTTCTCCCACTTTATCTTCCCTTCCCTAAAGAATGCAGGTGTTTTTACAGAGACAAACTACAGATCCCATTTCTTTACCTTGGAGACACGACCTATAAATGTCAGAGGGCTTATTTGACATCTTAGCATATTTATATAGACTCTCTGTGTTTGTACTGAAATCTATGGCAACAAAAGAAAATTTAATAAAATTTTTTAATTTACTTTTTTTTTTTAGCATGAAGATCTTGACTTTTTTTTAATTGATGCACTTAAAACTTTTGCAGGTGACACTAATTAATGCTACTGTGACTTGTATATTTAATTCTCTGGAACCATAGTGATTGTGCCTGGTAGCTCTGTTTCCTGAGGCTGTGCGCTTGGCAGATTTATGGCTAATCAGAACTTTGGTTTTAAAAAAAAAAACAAACCTTAAGGGAAAATTCCAAAAGTTGGGAATTCAGGAAATACTCAGGGGAAGATAGTTTTTGTTCAGCCAGTTTAGCAGGTAAATGTTAATTGATTATGGATTGCTCTGCTTGTGTTCTCTTTATTTTTAATCTTTAAAATGATAACTTTTTATGAGTAGAATTTATCCTTTTTACTTTCTTACATAAGATCTTCCTCAGCAAAAATTTTGGGGGATGGCAGATTTACTTATAAGCACTGAGGGCATAGTTTAGAATCATCATCCATTCTTCACTATATACTTTAACTCACTGTGAAAGCTAAATAAAGGGTCTATTTAGATACTTGTAAAAATGGTTTGTTATCCAATTCACAAGATTGTTATGAAAAAACTACCTAATCCTTACCTAACTCAATATATTAATAAACCAGTGCCATGTATTCATTTAATAACCATGGTACTAGGAAAAATGAGTTATTGCTGGCAAGTTAAATATAAAACACCACCTTCTTGGTATCATTTGGATTACTTGATGGTGTGTGATGATTTTAAAATGTCTACCAGTTCTTTTAAGAGATGAAGCTTAATTTTCTTGTCTCTTGGATGTAAGCTGATCTTAGGAACTCATTTCTAATGAGGAGAACAAAATGGATGTGCCTGGGGACCTCCCTGGTGGTCCAGTGGTTGAGAATCTGCCTGCCAATGCAGAGGACTCAGGTTTGATCCCTGGTCCAGGAAGATCGCACGTGCTTCAGAGCAGCTAAGCCCCTGCACCACAACTACTGAGCCCACACGTCACAGTGCCCTAATGGCTGGAGCCTAGGCTTCACAAGAGAAGCCACCTCAATGAGAAACCTGCACACTGTGAGAAAAGAGTAGCCCCTGCTTGCCACAACTAGAGAAAGCCTGCGCTCCCCAAAAGACCCAGCTTAGCCAGAGTAAATAAGTAAATAAAGAAAATAAGAGAGACCAAATTCCATTAAAAAAAAAATCGAAAAAACAGAGTGGGTGTACCCAAGAGTGGATTCTGAGAGTAGGTTATGAAAGGCACAGAGGATTCCTCCTTGCTGTGGGTCTCAAATAACTGTCTCAGGGGGAATCCAGATGCCAGCTGTCAGATGACTGTCTTCCCTGCTGGCATCTTGGCTGCCAGCTCGTGAGAGATCCTGAATCAGAGCCACTCAGCTCAGCCCTTCCCAGATTCCTGTCGCACAGAAACCATCAGGTATTTGTTTTAGCTGCCAAGTTTTGGAGTGGTTATTATGCAGCAGCAGATGACTAACTGCAGGGATAAGACAGAAACCTGGAGTCCCAGGACATACTGCCCTCACCTCCAGCAAATTTCAGGGGCTGTGAATCCCATGAAATTGGATAAAAAAATTTGTGTGTATTATGCATGGGTATTTCTCTTGGCAAGTATTCAAAGCTTTCATCCATTTCTAAGAAGAGACTTTAATCTCTGAAAGGCTCCAAGTCTGTTTTTATTCAGAGGAAATAGAGCAGTGGGACCCAGAGAAAGATAGAAAGGTTTCGTTGTGGGAAACATCTCTTACGTGTAAGTAATTGATGGGTATTTGCTGACGAAAGCTGGACTGAATCAGGCTTTAAAAAGTGAAAAGAACTTACACAGCCACGTGGGATGGTTCTCTTTCAAAATGTGCTTGGTTTTTAGATCAGGGTGGGCAGCTTCCAGCTAGCAGGACAAGTTCAGGATGCCCCCAACTCTCTTGCTTTTGTAAATAAAATTTTATTGATACACAGCCATGTACATTTGTATAAACATTGTCTGTGGCTTCTTTTGCCATATAAGTTGTGACATATCCCACAAGCCTAATAAATTTATCATCTGACCCTTTGCGATAAGGTTTACTGACTTTTACTTTTTAATGCTGTGATGAGACTGGCATTCCTGGCTTAAAAATAGTAACTAAGATGCATGTTTCCAACTGGTGAGTGAGTACACTCCTTGCCATGTAGCAGACTATGTTACAGATAAATAATCTATTAACAGTTATTCTCCAGGCCCCAGAGGAGTAATTACCATCCTGATGTAAGGAAGAAGTGGCTGTCCAGACAGCCTCCTGGAGAAATGAGGTGTGTAGAACAGAGGGCCAGGGTTAATGATGCTGGATCAGAGGTGAGTACCCCAGAGGCCTTGACTGCTCACAATGGCTCTTTCGCCCTGAGGGGTATAAATAGGAGAGCTTGCTGTAACTTGTTACCCATAAAGGAGCTCTTGTTTCCTCTGTATGTGTGTCAATAACTTGACATCTTTTTTTTTTTCCCCCTCAAAGAATTTTCTTTCTTTTTTTTTTTTTTATTTTCTCCCATTCTGAAGGCTGTCTTTTCACCTTGCTAATAGTTTCCTTTGATGTGCAGAAGCTTTTAAGTTTAATTAGGTCCCATTTGTTTATTTTTGCTTTTATTTCCAGTATTCTGGGAGGTGGGTCATAGAGGATCCTGCTGTGATGTATGTCAGAGAGTGTTTTGCCTATGTTCTCCTCTAGGAGTTTTATAGTTTCTGGTCTTACGTTGAGATCTTTAATCCATTTTGAGTTTATTTTTGTATATGGTGTTAGAAAGTGTTCTAGTTTCATTCTTTTACAAGTGGTTGACCAGATTTCCCAGCACCACTTGTTAAAGAGATTGTCTTTAATCCATTGTATATTCTTGCCTCCTTTGTCAAAGATAAGGTGTCCATATGTGCGTGGATTTATCTCTGGGCTTTCTATTTTGTTCCATTGATCTATTTTTCTGTCTTTGTGCCAGTACCATACTGTCTTGATAACTGTGGCTTTGTAATAGAGCCTGAAGTCAGGTAGGTTGATTCCTCCAGTTCCATTCTTCTTTCTCAAGATCACTTTGGCTTTGTAATAGAGCCTGAAGTCAGGTAGGTTGATTCCTCCAGGTCCATTCTTCTTTCTCAAGATCGCTTTGGCTATTCGAGGTTTTTTGTATTTCCATACAAATTGTGAAATTATTTGTTCTAGCTCTGTGAAGAATACTGTTGGTAGCTTGATAGGGATTGCATTGAATCTATAAATTGCTTTGGGTAGTATACTCATTTTCACTATATTGATTCTTCCAATCCATGAACATGGTATATTTCTCCATCTATTAGTGTCCTCTTTGATTTCTTTCACCAGTGTTTTATAGTTTTCTATATATAGGTCTTTAGTTTCTCTAGGTAGATATATTCCTAAGTATTTTATTCTTTTTGTTGCAGTGGTGAATGGAATTGTTTCCTTAATTTCTCTTTCTGTTTTCTCATTATTAGTGTATAGGAATGCAAGGGATTTCTGTGTGTTGATTTTATATCCTGCAACTTTACTATATTCATTGATTAGTTCTAGTAATTTTCTGGTGGAGTCTTTAGGGTTTTTTATGTAGAGGATCATGTCATCTGCAAATAGTGAGAGTTTTACTTCTTCTTTTCCAATTTGGATTCCTTTTCTTTCTTTTTCTGCTCTGATTGCTGTGGCCAAAACTTCCAAAACTATGTTGAATAGTAATGGTGAAAGTGGGCATCCTTGTCTTGTTCCTGACTTTAGAGGAAATGCTTTCAATTTTTCACCATTGAGGATAATGTTTGCTGTGGGTTTGTCATATATAGCTTTTATTATGTTGAGGTATGTTCCTTCTATTCCTGCTTTCTGGAGAGTTTTTATCATAAATGGGTGTTGAATTTTGTCAAAGGCTTTCTCTGCATCTATTGAGATAATCATATGGTTTTTGTTTTTCAATTTGTTAATGTGGTGTATTACATTGATTGATTTGCGGATATTGAAGAATCCTTGCATCCCTGGGATAAAGCCCACTTGGTCATGGTGTATGATCTTTTTAATGTGTTGTTGGATTCTGATTGCTAGAATTTTGTTTAGGATTTTTGCATCTATATTCATCAGTGATATTGGCCTGTAGTTTTCTTTTTTTGTGGGATCTTTGTCAGGTTTTGGTAT
>NW_011495034.1:2609891-2618405 GCF_000754665.1 Bison bison bison | reverse complement strand
TGTCCCACAGGTTTTGGGTTGTTGTGTTTTCATTTTCATTCGTTTCTATGCAAATTTTGATTTCTTTTTTGATTTCTTCTGTGATTTGTTGGTTATTTAGCAGGGTGTTGTTCATCCTCCATATGTTGGAATTTTTAATAGTTTTTCTCCTGTAATTGAGATCTAATCTTACTGCATTGTGGTCAGAAAAGATGCTTGGAATGATTTCTATTTTTTTGAATTTACCAAGGCTAGCTTTATGGCCCAGGATGTGATCTATCCTGGAGAAGGTTCCATGTGCGCTTGAGAAAAAGGTGAAATTCATTGTTTTGGGATGAAATGTCCTATAGATATCAACTATGTATGATGCGTTCTTTTGAAATAAGAGGCTTGAGGGCTAGATTCTAGTCAATTTCCATTTTAGTTCTGTTTTGTATAGTATTGTGAACTCATCACTAAGTTATTGATTGATTCTTCCATATAAAAGTGATATTCAGGATACTGGGTTTCATTCTGGAACTTAAGGTTAGATTCTGTTTCCTTGAAGTTAACCTTTTGGAAACAGCTGGTTTTACTTTGTACTTTTGGTTTCACTGTGCAAAATGTTTATTTTTTAACGTCTAAGACACTTCTCAAGCTTTAACAGTAATCCAGTTTGGGATAAGTCTCAAAAGGAAATGGTGCATAGTCCATGTCAGTGTCTTGTACCGTTTTGTCTTCTTATTTCTGCTGTTACTGCCCAGATACTCTACCTCCAGCTTCATACCTGCTATACTGTTACATGTGCTCACATCAACCTCATGTGAACACTGTCTAATGTCCTCAGCAGAGAAGAGCAGTTACCAGATTCATGCATCTGTATTCAAGCCGACTGTTCAAAGATTCTGTCTATGTGGCTGGTTAGGTCAGTGAAAGAGTATTTGTTTTCTCACATATTTAGTGAGGGCTTCTCTGGTGGCTCAGCAGTAAAGAATCTGCGTGCAATTAAGAAGATGTGAGAGATGCAGTTTCGATCCCTGGATCAGGAAGATCCCCTGGAGGAGGAAATGCCAACCTGCTCCAGTGTTCTTGCCTGGAGAATCCCATGGACAGAGGAGCCTGGGATCACAAAGAGTCAGACACGACTATCTGACTAACTTTCACTTTCTTTCAGTTTTTAATAAACCTTATCGTTTGACATATTTGTTATAGATAGATAGGCTCTAGATCTACAACTAGATCTAGAATATACACTACTACTTCCTCTTGAAAAATTAGACTATAATAATATTTTAAAATAATTCTAACATGGCTTAGAAAACCTTTAATGGGCTTTAGCCAAAAAAAAAGTGAAGACAGACTCTTCTCACCTATAAATGGGTATATACCAAAAGTTTCTTTCTGAGGCAGTTCCTTAGAACTAGAAGGATATTTCTCATAGAACTTAGTTCTCATAGAACTAATATTATAAATATCAAATAGATTTCCAGTCAAGTCCACAAAAATCTATTAATCCATAATATAGTATAGTCTACAAACTGACAAGATATTAAGGGTCAGTACAGGCAAAAATAACATAATTTTTCTGGGAAAACTCTTTTTCTTCTCATGTATGAAGTATGTTGATTCACAATATATATTTCTTTCAAGTATACAGCGCACTGATTCAGTATTTTTGTAGATTGTATTCTAAATTAGTATAAGATAATGGCTATAATTCCCTGTGCTGTACAATATATCCTTGTTGCTCATCTGTTTTATGCATAGTAGTTGTATCTGTTAGTCCCTGCCCCTAATTTGCTCCTTCCTCTACCTTCTGCCCTTCGGTAGGCACAAGTTTGTTTTCTATATCTGTGAGTCTGCTTCTGTTTTGCATATATGTTCACTTGTATTATTTTTTAGATTGCACATGTAAGTGATGTCATACAGTATTTGTCTTTACTAAGCATAATATTCGCTAGGTCCATCCATGTTGCTGCAAATGGCAGAATTTCCTTCTCTTTTTATGGCTGAGTAATACTCTACTGCACACATAGACATACACACAAACACACATAGACATACACATATACCATATCCTGGGGCTTCCCTTGGTAGCTCAGTGGTAAAGAATTCACTTGCAGTGCAGGAGGCATAAGAGATGTGGGTTTGATCCCTGGATCAGGAAAATCTCCTGGATTGGGGCATGGCAACTCACTCCAGTATTCTTTCCTGGAGAATCCCATTGACAGAGGAGTCTGGCAGGCTATGGTCCATAGAATTGCAAAGAGTAGGACATGACTGAAGTGACTTAGCACGCATGCATGCATACAGCATCTTTATCCATTGAGCTGTTGAGGGGCTCTTGAGTTGCTTCCATGTCCTTGTTATTGTAAATAGTGCTGTTGTGAACATTGGGGTGTGTGTATCTTTTTGAATTAGTATTTTTGTTTTTTTTTTCCAGATATATACCCAGCAGTAGAATTGCTGGATCATATGGTAGTTCTATTTTTAGTTTCTTTGTGAAACCAACTATACTGTTTTCCATCGTGTTCACCAATAGTGTAGGAGGGTTCCCTTTTCTCTGCATCCTCTCCAACATTTGTTATTTGTAGAGTTTTTGATAATAGCCTTTCTGACAGGTGTGAGGTAATATCTCTTTGTTTTTTTGATTTGCATTTCTCTAATAATTAGCAATCTTGAGGCTCTTTTCATCTCTATGTCTTTTGGAGAAATGTCTTGGGTCTTCTGCCCATTTTTTGATTGGGTTGTTTGTTGTTTTGATATTTAATGATCAGGAAAATGCTTTCTTTTTGAATTCAGAACTCCAAAAGATGAGTGACTTTCCTACATCTTTAAGGACTGAGTCTCGTAAAACTCCTGGATCATTTAGTTGCCATATGCTTTAAATTCTGAAAACAAAAGCAGTAACATTTGTATCATTTGTGACTTGAACTTTTCTCACTCATAAATTAAGTACTTGAAAGAGCAGAGTTTATCTACATATGAATGATTTCAGTGATAAAAGCCTACCTTTTATGCTTTTTTTCATATATTATCTTATTTGATATTCACAAGAAAGCTTTGATGTTTAAAGGCCAAATATTATTACCCCTATTTTATAGCTGGGAAGACTGAGGTTCAGAAGAGTAATGGAAACACTCAGGAATTGGAGGAACTGGAGCTGAGTCTTGGTTCTTTTGTGAGGTCATATGCATGTCATTTAAACTCTTGAACTTCAGCCTACTTGTCTGTAAAGTTCATGTAATGAAACCAATTTTGGAATGTTATTATGAAGATTGAATGAACTGATATACATGAAATATTTTGATAACATAAGATATATTATGCAGACTTTCATTCTGCTCTGAAGATGAAGATCATGGTGGCGATATTTTAATAAATGGTCACCAAGTTGAAAAACTAGAATGATAATGAGACTCATCTGTATGATATAAGGAAATGGGGAATGTTTAGCTTAGAGAAAAATCAGGAGAAAGGATTAGATATTTACTGAAGGGCTCTGGTTGTGAAGCATAGATTTCACTCAATTTAAAGAATTGGGGAGATATTCAAGCCAAGACCATACAGTCACATGTTAGGAATATTGCAGGGGGGTTTAATTTTTCTCAGGTTTCTAATTTTGAGATTCTGTTGTTGAAATCGAACAAACGTTTAGAGTTAGGCTGAAATTCTTGATCTCTGATTCCAATGTCTGAGAAGTATCAGTACTAGTGAGGATAGTCCTATGATGGAATAAAAATGGCAAAAAATGATTTTTAAAAATTGGTTCAACAAATATTTATTAAGCACTTACCAGCCATTTCTGGTGTTTCATTGTTTGAACATATGAGATTCTGTTCTGTTTGCAATCATTCTCTCACCGTTTAAATATATCCCATGTCAGTCTTGATCATTCTAGGTCTTGGAAGGGAGGTGATAAAATGTTAACATTGCCCACTACTTATGTTCTTGTTATTCCAACTGATTTATTTTCCAGTTTGATAGGAACTTTCTTGCCTAGACTTTAATTCTCCAGGGTAAAGTCAGAATGTGTTGAAATGACCTCCTAAAGAAAAAGGGAAAATAGATCACCTCATACAAAATGTGTTTTTGCATCATAGGCTCTGAGGATAAAATATGTGGTTAGATGAGTACCGTACCAGAACCCTAATGCTATTTAAACACAGGGATGAGTGCATTGTGTGTATTTTATGTATTTAAAATTGAGATTTTTGTTTGAACAGTGTCTTTCATTTGGTGTATTTCGTGGTGATTTATCATAATAGACTGCTTTAAATCATCTGAAATAGCAAGACATATGAATTTCAACAATAACTTCCCCAAGGCTAGAGAAGTCAGCAGGAGCTCAAACCACTAGGTAGACAGATTTTTTTTTTTTTTTCCCCCTAAACTCATATGCAAGTGTAAAACTTTTATGAGGCTGCTTTAACGAGGCCCTTTGGGATTTAGGGTTATTTATCTAAGCTCTTATTAAAAATGAAAACTTTTCTATGTTTAGCCCTAGAAAGCAAAACTGATCCTAACAATACTGAAAGCTGGGAGAATGAATCCTGTTCTGCAGACTGATTCAAAAATAAAGTACAGAAACTTTGGGGCTAGTGTCTTCAGCACTGATATGATAGGAAGGGGATAATAACATCAGAACCAGTGTTTCAAGGTCTCCTTTAATTAAAAATTTAACTCTACTATGCTGGTAATTTAGGGTGTGCATAACTTACCTAAAGGGCTTTCAGCCCGAGAGTCCTGTTTCCCAGAGCACTCTGGTGCCTCATTGAAGTTGAGTTGCCCCAGGACAGTATTACCTGATACAAGGTCTGTGGGCACTTTTCACTTATGGCATCTGTACTTGTTAAAGTTTTTGACTTCTCTCTTCCCTGCTGAGAAGAGGGCCATGAAAAGGATAATGTTTGTAAGATTAATGTGCCCAAATCGCTCTGTACATAACCCAGCAGAAGAGCCGAAGCTGCCGCAGGAAAAATTTTGCAGTCTTAAAACGTGTTCAGCTTCTTTGTAGGTATGTGCTGGTTTGATGAGTCTGGGTCCTGCAGTGAATCTATTTTTAGACCCTGAGAGTTAAGATTTTAAATTATCTGTGATGTGGTACAATTATGGGGAGTAAGGACCTTGTGAGGGTAGAGAGCAAATGTTAACAAAATCAGGGACAAGATCTTTTGCAGCCTTTAAGAACTTAGCACAGTCAATTTAGCTTGGGTGTGTTCAGCCCAGCTTGCAGAAATTTTTTTTTTTTTTTCCAGAAATTTTTGAGGAGAAGGTGAGTGGATAAATGGATGAATGTGTGGATAAAAAGGTGAAGTTGAGAGATGGATCGACAGATAAAACTTATTGTTGATAATATGATTGTTGGTGGATAGGTTTCTGTGTTACAGGGTGAGTATAAAGAATTGAACAAACAGACACGTCTGAGTGAAATCATGGCAACAAATGCAGAGTTTTAAAGACAGATCAAAAATGAGAACTTCTTGCCAGTGAGCATCTGTGAATTGTTTTTTAAGGGTGTTAGCTCAACAATTAACCTTAAGAGTACTAATGTAAGTCATTGGAAGTAGTATTTCACTTAGTGGAATCTGGGAACTTCTGAGTTTGCACCTCTGATTCTGAGACAGTACAGAGAAGAAAGAATAAGGGTGTGAAGCACACAGATAATATTTCTAATGAGGGAAGCACCAAACTACCAGCTGGCAATTATGATACAGAGCATAGAGGAGACAGAGGGCAAACACTGAGAGAGATGCTGATGGCAGGAATGTTGGCTGAAGGCCAGAGGTAGATACAGTACAAGCATAAAACTTTAAACAGGTTGGGAAAATGTCAAAATCAACTTCAGTTTAGAAACTTCTATTCTGGAAGAATCTCAAAGCAGTTGCAAATGGGAAGAAGACTCTATGTACACTTGGTTTTAACTCTTCAATTTGAGCAGCTGTTGTAACAGTTGAGTTGCTAGGCACTGTCAGGAATAGAATATTTTAATTTTGGAGAAATCCAACTGTTAAAACAGCTGTTTGGTCTGATTAGACTTAGGCTGGCTCTGCTTTGGTTACATGACCTAATGGGATCATAGCACCAGGCAGATTGGCTGTTAATATAATTTTATTGGAAGTAACTAAAAAACGAATGGATGGTGGGTTGAACACTGACTTTCCAAAGAAACTACATTCCCTTCTTTATTTTGGCAAAGTACAAAAGCAAATAATACAGACTTTTACCTTGTTCTGACTTCATGGGAATTACCTGAAATAATTTTGCCTTATGTTCCTTTCATGCAACCTTTTTTCCTGTGGCACTTAAAAGAAGTCTCCCTAGTTTTATTAACATCTCTTTATTGTCTCCTAATAATATATCTATTCAGGTCACCTCAAGTAGTATCACTTGTGTGTGTGTTTTTTTTGTTGTTGTTGTTATCTAAACAAAGTGCTGTTAACAGCAACCACCAAATATGTCAGTTTGTAAAAATCACAATTTTTTATATCTAGAATAACTTGAGTGACACTGACAATGATGAAAATCTTGGATTCGAAATTTACCATCTCAAGTACTTTTTTTCATGGAAAAGACCACTGATTAAGTTAGTTTCAGTACATTTTTAAAGATTTAAAGTACTTGTAAGATGATTTGCTTGATTTCTTGCATTAAAAACTATATCTTAATATAATGTTAACACCTATTGTAAACATTCAAAAATAGGTTTCATGTATTTTCAAAGTGAAAATAGCTTTAACTTTTTATAGGATCATCAAAATAGTCATTTTCATTGTAAACATTTAAAACAATACAGGAAAATACAGTTGAAGAAAGCAAGCAGAATTCTTAGAATTTCAGTCTGCATAGGAGACTGCTATTAACATTTTTGGCACTCCTCCTTGTGTATATCTCTTTATGTATATATACACAAAAAGATATGGTTAAAAGATTTTGTTTTACAGAAATTAATTTTAACGATATGAATTTTTCTTTATTTTACTTCTGTGTGTGTGTGTGTGTATGTGTGTGTGTTTTAACTTGTGAAAACATTGTGACTATCTTTCCATATCAGTGTAGATTAGCAGTCATCACTTAGGTCCTGATTTTGGAGGGTTTCATATTCTGAAGTAGTGACTTATTTTTGCTAGTTTCTAAAACTCAGTGTTATAAATATTAGAAAGCAGAATTGAAGATGATGCCTGGGATGTTAATAGGAGATGAACTTTGGTACCAAAGTATACTTCCACTGAAAATACATGTTTCTTTCACTAACTAAAGCAAGTTTATAGGTTTTGAATGTTTATATCAATAATGTAACCAAAAAACCCAACAATAAACAAATGGGACCTAATTAAACTTAAAAGCTTTTGCACATTAAAGCAAACCATAAACAAAATGAAAAGATGACCCACAAAATGAGAGAAAATATTTGCAAACAAAGTGATTGACAAGGGATTATGATATCTTTAAAATGTACAAGAGCTCATACAGCTCAATATCCAAAAAACAATCCAATCAAAAAATGGGCTGAAGATCTAAATAGCCACTTCTCCAGAGAAGACATAAGATGGTCAAAAAGCACATGAAAAGATGTTCAACATTGCTCATTATTCACTTCAGTTCAGTTACTCAGTCATGTCCAACTTTGCAACTCCATGGACTGCAGCACGCCACGCTTCCCTATCCATTACAAACTCCCGGAGCCTACTCAAACTCATGTCCATTGAGTCAGTGATGCCATCCACCCATCTCATCCTCTGTCGTCCCCTTCTCCTCCTGACTTCAATCTTTCCCAGCATCAGGGTCTTTCCCAGTGTTCATTATTAGAGAAAGGTAAATCAAAACTACAAGGAAGTATCACCTCACACCAGTCAAAATGACCATCATCCAAATGTCTGCAAGCAATACATGCTGAGAATGGTGTGGAGAAGAGGGAGCCCTACTACACTGTTGGTGGGAATGTAAATTGGTACAGCAACTATGGAGAACACTATAGAGGTTCCTTAAAAAGCTAAAAATAGAACTACGTTATGACCCAGCCATCCTACTTCTGGGCATATATCCAGAGAAGACCTTACTTTGAAAGGATACATGCACCCCAGTGTTCATTGCAACACTGACATGGAAGCAATCTACATGTCCATTGACTGGAGATTGGATAGAGAAGATGTGATACCTATGTATTAATACAATGAAATATTATTCAGACATAAAAAATAATGAAATAATGCTATTTGCAGCAAAATGGATGGATTAGAGATCATCACACTAAGCGAAGTTCAGTTCATTTGAGTTGCTCAGTCGTGTCCGACTCTTTGCGATCCCATGAATCACAGGATGCCAGGCCTCACTGTCCATCACCAACTACCAGAGTTCACCCAAACTCATGTCCATCGAGTCAGTGGTGCCATCCAGCCATCTCATCCTCTGTCGTCCCCTTTTCCTCCTGCCCTCAATCCCTCCCAGCATCAGAGTCTTTTCCCATGAGTCAACTCTTTGCATGAGGTGGCCAAAGTATTGGAGTTTCAGCTTTAGCATCATTCCCTCCAAAGATATCCCAGGGCTGATCTCCTT
>NW_011495034.1:2601788-2608960 GCF_000754665.1 Bison bison bison | reverse complement strand
TTTCTTTGGGATTGGAATGATAACTGACCTTTTCCAGTCCTGTGACCACTGCTGAGTTTTCCAAATTTGCTGGCATATTGAGTGCAGCACTTTCGCAGCATCATCTTTCAGGATTTGAAATAGCTCAACTGGAATTCCGTCACCTCCACTAGCTTTGTTCGTAGTGATGCTTTCTAAGGCCCACTTCACTTCACATTCCAGGATGTCTGGCTCTAGGTGAGTGATCACACCATCATGATTATCTTAGTCGTGAAGATCTTTTTTGTATAGTTCTTCTGTGTATTCTTGCCACCTCTTCTTCATATCTTCTGCTTCTGTCAGGTCCATACCATTTCTGTCCTTTATCGAGCCCATCTTTGCCTGAAATGTTCCCTTGGTATCACTAATTTTCTTGAAGAGATTTCTAGTCTTTCCCATTCTGTTGTTTTCCTCTCTTTCTTTGGATTGATCACTGAGGAAGGCTTTCTTATCTCTTCTTGCTTAGCGAGGTTAAGTCAGAAAAAGTCAGACACATCATATGATGTCACTTGTATGTGGAATATAAAAAGATGATAAGAATGAATTTATTTACAAAATAAAAACAGATTCACAGACTTTGAAAACAACATATGGTTACCAAAGGGGAAAGGTGTGGGATAGGGGGATAAATATGAGTTTGAATTTAACATTAACACACTACAATTTGAAACAGATAATCAACAAGGACCTACTGTGTAGCACAGGGAATTCTACTCAATATTCTATAATAATCTAAGTAGGAAGAGAATCTGAAAAAGAATGAATATATGTATATGTATAACTGTACCACTTTGCTGTACACCTGAAATTAATACATTATAAATAAACTATGCTGCTGCTATTAAGTCGCTTCAGTCGTGTCTGACTCTGTGCAACCCCATGGACTGCAGCCTACCAGGCTTCTCCGTCCGTGGGATTCTCCAGGCAAGAACACTGGAGTGGGTTGCCATTTCCTTCTCCAATGCATGAAAGTGGAAAGTGAAAGTGAAGTTGCTCAGTCATGTCTGACTCTTAGAGACCCCATGGACAGCAGCCTACCAGGCTCCTCCATCCATGGGATTTTCCGGGCAATAGTACTGGAGTGGGGTGCCATTGCCTTCTCCCAAAATAAACTATACCCCAATAGAAAATAAAAATTAAATTAAAAACTATAATAAAAAGTACTTTAGTTATAAATGAAATATTTTTGTTATTTTATTTTATTAATTTATTTTATTTTTAAACTTTACAGTATTGTATTGGTTTTGCCAAATATCGAAATGAATCGATATTTTTGTTATTTTAAAATGAATTAAATATAAGCTTTTTTGGTTTGACTGTCAAGAAACATTGTATTGCTATCTTTCTATTTTCTAGGTTTAAAAATGCAAGCTTCCCTCATTTTAACATTCACAAATAATTTCTCATTATAGTATAAATTTGTTCAGAGGATGGCAATATTTTTATAGACACCATACATTTGTATTGCTATTAAAAATTTTTTTTCTAAATGGTTATACTCATTAAGATATGCTAACACAAATATTAGTGAAACTTTTGAAGTATTTTTATCAAAAATGGTAAATTAGAAATCAGACTTTAACCTAAAAAATGGTGATTCTTATTCTCGGATTCATGAATCTTAAAAACATGCTAAGTGAAAGAAGCCAGAAAAAAAAAAAGGCCATATATTGTATGATTTCATGATTATGAAAGGAGGTCATTGGACTTGGGGAATTAGGTGGTCTGAGAAACACTCAAAATTCTGTGCAAAGTTCTCTTTGTATAAGTGAACACTGTTGTGGGGAGAGAGTCCATAGTTTTAATCATATTATGTAGATCTGTGACCTTTAAATGGTTTAGAAAGCACTACTTGAAAGCATTTTAAAAAATGAGTTTGCATTTTTTGTTCTCCTTTTATAAATATATAATAGTTCTTTGTATCACAATAGTTTAAGCCTTCTGCCTGTTAACTTTTAAAGATTTTTTTTGTTCATTAACAATACCACTTTAAAAAATATAAATCTCTTATGGTTTATGAGTTTGGTATAATTTCTTAGATTTTTCTGGAAAGATTCTTTTTTATCAATTTGTTTTACGCCTATGCCATTAGTATATCTTGACTTTAATTTTGAGTATGACATAAGATTTTTAAATTTGTTTTCTTCCAGATATCCTTTTGTATACTTGACATTTTCTACGACAGAAAGTTTAAAAAAAAAAAAAAAACAGAAGGAAGAGCTGACCTCTTTAGATGAACTTCTTCAAATTAAGACATCTTTAATGATATTACTTCTAATTAGGACATTTCTGCCAGGCATGTTTATAGAGTCAGTTCTCTTCTTCAGTGATAAGGATAATGCCAGTTGTGTGTTCTCAACAACTGGTATCTTGCAGTATTACAGGCATTTATAAAAAAGCAAAATCTCTTGACATGAATTAATACACTTAATTTTGAGATTGCTTTGTTGGTATCTTGTTTAAGCAGGACCATTTCTCCGCATATAAGAAGTCTGTATTCCTCTCTTGACAAGCTTGTAGGTCTTAGGAGCAAAGTTTGAAAGCCATAGCTTTTAGGAATTGTGTACCAAAATCTCTTCTCTCTGGAGCCCTTTTAATTAAAAGGAAATTGAAGAATTGTGTTGACATTTTTGACTTTTAAAAGCTCATTTTTTTTCTGTGATTTTCGAAGAAAACACTGTAATTTCAAAGAAATACTGTTCATTACTTAATGAACCTTATTTTGAAATTTATAAACAGTTGTTGGTATGTATATTTTTCAGGTTCTATTTTTAGAAATTAGTACTTTTAAAATATTTAAATATGGTGGAGTTTTATGCCAGCATATTTCGTTGTTTCAGAATTTTGTGTTCTTGATAATATATAAGAATTCAAATTATGTTTTAAATGGTAGTATTTTTTTTTAATGATTCTAGCACCAAGTTTTGATCATTTGCCTGATTTAATATCTTGAGTGCTTACATTAATGAGACTATCATTGTTATAGCTTTGAAATTGAACTTTAAGAATCTACAGATATAAACAATATTATATTTCAACTTCATTAATTGTCTATTTTTAAATCTTTTTTAGGACTGAAGTGTCCAAATCAACTACTAAAATATGAGAAACATGAGATTAAATATTTTCAAGTTGAGCTCTTTTATACCATACAGTATGTTGGATTCGTGATATAATTGTAATTTTTGGTAGAGGTATTCAGTTCAGTTCAGTCGCTCAGTCATGTCTGACCCTTTGCTCACCCCATGCATGAATCACAGCACGCCAGGCGTCCCTGTCCATCACCAACTCCCAGAGTTCACTCAAACTCATGTCCATTGAGTCGGTGATGCCATCCAGCCATCTCGTCCTCTGTTGTCCCCTTCTCCTCCTGCCCCCAATCCCTCCCAGCATCAGAGTCTTTTCCAATGAGTCAACTCTTCGCATGAGGTGGCCAAAGTCCTGGAGTTTCAGCTTCAGCATCAGTCCTTCCAATGAACACCCAGGACTGATCTCCTTTAGGATGGACTGGTTGGATCTCCTTGCAGTCCAAGGGACTCTCAAGAATCTTCTCCAACACCACAGTTCAAAAGCATCAATTCTTCGGCGCTCATCTTTCTTCACAGTCCAACTCTCACATCCATACATGACCACTGGAAATACCATAGCCTTGACTAGACGGACCTTTGTTGGCAAAGTAATATCTCTGCTTTTCAATATGCTATCTAGGTTGGTCATAACTTTCCTTCCAAAGAGTAAGGGTCTTTTAATTTCATGGCTGCAATCACCATCTGCAGTGATTTTGGAGCCCCAAAAAATAAAGTCTGACACTGTTTCCACTATATCATCTCTCTTTTGTCATTTTTGCCTTTGTTACATTAAATGACCTATGTTTCCTAGAAGACTATATATCACCTTTCTATTTTCTCAGGTTCTTTTCTTAATATTGATTGGTGTCTGATTCAGTCTCAATTTCACCATTTTTATTAGAGGTGACTTTTTTCTCCCTTCTCATTGTCTCTTTAAAAATAGATAGGCCACCGTTTCTTCCCTAGGGAATTTTGGCAAGACGAAAGTTTGGAAATAAGGATGGTGTGTCCTCTGCTTGCATTTGATCTCTTAGACTAAGGTTACCTGGTTGACAGCTCTGGTCTCCTAGGAAAACTTGCCCTCTCCCAGTACTTTAAAAATCACAAGTTTAAATTGAAATAAGTTTCAGTTGATTTTTAGTTCATTATTCCATTTGAAGTATCTTGTTGATTTTATAGGTCTAACGTGATTGAGGTTTATGATATCTTTGTAGGAAATACCAGAAATAATTCTGGATTATTATAATCCTGTTGCTTAAATGTTGCTATCATTAATAGAATTTGTATTGATATTTGAGCTGAAGTATCATCTTTGGCTTAATCAATGTTAACACAAACAATGTTATGTGTTATTTAACCCTAAATAACACATAATGTGTTTGATAGTTGGTTTAAGATAAACTGAATTTTCTTCCTCTTTCCTTCTTGATCTCTTTTCTTCCTAAATTAAAAAAAAAAAACAAAAACAAGTGAAAACATTAACTCAAGTTTTGGAGAAAAGTTACTTGTAGTTCTAACTTTCTAAAACAACTATTTTCATTTTTCATGTAGTGCTTTCTCTCTTTATCCACGGATGTAATGTTTCATATGATTAAAGGAATACTTTATACAATTAAAATTATAAAGAAAATATGTAAATCTTAACATTAAAAAATAAGTCCTGGCCCAATAAAGTGTATAATGCAGAGTGGAGGGGAGAGGAGAAGGACAGGATGAATATTAGGAATTTGAGCCATATTAGTTCCAGCTGGATTGTCTGATTTAAAAAATAAGACTGTTCAAATTATTAAAAAATGACATGTTCTAAGATATCTAAAATTTATCCTGTTATATGCCTTTGGATTTCTCAGTTTTGTGTGTGTGTGTGTGTAGAATTTTTTTAAAAAATATCTAGTATGCTTTTGACTTGTTTAAGATATAATAAAAGAAGAATGAAATTTAGACAGAGAGAAACATGCTTGAGTTTCTTTTCCATCACTGACTGTGTGACCAGGACAACATTCTTCGCCTTTCTGAGCTTCAGTAGGGATAAAAATTGTTAAATCACAGAATAATTTAAGAGTAGACTAAAAAGGTAAATTTTGGATTTACATACCACACAAATATTTGTAATTGTGTAGAAACATGAATAACTTTGAGGTTGGTACAAAAGTATTTGAGGTTTCTGACTGAATTTTAAATCATTATAACTTGGCTCAAACACATCTTTATTAATCAAAATAGGAACCATTACAGTCAACACATTTTTGCCAATGAGAAGTAAGTTTATTTTTGTAGCATAAAAATTCGTGCTTCAGGATTCAGCAAACTCTAGGAAAGCATTTCTTTTGCCTCCTGCTGGTTGTGGAAGCATTTTCTCTGCAAAAAGTTGTTGAGATGCTTGAAGGAAGTAGTAGTCAGTTGGCAAGAGGTCAGGTGAATATGGCAGATGAGGCAAAACTTCATAGCCCAATTCATTTAACCTTTGAAATGTTGATTGTGCGACCTGAGGTCAGGTATTGTCATGCAGAAGAATTGGGCCAGTTCTTGATCAATGACAGCTGCAGACATTGCAGTTTTTGGCGCATCTCATCGATCTGTTGACCATACTTTTCAGATGTAATGGTTTTGGCAGGATTCAGAAAGCTGTACTGGATCAGACAGGCTGCAGACCACCAGTGGCCATGACCTTTTTTTGTTGCAAATTTGGCTTTGGAAAGTGGTTTGGAGCTCCTTGGTCCAGTCACTGAGCTGGTCATCGCTGGTTGTTGTATAAATCCACTTTTCTTCGCATCTCACAATCCGATTGAGAAACGGTTCATTATTATTGCATAGGATAAGAGAAGACAATACTTAAAAAGTTTTTTTTTTGATTTGCAGTCAGCTCATGAGGCACCCACTTATCAGGCTTTTTCACCTGGCCAGTTTGTTTCAAATGCTAAACGACCATAGAGCAATCAACATTGAGTTTTTCAGCAACTTCTTGTGTATTTGTAAGAGGATCAGCTTCAATGATAGCTCTCAGTTGGTCATTGTCAACTTCCAATGACCGGCCACTATACTTCTTATCTTCAAGGCTCTCATCTCCTTTGCAAAACTTCTTGAACCACTGCTGCACTGTATTTTTCATTAGCAGTTCATGGGCCAAATGTATTGTTGATGTTGTGAGTTGTCTCTGCTGCTTTATGACCAATTTTGAACTGGATTAAAAAAAAATCACTTGTGTCTGCTTTTTGTCTAACACCATTTCTATAGTCTAAAATATAAAATTAACAATGGTAAACAATGCCATTAGCAAAAAAACATAAAGCAAGAAATGTTCATTAAAATGATATATAACATAGCCACATGTATTTAGGAATGTATTCCAATATCAAACAGCAAAATTCAACAATACAAAACCACAATGACTTTTTGTTGTTATTCAATCATTCAGTCATGTCCAAGTCTTCACAACACCACAGATTGGAACACGCCAGGCTTCCCTGTCCTTCAGCATCTCCCAGAGCTTACTCAAACTTGTGTCCATTGAGTCAGTGATGCCATCTAACCATCTCATCCTCTGTTGTCCCCTTCTCTTCCTGCCTTCAATCTTTCACAGCATCAGCCTCTTTTTTCTAATGAGTCAGCTCTTCCCATCAGGTGGCCAAAGTATTGGAGCTTCAGGTTCAGCATCAGTCCTTCCTATGAATATTCAGGATTGATTTCCTTTAGACCTGACTGGTTTAATCTCCTTGTAGTCCAAGGGACTCTCAAAAGTCTTCTCCAACACCACAGTTCAAAAGCATCAGTCCTTTCATGCTCAGCCTTCTTTATGGTCCAACTCTCATATCCATACATCATGGTTGTTGTTTAGTGGCTCAGTCGTGTCCAACTCTTTGCAGCCTCATGGACTGTAGCCTGCCAGGCTCCCCCATCCATGGGACTCTCCAGGTAAGAACACTGGAGTGGGTTACCATTACATCCATACATGACTGCTAGAAAAACCATAGCTTTGACTAGATGGACCTTTGTCAGCAAAGTAATATCTCTGCTTTTTAATATGCTGTCTATGTTTGTCATAGCTTTTCTTCCAAGGAGCAAGCCTCTTTTAATTTCATGGCTGCA
>NW_011495034.1:2568883-2601688 GCF_000754665.1 Bison bison bison | reverse complement strand
TATGCTGTCTATGTTTGTCATAGCTTTTCTTCCAAGGAGCAAGCCTCTTTTAATTTCATGGCTGCAGTCACCATCTGCAGTGATTTTGGAGCCCCCAAAATAAAGTCTCTCACTGTTTCCATTGTTTCCCCATCTATTTGCCATAAAGTGATGGGACTGGATGGCATGATCTTCGTTTCTTGAATGTTGAGTTTTAAGCCAGCTTTTTCATGCTCCTCTTTCACTTTCTTCAAGAGACTCTTTAGTTCCTCTTTGCTTTCTGCCATAAGGGTGATGTTTATCTACATATCTGAGGTTATTGATATTTCTTCTGTCAGTCTTGATTCCAGCTTGTGCTTCATCCAGTCCAGCATTTTGCATGTTGTACTCTGCATATAATTTAAATAAGCAGGGTGACAGTATATAGCCTTGACATTCTCCTTTCCCAATTTGGAACCAGTCCGTTGTTCCATGATCGGTTATAACTGTTGCTTCTTGTCCTGCATACAGATTTCTCAAGAAGAAGGTAAGGTAATCTGGTATTCCCATCTCTTGAAGAAGTTTCCACAGTTTGTTATGATCCACACAATCAAAGGCTTTAGCATAGTCAATGAAACAGAAGTAGACGTTTTTCTGGAATTCTTTTGCTTTTTCTGTGTTCCAACAGATGTGGGCAATTTGATCTTTGGTTCTGTGTTTTGCATCAACCTAACAACATGTATAACTTACTGTCTTTTTCCACTATGATTATCATTTGTGAGATTGAATGTGTCCTTTTGTGTAAATTTTGATGACTGGATACATTGGATAGATTATGTGTAAACTCTAAGATCTCATGAGGAAACTTGGCTTGTCCAAGGTGACATGCTGGTGGGTGACAAGACAGTACTAATGTATTTTATTTTCCATTTGAGTGTCCTCTTTGATGGATCACACCATAGCCATTTATCAGTATGTTGACACCTTAGAACAGCATTAATACATTTCTTTTTCCTGTACCACAGATCACATCAACATCATAATATAACTTGTTTCTGATTATAAAAATTAACACTTGGAAAATAAGAAAGAAGAAAATGTAAAACCCAGGTTATTATATTCCTCTCATGGAAATAACCACTTATATTTATTGTGTTACCTCTTGATTTCTTTTTTCTCACTGTAGAACTCTTTTCACTTACCATGGCATATGGCTGTTTTCCCTATGCCCATCTTACCACTTTTCTTTTCTTTTTTTTTTTTCCTTTTTTTAAAAAATTTAAATGTATTTATTTTAATTGGAGGCTAATTACTTTACAGTATTGTATTGGTTTTGCCATACATCAACATGAATCCACCACGGATGTACACTTTTCTTACATTTTAGAATATATGTATAATAAAGCAGCAGCTTAAGAACGATAAACTAACTTCCTACAGAAATGTGAAGATGCTTTCAACTGTATCTTTTACAACTAAAGAGTTCACATACAAAAAAACAGGCGTTGGTCCTACTCATGGTTTTCTTAGAGAGGATACAATGCTTATGGTGTCCTCAGTGTGACATCGTGGGGAGACAGCAGGCTCTGAAATCAGGCCTGCATGAGTGAATCCTGGTCCCATCACCCACTAGCTGTGTGATGTTGGACCATCACTTAAACTCTCTGACCTTTGGTTTCCTCAACTTTAATGGGTCTGCCTTTCAGGGCTGCTATAGGTTAGAGACAACAACCAACAAGAGAGTGCCTGGCCCTCTGAATGGGTAGGCACAGGTGAGACGGCACTCAGAAGCAATCTAAGGCTTAAAACCTGTCCAAATTAGGCATAAATATAGAGAGCACTTTCTCACCATAAGCTAACTCTGTTCTAAAACAATTTATTTGTGTGATTCACCATTTCCCTTTACTCCTGCAAATATAATTACTGGCAAAAGAGGAGTGGAAAATGATGAAAAGTGAAAGTGGCATGAAGATGATCTCTGATTGGCAGGAGCCTTAACTCTGAGCTACAGCAGCCCTGGTCCAAGTGGCAGTTTTCCCTTCATCTTGGGACATCCTTACAGGATGAGCCGGGTTAAGTTTTGCAGATTAGTCCCCAAGGGACATTCCTGCTCCAAGGCAGTTACTTGTTGAGGCAAGATCCAATTTAGAGAAAGCAAAGACCCTTTCAAGAAACTTAAAAAAAATTCAGGATAAAAATAGCTTTGCTGCTGCTGCTAAGTCGCTTCAGTCGTGTCCAACTCTGTGTGACCCCAGAGATGGCAGCCCACCAGGCTCCCCCGCCCCTAGGATTCTCCAGGCAAGAATACTGGAGTGGGTTGCCATTTCCTTCTCCAATGCATGAAAGTGAAAAGTGAAAGGGAAGTCACTCAGTCGTGTCCAACTCTCAGCGACCTCATGGACTGCAGCCCACCAGGCTTCTCTGTCCATGGGAGTTTCCAGGCAAGAGTACTGGAGTGGGGTGCCATTGCCTTCCCCTGTCTTCTCCTCTAGCCAGGTGCAAAGTGTCACCAGATCCTGCCTGATGAAAAACTGCTGAATTAAACAGAAATGTCATGGATTTACAAAAAGGAACTGAAATACCCACACTTGGCAAAAACCTGTTTATAGTACAGGAGTAGCTCTTTAATACTATGATTAAACAAGGTAATGGCTATTTTCTCCTATCTCCTGTGCGGATAGCAAGTTTCAAAAAGCTATCACCACAAGAACTGTAGAAAGCTAATCCTGGCTTAGAAACAGAAGTAACACAGCCCTGTGACAACAATGGACTAAGAACAGTCAAAATTTAGAAAATTATAAAAACATTGCTTTCTATAAAAATGATTCCCTTTTAAATATCTGTTTACTGTATATACTTTAAGGTCCCCACTATCACTACCCCTCAAAAAAAAAAAAAGGGTCAAAACCTCTAAACACTTTCTACCAAAGGACCCACTGGTTTATTCATTCAACTAACACAGATGGAAGGCTCATAATGTGTGAGGCACTAGGGTCTCAAAGAGCAGACAGATTTTCCCCTGCCCCAAGGACATTTCTGTCTCTCAGAGCGGGAGGCGGGCACATCACCAACCACAACACAACAATGAAAAGCAGGCGCCACTGCTTCCTTTCAACTCAAGAATAAAACGACCTATTGTGGGTGATGGGCCAGGGGGTATAGATTCTAAAAACTTAAGTTGTTTATTGAATATACAATAAAAGTGAAAAATTGCTATTGCTTTTAGCCAGCAAAAAGTCAATACCTAGGTGTGTCTGAGGAAAAACAACACTAATCTTTATTTCCACACTAGCTGCAGAATTAGAGAAATCCATAGGCCGTGGTTTCCATGTCTGATTTAGGATCAATCCAAGATGTAGACACATCCCAGATAAGAATACAAGGAGGGTGGTGGTGAAGTGTTGTAATAGGTACAAGTGTGGAGTGAAGCAAGTAGTTAATTCTCGTAAGGGAAAAAGGAGGATGTCCCCAAGGAAGTGATACCTAAGTGGATCTTGCAGGGTGAACAGAAGTTCACCAGGAAAGATAACAACCTTCCAGGTTCAGAAGACTGTATGAGCAAGACACAGGATGTGTAGTATAAATCAGTTCAGGGAATGAAAAGGAACAGTGTGGTTTATGGAGCCTAAGGAGGGTGGAGGAGAGGTTGAGCTGCAAGCCACTGCATTAGTATGACATTGGGGTTTTACCAGAGACAGCAAGATTTTTATTTCCTGTGAAATATGGGAATGTTATATGATTAGTAAAAGTGGAAAGAATAACACAGCCATTAAACATAAAATCGTAATTTTTAAAACACAGAAAAGGCACTCAGCTTGCTGAAACAGCCATTTTTAGGAAAGTGGACAGTGTTGTATTCCAGTCCTGCTAGTAGACAGATGCTTCAGAGAAGAGTTAACTCCCCACCACACATCAACAATGCATCAGCCTAATAACCTGTGGACCATATAGCTAAACCATCTGCTGTGACTTGTCACATAAAGTGTTAACCCTGTATGCCCTCAACCACTGATGCTCTTTCAACTTCCAGAATTCACCATTGATTTCGTTAAAGGTGCCTTTACAGAGAGAGGTTTAGAGAAAGGCAAATACATACATACATATATATATATATATATATATGTATGTGATGTATGTGTGTGTGTGTATATAAAGAGAAATATATTTATTTAATATACACATACGTTTCTCTTTAAAAATTAAGACAGTGATAAGAGACACTTTGGTTAGGGGCTCAGGCAGGAAATACTTGAGTAAATAGAAGAGTTGATAAGAGTAAGACTCGCACTCTTGTTACTGTGTTGTTTTCTCCTAATGCTTTCCTGATTTTCCCTTTGCTTAAGCACTAGATGGGGGTCCCAGATTCAAGGACTATAGAGAACACCTTCTGATTCTGAAGTTAGGAAACCAGGATCCAGAGCCAGCCATAGTATTTTCTAAACATCTGCCTCATTTCAGACAAGTCTCTCTGCTTTTCTAGCCCTCAGCTCCCTCACGTTGCTGTGAGAGGAATTTCGAGCAGGTTCCACAGGGAGTAGCAAAGCTGCCCCATGGGCCTCTGTGGCAGATGAAGTGAGCCTCCTGCCGACCTTTCCCCTTCCAACAGAGCAGCTTTGCTCTTGTTTGCATTACGAACAGGGCTTTTACAAGCTTTTTTAATAAAAGGATTCTGTCACGTTTTAAGTATTTGAAAAAAGCAGAACTAGATATTTCATAAGGCATATCCAGGTCAGAAACAATTTCTACATCTGGAGGATGGGATAACAATTGTTCCACGTCATAGCATCTGGGGGTTGAACAAGATACTGCATGTGAGACAGCACATAGAACAAAGGAAGCATTCAGTGTGTTATATTAGCACCCCCTGCATAGATCCCTCACAAATAAGACTGCATTTCATATGACTCTTCACCTTTGAGTATGAGATGTTGACCTGAAAAAAATTGCCTTATTCATTTGTTTTATATCAGAAGCACTAGAAGAATGCCTTGTTCATGTTCTCTGAATTTTTAGTATAACCGTTTTATTTCTGTTTCTTGTACATTGCTCTTTCTCTCCCACAGCAGAAAGTTTTCTCCTTATATCAGATTTTTGAAATACTTCTGGCTGAATGGAATGACGAAGTTGCACAAATCTGTGTGTTTCAGGCTCTCCAGCTTGTGGGAAAATGACCTCAGTGTACACTCCCTCACCCTGCCCTCTACAACCTGCCTGGAGCTGCTGTTGATACTGTCGAAGAGTAATGCCACACTGCCTCCATCCCTCCGCTGTATGAATTCTTTCCAGGTAAGGACTGGTTCCTTGAGAGTGTCATTTCTCAGTTTGACTTGTCATTGTGTTTTAAGGATCCTGACTTTCATAGGAACAGCCCATGGAAAGGTACATTTTCACATGATCATAAACATAATGCAAGTATTGCCTTTTCTGACTCATTCTAAGTAAATGGACAAATGGAACCTCAAAACTGATAAGGTAATTGTCGAGTAGTGGCCAAACCCATATCTCCCTAACCCCAGGATTGGTTCTCTTTATCTCTGTCTTTCCTGCCTCCAAGAGAAAAGGCAAGAACATTCAGCAAAGACACTTGTGAATGCTACTTCCCTTTTCCCAGCTTTTCCTAGAACAAGGATTTTCAGCCATCATTAGTGTCATCTGCTTTTAGCTTACAGTCACATTGCTGAATGGAGGATTAACAGTGATCATGTTCTACCCACTCTCTTTTCCTCTGTCCCAGTCCTTCCCTCCTCTGAGATTTATCTGTGCTCCTGGTATTGGATGTGGTCAAACAACATCACATGTAGACTGACCACTAGGAAGACCCCCTCCCTGGTAGTCAGCTAGTTGTCACCAAGGTGGCATATGAGAATTCAGATGTTGACTAGTCACTTCAGGTGTGACCCTGTAGCTACCAAATGTTATTGAGCTTATGTCTAACTCTCAGCAATGGAAAAATATTCCCAAGCCCTCTACTGCTGGTGAGCAGGCCACATGCATTGCTGAGAAATGAGTGAATCTGAGTGGTTGTTTGTACTTGTGAAGAGTTGCTGATGGCCTAAGATAACTTCCGAATCAGAGGATATTGTTTGGTGCATCTCTGTGTTAAAACAAGATGTGGGTTTTCCTGTGAATTACAGCTCAGGAATTTAGTTAAAAATAGTAATAACTGTTCCATAATAATTTGCAACTGTATTCTCCTGGAATTCTGTTACATTGATTGTCTTTGTGATTGTCTTTCTGATAACACATTCCAGACTTTGGCTGTGGCATACCTGTTTGTATTTATCATTACTCAACTGTTACTTCCAAGTTCTTGGATTCAAGGACTATAGAGAACAGATTCTGATTTTGTAGGAGAGGAAACTGAGATACAGAGAGATGGAGTCAGTTGGCCAGAGAACAGCCAGCATGTTAGAGACAGAGCTGGACTTGCCAGGCTTGTGCTGTGATAACCAAGTGGTCTCATCTACCTTGGAATGTCCACTATACCCCTTGAAGTGTTAGTCACTCGGTCGTGTTTGACTCTTTGTGACCCCATGGACTGTAGCCTGCCAGGCTCCTCTGTCCATGGGAATCTCTAGGCAAGAATACTGGAGTGGGTTGCCGTTCCCTTCTCCAGGGGATCTTCCTGACCCAGGGATCAAACTGGGGTTTCCTGCATTGCATGCAGATTCTTTACCGACTGAGCCACCAGGGAAGACCTAATTATGTACTAATTTATGTATAATTTATGTACACCCCTTTTATGTACTGATGTACTAATTTATAATTAATTAGTACTAATTTATAATTATTTATTTGTCTACTTCCCTGTGGGGTTTCCCAGGTGGTGCTAGTGGTAAAGAATCCGCCTGCCAATGCAGGAGACTTAAGAGATGTGGGTCCCATCCCTGGGTTGGGAAGATCCCCTGGAGAAGAAAATGGCAACCCACACCAATATTCTTGCATAGAGAATCCCATGGACAGAGGAGCCTGGTGGGCTACAGTCCATGGGGTCACAGAGTCAGACAAGACTGAAGCAACTTAGCACACGTGCACACATACTGCCCTGAACCGGAACTGATTTGAAATTCTATGTATCAATCCATATTTCTTCTAAGTCTTGCTCCTTGGATTGAACACTGAATAACATAGAAGTTTGCCCGCAAACTTTTATGGGAGATGCAAGGAACTTAATAGTGGTTATCTTTGGGGAGCGAGGCTGAAGACAATTATGTTTTATTTCACTCCCTCCTACACTGTTGGTTGTTTTTATATGACAGGTGAGTGGGGAGCAAAAGAAATGACTCGGACTTGAAGGATTTTATAGCCTATTGGGGAGATAGAACAGTCATCCATGGGTGATATAAATTGAGAGTCGTTTTATTACAAAGTATCCTCCACACAAGTCTTAAAGAGATTAAAGGTAAAAGAGTAATCTAAGCCAGGCATGGGGGATTTGAGAGGAGGCCCAATTGTATATCTTCTACAGGAGATGGAGGAAACCCAGCTCCCTTCGAGGATCTCACTTTGAGCACACATACACACACAGGCACAAAAGCCTGGCCCACCCTAGGTACCATCAGCGTTTGCTCCTGGCACCTCTCATCACAGGAGCTCTCACCGTCAGGATGTTAATTACTGACTGCCCCCTTGTTAGTGACTGATTTCAGTCCATTTGCCAAATATGATTGTCAGGAGCACACATGCTTTGCCAGTTTCAGTGGTATAGATAAGCTAGGCACAGGTTCGTGAACAGTGTCTGCTAAAGAGATGTTGTCCCTGCTGCTACCCCTGGAAAGACTCACCAGGAACACTGCAGGAATCAACTTCCCCATGCAGGTCTTCACTCCAAGATACAGGATCAGTGAACAGGGTAGGATGTCTGTCAAGATTAGAAAGGGATGCTCTGCTTTTGCATCTTTGAAACACCTACCTCATCATTTATTACAATGGCAAGGAATGGGGCTGTTAATGTTGCCTGCATTGATCTTTTCAATTGGAAACTCACTTTAGTACACTTTTTTTTTAAAGGCCTGTATTGGCAAGAGCTATAAAGTAGTAGGATGACACTTGTTAAAGATACCATCGTTACATTTTCAGTTCTCTAACTTTCTAGGCCGAGTAAGTTACTGTGAGCAATCCTGCTTTTTCTGTAAAAATGTTTTTCATTCAGACTGCGATGCTGCCTGAGCTCTTATCACTAGCAAATCCCAGAAGGACTGACTTATTAATTAGAGCTAATAATGTATCTGAAATTCTAACTTCTTAAGTTCTTAAATTGCAGTGTAATTCCCAGCCTAACAGGGATATCATTGGGTAGTTTTGTTATAATTTTCACTTCAGCCCTGGTCCAGTATCTTAATATCCCTGGTATGATGATGAGCAAACAGAATGTAGAATTTCGTTGAGAATCACTGATGTATTGCTAAGCACATACTATAGTTGTATTGTTTGGGAACACATGCCCCAAGAAGAAGGATGGATTTACCATGTCACTCCCTGCTTACAGTTGATTCCTATCACAATGAGAACAAAATTCAGGCTCCTTAATCTAGACCTCTATGGGCCGGCAACATCTGTCCCCAGTCTCATCTACTCACTCCCTCTCACTCTGTTCCAGCTGCACTGGCCTTATTTCCTACTCCCTTTCCTGATCTGGTCCTGGTCTCTGAGTGTGCACTGGCTGTTCTCTGTGCTTGCAGGAGAACACTCTGGACAAGACCTTTGCAAGGCTGGGTCCTCTTGTTTTTCAGATCTCACTTCATCTGTCAGTCTCTCCCATCAGGAAGCTTCCATAAGCATCTTTTCCTTCTCTGTCAGAGGGCAGACAGAATGAAAACCACAATCACAGAAAACTATCCAACTGATCACATGGACCGCAGCCTTGTCTAACTCAGTAAAACTATAAGCCATGCTGTGTAGGGCCACCCAAGATGGACGGTTCATGATGGAGAGTTCTCACAAAACGTGGTCCATTGGAGAAGGGAATGGCAAACCACTTCGGTATTCTTGCCTTGAGAACCCCATGAACAGTAAGAAAAGGCAAAAAGATAAAACACTGAAAGATGACCTCCCCAGGTCAGTAGGTACCCAATATGCTACTAGAATTCAGTGGAGAAATAACTCCAGACAGAATGAAGAGACAGAGCCAAAGCAGAAACAGCAACCAGTTGTGGATGTGACTGGTGATGGAAGTAAAGTCCGACGCTGTAAAGAGCAATATGGCTTAGGAACCTGGAATATTAGGTCCATGAATCAAGGTACATTGGAAGTGGTCAAACAGGAGATGGCAAGAGTGAACATAGACATTTTAGGAATCAGTGAACTAAAATGGATTAGAATGGGTGAATTTAACTCAGATGACCATTATGTCTACTACTGTGGGCAAGAACCCCTTAGAAGAAATGGAGTAGCCATCATGGTCAATGAAAGAGTCCAAAATGCAATAGTTGAGTGCAGTCTCAAACACGACAGAATGATCTCTGTTCGTTTCCAAGGCAAACCATTCAATATCACAATAATCCAAGTCTATGCCCCGACCAGTAATATTGAAGAAGCTGAAGTTGAACAGTTCTATGAAGACCTACAAGACCTTCTAGAACTAACACCCAAAAAAGATGTCCCTTTCATTATAGGGGACTGGAATGCAAAAGTGGGAAGTCAAGAGCTACTTGGAGTAACAGGCAACTTTGGCCTTGGAGTACAAAACAAAGCTGGGCAAGGTTAACAGAGTTTTGCCAAGAGAATGCACTGCTCATAGCAAACACCCTCTTCCAACAACACAAGAGAAGACTCTACACATGGACATCACCAGATGGTCAACACCGAAATCAGATTGATTACATTCTTTGCAGCCAGAGATGGAGAAACTCTATATAGTCAGCAAAAACAAGACCAGGAGCGGACTCAGATCATGTGTGGTTCAGATCATGAACTCCTTGTTGCCAAATATTGGCAACAAGTCAGTTTAAGTCAAATATTGACTTAAATTGAAGAAAGTCAATTTAAATTGAAAGAACAAGTCAATTTAAGTCAAATATTGACTTAAATTGAAGAAAGTAAGGAAAACCACCAGATCATTCAGGTATGACCTAAATCAAATCCCTTACGATTATACAATAGAAATGACAAATAGATTCAAGAGATTAGATCTGATAGAGTGCTTGAAGAACTGTGGACAGAGGTTCATGGCATTGTACAGGAAGCAGTGATCAAGACCATCCCCAAGAAAAAGAAATGCAAAAAGGCAAAATGGTTGTCTGATGAGGCCTTACAAATAGCTGAGAAGATAAGCTAAATGCAAAGGAGAAAAGGAAAGATATACCCATTTGAATGCAGAGTTTCAAAAGATAGCAAGGAGAGATAAGAAAGCCGTCCTCAGAGATCAAAGCAAAGAAACAGAAGAAAACAATAGAATGGGAAAGACTAGAGCTCTCGCCAAGAAAATTAGAGATACCAAGGGAACATTTCATGCAAAGATGGGCACAATAAAGGATAGAAATGGTATGGACCTAACAGAAGCAGAAGATATTAAGAAAACATGGCAAGAATACACAGAAGAACTATACAAAATAGATCTTCATGACCCATATAACCACAATGGTGTGATCACTCACCTAGAGCCACACATTCTGGAATGCGAAGTCCAGTGAGTCTTAGGAAATATCACTACGTACAAAGCTGGTGGAGGTGATGGAATTCCAGTTGAGCTATTTCAAATCCTAAAAGATGATGCTGTGAAAGTGCTGCACTCAGTATGCCAGCAAATTTGGAAAACTCAGCAGTGGCCACAGGACTGGAAAAGGTCAGTTTTCATTTCAGTCCCAAAGAAAGGCAATGCCAAAGAATGCTCAAACTACCATACAGTTGCACTCATCTCACATGCTAGCAAAGTAATGCCCAGAGTTCTCCAAGCAAGGCTTCAACAGTACGTGAACCGTGAACTTCCAGAAGTTCAAACTGGATTTAGAAAAGGCAGAGGAACCAGAGATCAAATTGCCAACATCCATTGGATCATTGAAAAAGCAAGAGAGTTCCAGAAAGACATCTACTTCTGCTTTATTGACTATGCTAAAGCCTTTGACTGTGTGGATCACAAGACACTGTGGAAAATTTTTCAAGAGATGGGAATATCAGACCACCTGACCTGCCTCCTGAGAAATCTATATGCAGGTGAACTGCATATGCAAGTAGAACTGTACATGCAAGTAGAACTGGACATGGAACAAACAACAGACTGGTTTAAAATCGGGAAAGGAATAAGTCAAGACTGCATTTTGTCACCCTACTTATTTAACTTATATGCAGTGTACATCATGCAAAATGCCGGGCTGGATGAAGCACAAGCTGGAATTGAGATTGCTGGGAGAAATATCAATAACCTCAGATTTGCAGGTGACACCACTCTTATGGCAGAAAGTGAAATAGAACTAAAGAGCCTCTTGATGAAAGTGAAAGAGGAGAGTGGAAAAAGTTGGCTTAAAATTCAACATTCAGAAAACAAAGAACGTGACATCTGGTCCCACCACTTCAGATAGATGAGGCAAATAGATGTGGAAACAGTGGCTGACTTTATTTTTGGGGGCTCCAAAATCACTGCAGATGATGACTGCAGCCATGAAATCAAAAGATGTTAGCTCCTTGGAAGAAAAGCTATGATCCACCTAGACAGCATATTAAAAAGCAGAGACGTTACTTTGTTGACAAAGGTTCATCTAGTCAATGCTATGCTTTTCCAGTAGTCATGTATGGATGTGAGAGTTGGACCATAAGGAAAGCTGAGCACAGAAGAATTTATGCTTTTGAACTGTGGTGTTGGAGAAGACTCTTGAGAGTCCCTTGGACTGCAAGGAAATCCAACCAGTCAACCCTAAAGGAAATCATTGGATATTCATTGGAAAGACTGATGGTGAAGCCTAAACTCCAATCCTTTGGCCAGCTGATGTGAAGAACTGACTCACTGGAAAAGACCCTGATGCTGGGAAAGATTGAAGGTGGGAGGAGAATGAGATGACGGAGGGTAAGATGGATGGCATCACTGCCTCAATGGACATGAGTTTGAGTGTTTTCCTCTACTAAAATATGTGTCGATGGGAACAGGGAGAATGTTTCGGCTCATCATTGCATCAACAGAACTTAGAAGTTTGCTTGCATGTAGGAATCATTCAATAAATATTGGTTGGCTTGCTAGAGATGGATAGATGGATTCACAAGTAAAATTCAAAGTGGTGTAGCCATCTGACATTCTAGAAAATTCCAAAAGACTAAACTAGGAGAAAGCAGAGGTGTGGACAGGACACCCTCGGGGCAGAAGCAGCAGCTTTTCCCCTGCTGGGACAGGGTGGACTCCAGAGATAAGGTCCAAATTTGAGATAGGTCAACAAGATTGAGCACAGATGAGTATCTGAAATTACAGCCTGGAGCTCTGTACAAATGAGGAAGATTCGAAGAAGAGTTCGGCCCTTGGGAGGAGCACGCAGTATCTGAGATAAGCAGAGTAGGTGACCAGTGGACATGTCCAGGCACCTTCTGGGCCCTGGAGACCACAAGAGGGGAAAAATTGGAGTGATACTTTGGTGCAGAAACTGAGGCTGAGGGGGCTGAAGCGACTGTGGAGCAGGTAGGTGGCAGCTGCTGCCACTGTAACTGCTGTCAGTTTGATTCCCTGCTGAGCGTTTCGGAGCTCTGCGGGGAGGTGACAGAATGTAGTTTCCACATTCATCTTGCAGAGCTGCAACTGGTTCCTTAACCTGAAGTCTTACCATGGCAACTTAAAATTTGAACGAGGTCTCTGGAAGGTACCCAGGTTGGATCCAGGACTGAGAAGGGGACGTTGGGTTTAATGGTTCTGTGCCTCTTTTTTAGAATCTTGGGCTATTGTAGCTGGAAGGATCAACTAGTCCAAAGACCTTATTTTTATAAATAAAAAACAGGAAGGGGAAGTCGACATTGGAGACTGAAACTCTGATTCCTCTGCTAGACTTTTTGTGCTACAAGTGATTTTACCTATTCTGTTTCCCTATCCCATGGGACACAAGTTGCTTAGGATATAAGTAAGTGTCTTAGAAAACAGATAGTTAATCATCAGATAGCTAATATTTATTCAGTGCTTTCTGTATTCTAGACCCTGTTCTCAGCGATCTGTACTTTTTAGCTCATTTAATTTTCATGAAAAACACCATGAGGAAGATGTATTATTATTCCCATTTTACAGGCACGAAAACTGAGCCAGAGAGATTAACTTTCCCACGCTTATACAGCTGGTGAGTGGAAGAACATATGGTTCAAAGCCTGGCTGTAGACACCCATACCTCCCATTCTTAACTGCCAGATAATGTTGCCTGTTAAAAGAAGTTTGGTTAAATAAAATTAGATTTTGTTTTTCTTAACTTCAAGGTTTTTCAGGGCCTTTTCATGTGTATAAGGGGCAATATGACCCTTCTAGCTGAAGAATGTAGAAAATATTTTTGAAATGTGATACCAGGAAGACTGTCCAGAGCATTTCATAGGATTAATGCTCTCAAAACACAAATGAGGAAACAGTGTCCTGCCCAATCTTGAAAGATTTGGATGACCATGATGCACACAGCACTCACATGTGCTTCAGAGACTTGTTTATCTCTGAAAGAAGTAGTGCTGCATATTTAGCAATGGATTGTAATAAGGTGAATGTCTCTCCCTTTAGTTGACTAGGTGGCTCTCCTCCTGGTCAGGGCCACCTTGCTCAGAAAGACAGAAATAAGATGTTCCTTCAGCACCTGACAGGGCACACAGGACCAGTTCAGACCCCCTGCAGGCCCCTGGCTGAGCATTGCTTTGTGGGTCTGCAACCTGCTGCCCACTCTAGTCAGCATTGCCGGGTATTGGAGGGAGCCATCTAGCTGAAGCTTCCCAAGTAATTCAGTGGTAAAAGAACCTGCCTGCCAATGCAGGAGATATGGGTTCAATCCTTGGGTTGGGAAGATCCCTTAGAGGAGGAAATGGCAACCCACTCCAGTATTCTTGCCTAAAAAGTCCCATGGAGGGAGGAGCCTGGCAGGCTACAGTCCATGGGGTCACAAAGAGTCAGACATGACTGAGAGACTGAGTGCACACATCTGGCTAAACTGTCTCTCTCCTAACTGATGGGTTGACTCACACTGAGAATTCCCAAGGGGAGTCTATTGAAAGCTTATACCCAACTGAGATGGCAGGACTGTTCCATGGCCTTGAGTGCCAAGTTGGAGAAACCCCTTCTCTTCACTCTAGCATCTGACCTCTAACTCCAGCTCTACCCACTGCTCCAGACCATCTAATCTGTGTGAATGAGCTTTTAAAGGGTTTAGCTCTCCAGAATTGAGGCTTCTTTTTCTTCCTCAGATAAATTGCTGTATTCTACAATAATTTCAAGTATTTTCACAAACATTATCCTTTTTAAAATCCTCAAAACAACTCCGATATCAAGGAGGCAGAAGGTAAGCAGGATGGGCAAGATCATGACAGCATGTAAATGCAGGGCTGTGTTTCACACCTAGGTCTTCTGGTTCTGAAGCTATTATGTATTCCATCCCATGGCAGTTACATCAGAGAAAGTAGCAAATGGTCCCCTTTAATGGTCTGGGGTCTTCTACATCTTATTTTTACCATATGGCAGCAACAGTATCTTTTATTAATATCATCCTTTAGAGAACCACAGACTTCAGCTATGGGAGTATTCTGAGCTGTATGGATCCTGGCAAATACATTGAACTTCATGAAACTATAGTTTTATGTATATACTATATGGTTGCATAAGACAATGAAATTATGTAGAAGAGAAGAAACAAAATAGCTTTTAATAGAGTGTGTCTGTTACCACTTGATAGGCTTGGTCAAGGGTGTTTCCTCAGCTCTTGATGGGTTTGAAATCATACACTCTCAATTGGAGAAAGGTGAAGCTAATGAAGCACCTTAACCAAGGGTCTCATAAACTATTCCAGAGCAGGAAATTCTCAGTTCATTATATTACTTGTATGTAGTTTGGTTTTAACTTTAAGAAACCCAATGATACTTAAATGTCACCCTTTCCATAATATAAAAACCATATACAGTTGACCCTTGAAAAATGTGGGATTGATCCACACAATTTCTCTTATACATAGTATATTTCAGTGGTAAATACCACAGCACTATGCAGTCTGAGGTTGGTCAAATGCACTGATGGGAAGAGGAACTGTGAATACAGAGGGCCAGCTGTAAGTTATACACAAATTAACCCCCACATTCTTCAAGGGTTGACTTTATTCAACTTCTCAACTGTTCAGAAATTAATAATTTTACATTACCATCTGGCTACTTTTTCAGTACCTGTTTTAATATCTATATCAGAACAGAGGAGGAAAACAAAATAACACATAAAAATTTGGTTTAGTATGGAAGTTTGAAGTTGTGATTTAAACTTAGGAACTTTTTTTAGATATATGCAGTCTCCAAGGACTCCAACAAATGGGTAGGCAGAGGCCCGAGAACTTTACAGATGAGTTGCAACAAAGGGGCTACCAAGAAGAGAAAAGTTTCTGACTCTATACTGCTTTCTTCTTGTCTGCTTTAGACACTGCACGACATAAATGGCCTTGTCTGTCATATGCCATGTTCACATCTAGGTAAATTATAGCTATTAATATCGTTTAAGGTAATGTTTTATTAAATGATTATAAAAAAGATAATCACCTTGATGATTAAAAAAGAAATTGGAAAATGCCAAAAAATGTAAATGGAATTAAAATCACCGGGCATCAGCAGTACTGACAAGGTAATTCTTGTTAATGTCTCTGTCTCTATATATATCTCTTTATATACATAGAGAAAATATATTTTAGCATAAAGTTGGCCTCACTGGAGATGCTGGGACTCTGTTACTGGCAGTATTCTGCTTTTTCCTCTGTCATCACTGGCATGAAGACAGCCTTCCTGGTGACTGTCAAGGACTTTCAGGGGCTTTATAAACAACGGTCCTGTCATTAGGTAGGAATGGAGGGGAGGGAGGCTGGAAGCCACTCCAGATATCCAGAGGTTGCTGCAGATGGAGTCAGGAGGCAGGCAGACCCTCATCAAGACGGCAGCCACTTGCTGGATGAAAGTTCCTCTGGGGATCCTCGTGCACATCCCAGAGATTCGAGAGGGTTCAGCTTGGCACCCTCAGGTCCCGAGGTGTGACCATCTTTCTTTCCTGCTGACATTTTTCTCCTCAGTGGGCAGAGATAATCCCGAGTTGAGTGTCACTTGTTATATTTAAAGAATCCAGGCTCAAAGGTAGTGATTACTGCTCTGGCTATTTTCAATCTGTCTCCTTAAAACGGTCTTCTGAGAAGTGCCTCAGCAATTTGGATGCAGAAAGGATGTTGCCTTATCCTTCCTTTCTGCCCCTCAGGGCATGCTGTGGTTTGGGGAAATAAGCAGGAATCCTTAGATTGATACAGTTCTTTAATTTGAATGCTGCTTCCTCCATCTCCTCTCATACTGGCTGTTTGGCCACATTCTAGAGAAAACATGGAGGGGCCCAGCAGGAGCCTGGAGGCTTCCCTTGGGGTCAGCCAGCCCACGGGTCTTCCAGCTGCTATGATGAGTCTTTCAGGCAGCTGCTGCCTGCACCGGTATCTCCTGCCACACACCCTGCTCCTCAGAAATTTCTGTCCCTTCGAAAGAGTTGGATTTGTAGGCAAAGTGGGATAGTGTCTGGGCCTCCCATAGTCTAACCTCGTGACCTGTACTCCAAGAAGCTGCCACTTGGTAGGGGAGCCTGGTGGGGCCCGGTACCCTGACTTGGGCATTATTGACAGAAGTGTAGCCCAGAAAGTCAGTCACTCTGTCTCTTGTTTGCAGTAACTACCCACCTCCCCTGTGACTTTGAAGGGAAAAATACATCCTGATGATAGAAAAATTTGATATGTTTTTCATTAGCAGAGCAATACTTGTTTGCAGTTTTAGCATAAAAATATAGAAATCTTCAAATTAAACCAGTTCAGTCCTTCAGGGCCTGGCTGGGGGATAAGACCTGGCAGGGCTTGGGAGCCTCTGATTGGAGGGCACTCACTGTCTTGGGCTGAGTCTCTCTGAAGTGGGCGTGGGGAGGCCTGGAGGGCAGATGGAGTTCAACTAATTCTCCGATGAAGGGATTATGAATGGTTTTGGTTCTAAAGAAGCTGCTTCCAGCTGAAGAAGCTGAAGTCGAATGCCTCTATGAAGACCTACATGACCTTCTAGAACTAACACCCCAAAAAGATGTCCTTTTCATTACAGGGGACTGGAATGTAAAAGTAGGAAGTCAAGAAATACCTGGAGTAACAGGCAAATTTGGCCTTGGAGTACAGAATGAAGCAGGGCAAAGGCTAACAGAGTTTTGCCAAGAGAACACACTGGTCATAGCAAACACCCTTTTCCAACAAGACAAGACTCTACACATGAACATCACCAGATGGTCAATACCGAAATCAGAATGATTATATTCTTTGCAGCTAAAGATGGAGAAGCTCTATACAGTCAGCAAAAACAAGACTGGGAACTGATTGTGGCTCAGATCATGCACTCCTTATTGCCAAATTCAGACTTAAATTGAAAAAAGTAGGGAAAACCACCAGACCATTCAGGGATGACCTAAATCAAATCCCTTACGATTATACAGTGGAAGTGAGAAATAGATTTAAGAGACTACATCTGATAGAGTGCCTGAAGAACTATGAATGGAGGTTCATGACATTGTACAGGAGGTGGTGATCAAGACCATCCCCAAGAAAAAGAAATGCCAAAAGGCAAAATGGTTGTCTGAGGAGGCCTTACAAATAGCTGAGAAAAGAAGAGAAGCTAAATGCAAAGGAGAAAAGGAAAGATATACCCATTTGAATGCATAGTTCCAAAAAATAGCAAGGAGAGATAAGAAAGCCTAAGAGATCAATGCAAAGAAATAGAGGAAAACAATATAATGGGAAAGACTAGAGATCTCTTCAAGAAAATTAGAGATACCAAGGGAACATTTCATGCAAAGATGGGCTCAATAAAGGACAGAAATGGTATGGACCTAACAGAAGCAGAAGATATTAAGAATAGGTGGCAAGAATACACAGAAGAACTATAAACAGAAAAAATCTTCACGATGGTGTGATCACTCACCTAGAGTCAGACATTCTGGAATGTGAAGTCAAGTGAGCCTTAGGAAGCATCACTATGAACAAAGCTAGTGGAGGTGATGGAACTCCAGTTGAGCTATTTCAAATCCTAAAAGGTGATGCTGTGAAAGTGCTGCACTCAATATGCCAGCAAATTTGGAAAACTCAGCAGTGGCCACAGGACTGGAGATCAGTTTTCATTCCAATCCCAAAGAAAGGCAATGCCAAAGAATGCTCAGACTACCACACAATTGCACTCATTTCAAATGCTAGCAAAGTAATGCTCAAAATTCTCCAAGCCAGGCTTCAACAATATGTGAACTGTGAACTTCCAGATGTTCAAGCTGGATTTAGAAAAGGTAAAGGAACCAGAGATCAAATTGCCAACATCCATTGGATCATTGAAAAAGCAAGAGAGTTCCAGAGAAACATCTACTTCTGCTTTATTGACTACATCAAAGCCTTTGACTCTGTGGATCATAACAAACTGGAAAATTCTGAAAGAGATGGGAATACCGGACCACCTGACCTGCCTCCTGAGAAATCTGTATGCAGGTCAAGAAGGAACAGTTAGAACTGGACATGGAAAAACAGACTGGTTCCAAATCGGGAAAGGGGACTTCAAGGCTGCATATTGTCACCCTGTTTATTTAACTTATATGCAGAGTACATCATGAGAAATGCTGTACTGGATGAAGCACATGCTAGAATCAAGATTGCCAGGAGAAATATCAATAACCTCAGATATGCAGATGACACCACCCTTATGGCAGAAAGCAAAGAAGTAGTAAAGAGCCTCTTGATGAAAGTGAAAGAGGAGAGTGAAAAAGCTGGCTTAAAACTCAACATTCAGAAAACTAACATCGTGGCATCTGGTCCCATCACTTCATGGCAAATACATGGGGAAACAATGGAAACAGTGACAGACTATTTTTTGGGGCTCCAAAATCACTGGATGGTGACTGCAGCCATTAAATTAAAGGATGCTAGCTCCTTGGAAGAAAAGCTATTATCAACCTAGACAGCATATTAAAAAGCAGAGACATTACTTTGCCAACAAAGGTCCATCTAGTCAAAGCCATGGTTTTTCCAATAGTCAGGTATGGATGTGAGAGTTTGACTATAAAGAAAGCTGAGTGCCAAAGAACTGATGCTTTTGACCTGTGGTCTTGGAGAAGACTCTTGAGCGTCCCTTGGACATCAAGGAGATCCAACCAGTCCATACTAAAGGAAATCAACCCTGAATATTCATTGGAAGGACTGATGCTAAATCTCCAATACTTTGGCCACCTGATGTAAAGAACTGACTAATTTAAAAGACCCTGATGCTGGGAAAGATTGAAGGTGGGAGGAGAAGGGAACGACAGAGGATGAGATGGTTGGATGGCATCACCGACTCAATGGCCATGTGTTTGAGTAGACTCCACGAGTTGGTGATGGACAAGGAAGCCTGGCATGCTGCACTCCATGGGGTCGCAAAGAGTCAGACATGACTGAGTGACTGAACTATACTGAAGTGAACTAGTTCTAAAATGTCAGCGTCCATAGGAAGCTTGCTCACAATTCAGATTTCTTAGTGAGAGCCTCAGAGATTCTGGTTCAGTAACTTGAAGGAGATCCCGGCATCTGCATTGTAACAAACATCCAAAATGTCTCTGAAAAAGGCTTTCAAGAACCAAGATGAGAAACACTTAAGTATAATGGAATATATTCCCACTGAAGTGAGAAATGTACAGGAAGAAAACCTTTCTTTTTGATGAACACCTAGCTCAAATAGCTTATTTTACGCTTTCCTTCACTGTTTCTTTTTAATCTTCACATAACACAGCCCCTAACGAATGAAGTAAACTGAATCATAGTCATACAATTTGTAGTTTTCTGTTTTTCTATCTTTTTCTTCTGCCATGATAGTTCCCTTCTGCACTGAGATGCTTGGTAGAATCCAAGTGTCAGTTATCTCTGTGAGTTGTCCTTCTCCTCTGCCGTTTGTGAACCTAGAATCTTCCCTCGGTCTGGGCCATGTAACCCTGATAGCCTCTCCTGCTCATGGCAAGGCTGACTTCCTAGGACCCTGATGTTGGACACTCAGGGTCCAGTCTGAGATCTGCCACCACCTGGGTTTTGTGACCCTGACCTAGCCAGGTAACCTGGTTTCTGGGTTTTGGTTCTTTGTACTGTGAGGGTGTTGGGTTAAAAGACTAAGTTGCATTGAAAGTAGATGCACATAGAGTCATTTTGTCTGTTTCCTGCTGTTCCTAATGTATTCACCTAGACGGAACAATATAACTCATTGTTATATATATAAGTTATATATATACATATGTTGTTCCTTTAAGGGACTAGTTCCAAATAGGAAAAGGAGTACGTCAAGGCTGTATATTGTCACCCTGCTTATTTAACTTATATGCGGAGTACATCATGAGAAACGCTGGGCTGGATGAAGCACAAGCTGGAATCGAGATTGCCTGGAGAAATATCAATAACCTCAGATATGCAGATGATACCACCCTTATGGCAGAAAGTGAAGAGGAACTAAAAAGCTTCTTGATGAAGGTGAAAGAGGAGAGTGAAAAAGTTGGCTTAAAGCTCAACATTCAGAAAACGAAGATCATGGCATCTGGTCCCATCACTTCATGGCAAATAGTTGGGGAAACAGTGAAAACGGTGTCAGACTTTATTTTTCTGGGCTCCAAAATCACTGCGGATGGTGACTGCAGCCATGAAATTAAAAGACACTTATTCTTTGGAAGAAAAGTTATGACCAACCTAGATAGCATATTCAAAAGCAGAGACATTACTTTGCCAAAAAAGGTCCATCTAGTCAAGGCTATGGTTTTTCCAGTGGTCATGTATGGATATGAGAGTTGGACTGTGAAGAAAGCTGAGCGCCGAAGAATTGATGCTTTTGAATTATGGTGTTGGAGAAGGCTCTTGAGAGTCCTTGGACTGCAAGGAGACCAAACCAGTTAATCCTAAAGGAAATCAATCCTGAAGGATTGATGTTGAAGCTGAAGCTCCAATCCTTTGGCTATCTGATGTGAAGAACTGACTCATTGTCAAAGATCCTGGTGCTGAGAAGACTGAAGTCAGGAGAAGGGGACGACAGAGCTTGAGATGGTTGGATGGCATCACTGACTCGATGGACATGAGTTTGAGTGAACTCTGGGAATTGGTGATGGACAAGGAGGCCTGGCGTGCTGCGATTCATGGGGTAGCAAAGAGCAACTCAACTGAACTGAACTGAAAGGGACTAGGTTCTTATTTCTTTTGAACATATTGGAAATGTTTAACTGAAGGAAAGCACAAAGAAAACCACATAATGTAGTTGTTTTTTTTTTTTTTTTCTCCTCTCCAAGAGAATGGGGTCTCTTGTCACAGGACCTTCCTACCAACTACAAAGAAAGGTAAACAACGGGGTTAGGGTGCTGTCTGGCCCCCAGCTCTTACTGCCTGAGACACCCTGGCTTACCCCTTCATCTGAAGGTGGGCAAATGCAAAACACCATCCGGTAGACTGAGTATCAGAGAAGAGAAAGAGAGAGAAGCCTGGGATATTCTCTGCACAGCCTTTGATTTCTCTACTTCTCTCCTCTTTACCCTCCTTCAGGCTACTCCTCCTTTTGGTTTCAGCTTCTGTTTCTGACTCTGGATCCTGGTCCACACTGAAATGTCTGTGGCTTAGGAATTTTCCAGTGGTTTCGTCTTTGCATTATTTTACTTGTAAGTATGGTTACTCCAAGAAAATTTTCTGAAATGTGAGCTTCTCCCCTTGCCCAGAGCTATAAACAAAGGGTCTTAGTTCTTTGCCACCAAGCATGGCTGTGTTTAATCAGATGACTTCCTGGTCTTACTTCCTGAAGAGGAGGCTAAAGGTGTGTGTCGGGTTTTAGAAGCAGAGTGATAACGAGAGTGAAGTGAATATACTTGTTTCTTCCGTGGAGGAAGCCACTGTGTTGTTTGAAGGAGCTTTTTAGGCTTTAGGAGAAAACAGAACTGTGGGAGGGATGCCAGCCTTTAAGGAAATCATGAATCCGAAGGGAAAGTCTTCTGAGCCTCTGTTGAGAACCTACCTAGTAACCACTGGTTGCTCAGTAGAGAGAAAATTTAGAACAACAGGAGGTGTATGGGACCAGGCCGGAGGAATTGTGAGGAAAAACAATGAAGTGACTTTAGGATTCTTCTGGTTCTCGCTCTTGATGACCTTACCTATGATGTAATGAGGATAATTTCTGATATAGAGGTCGAAGATGGGTCTAAGTTCTCTTCTTGTGTGCTGTACCTGCAACCGGTGCAGAAGGCAACAAGTCACTTCCCTCTGAGATTCCAGGTTTCTCATCCCATCAGCTCAAAAATCCACTGATTCTAAGTGTCAGGAGTTGAAGGATTCACAGATCAGAGAGAGCTTGTGGATGAAGTTGCTCTAAAGAACACAGGCTAGTATCCAGCCCGAGACTGGCATCCCTCTTAGAGATCAGCACGTTGCTTCCTTCTAGTGACAAGTTGAGAATGACAGTCTCAGAGAAGTAATGACGCTGGGACAGCAGAGAGAGTCTTTCTGTAGTGTCAGCCTGGGCTTCACGCAGTGAGCATCAACAGTCAGTCTGTGATAATTTAAGGCAGTTTGATTAACATGTAACATACAAGAAGATGGCTGGTGTTTTGTCAGAAGCTATAATAAGAGAACACAAAGTAAATTAAAGAATTAGCCAAGTAGTGTTTAAATGCTGGTGCCTTTTCTTGTCTCTTTAGAGCTGAATGAAATTCTTTATAAGCAACAACATTTGTCGATAGTCCCAATATTTCTGATGCTGCCCCTATTGGCCTTATTATCTCCTTCTCATTACCTTCAATTTGACAACCATTTGCAGACCGGTTGTCATAAACATTTCAGAGATTGTCCATCTGAACCATCAGCTGCTTTTCAACACTTCAGAGTCCCCCAAATGTACTGATAATCTTAGCAGAAATCAGAGTATTGCAAACAGAAGACATGGTTCTCGGTATTTTATTTTAAATAAAGTAGTTAAACCAACTTGCATTACTGTGATTAATAATACAGTTGGATGCACATCTACCATCTTTGTGGAGGAAGTGTGGAGTGTGTGTTTTATGGTTGTCACGCTTGATCGTTTCTTTTTTTTTGTTTCTTGTTCTTTGTTGTCTTGAGAGTTTTCTCATCCGTTTCTAAAACATTTCCTTTGCTGGCCTGGAAGCAATAGCTTGCAGGTTTCCTCTTGTAGTGGTTGCTCTTAGAATTTTTAAACATATGAAGTGTTGTAGAGTAAAAGCAAAACTCTTCAGTATCTTTACCTTTTTCAAACAGGCGAGCACCTTATCGTATTCTAACTACTCATTTAGCACATTTCTTCCCCTTACCCCACATCTGCCCCGTTGTTATTATCTACTGTTGCACTTAAAAACAAATAAGTTGTCAATTTTAATTATTTTAATATTAATTGCATATATACACCTTAGTAACATACTTTTTGTTTTTTCTTTCCCTGATATTCCATATCCTTTGGTATTCCTTTAACAGACCTTCTCTCTGAAATGTTTTCATTCTCTTCTTGAATGATGGTACAGAATTCTGTATACCTTTTCAGTTTGAAGGTCTATCACACATTGCCTTCTGCCATCTCTTTCTGTTGATAAGACAGCCTTTGTAACATTATTGTCTGTTGCTCTGCGGATGGGGTCCATCTGTTTTCTCCTACTGGTCTGTAAGATTCTATCTTTATGCTTGATGTACTGTAACTTTAGAGTGGTGTCTTGGTGTGCATTTTTAAGAATGTATTCTACTCAGTATTCTGAGACTACTCCAAGTGAGGACTCCTGTCTTTAGTTCTGGAAAATCACTAGCCATTATATAAAATCTCTATGATCTCCCTCCCCCAGCCTATTTCCTTCTATTGACATCTTGTTAGACATATATTAGAGTCTTTCAGCGGAGAAGGCAATGGCACCCCACTCCAGTACTCTTCCCTGGAAAATCCCATGGATGGAGGAGCCTGGTGGGCTGCAGTCCATGGGGTCGCTAAGAGTCAGACACGACTGAGCGACTTCACTTTCACTTTTCACTTTCATGCATTGGAGAAGGAAATGGCAACCCACTCCAGTGTTCTTGCCTGGAGAATCCCAGGGACAGGGGAGCCTGGTGGGCTGCTGTCTATGGGGTCGCACAGAGTCGGACATGACTGAAGCAACTTAGCAGCAGCAGCAGAGTCTTTCAGTCTATTCTGCTTATCTCTTAAATGTTATTTCTTATGTGTGCATTCAGGATAAATTCCTTGCTACTAGGTTGTCCAGTTTATTCATTCTGGTGTCTTTCCCAACTAGAGTTTTAGTTCAGTTAATATTTTTTTTTATTTCCAGGGTATCAAGGTTTTTAAAACTGAGGTATAACCGAATATAACATTATGTTTCAGATATACAATATAGTGATTCAATATTTATATATACTGCAAAATGATCACCATAGTAAGTCTAGTTAGCATCCATCACCATACATGGTTAACAAATTTTTTTTTCTTGAGACAAAGACTTTTAAGGCCTACTCTCTGAGCAAGTCTCAAATATACAATACAGTTGTTAGCTATAGTAACCATGCTGTACCTTATATCCTTGTTGTTGTTTAGTTGCTGCATTGTATCCAACTCTTTTGTGACCCCATGGACTGTAACCCACTACTTTGGCCCACCTCATCCAGCACTGAGTCCAGAATGGTAGAGCTCTCTGCTGATCCTGGGTGCACATCCGCCCGCTGACCCAGTAGGCAGCCTGGCCTCTCGCCATTGCTGCAGAGGCAGAGTCCGTGTGAATCGTAACCACCAGCAGGTGACAGCAGCAGCTTTCTTGGGTCTCCTTTGGTGAACATTACTCCACCCTGGAGCCTGGCCTTGACTTCTGCCTCAAGACAGAAGGCCCCTCGCTTTGGCCCTGACTCCCCACTTTGTGCTTCTGGTCCAAGAAGATGCTTAGCTTGTTGAGTGTAGCTATGATTTGGAACTTTCTCTTATATTTTATCCATCACTGCCACATATTTGAAGAATTCAAGACAAGGACTTTCAATGTCATCTTTGGCTCTCTGTGATATAACCTTGGTGTTTTACATCCGTGGTAGGAGAATAGCAATTACCCTTCCTGTGTGAAAGCTCTTTGTAAATAATGAAAGCAAGGTGTGGCCATTTTATAATTAATGTAATTGGTATCACATTTTACCACTACTCTATTTCTGGAGTCCAATTTTCCTTTTCGTGGGTGAGCGGCATGGTGAGGAAATGAAGTACCTTAGGTCATAATAGAATTAAATATCCCCACTTTTTTAGTTTTCTACTAAATGTTGTCAGCAGTTCAGGTCACAAATTACACAGTGGTTTCTAGAGGCAAATGGATTGTGGCTTTGTTTTTACTTTTAGACTTGGGTGAAATGGAAAGGAAATTGTGTTTAATTACAGTAGAACTAGCTCAACCATTCGCTGGATTTTCCATTTTTTCTCAACTTTATTATTTCTTTTATAACCCAGTGATAGTATCTGAAACACAATTTGCAGTCATATTTAGGTGCTTTAAAAAATTTGTTTAAACTAATCTTGCCCTGGTATTTAAGAGTTTTTAAATTTCATCTCATCATGTAGAAGGCTTGGAGAGTCTCACTGTGAAGATGATGCTTTTTATCAGTTTTGTAAATTATTTTGTTTGTGTCTTTCCCTACCCTACAAAAAAAAAAAAAAAAACACCTCAAAATTGTGCACTGTCGGGTATTGAGAACCTGCCAGAGAAGTCCCAGCCTGAGTTTGACCCTGGATACAAAACTTAAAGGTTTCCTTCTCTCCTGTTGCTATAGTCCTGGCAACAGTAAGCTAGAGCCCTGCTTTTCTACTGGTCTTTCTTTTTAATCTTGTCTCCCTCTCTTTCTCCATTCTCTGATCATCCGGAGTCTAAAAATGCTCCCTGCACATTTCCATATCGTAGAAAACAGTGACAGCCACGTAGTAATCAGCCTCCCAAAGTGAAAACAATAGGAAACAACTTCCAACCATGAAAATTCTACACAGAACCACACCTTTAGCATTAACATTAGCATTATTCTGGAGACAGAGAATGCTAGAACTGCAAAGTGACTGTGAGTAAATAGGAAAAAAAAAAAAATCAACAGGTTCCAGTACTTAGTTTCTTATACTTCTGCCCCATCTCCACTCTGCCACAAAGCTTTTGATGAAGCAAAGCAGACTTAAAAATACTGCAGAGGAGATAGGGAAGACTAGCAAAGGTACCTAAGAGCTTTTTAGAATGGCCACTATAAAGATTAAATCCAGCCTAAATTTTATAATACTAGAAAAATGTACAAGAAATGTACAAACAGATCAGAGTATGGAATTTAGCGAAGGGATTTAAAGGGCCAGATGCAATACAGGTGCACCATTTAGAGGCAGACACAATATAAAGGGGGCAGGCATGATTTAAAAGAGACATCACTTAATGGAGCAGTGTTCTAAAAGTATAGCTTCTGGAGGAGAAAAAGCAAAAACAAAAGTACTTTGTAAAAAGAGAATCACACCTCTTTCCTACCACTGAAACACTGACAGAAAACCCCACTAAAGCTCTGGGCCTTTCCTGGACTGACAGGAAAGGGCGTCTTTTAAGATGGGAACCTTATAAAATTTTCCAGTATCATAAAAATGAACAAAAGGAAAGTCAGTAGAAGGAATTTTATAAAATCAGACAATGAAAAAATCCTAAGTATCATCTCAGGAAAATTATCCTCATAAAGCAAAACAAAAGTGTAAGTTCACACTCCAAACAGAATTAAGAATTCTCAAACAAGCATTTGTGAATATGAAAAGCCACTCTAAATCAAATGCAAAATGGACAAAACCCTGGATAAATAAAGAAGGAGTTCATTGAACTCGGGAAAGAAATGAAAGAAAAAGATAACATTACTTCAGAAATGAAAAATTAATTAAAAAGTGCCCAAGTGAAAGTACTGTAATGAAAATTTAATAAGAGGTTTGAAGAAAGATAGGAAAATAACCAAGAAAAGGAAAAATGACATAAAGAAGGATGTTAAAAAGTAGCTGAAGGGGAGGTAGATTTTTACCTCTACCCTCTTGGGTTTTTTTGGCTGTCTTTGAGAATTAAATGTGGATGGTAACTGCAGCCATGAAATTAAAAGACGCTTGCTCCTTGAAAGAAAAACTATGACAAACCTAGACAGCATGTTAAAAAGCAGAGACATGACTTTGCCAACAAAAGTCCATCTAGTCAAAGCTATGGTTTTTCAAGTAGTCATATCTACTTGATATGAGTTGTACTGGATACAACTCATATCTGTACTGTCCAACGCTACTGTCCAACTCTACTGGATATGAGAGTTGTACCATAAAGAAGGCTGAGCGCTGAAGAATTTATGCTTTTAACCTGTAGTGTTGGAGAAGACTCTTGAGAGTCCCTTGGATTGCAAGGAGACCAAACCAGTCAATCCTAGAGGAAATCAGTCCTGAATATTCATTGAAAAGACTGATGCTGAAGCTGAAGCTCCAGTACTTTGGCTACTTGATGTGAAGAGCTGACTCATTAGAAAAGACCCTGATGCTGGGAAAAATAGAAGGCAGGAGGAGAAGGAGATGACAGAGGACGAGATGGCTGGATGGCATCACTGACTCGATGGACATGAGTTTGAGCAAGGTCTGGGAGATGGTGAAGGACAGGGAAGCCTGGCATGTTACTGTCCATGGGATCGCAAAGAGGCAGACACGACTGAGCGACTGAACAACAATAACAAAGACAGATTATCAGGGGAAAAGTATACAAATTTATATACATTTTACATGGCATAAGAGCTGTCATAAGGAATGAAGATCAAAGAAATGGCAAACTCACATGCTTTAATAGTAGGTTGAACAGAGAGAAGCATTTGTGGAAAAGTAACTAACGACTGAATATGTGGAAAAGCTAAAAGAAGGTAATTATTTTAACTGGGTCTGTTGGCATACAGTTCGTTCAGTCTCAACTTTCTTTGATGATATGTCCCAAAGTTGAATGCTGTAGAGTGATCCCATATGCCCCTAACTAGCTTCCCCCTGATATTAGCGTCTTTTCTCTAACTCTCAAATTATCTGAAGATAAAAAAGTTTTAAAATAATGGGTGTCATACCAAAAAATGAAAATAAAGATATTCTAAAAAGAAAATAAAGATATTCTGTGCAAAGTGGGAGGCTAGACCAGGGCTTATCTTTTGAGCCCTAAGAGAGGGAATGTCTTGGTACCACTTCAGGAAGAGAGGTGTTAGAGGGCAGCCAGACTCCCATCTGAGGGTCCAGGCCAAGAAGTTGTAGGGATGCAATTCAGGAAGTCCTCACATACTGACATGGGCTTAGTTTCCAAAATAAATGAACAGTTCATACAACTCATAACAACAACAAAACCCAATCAAGAAAATGAGCAGAAGATCTAAATAGACATTTCCCCAAAGAAGACATACAGATAGCCAATAAGCACATGAAAAGATGATTGACTTCTCTACTTATTAGGGAAATGCAAATCAAGACAACAATGAGTTATTACCTCACACTGGTCAGAACTGGCATCATCAAAAAGTCTACAATTAAATGCTGGAGAGAGTGGAGAAAAGGGAAATTACACTATTGATGGAAATGTAAACTGGCGCAGTCACTACAGCAAACAGTTTGGAGATTCCTTAAAAATTTTTTTTAAATAGAGCTACTGTATGATCCTGCAATCCCACTCCTGGGCTTATATCTGGAGAAAAAGCTAATGAAAAGATACATGCAACTCAGTGTTCATAGCAGCACTATTTACAATAGCCAAGACATGGAAGCAACCTAAATGTCCATCAGCAGATGAATGGACAAAGAAGATGTGGTACATATGTATGATGCACCTATTATTAAATCATAAAAAGAGTGAGATAATGCCATTTGCAGCAACATTAAAGTGAAAGTGAAGTCGCTCAGTCGTGTCCGACTCTTTGTGACCCCATGGACTAGCCTACCAGGCTCCTCCGTCCATGGGATTTTCCAAGCAAGAATACTGGAGTGGGTTGCCATTTCCTTCTCCAGGGGATCTTCCCGACCCAGAGACTGAACCCGGGTCTCCTGCATTATAAATTATCATAGAAGATGACTTCACTAAGTGAAGTAAGTCAGACAGGGAACTATATTGAATATCTTTTAAAAAACTATAATGGAAGAAAATATGAAAAAGGATATATATACACACATACATATATATATATGTAAAACTGAATCACTTGCTATGAACCAGAAATTAACATAACATTGTAAATTTACTATACATCTATGAAAAATAAAAAATAAATCACACTGATAGTAGGTTACTTTATTACTATGATATGTAAGATAATATATATAAGACTTGAGGTTAAGATGGAAAGTTTTAATATATGCACAATAATTAATTGTTTTTAGTGTGGCCACCATTTATTTCAAAGGTTTGAAATTTCTTGATGGTATAAATTCACAGCTTGAGGGATTGGAGGATGGAGGGAAATGCTAAAGAAGTAAATGTTGGTTATCTTCATCTTAAAGATATCTATTCATTAACAGTAGGGTTCATAGTGTAGATGGTGGTGTTAAGGAACTGGAATCTTAAGAAAATCAGAAATCTTCTTTTTATAGTTACAGAAAGCCCTTTTATAGTCCTTTAATTATAAAAGAAGTTTAGCAAAAAATGGCATTTTCTCAAAAAGCATAAAAGTGATCCTTTCCTCCAAAAAGTCTTAATTCCATGATGCAGCAGACAATTCTAGTTAGTCAGAATTTATTCCATTAGATGGAATCAAGGCCCAGGATTATGCAGGACAAATATGACTATTAAACAGCCATGCCTAAGAACTAAGAAAGTCGTTAAGAAAGGGTTCATTGGCTTGTGGGCTAAATGGATATCTTACCTTTACCCAAAGAGAGATTTATTTCTTTGAGCTCTGATTTTTATCACAAACCCAAGCAAGAATCATACTTGACATAGTTTTATTATTTTGGTTGCCATATTGGTTTTTTGGAATCATGTTTGAAGTAATGCAGAAGAGTTGATGAAATAAGACGTTTGTAGTCATATATTTAAAGTTGGAATAGATTTAGTTACTTAAGCCTTTGTTATAATAGTGTTTCCACAAGAAAATCAAATTCACATTACATCACCTAACATACAACTTCCTCCACCTCAAGAACATAATTTACCATATGTAAAAATACTGCTGCTATTTGGATTCCCTTGGATATCTTTATCCAGCATTTGTCTGAGAGAAAAATTGCCTTATGCATAATCTGAAATAATTGAAATAATTGGAAGTATAATGAGAGCCAACATTTAGAAGCTCCCTTGTGCTTCTTTCTGCTCTGCAAAATAAAATTATCACTGAATGTGTTCATGTTTTAAAATTTAAGCAGACTTGGTAGATTAATCTTGTTTTCTAAATGTGCAGAGGTAGTTATATAAGATGGTTGGTGTCCCTAAAACAGGTGTTAAAAAATCTTTTTAAGCTTCCCGATATATTTGCATATTTATTATGATGAAGTGGTAATTTGCATTATAGAGCTGATTACAGAAATCAGTATCTCATTGAGCTATATTTTTAAAAATTCATATTATTTCTTGTTTCTCTGCTTTTTACGATACATGTAACACCATTAATAATGTTTTTAGACATCCCTTAGAGATTTGTAGACTTGTTTTAGTTTTTATTGTTGATAGCTATTGGCTTAAAAAAGAAAGTCATTCCTGTGTGTGGCTCCCAGGATCCATTTTAGCATCTGGCCAAATGTTGCACTTTTTACATGGATTCCACTCCATTTCTACATTCATGTTTAGAAGTCACAGTGAAAATTAAATGAAAAGTCTGAGAAAGAGATTGGGTAAATACTTCGGCCACCTGATGGGAAGAGCCGACTCACTTGAAAAAACTGATGCTGGGAAAGATTGACAGGAAGTGGAGAAGGGGGCAGCAGAGGGTGAGATGGTTAGATAACATCACTGACTGAAGGGACATGAGTTTGAGCTAACTCAGGAAGATCGTGAAGGACAGGAAAGCCTGGTGTGCTGCAGTCCATGGGTTCACAAAGAGTCAGACACAACGTAGCTACTGAACAACGAAAGCAAGCTGAGATTTCCTTCTTTAGGCTTCATAAAAGACTGGGAAAGTGTTCTGTCTTCTGACCTAGGGAACTAGGGAAGAAGGACCAATAATAAAGAAAGAACTTTCGTAAAAATTGCAAGGATGTTCAAAAGGTGCTGGGCAGGCAGAAAATATGACAGCGCTCCAGGGACATTTTTGTTAAAGTAGATTGAGTCATAAAGAAAATATATCCAGATTAAAAGAAAGGTGACTTTATTATTCTTTCTTCAAATCATATATTTTATTTTTTAAAGGAGGCTTTGTTTTCAGACATATCTGTGTCACTTAACCTTATCATTCAAATTTCTGTCCCCATGTGCATAGCAAATCTTGACTTTGGTAGGCCATAAACACAAAACCTAAGCAAATTAAATCTGGGGGGAGAAACTCATTTTCCTTATCCCCAACCTTGTGCTGACTTTTATCATGAGTGTCATCACTAGCTAACCCATTTCTCTACATGGAAAAATGGAAATTACTTTTCTCCTCCATGATGTGGGAACCTGCCAATTTTTCCTTTCTAATATAGGCTAGTCTCCTTTAGACATTGTTCTGATATTTCTGATATGTTTTTCTTTAGTCATCATTCTCTTATCTTACCAATAACCTGAAAATCATGTCCCTAAATTGTATCTCTTTGAAGAAAAAAAAAAAGATGAGAACGTGAGCTCTGAGGCAGAGTGCCATGGTTCAACTGGAAGAAACAAGAATCCTTTAAAAAAAAAAAAAAAGCATTTCTCTCTAATTTTAAAAGAAATATATAGTAACTATTGGATATTTAAAAACAAAAATACCTAAAAAGGAAAAATAAAACTTCCAGAATCGTATCCTTCAGTATTAGCATTTAGTGTATTTCCTTCTGAAGTTTTCTCTACGTGCATGGATGGGAGAGCTCATGGTGTGTGGCGGAAGCTCAAGAGAGAAGGTAGTTGGTTTTACAAAACTAGTATATTTTTCATAATGTTAAATCCTGCTTTCTTCTTTTGTGGATTTAAGTTTCTTGTATCATTTAATAGATGTAGATTATTAAAAAAGGAAAGACTAGAGATCTGTTCAAGACAATTAGAGATACCAAGGGAACATTTCATGCAAAGATGGGTTCGATAAAGGACAGAAATGGTATGGACCTAACAGAAGCAGAAGATATTAAGAAGAGGTAGCAAGAATACACAGAAGAACTGTACAAAAAAGATCTTAATGACCCAGATAACTACAATGGTGTGATCACTCACCAGGAGCCAGACATCCTGGAATGTGAAGTGAAGTGGGCCTTAGAAAGCATCACTATGAACAAAGCTAGTGGAGGTGATGGAATTCCAGTTGAGCTATTTCAAATCCTGACAGATGATGCTGTGAAAGTGCTGCACTCAATATGCCAGCAAATCTGGAAAACTCAGCAGTGGCAACAGGACTGGAAAAGGTCAGTTTTCACTCCAATCCCAAAGAAAGGCAATGCCAAAGAATGCTCAAACTACCACACAATTGCACTCATCTCACACGCTAGTAAAGTAATGCTCAAAGTTCTCCAAGCCAGGCTTCAGCAATACATGAACCATGAACTTCCAGATGTTCAAGCTGGTTTTAGAAAAGGCAGGGG
>NW_011495034.1:2520720-2568783 GCF_000754665.1 Bison bison bison | reverse complement strand
CGCTGGCCTGGAAGAAGCACAAGCTGGAATCAAGATTGCTGGGAGAAATATCAATAACCTCAGATATGCAGATGACACCACCCTTATGGCAGAAAGTGAAGAGGAACTAAAACTCTTGATGAAAGTGAAAGAGGAGAGTGAAAAAGTTGGCTTAAAGCTCAACATTCAGAAAATGAAGATCATGGCATCTGGTCCCATCACTTCATGGGAAATAGATGGGGAAACAGTGGAAATAATGTCAGACTTTATTTGGGGGGCTCCAAAATCACTGCAGTCACTGCAGATGGTGACTGCAGCCATGAAATTAAAAGACGCTTACTCCTTGAAAGGAAAGTTATGACCAACCTAGATAGCATATTAAAAAGCAGAAATATTACTTTGCCAACAAAGGTCCATCTAGTCAAGGCTATGGTTTTCCTGTGATCATGTATGGATGTGAGAGTTGGACTGTGAAGAAAGCTGAGCACCGAAGAATTGATGCTTTTGAACTGTGGTGTTGGAGTAGACTCTTGAGAGTCTCTTGGACTGCAAGGAGATCCAACCAGTCCATCCTAAAGGAGATCAGTCCTGGGTATTCTTTGGAAGGACTGATGCTAAAGCTGAAACTCCAATACTTTGGCCACCTAATGCGAAGAGTTGACTCATTGGAAAAGACTCTGATGCTGGGAGGGATTGGGGGCAGGAGGAAAAGGGGACGACAGAGGATGAGATGGCTGGATGGCATCACCGACTCAATGGACATGAGTTTGGGTGAACTCTGGGAGTTGGTGATGGACAGGGAGGCCTGGCGTGGTGCAGTTCATGGGGTCGCAAAGAGTCAGACACGACTGAGCAACTGAACTGAACTGATCATTTGATAACAACAATAGCTAATATTTATTGAGTGTTTACAATATGGTAGTCACTCCTGTAAGCACTTTATACATATTAACTCATTGAATATTTTCTAGAGTCCCTAATATAAGTACTGTCAATGTCTACCTTTGTCACATGAGGAAACAGAATCACAGAAAGATTTTAAGTCACCCAGGTTCACAAAGCTTGTAAATGAGAGGGGTGAGATTCAAACTCAGATCTCACTCTAGAGTCTGTCTGTGGCTTTTCACTTCAGCAGTTGATTTCTGTCACTTTAAAACATGATTTGTAATATCTATATGATATTCAATCATAAATAGTATTGATTTTTCTTCTTTTCCTTTAATGTTATATTTTTGTGAATAGTTTCTCTGGCCATTAGTGTGATTTTCAAACATAATATTTAGTGACTGCATAATGTTCATTTGTATGAATATTTGCATGAAGCCTGAGTCTGTTTCCAGTTTTTAATATGATAAAAACAGAGTCCTTCTCTGGGCCTGGGGTTAAAGCATCTTTGGGGTTATGGTCTCCCCACCATAGCCATGACAAAGGGCCTTGTCTGAGGAGTCTGTGCCAAGGGAACAAAAGATGCTCCACAGTTTACATAGACAAGAGATAATTGTGATAAACCGATTTCTGGAACATCAAGAGAAATTTGATCATTCTGAACCACCTCCAAAGGCAGGCAAAACAAACCTTTTATGGCCTGTGTCCTGGCTTCCCTACCATCCTGCAAAGAGGCAAATGGAACAAATGAGCAGGAAAATCAGAATATAGGCAAAGAAAATATCAGCGTTGCTTTCCCAGCAGAGTGCAGGCAGCTTTGTGACAAAGATAATTCATACAGAGGAGGGTCTTGGCGATGCCCGGCAGTGGAAGGGGCATGTCTTGATCTTTATAAATGTGAAAAGCTGAAGCAGAAAGAGAAGACTCTTATTTGCCCAGATAAACGGAAAACAGGGATCAGGAGGCCTGGCACAAAGGAGTCCTGTTTAATTCTGGGCAGAACTTGGCCTGCTGTTTGATGGGGACTCCAGCTTACCATATTTACAGAAATAATTGAAAAGAATCTCTGAAGTTCTAAGAATAAAGCTCAGGTCCAGATCACACTGAAGTCTTGGACTGAAGACTCAGGAATTGGGTCTTTTTAAAATATGGCCAAAGGATATAATAAATCTCTGGTCCTCTTATAAACTCACTGCAGGGGCAGTCTCAATGCAAGTAAAGCACCACTCGTATTTTTGGGAAGGCGGTGTCCTTTAACCCTAGTGGTAACCTTATCAGGATGTCCACATTGTCTTCTTGAGGGCTAAGAAGGGAGGAGGTGCTGTAGTTGTAGCCATTGTCACTGCCTCAAGCTTGCATTGTTGGTTCAGCTGTGTTCAACTCTTTGCGACCCTACGTACTGTAGCCCACCAGGCTCCTCTGTCCATGGGATTCTCCAAGCAAGAATATTGAGGTGGGTTGCCATGCCCTTCTCCAGGGAATCTTCTTGACCCAGGGATTTAACCCATGCCTCATGTCTCCTGCATTGGCAGGAGGGTTCTTTGAGATGGATCTGGCCCTCTTTGTGAACATAACCTCAGGCATAAGCCCACCAAGCCAGATGTCATTAGAGCCAAGAATGGGGAAACCATTCAAGTCAATAACATTGATGCTGACCGAACGATAGTAACTAACATTCTCTATTCTGTGATACTCTCAATGCACATCTTCAATCCACAGTTCATCAGAAATGAACTGTGTTCATCAACCTTAGCAAGTGCCATAGACATACCTTTGTTGAATGGTGAGGAGGACAAGTATGACTGGAATCTTACCAGTTCACACTGGTGGTATACCAAACTACTTGAGGCCAGCATTGAACTGGATTACCATGTCTGACGGATGTCTCTATTTGAATGTCATATAAGGCAGGTTACAGATTGTCAGCTAGTTACTGTTAGTAACAGTGGATAGTGTAGGTCTGTAGGGCCGTGTCACACCACAGCTGAATGGGACTCATTCTCAATGGGCTCATTTAATAATGACCAGTAAAGATGAGACCAGTGATAACCATTAAAGATAAGATTCCATATCTTAGGAAAAACATGACCAGGAGGCCAACAAGGACTCTGACAGAGTTCTTAGTTAGGTTCAGTCAAGAACAAGGTTAAGGTTTAATTTAAATACTATAAAATTTCTACAGCCTCACTTAAATCAGGCAGTTAAACTTCAAAATATTTTTGAATGGATGGAAATTTTTTAAAGGAAACAAGTGATGACATTTTTAAAACGTAGAATAAGATGAAATATGTATATCTTAGGTTTACTTTTCCAGTTTATGTGAAGATTCTGTGATTTTAAAAATAAAACTAGTATCCTTCTGGACAAGGAATTTTTTTTTTTTTTTTAGCAGTTGGTCCTTGTTGTTTATATGTGTGTGTGTGTCTGTATGTATATATATATATATATTTTTTTTTTTTTTTTCTTATTTTAATTTTGGCCACACCCAGTGATATATGGGACCTTAGTTCCCATCCAGGGATCAAACCCAGGCCCTCTGTAGTAGAAGGCAGAGTCTTAACCACTGGACCATTGAGGAAGTCCTTGGGCAAGGATTTTTTTTAAACATACTCTATAACCAGTAATTAATTGCTTACAAATTGCCTAGTCACTTTTCAGGTTATACAATAGAATTGAGAAGCAAAATACAGTGTTTAGAATTTGTGCTACTAGAGACTGAACAAACTAAAGTTACTCAGCAGTTTTCAGAAACAAATACAGCTTTTGGAAAAAAAATTAAAATTGTACTATAGGAATGTTCCTTATCTATAAGCCTTAGCTGAATATATAATCATTTTTGAAGTCAAGGGTTATGAATATTTTTAATGTTTTTTATTTTGCTACATTTTACCAAATTACTCTCCAGAAAGTTAATATCAATTTACTTTTCCACCAAAGTATGTTGTTTTATCAGTTAGTAGTTGAAAGCTCTTCAAGAGAAAGGCTGTACCTTTTTTGCTTTTATTACTGTGCATCTTGTCAGGTACAGTGTCTCACTTTATAATAGAAAGTCAGTAAATGTTTTTGAATAAAGAAAGAAATGTGTTTAACAATGGCTGTTTTAAGACTTTTAAGTAGTTTTTTACCCCTCTGGCTTTTCTTTATATGCTGTATTGCATATGCATGTTTCTACTTAAGAAAGAAATTACCCTCTTTTCATTGCTTTACCTATTTTGAATTACCAGGTATGCAGGGAAGGTATAATTAACCTACAAAGAGTATTACAAAGCTTAATTTAAGGGGTTACAAAGAATCCGACATGACTAAGCAACTAGGCACAGTGTGGTACAGTACAACTATTGTTGTGTTGTTTGGTCGCTCAGCTGTGTCCTACTCTTTGCAACCCCATGGACTGCAGCACACCAGGCTTCCCTGTCCTTCACCATCTCCCAGAGCTTGCTCAAACTCATGTCCATCAAGTCAGTGATGCCATACAACCATCTCATCCTCTGTCATCCCCTTCTCCTCCCACCTTAAATCTTTCCCAGCATCAGGGTCTTATCTAATGAATCAGCTCTTTATATTAGGTGGCCAAAGTATTGGAATTTCAGCTTCAACATCAGTCCTTCCAATGAATATTCAGGATTGATTTCCTTTAGGATTGACTAGTTGGATCTCCTTTCAGTCCAAAGGACTCTAAAGAATCATCTCCAACAACACAATTCGAAAGCATTTCTTTGGTGCTCAGCCTTCTTTATAGTCCAACTCTCACATCCATACATGACTACTGGAAAAACCATAGCTTTGACTATATGGACCTTTGTCAGCAAAGTGATGTTTCTGCTTTTTAATACGTTGTCTAGGTTTGTCATAGCTCGTCTTCCAAAGAGCAAGTGTCTTTGAATTTCATGGCTGCAGTCAATATTTGGAGTGATTTTGGAGCCCAAGAAAAATAGTCTGTCGCTGTTTCCACTGTTTCCTCATCTGCATGCCATGAAATGATGGGACTGGAAGCCTTGATCTTAGTTTTTGGAATGCTGAGTTTTAAGCCAGCTTTTTCACTCTCCTCTTTCACCTTCATCAAGAGGCTCTTTATTTCCTCTTCACTTTCTGCCATAAGGGTGGTGTCATCTGCATATCTGAGGTTATTGGTATTTCTCCCATCAGTCTTGATTCCAGCTTGTGGTTCATCCAGCCCTGCATTTCACATAATGTACTCTGCATATAAGTTAAATAAGTATGAACTGAAAGTCACTCAGTCATGTCTGACTCTTTGCAACCCCATGGACTGTACAGTCCTTGCAATTCTCTAGGCCAGAATACTGGAGTGGGTAGCCAAGGGATCCAGGGCATTATCCCACCCCAGGGATCGAACCCTGATCTGCACTGCAGACAGATTCTTTACCATCTGAGCAACCAGGGAAGCCCAAGTTAAAGAAACAGGGTGACAATAGACAACCTTGATGCACTTCTTTCCCAGTTTTGAACCATTCTATTGTTCCATGTTCAGTTCTAACTGTTTTCTTGACTTGCATACAGGTTTCTCAGGAGGCAGGTAAGGTAGTCTGGTATTGCCATCTCTAAGAATTTTCCACAGTTTGTTGTGATCCACATAGTCAGTGTCTTTAATGTAGTCAGTGAAGCAGAAGTAAATTTTTTTTGAAATTCTCTTGCTTTTTCTATGACCCACTGGATGTTGGCTGTTTGATTTCTGGCTCCTCTGCCTTTTCTAAGTCCAGCTTATACGCCTGGCAGTTCTTGGTTCATGTACCATTGAAGCTTAGCTTGGAGGATTTTGAGCATGACCTTGCTAGCTAGTACAACTATTATTTCTTCTTAATCACTAGTTAACCACTTCAGTGATGTCCCATCTTGTGTTTTGCCTTCTCCATTATATTTCTGATGTCAATTTTTATATTTTTTGTTTTCAGAAATACTGTTAGGTTCTTCAGATCTACCTATAAGTTTTGAAAGTCTCATGTTCCCTGGGCATACATTTGATACTTGTTTTATTTCTTTATACATACTTATTATCTATTTGTCCATAATTAAAATCCCTTCCGCTCTGTGGATCTGATTCTATGCCTTGTTCCTGCTAAGCTGCTCACGTATAGGATAACTGTGCCGGCAAGCTCATGCTCTCCTTGAAACCTCATCTATGGGAGTTCTTCGAGGCCTGGGTGGAAGGTATGATCCTGCAGAGAGGATTATTTGTGAGGCTCCATAAACATGGTGAATTCTAATTCTAAACGTGCACTAGTGTTGACCTGGGATTAGGAATTATCAGGGGTGCCTTTCCCCTGCTCCCCATGCCAGGCTCTGAGTCAAGACCAAGGCAGGCAAGCAGGCTCACCCACTGTCTGCTTCTAGAACATGGGTTTTTTGTTTCCCCAAGTTGTTCATTGCAAGGGAGAGGCAGGGATTCTGACCCAGCCTCCTATTTTGCAGGGCCCCAGGCTTTTCCTCTGACTACCAAAATCCCACAAGCTAAAGCTCATACTCTAGACCTTCAAAATGGGAAGAGGCCTTAGGGAAACTCTTTCTTCAGCCCTGGCTTACTAGGAGGCACCGGATTCTTTTCCCGCCAGGGGATTCAGTTCTTCTTCTAACAGTTAAACTATGGGCTTTAATTTTTTTTTTTTTAATGTTTATTCAGCATATTTAGTCTTTTATACTGAGAGGACTTCTTCTGACATCAGGTCTACAGTATTGGAATTAGATCTTTTGTTTTCTTAAAAGAGAGATCTTTCTAAGGTCTTTCTGACCTACACTCATAGGTCAGTTTAATTTTCTAGGTCACAACCAAGAGCAGAGAAATATGTTAAAAGTAGCAGTAGATACCATTTTGAGTATGGAAGAATGCAGTGAGCTCTATGCCAAGTGTTATACAGGGCTGATTTTATTTAATCAACTATTACCATCACTATTCTGTGAGAGAAGTACTGTCATTCATGTGGCAAAGATGACACCTAAGCTTAGCAAGTTTCTTATGAATTGCCCAGGACCACAGAACTAATTGAAGGCAGGAGGAGAAGGGGATGACTGAGGATGAGATGGTGATGGCATCGCTGAGTCAATGCACATGAGTTTGAGCAAGCTTCGGGAATTGGTCATGGACAGGGGAGCTTGGCATGCTGCAGTCCGTGGGGTCACAAAGAGTTGGACACAACTGAGTGACTGAACTGAACAGGACTAATGGGCTTCCCCAGTGGCTCCGTGGTAAAGAATCCACCTGCAATGCAGAAGATTCAGAAACCCAGGTTTGATCCCTGGGTTAGGAAGATCCTCTGGAGGAGGAAATGGCAACCCATTCCAGTATTCTTGCCCAGAAAATCCCATGGACAGAGGAGCCTGGCGGGCTATAGACCATGGGGTCACAAATGAGTTGGACACGACTGAGCAACTAAACAACAACAAACATAACTAATAAGAAATTTATAATCTTGACCTTGGATCATCATGAAAAGGTTAAATTATGCCTGATGAAATCTTTTTAGACTTGGTACATTGCTATTTTTAAAGGCATCAAAATGTGTAATATATCTTAAATTTCCATTTAAATTGTGTTATTATAGATCAGCATGCTGTTACCCTATTAAAAAGATAAGCATATCAAAGGAGTAGTGAAGGCAATTTAACTTCCTTTCTTTACTACTTTGCCTCCTCAGAGAAAAATTACTCCTAGAATACTTCCCAAGGATTTTCTGAATATCAAATCCCAAAGCACATTTATTAGCCTGGATGGGAAGGGAAACTTTGGTCACAGATTTTAGAGATTAACTGTGGATCCCTTTTGGTCCATAATTCATCCCAAAACACTTTTCTCCCACAACTTTAGCCAACTGTGTGGTATTTGGTTATAGTGTTAATATATAGTAGTTCTCTTTATGAAAATGTGTTTTTTTAATTTATATACTTTTTTTTCCCCAATTGAGCCTTAATGTTAGAAATCAGACTTGGAAAATGACTTTTCTTAGTAATTTCATATGGTGTTGTTTGAAGTCCTGTCTTCTCAGGTTGCTGCTGCTGCTGCTAAGTCACTTCAGTCGTGTCCGACTCTGTGCGACCCCCATAGACGGCAGCCCACTAAGCTCTGCCGTCCCTGGGATTCTCCAGGCAAGAACACTGGAGTGGGTTGCCATTGCCTTCTCCATTGTGTGAAAGTGAAAAGTGAAAGTGAAGTCGCTCAGTCATGTCCGACTTGTAGAGACCCCATGGACTGCAGCCTACCAGGCTCCTCCATCCATGGGATTTTCTAGGCAAGAGCGCTGGAGTGGCTTGCCATTGCCTTCTCTGCTTCTCAGGTTAGTGAATGTTTATATTGAACCTTCTTGTGTGTGTGTGACATTGTTTCCTGTTTGGCAGTTTGGGGGTAGATGTTGAAATTGCCATGTCTGTGTTTTTCTCAAGCAAGTTTTCTCTCTCCTAGTCAGCCAGTTGTTTCTCCAAAGTAACCAGTCTTTATCAGTCCAGGAAAATGAAGAAAAAGGTTTCTGGGAAGACACTCTGTCCAAATCCAGAAAAATGGTTTCCCTAGGGTTTTGACTTCCTCTGTGCCAGGCTAGTCATTGAGATCCATGCTGCTGCCTCTGGGACCTCCACTGATGACCTTGACCTTGTAGTCATCTGCCCTCCCAGGTCAGGTTACTTTTATGGCCAGAAACTATAAAAAGAGCAGGAGTTGCCACCACTTTGGAACTTAACCCACCCCTCCCCTGACTTTCATCTCAGGAATTCTGTTTTTTCCTTGTGGGGCCGCCAACTTCCCTAGCCTTGGAAGCTCTTGCCTCAAGAGTAAGGAAGGCCAGGAGTTATGCTCATTAGGGTCTTTTCTGCACCTTCTATGCATGAGGTAAGGCCAGGACAGCAAAAGCCATCTTATAAGTTCTTTTATGAATGAATCCGTAGTAGCAAATAAAGACAGTGCACTGGTTTGTATCTCATTATACCGTAGTCCAGGAGATAGTGGAGGACAAAGGAGCCTGGCGTGCTGCAGTCCGTGGAGTTGCAGAGAGTAGGGCATGACTTAGCAACTGAATAACAATACCAAACCTTATGCTTCTGTGGTACTTTATCTAAGCTAAACTCGGAATCTGTTATGGAAAATGCTTTGGTATTCTTTTGAACTTTTTCATCAAGTAAACTCAGGTGTGTTTCTTAATGCCTGATAGCATCATTTTCTCATTTGTAAAGTGACTTTTAAAAACCTCATAATAGTTATGTCATGCATGTAAACAGCAAAAAAAGCTCAGATTTGTGAAGGGCTTGTGTGACAGTAAGCTTCAGTAGAGAAAAGATTTTGGCTTACCCTTTATTTCCCTGATAGAAGGGTAAATTTGTCTTGTCCCTTCAGAAACTAAATGATGACTCGAAGAGAGATATAAAACTGCAGCAAAAACTCAGTCATTACCTTAGTTTTCTTCCTGGCATTCACTGCTGTCTGTGCACTGGTCCCGCCTCCTCACTTTCTCCTCTTTTCCTTTTTCTTTCTTCCCGTTAGAGCCTCTGTGATCTCTCGAGAGAAGGTGGACATTCATTTTCTTTATAAGAATGTATTCCTTTCAATGCTAGGAAAAAGCATTAGAAAAAAAAATTCTCATTTTGTACTGTCATTTTGTTCCACGTCCTTTAGAAAAGGAGGAGAAAGCAAGATTTTTGAGGCAGAATCTTAGCTTTTCTCTTGGTCTCTAAGCGCCCCCTGTATCACTTCTCTACAGTCATCAGTGTTAGTCTTCAGGATCAGTGGGTAGAAACCAGATTTTAATAACTTCCGTGTCTGAGGTTGGCATGGAGGTGGGACAACTGAACATGCACAGGTGTTACCTGTAACTCCCCCAATTGGTTGTCGCATCCAGATATGAGCATACCTTCAGCTAACTTTCTCCAAGCAACAGATGGTACCTGTGTAAGTGCCCTTTCCATATGCTGGGGGTAGATCCCATTGTATTTGTTTTTCCTGTTTTAAAGTTATACTTGCAGTGTGTGCAGATGATATGTGTTTATAGTCATTTTCTTAAAACAGTACCATAAAATCTTTATCTGACTTGTATCTTCTTTTACTCGCCAACATCATTTTATCCACCCCAATACTTATATATCTCCCATTCAAGTCAGTGTTCCATACATGGGAGCTAAATAAAATACTAAGTAATTTACCAGTTATTAATATATTCTGAATGTGCCAGCACTCTATATGAGTTTATGGAAACAAAATGTATGCCCCATGGTCTTCTTTGTTGTCATCTTAAAGATGCTCTAGTAATATTCTTTAAGGTGTATTAATGTGAGGAGTAGAAAATTATTACATACTTAGATATTAGTAAACTTTCTACAGAAATGTCTGAATACTTTATGAACTTTGCTATATTTCATAATTAAATAAGACATCAAATACTAGATATTTAACGCGCAGAGTCTCGGAAATGATAGGTTCAGTAATCGATCCTTTTTTAAGCGTGGACTCAGAAATCAGACAGGTGTGGTATGAAAGCTAAGCCCTTCTACATGCTGACTGTAAGACCCCTCTGAGCTTCTGTTTGTTCATCTGTATATTAATAGTATTAGTTACTTTATGAGAATTGTAATTATAAAGTCAAAGAGTATATGACAGGTGCTTAGAGAATAAATGCTAAGTAAGTGGTTCTTTTCTTTTATCCCTGTGATTATTCCCTCTATTTCTAATTTTGATCATCAACTTCTATTACTCTTGGAGACCTGGTCCCTAGTCTCTGCTGTCTATATACTACTCTAGTTCAACAAGCTATGTTATAAACCTGATATTAGGATCTATAAAGGATCCCAAAAAAGACTAAAATTAACTCCTGTGCTTTTATCACTTCCTGCTCAGGCTGCCATTGCCTACTATGACTGTAACTGCTGAAGTGTAGTTCCAAAGTTTCCAATGAGATCATAAATTCCTTGAAAACGGGAACATCACCTTATATAATTCACAGTGTCCAGAACATTGCTGCATGTCGGCCCAACTATTCAAGGAGAGAATAGCTTTAAAAATTCTAATTCCAGGGGACAGACCATATGGACAAGTAGAAATGGTTAGACTTGTGGAGAACTGGAGAGAGAGAGAGTGAACCAGCTGATTGCTGAGTACCTCTTCAACCCTGGGCTCTGTCAGCCTTCATTACCATGTGAAGTCAGAAGGTAAAAGCAGAGAAGAGAGATAGCAAACTTCAAATATAAAAACATCTTTTGGGGTGATCATTTTTCAGTACAATACTTATTTTTGAAGTGATACATTTGCACTTGTGTCTGTGTGTATGTGTGTGAGCATGTGCACGCACTCAGTTGTGTCTGACTCTGCAGCCCCATGGACGTATCTCACCAGGTACTTGTTTTTAAAATCATCTAATTGTACTTGAATTTCGTACAAACCCACTCAGGCCCAGACAGTGATCCTGATGTTTATAACTGAATCTGTAAGAGTGATTGCTTACCAAAAATATTCCTGCTAGCTGCTGCTAAGGTTTTAGCTTTTTTTTATGTGATCTCTTATAATCTACTTTTGCCATATTATAGCTTTAGGTTAATGCAACAGAAACCACATTATTTAGGCTCGTATCTTAGGGACACAGAGTTCTAATTTGGGGTGAAAATGACCAAATATATTGCTTTCTAAGCTTTATTGCATTTTGCTAGTTCTCATTTTTTTCTCCATCTCAAGTTATCAAACATTACAAAAAGGTTAAATGTCTTATTTATAAATATATGCCCTCACATCTTTATTGCCTGAGAAAAATGGAGGGGAGAGTATTTTTGGGGTGATTTTTAAAGAAAAAAATGTGGGCAACCCCTGGGGGTTTCTGATACATCTGTAAGCAGCACCTAGACCTCTGGGACGAAGATGAGCCTGTGAGATGCCAGGCAAACAGAAAAGATAATTTCCATTATCCTCTCAGAATGAGAAAGAATGGGCTCGGGCTCTTTTTTCCATGGCCACTTCCAATGCCTGGTCCTTATTTTCTTGCCACCAGTAGGCAAACATGAAGATGTTGAGAAGGCACGATGTATCTGTCATTTTGATTGTTAAACATGAAAGTAATAGAATGGCAACAGAGACAGTCAGGCGCAAGAGGGCTCTTGGCAGAATGCTATAAATTATTATTATTTCAATGAACAGTTTCACACCTTTGTTGAGATTTTACAGGGTATATTCTAATGGTAGTTTCAGCCTCACTGCTCTCAGCAGCAGAAGCCTTTCCTTCGGCAAACTAAGCAGACCACAGATTTCAAAAGCAGGTAGAAAGTAAAGCCACACTGCCTGAAGCCAAGTTAGAGGGTGAAGTCCACTCTGCGGGCCAGCTCCTCGCGCACCCTCCTCGTCTGCCCTGGTGTTTCCGACCTGCAGCCCTACCTGCAGAGCATGGAAACCCTGGGCTTGCCGTTCCTATCTCTGGCCCAGTCTACTCACTTAACTTTGTTTTGCTCACTGGCACCTTTGGGAGTATGTTAAAGTTTTGGATCCTATCCCTAGAAAAATGTCTATCCACTTAGAATTCTGTCTGCAATGTCAGGGCATAGACTGCTCCACCACCACCATGGAACACATAAAGTAAAGCCCACCAGTCCAGACCCATTTATTCAGACTGCATCTTTTTCATGGTACACGAAGACCATGGCAGGAGACAAATGGAGACAAAATATGATAACCTCAACCACCTAAACATACTACACCCAAATCATTTAAGATTCTTTTTGGAATGAAACTGTAAGAGACGTAAAGTCTGGTTGTAGGTCTGTAGCCATGAGCTGGGTTGCATTTAAGACTTCTCTGGGCCTCAATTTCTCTAAAAAGATGGGATTAGACTGAATGTTTTTTGAGATCTTTTCCAGCTCTACAATACTCTCCAGTATTCTACAATTCAGTGAGCCAAATTGAGGTGAACAATGAAATCAATAATCCTCTCTGCAGCCAAGCATCAGTTCCTTTTGTTAAGTTTGGATTATTAAGTCTCGTTTTTTTTAGTCCAGTTATCTGTGTCCTTCTTTTCCTCTTCCATCATCTCCATCCACAAGCAAAAAGAAAATTGATTTTTATTTTCTTCCTTTTGTTTGACTTGTTTAAAGTGGTCAGCTATTTCCCCGAGTTAAGCTATCTCTAAATAAGTTTGGGCTCGATAGAAGGAAATATCATTGTGACAGTGAAGGATCACTGACAGGGTGCTGATGTAGAGGCTCATTCATGGAGGTAATGAATAATTGGGGTACATAAGCGAAGGAAGTAGGCACACAACTCAGAGAAGAGGGGGGAGGCTAGGACCGAGGGATGCACTACGATTTTCAACCCAGGTCTCCTCTACCTCCTTGAAATTAGTCTTGCCATTCTCTTTCTGAGGGAAAAAAAAAAAAGAATGCCTGATTTGGATCAGTCCTATCTCCCAGGCTGTAAACTCCAGTCATGATAATGATGCTGCTAAAATTAGAATTTATGGTGCATTGACTTGGCATCAGGCACGGTAAAAGAAACCCTGTCAATTGGATCTCATTCAGTCCTAAGAACCACTCTTTGGGAAATGCTAGTCCTGCTTTTCACAGGAGGAAACTGAGGCTCAGAGAGGCCAAGTGAAAGCCAAATGAGCCTCATACCACAGAGCAAGAATCCTGGGCTGTTTTTTTTTTCTCCCGATGTAGCCCAAGCCCACTGGGCTGCCAGTTAATAACTAGCAAACAGTTGTGGATTTTACAGAGTGCTGTAAAACCACATCTGCCTTAGTGAATCTGCCTGCAGGCAGGTTTATTATTACTGCACCGCCTCATTTTCTGCAAGTAAATACAATTTGTGAGATAATTTTTGAAGTGAGAGCCTCGCCTAGAATAGAGGATAATTATTGACGTGTTTTTCAGGATAAAAAGGATTGCTTTTTCTTTTTTTTTCTTTTGGTTTTCTTTTAATTCATCACCCTGCCTGACACATTGGAGGAACCCAGTGAATATAGGGAGCAGAGACTAAGTGGATGCATGCATGGAGGAAAAGCAGGTCATTCTCCAAAGTTTAAATGAGCTGATTTTTCAGTAGCGAAACCAGAAGGCAAAACTTTGGCATTCCACACCAGTATGGCTTTATTGTCTGTATTGCAGGAACAAAATATCACATAACTTTGCACATAACTCTCTAAAGCTCTTGATAGGTTTTTTTTATATTCCATTTCCTAAATCCCTTTGTGCAGTTACAAGTAAAGTATTGTACCACTTTCGCTGGAAAAAGGACTAATTTCACATTGTAATGATTGCACCTGCTCTGTGACAAAACCTTGATGTTTTTTTAAAAAGCCATTTTCCAACTTAATAGCTCAAGGAAGAAGATTGTCCCTAGGGGAACTGGGACATAACTTTACAATTTACTCATTGTACAACTGTCCTTCAGTGCTGAAATGGGAGAGAAATAAGGATGAATGTGGAAGGAAAAAGCATAGAATAACTGACTAAGCTCGAAGGTCATTAATGACACTGAGAGGGGTAAAAATGATAAAGCGGACACAGAAAATCGTATTCTGTGAAAAATGAAATAGGATTGCTCTGAGCTGAAAGAAAAGTAAGGGAGAAAAAAAGGACAGTGGAAAGCTTTTTAGTGTGTCGGGGGTGGGAGGAAAGGGAGGACGGACTGCACTAAATGAGGATCTCTGAACTGGAGCCAGGGGACGGGTCCTAGCCCTTACCAGAACTTCAGAGCACATCCCTTTAAAAGTAGGTAAAAAACTAGTGAATATAACAAAAACAAATGGACTCACAGATACAGGGAACAAACTAGTGGTTACCAGTGGAGAGAGGGAAGAGGGAGTGGCATTTAGAGGTAGGGGATTAAGCATGCATGCTCAGTCATGTCCATCTCTTTGCGACCCCATGGACTGTAGCCTGTCAGGCTCCTCTGTTCATGGGATTCTCTAGGCAAGAACACTGGAGTGGGTTGCCATTTTCTTCTCCAAGGGGATTAAGAGGTTCAAACTATTCCATATAAAATTAGCTACAAGGATATGTTATAAACCCAAGGAATATAGCTAGTATTTTATATTACCTGTAAATGGGGTATAACCTTTAAAAATTGTGAATCACTGTATTGTATACCTACAGCTTACATTCTATTGTACATCACCTATACTTCAATTAAAAAAATAAAAGTAGATCTGAAAGGACACAAATTAGGAGAGAAGCCTGGTGTCCTGGAAACAATTTGTCTGTTCCCTAGGAAGACAGTTCAGCATTAGTTGGTCTGAACACAAGCGCCTGATTGACGGTCAGGAGACATAGCATTAGCCAGAGAAAGTTGCAAGTATAGGATGTGGGTTGAACCTTTCTGAGGGATAACAGGATAAAGCTCTTGGGCAGGTGGATTTCAGCCCTCTGATCACACAATGAGATCACACAATGAGTGTGAATGTCACGGTTCCACTTCTCGCTCCTGTCCACCTCTTGTTTCTACCTTCTTCATCCTCATTGGGAAAAGCAGTCATTGTTTAGAAGGCAGTGATGCTAGGGAAAACAGACGTCACTCATGTTGTAAAGTCTGACTGGTTGAGTTTAAATACTAGTCTCACCAGAAATAAAATGTCCCACATGGGGGCCGTATGCTGAGTTTAAAAGGCTGCTGAGAGAAATGCAGTAACCTTTCCTCTTTGCCTCTGTACTGCCTAGCTCAGATTCCTGATCGGTGTGCTCGTTTATGATGGTCGTTTTTATTTTCATATCACTGGAGATAAAATCAAAACCCAGTGGCTGCCTGAAGTGCTTGAGCCCTGGTAATTCAGTGTAGCAGCAGTATTCTGGCAGTGGGGCTTTTTGCTCTGTCCCCTAATACCGCATTTCCAAGCCTCATTCTGGTCCTGTTACCAAGGAGGGAGATGATTAGCAAGTACAGTGACCCAGAGATTGTCTTGCATTGAGCTGAGAAATGAAAAGACTGTGTCACAAAACCCATTCATGTCCACTCTGGTTTTTCTTTGCCAAATGTTCTTGCTGTGACCTACTTCTGCAGGTAAGAAAAATGATTTTGCCAGCCTTCTGTGACACGGCGATGGTTGAACTGTTCCCAAGTGCCTTGGTGTAGGTGGCCTTGTGAGGATAAGCATTAATTATTTTCAGACTGCTGATGCATCACCTCTGGTGTCTATATTTGTCTTCTAAGAATGCATCATCACTCTCTAATTATAGGTGATCTTGTGGGATTAGATCTTTTGAGTTAGACTAGGATGACACAAAATGTGCATGGAAAGCAAAACCTGGAAAACTTGCTGAGCTGTGGTCACTGTGTTTTGTGTGTGTGTGTGTTTATTGGAGTATAGTTGATTTACAATATTATGTTAGTTTCTGCTGTAAGCAAAGTGAATCAGTTATACATATATCTGTTCTTCAGATTCTTTTCCCATGTAGGTTATAATGGAGTATTGAGAAGATTTCCCTGTGCTCATGGTCATTGTTAAGACCCCAGATGATGCCTTGGTGTTCAGAATAACATTTGGATCATCTTCACATTGTCATTGTCACCACCCGCCTAAATTTCTGCATGTTAGATCACTTGATGATTGTGCATGTCTTTAAGTGTGCATTTTTGTCATGAAAATGGTTATCACCCAATTCTTATTCTTGGACTCTTGTATTACACCAACTAGTAACTTTTTTAAAAAACCAAAATAACCATGGAATCCCCAGGACCCCACTTTGTCATAGTTACCTCCTCACAGGGCTGTGAAGGGCAGTGAGGGTCTCTGCCCCTCAGTCTCAACTTTGAGGCCTGTGAAGCAGTGCTGGGCAAAACTGTAAGCAGTATAGTCTAAACCAAGTTCCTCTTCTGCCTGGGTGCTTTGCCCAGCAGGAGGGAAGTATTAGGAGTACTGGAGTTGAAAATATCAAAATTCCCAGTCTGTTTTTACCTCCATCCTATTAAACATTTTCTTTTTTTGATACCTGCATAGAAAACAACTAAGCCTGGGTTCTAGTTTTACTCGTTAATTTAATCATTTTTTCAATCCAGCTAACAAATATTTATGGAAAGCCTCCTGTGTGCAAGACTCCATGAAGGGATAGACAGAAATTTAGATAAGACATTACCATCCCACAAGCAAGTTTGCCTTTTGTGGGGGTGGATAAGAATGATTTTTTTTTACTGAGAAAACAAAAATGCCAAGTGTCAGCAGGAAGAGGCATGTTGTGGCAAGGGCTGTTGAACATTCCATGGGGCTGTTGTTGCATGCAAGGTTTGGGAAATAAAAATCACCAGTGCTTTGTCTTTCTACAAACCCACCCTACAAGGTAGCTCCCTGGAATCAGCAGTTCAAGTGTTGAATGGATGATGAACAATGTTGAAGATGGTGGCCAAAGTGTAACAATGCTTTTCTTGCCTACCACCTACCACATCTAAAACTGTGCCGTTTAAACAGTGAAGTTGGGAAGTGGGGGAAGGACTGCATCCAATTTCACTCCCCTACTGGGCCGCAGATGTGCCCACAGGAACCAGGGTGCAGTGTGAGGCTGTCAGATTTCCAAAAGAACTTAGCTAATGGTCTTCATTGCTCAGAGAGCTTGCCTCCCAGAGAATCAACACTAAGGTTAGAGACAAGCATGGAATTTCGGGCTTCTGAGAGCCTGTGAGGGATGTGGGTTTTTGAGGGCCATTTTTCTAACTTGGAGAGTTCTCATTTGCCCCTCCCAAAAGTTGAAGCAGCTAGTTATTCCTGCACAAAGGGAGAGAAAACAGACATGCATGCTTGTGTTAAAAGTCAGCTAGTTCAAACCTCAGGGAGAAGTTCTTGGTTGGGGAGAAGGCCAGAATATTGAAGAGGCTCAGCAGCATCTCCTCCAGAGGTGTTTCTTTCTTTTTTTTTAAATTAATTTTATTTTATTTTTAAACTTTACATAATTGTATTAGTTTTGCCAAATATCAAAATGAATCCGCCACAGGTATACATGTGTTCCCCATCCTGAACCCTCCTCCCTCCTCCCTCCCCATACCATCCCTCTGGGTCGTCCCAGTGCACCAGCCCCAAGCATCCAGTATCGTGCATCGAACCTGGACTGGCATCTCATTTCATACATGATATTTTACATGTTTCCATGCCATTCTCCCAAATCTTCCCACCCTCTCCCTCTCCCACAGAGTCCATAAGACTGTTCTATACATCTTTTGTGTCTCTTTTGCTGTCTCTTTTGCTGTCTCGTACACAGGGTTCTTGTTACCATCTTTCTAAATTCCATATATATGCGTTAGTATACTGTATTGGTGTTTTTCCTTCTGGCTTACTTCACTCTGTATAATCTGTCTCTTGGATGGCTTAGGTGTATGGGTAATGGGAAAAGCTGACTCAGGGCTGCCTCCAGGCTTAGCATAAAATGTATTCTGGGTGCCACTGTAAGCATTAGGCAATGAAACTCACTGGCAGGAAGGCTAATAGTATACAGTTCAGATTCCCCCAAGGGAAAAATGTTTATGAAATTCAGCTTTAGTAACCTGAGTCATGAACTTGCTTTCTGCAAACATCAGAGTTAACAGCACCTGTACCATAAACTAGTTCATGCCATTGCATTTCCGGATCCATTTTTCTTTCCACTTAACAGCTTTTTACTTTGTACCAGAAATTCTGAGATGCAGAGAGAACCATGGAAATCAGCTGCCAGCTTGTTATTGTGACCTATGAGACATAAGGAAGTCCTCACCCAGCTCCAAGCCCACCCCACCCCTTGGCTGCCTTGCATGAGACATTCTTGAGCTCAGAGTGATGGGCTGGAAAAAGCATGGTGTCCAGGGTGGATGATCAGATGCTTGGACTCCTGGGCCAGGCGGGCTCTCTGCCCCCACCGCTTCTTCACCCAGTCTGTCTGTGCACTGACTGCTTCGACATTTCCCCAAGGCCAAAATATAATTCATTCAAGAAGTTTTAAGTAGAGTAGCCCATGGCTTAAATTATACCAGTAGAAGAAGTGGGAGATGGAAGGGTATGTTTGAAGGGAGAATTGTAAAGATGACTTCTGATACCCCATCCATCTTTCCCCATTATTTTTTTGGACGTTTTTATGACAAGTTTTAATTTGTCTCTCCCTCCATTCAGTGAGACACAACAGCTAGATTGGACTGGAGTTGGTCATTTACCTTTCCCCAGGTCAGTTCTGCTCAAACACCCAGCAGGTTAGATTCTAGTTACAGGCTTCCCTGATGGCTCAGATGGTAAAGAATCTGCCTGCAGTGCGGGAGACTCAGGTTCAATCCCTGGGCTGGGAAGATGCTCGGGAGAAGGGAATGGTAACCCACTCCAGTATTCTTCCTGGAGAATTCCATGGACAGAAGAGCCTGGTGGGCTATTGTCCATGGGGATGGAAAGAATCAGACACGACTGAGTGACCAACACTTTTACGCTCACTAGATTCTAGTTAACTAGTTTTCCCTGAGTGCTCAGTTCATTTCAGTTGCTTAGTTGTGTCCAGCTCTTTGCAACCCCATGGACTGCAGCACGCCAGGCCTCCCTGTCCATCACCAACTCCCAGAATTTACTCAAACTCATGTCCATTGAGTTAGTGATGACATCCAACCATCTCATCCTCTGTCGTCCCCTTCTCCTCCTGCCTTCAAATTTCTCAGCATCAGGGTCTTTTCCAATGAGTCAGCTCTTCACCTCAGGTGAGCAAAGTACTGGAACTTCAGCTTCAGGATCATCCTTCCAGTGAATGTTCAGGACTGATTTCCTTTAGGATTGACTGGTTTGATCTCCTTGCAATCCAAGGGACTCTCAAGAATCTTCTTCAACACCACAGTTCAAAAGCATCAATTCTTCGGCACTCAGCTTTCTTTATAGTCCAACTCTCATATCCATACATGACTACTGGAAAAACCATAGCTTTGACTAGACGGACCTTTGTTGGCAAAGTAATGTCTCTGCTTTTTAATATGCTGTCTAGATGGATCATAACTTTCCTTCCAAGGAGCAAGTGTCCTTTAATTTCATGGCTGCAGTCACCATCTGCAATGATTTTGGAGCCCCCCAAAATAAAGTCTCTCACTGTTTCCATTGTTTCCACATCTATTTGCCAGGAAGTGATGGGACTGGATGCCATGATTTTAGTTTTTCAAATGTTGGGTTTTAAGCCAGCTTTTTCACTCTCCTCTTTCACTTTCATCAAGAGGCTTTTCAGTTCCTCTTTGCTTTCTGCCATAAGGGTGATGTCCTCTGCATATCTGAGGTTATTGATATTTCTCCTGGCAATCTTGATTCCAGCTTATGCTTCATCCAGCACAGCATTGTGCATGATGTACTCTGCATATTAGTTAAATAAGCATGGTGACAATATACAGCCTTAACGTACTCCTTTCCCAATTTGGAACTAGTCCGTTGTTCCACATCTGGTTCTGTTGCTTCTTGACCTGCATACAGGTTTCTTAATAGGCAGGTAAGGTGGTCAGGTATTCCCATCTCTTGAAGAATTTTCCACAGTTTGTTGTGATCCACACAGTCAAAGGCTTTGGCATAGTCAATAAAGCAGAAATAGATGTTTTTCTGGAACTCTCTTGCTTTTTCGATGATCCAGTGGATGTTGGCAATTTGATCTCTGGTTCCTCTGCCTTTTCTAAATCCAGCTTGAACATCTGGAAGTTCTCAGTTCATGTAATGTCGAAGACTAGCTTGGAGAATTTTGAGCATTACTTTGCTAGTGTGTGAGATGAGTACAGTTGTGCGATAGTTTGAACATTCTTTGGCATTGGCTTTCTTTGGGATTGGAATGAAAACTGACCTTTTCCAGTCCTGTGGCCACTGCTGAGTTTTCCAAATTTGCTGGCATATTGAGTGCAGCACTTTAACAGCATCATCTTTTAGTACTTGAAATAGTTCAGCTGGAATTCGATCACCTCCACTAGCTTTGTTTATAGTAATGCTTCCTAAGGCCCACTTGACTTCGTGCTCCAGGATGTCTGGCTCTAGGTGAGTGATAACACCATCATGGTTATCTGGATCATGAAGATTTTTTGTACAGTTCTGTGTATTCTTGCCACCTCTTCTTAATATTTTTTGGCTTCTGTTAGGTTCATACTGCTTCTGTCCTTTATTGTGCCTGTCGTTGCATGAAATATTCCCTTGGTATCTCTAATTTTCTTGAAGAGATCTCTAGTCTTTCCCATTCTGTTATTTTCCTCTATTTCTTTGCATTGATCACTGAGGAAGGCTTGCTATTCTTTGGAGCTCTGCATTCAGATGGTTATATCTTTCCTTTTCTCCTTTGCCCTTAGCTTCCGTGAGTGCAGACCTTGTTAAGAATAGAGTGTTCTGGTGTTTTTCTGAATGGTTACTATTCCCCTCTCCTCTCTGGAGGTTCGAGGGGATTTTTCTCCCATTTTTACTGTGAGAACATGGGTGGAGCCTCAGGAGGTAAATCTCATAAACCTGTAGGAATCATTATGACTGGATCCTTCCACAGTCCTTAACTCTGAGACTTTCCCACACTCAGCCTCCAACTGTTCCTCAACTGTGGCACAGGTTTCCTACCCCAGCTCTGGTTCCCTCTAGTGAACCTCTCCTCCAGTAAGCCGTGACTCCCTGCATTGCCCTGTCTCTCCAGCCTCAGTTTGCCCTGTTTCCTCTTCTTGCTTATGGATAGAAGAAAAGTTGCTAATTTTTAATTCTGTTCACCTTTTTACTCGTTAGGGTGGAATAGTGACTTCCAAGCACCTTACATGTACAACTGGAACTTCCCCCAAGATTTTAAAATGTCAGTCAACATTAACTGAGCATGATTTGGATATGAAATGTGTTTATTGAACAGTTTAACTCATAGAATTGAAATATGAAAAATTTCCCCCTGATCTTGCCCTTTAGTTATACTTTGGGGTAAGGAGAGAGATTATTGAGTTCTTTTTTGTTTCTTTTGGTAATAATGAACATTCAGTAAGATGTTCAAATTTTATAATCGTTGTTACGTTTGAGTTTTGACCACTGTGTGTACACTAGGTTTCTCAGCCTTGGCACTGTTGACATTTTGGAATAGGGAGCTGGTCTATTAATCCATGACCTCTTGTCACTAGATGCCAATACCATCCCCTTCTGGGGGATGACAATCAAAGTGTCTCCTGCCATTACCACATGTTCCCGGGGCACCAAAACTGCTCCTGGTTGAGAACCACTGATGTACAAACACCCATTTAACTACCACCCAAAAAGAAGATAGAAATCATATCCATTCCTCCAAAAAGTTCCCTTCAGGCCTTTTCATTAATCCTCCCTCCCCTGAAACCACTGTCTCTCATTTCTATCATCACAGATTCATCTTGCCTATATTTGGACTTTGTAAATTAAATTATACAGTGTATACTATTTTTTGGGGGGGGGGTGTCTAGTCTCTTTCACTTAACATAATGTGTTTGCAATTATTCACATTATTGTGTTTATCAGTGGTTCACTCATTTCTTATTTTGGAATAGTGGTCCATTGTATGAATAAACCACATTTTGTTAGTACATTCTGTTCTTGATGGACACTTGGGTTGTTTCTAGTTAGGGGCTGTTTTGATAAAGTTGCTATGGCTAGTCTGGAAAAGTCTCTTTGTGGACGTGTTTTCCTTTTTCTCAGTAAATATCTAGGAATGGAATTTCTGGGTTGTAGGGTAAATGTATCTTTAACTTTTAATAAATTGCCAGACACTGCTGCAAAGTGGTCATACCATTTTACACTCCCAGCAACTGTGTATGAGCATTGCTGTTCCATATTGTTACCCACGTGATCATCATGTGTTGCCTATTGGTGTTGCCAATTGTTGTTGTTTGCTTTTTTAAAAAAGTAGAGTATAGTTATTTATAATGTTGTGTTATTTTCAGGTGTACAGCAGAGTTAATCAATTATACACATACATATATCATCCACATTCTTTTTTTTCTAGATTCTTTTCCATATAGGCTATTACAGAATATTGAGTAGAGTTCCCTGTGCTACACAGTAGATCCTTATTAATTATCTATTTTATATATAGTAGTGTATATATGTCAATCTCAATCTCCTAATTTATCCCCCTTCCCTTTTCCCCTGGTAACCATAAGTTTGTTTTCTACATCTGTGACTCCACTTCTGTTTTGTAGATAAGTTAATTTGTACCCTTTTTTTCTTAATATTCCACATAAAAGTAATATCATATGATATTTATCTAACTTATTTCACTCAGTATGACAATCTCTAGATCCATTCATGTTGCTGCAGATGGCATTTGTTCTTTTTTTTAATGTGTATGAATATATATATTTTAATGAATTGAGAATAAGTTGTATATATGATGATTCTTTACATCCAAGTACTTCAGTGTGTATTTCCTAATAATAGGTGTCTTCTCTTAAGTAACTATGATGTAGTTATCCACTTTATAAATCTAACATTGGTACAATATTTTATCCAATCTATTACCGGCATTCCAATTTGTCAGCCTATCTAACAGTATTTTTTTTTTTTTTTACTTTACAATATTGTATTGGTTTTGCCATACATCAACATGAATCCACCACGGGTGTACACGTGTTCCCAATCCTGAACCCCGCTGAGAAGTATTCCATTGTATATATATGTTACACATCTTCTTTATCTGTTCTTCTATTGATGGACATTTTTTAGGTTGCTTCCATGTCCTGGTTATTGTAAATAATGCTGCAGTGAATACTGGGGGGGCATGTATCTTTTCAAATGGTGGTTTTCTCTGGGTATATGCCCAGGAGTGGAATTGCTGGGTCATGTAGTTCCAGGTAGCATTAGTGGTAAAGAACCCATCTGCCAATGCTGGAGATGTAAGAGATGTGGGTTCGACCCCTGGGTCAGGAAGATCCCCTGGAGAAGGGTATGACAACCCACTCCAGTATTCTTACCTGGAGAAGCCCATGGAGAGGGGAACCTGGTGGGCTACAGTCCATAGGGTCACACAGAGTCAGACACGACTGAAGCGAGTTAGCATGCACACACACAGCAGTTCTGCTTTTAGTTTTCTAAGGCACCTCCAAACGGTTCTCCATAGTAGCCACACCAATTTACATTTCCACCAACATTTCCCACCCCTCCAGCATATTTGTAGATTTTTTTATAATGGCCATTCTGACCAATGTGAGGTCATTGTAATTGTGGTTTACATTTCTCTAATAAGTAGTGATATTGAGCATCTTTTCATGTGCTTTTTGGCCATCTGTATGTCTTCTTTGGAAAAATGTCTATTTAGATCCCTTGCCCATATTTTTGATTGGGTTGTTCTTTTAATATTGAACTGCATGAGCTATTTGTATATTTTGGAGATTAATCCCTTGTCAGTTACTTCATTTGTAGATATTTTCTCCCATTCTGAAGTTGTCTTTATGTTTTATTTATGGTTCAGTTGTTTTCATTTTAGCTCTTCTGTTGGGCATTTCGTTAGGATTTTTATTTGCATCTCCCTGATGACCAGTGATACTGAGCACCTTTTCATTTTTGGTTACTTAAATGCTTTTGTGAAGTAAGACTTTTTATGGTTTGATTTGGAGGAGTCCCTGTTACAACCAGACTCCACTCCTGATAATACGTTCAGGTTTTACAAGAACCTGCTGCTGCTCCTCAGTAGCTGGGAAAGGTTTTACATCTGAATAAGGTTGCTCTAAATTATCAAAATTACCATGAAACATGCCCTTCCATTTCTTGTTTTCTTCTCTTTTCCAAAGATACTGTGAAGTTATAGGGTATTTTCCTTTAGTGATGTCAGAAATACTCCTCCGAATTAGCCAAACAAGTAGACAAAACTACTTTTATTTTCTTTGGGATAGACTTCCAGTACCCACAACCTTTGCAACAACTGTCTCAACCTCATCCTTCCACAGCTGTGACAAACAAATTAATGCAGGGACCTGTCCCACGCAAGGCAGAGTCACCTCTATCATTCCATGCCCAAGGGGTTTCTTGGTGAGCCTTTTTCAGGAAGTATTTTTCTTTTACTTATACAGGAAAGTCTTTACCTAGTTTTTTTTTTTTTAAAAAAGTAAGTTCTCTATCTAGAAAGATTCCTTTTTCCATTTAAGTTCTGGTAACAGAGCTTCGGAGAAGGCAATGGCACCCCACTCCAGTACTCTTGCCTGGAAAATCCCATGGACGGAGGAGCCTGGAAGGCTGCAGTCCGTGGGGTCGCTGAGGGTCAGACATGACTGAGCGACTTCACTTTCACTTTTCACTTTCATGCTTTGGACAAGGAAATGGCAACCCACTCCAGTGTTCTTGCCTGGAGAATCCCAGGGACGGGGGAGCCTGGTCTACGGGGTCTATGGGGTTGCACAGAGTCGGACACAACTGAAGCGACTTAGCAGCAGCAGCAGCAGCAACAGAGCTTAACTTTTTCCTTTTAGTTCAAATGGGAAAGGAAGGGACTCGTGAGACTTCTTTGGTTGGAGTTTCTCTCTCTGTTGCTAAGGATGTATTTTTCTAACCTGTTTACATTATGTAACCAGACAGAAAGGTTCATCTCTGAGTGGTTGAGGACCTGGCTTCTGAATAGGATCTGAGTGCACTTTGAAAATGGAATATGGTGATACCCAGAGCTGGGTAGCAGGTGTGTATGTGTACACATAAGGTAACATGTCCAAAGCACTTTAGAAGCAGTAAGACAATCTCTAGTTCTTATCTCCAAATTCCAGTCCTCACTGAAGGACCCACTTTCTGTGGGAGAATGTCCGGGATAAGACGAGTCTGAGTCCTGTCCTACCAGAAAGCAAACCAACCAACCAGCCCAACAAAGAAACAAAGAAAAGACAGTGTAAATGACTGGGATCACATCCTCAGGACTTAGCTTCCAAGTTGAAGAGGTTCTCGCTGACACAGATGGGACTATGTGAGCATTAATACAAATAATGACTATAGTAGATTAAATAGTATTGGATGAATTTTACATCCTTGAGTTTATAATCACACTAAAAACACAAAACACACTCTCCACATTCTAGTGTATGGAAAACCAAGAGGGTGAAAGATCTGATTTCTTCAAAACATAAAAATCAAAGGGAGAAAAAAGGAGAGAAGAGGAACTTATGATTTAAAAGAAAGTTAAAAAACATATGAAACCATTGTAACACTACTTAGACATGTTGGGATTCTAATTTGAACAAACAGCAGCTGTTAAAAAATTTTATGAGCTAATTGGGGAAACTTGGTCCCCGAATGGGTATTTGACTATGTTAAGGAATTATTGTTAATGCTCTGGATGTGATCATGGCATTGTGGTTTTATTTTTATACCAATCCTCCTCTTTTAGAGACACATACTGAGTTATATACAAAATATATATCTGTGATTTGCTTCAGCAGAGTTCTGTGGCAGAGCTTTGGATGAAATGAAATGACCATGAATTGGTAATTATTAGTTTCTGGATAACATCTGGAGATTTATCAAAATACTATTCTCTTTACTAGAGAATGTTGATATTTGAAATCTTTCATAAATTGAAAACAAACAAAAAACAGCTAAGGGCCCTGCAGATTGGTCACTGGCTGAAGTCTGAACAGTGAGAGGAGACCATGGGGGATGCTAGGATTTGTGTGAGGAGCCCTGTCTTTTTTCTTATTATTATTGAAGTAAAATTGACTTAAAGCACAAGTTTCAGGTGTACAACATCATGATTTAATAGTTTTGTACATTACAACAAGGAGCCCTATGTTGACAGGTTTTGTTCATAAGTTTGTCAGAATGAAAAGATAATAATCCACTGATGTGACCTGTCCTCAACATTTTTCTCTCCACATTTGTTCATTGGAATCATACTAATGTTACGAACCAAGCGTTCTTGAGAAAAGGAATGAGATCATGCACTCTTATCTCATACAGCATTCTTTGTCTCAAAACCCTTACTGAAGGACCCCCAACTGGGCCTACTTTCCTTTCCTGTTTGTTTCTCATACCTTAGAAAGATGACCTCAAAGAAATTTGGGGGAAATTTTAAATATATATATATATATATATATACACATACATATATATATATACTTTTTTTTTCCTCAAATAAAACATTTTTACCCCTAAACCATTGGAAAATAGAGAACATTTTTCAAAAATGTTTATAGGCCTCATCTTTCTGAGAACACAGCAGACTCATTGGAATAGTTGTTTATGCTCACAGCCTTTTAGCAAGTTAGTTGCGTTAAAGACACCTAAAACAATAAAAAAGTTTCAAAATTTTCTCTACTTTCCACCAAAATATAGTGCATTTCTTTCTCACGGCTTTCCAGTCCTTACTCTCCTTAGGTCAAAATGTATGTTTCTGTGTCTTATCTCAGAACTTCCCTGAAATGACTCTTTCACATTTTGTTGTGAAGGACCGATAGGTATTTAATGTTAATCTTGCAGTTCATGAGGTTCAGACCCTACATAGGTAGGAGGAGCGAGGCTTTTGGCTGAATAAGCTTCTCTCCTCATCAGTGTGGAGGAGGAAGAGAGGGTCTTCCTGGGGCCAGTCACAGACAGTGTCTCATCCAGTCCTTGACCAGCCAGAGGAAGAGGGAAGCCCCAGACTACAGATGCAGCAACTCAGGCACAGAGGCTCAGTAACCTGACTGTGTTGCCTTTGGAAGACACTTATGCTCTTTCTCCTAACTCAGGGAGCATTCCCAGGTGTAAATTGTGCCAGCTGTGACTTGACTGAAGCATGCAAGTTATTCATTCATTTTGTGACGCCATCTCATAGCACATGCATTTCTGTGGAAACCTGGCACCATGAACTCAGTGAACTCTGGAAACCAGCATTTTAAGGCAGTTAGCTGATTTTAAAGGTTTCTAATATTTCCTAACAAAATATAGTTAGAGACATTGGTCATCTCCCAGGTATTCAATAACCCAGAAGCCAGAAAGGACCAATCCACATTGTAATACACTAATGATTGAGTGGTTATAGGTTGTATTTATGTCCATCCAGTCATTCCCACTGCTTTACAGACTGCTTTGATGAATTATCAGTCATGCTTCTTTATAGTTAATGCTGTGAGTTGGATATATTGGGGAAAAGCTTATTTATTGGTAACTTCAGCCAGATGGTTTCATGTATTAAAGACTCATGGCTTAGTCAATAATACTGGATTCAGAACTGAATTTCTATGGAATGAATCATGTCTCTAACCAAGGATGTGCTGGTTTGAACCCCATGGAGTTGGAGTTACACACCTTCCTTACATAATCCCTATCAGTGGCCTCTGGGCTCAATTATTTTTCTAGTAGCTGGTGATTTTCAACTAAACCATCTACATTCTTCTGTTTGCAAACCCTATAGGCTTGCAGTTTTTTCTTCAGATGCAGCATCTGCAGTTTCATTCCCTGCCACTGGTAGATAGTATTGTCCTAGGGTAGTATAAGTGAGAGAAAGCCTTATGTAAGCCTTGGAAATTTCATATACACAATCAGCCATTTGTGCTTCTTCCTTTAAAAATAATTAAAGAAGCATGAATTTATTCATGAATAGCAGAGAAGATGCATTGGTAGCAATATTTAAAATACATAAAACATTTATGTATAGTTATAATAAGGCTTCACCTGTCTGCACTTTCCTCGTATCTACCTGATTTCTTCTGTCTCCTCATGGAGCTTAGATGGCAGGTGCAAAAGTTGACCACTTTGAACCCTGGAAACCCTTGATAAGTATGTGCCCTTTTCTGAGCTTATATCCTGAGCTGTTCTTAACTTGGAGACACTGCACCAACAACCCCTTTTTGCTTTCTGTGTGGTTTAAAGCAAAAAAAAAAAAAACCCGAAAACCCTCAAAACACTGTCTTCTTTGATGTGCTCCTTTCCACAAGCACGCACTTTTGTTTCTTTGTATAGTTATAAAATCCTCATGCACCTCCTTTAAAATAAATAAATTACAGTTTTATGAGCCTCGTTTATTTCCAGCAACTCCAAATAATAGGCTTTGGAAATAAATGGTGTTTATTTTAAAATGAATATAGTAGCATGCTTTCCATTCTAAAGATTTGTGTATCTTCAATATCATATTTTCAAAGTAATGTCTAGGTAGTAAGTGGCTAAAGAAGATAACATCATCTGATCATAATTTGATCCCTTTCTTACTTGGCCTTAACTATTATTTGATTATTCCAAGTCATAATCTTTTCAACTGAACTGATTATGCCAGTGTAACTTATCCTGTTTGCTAAACTTTCAGACAAAAAATCCTTTCTGAGATTTCAGGCCGATTTCTCATTTAGCCTGTTGGCTCACTTTACTTGCCAGAGGTTTTCTTCTAATTGAAGAGTTATTTTCTCTTTATAAGTAAGGCTTTAATTTGCCCTTCTGTCTTTTTCTTTCTCCTCCTTATGTCTAACCTAAAAGAAATAATCTACTTTCTTCTTAAAACATAAGACTGACTGCATCATTTCAAGTGCTACTAAGCGTGGCTTAAAAATTTGGAATATGATGGATTCTTTCTTCAACTAAAGTTACTATAGCAATTATCTCTCACCATAATTAGATGGAAGGGAGCTTTGACGATGAAATGAATACTAGGCTCAAAAAAAGGCCCGATTGCACACGCAGCCTTTTGACTAGCTTGTAGCAGTGAGCAGAAGTTACTCATCTTCTCTAGTAGGAACACCTTGGTTCCTCATTTATGATCTAGAGACAATTAAATTAGAAATTTAATTCAGGTGGATTTTATAAAGATTTAGTGAGATGATGCCTGGCACTTAATTTCTTCACTGCATGAAAAACATATTAACATTTACTAAAGGGCTTGTGCTTGTGTGTTAGTTGCTCAGTCACATCCGACTCTGCGACCCCACGGGCTGTAGCCTGCCAGGCTTCTCTGTCCATGGAATTCTCCAGGCAAGAGTACTGGAGTGGTTTGCCATTCCCTTCTCCAGGGGATCTTCCTGACCGAGGGATCGAACCTCGGTCTCCCACATTGTGGGCGGGTTCTTTACCGTCTGAGCCACCAGGGAAGCCCCAAAGGGCTTATACAAATGAAAAAATTAACCCCCCTGTTGGTAGATTAAAAAAAAGGACATGAACTCATAATTAATCAGTTTACAAGAAAAACAATTATTAAGCATCTGGGGAAATGTTTAAACTCATAGCAGTTAAATAAAATTCAAAAAGCACTGAGATGTCCTTTCCTTTTACTAAATTAGCACTGCTACTGCTGCTACTGCTAAGTTACATCAGTCGTGTCCGACTCTGTGCGACCCACAGCCGGCAGCCCACCAGGCTCCTCTGTCCCTGGAATTCTCCAGGCAAGAATACTGGAGTGGGTTGCCATTTCCTTCTCCAAAATTAGCACTAATTTAAAAAAATAAAAAAAGTCAGATGCTGGTGGCATTACCAGTTGGTACAGCTCATTGAAAAAAATATGCATCAAATTATATTCATACCTTTCAATCTAATAATCCCATTTCTGGGACTCTATTCTGAGGAAATATTCTGAAGTGTTGAAAAAAACTTATAAACATGATAGTGATTATTTCATCATTACTTTTGATCTTGACAAACCTGGGAAAAACTTAAGTTTGTAAAAGATTAAGTTATGATAGACTTCTGCAGCTATTAAAAGAAAGATTCATTGAGCAGCACCTAAAAATGTTTATGATGTAAAAAATATGCACACTGATAATCAACATGAGGGAATTCACAGGTGACTCAGTGGTAAACCTGCCTGCCAGTGTAGGAGACACAGGTTCGATCCTTGGGTGGGGAAGATTCCCTGGAGGAGGAAATGGCAATGCAATCCAGTATTCTTGCCTGTAAAATCTCTTGGACAGAGGAGCCTGGTGGGCTACAGTCCATGAGATTGTGGAGTCACACACAACTAGCAACTGAGCATGCGTGCACAGCGCAATCACTATGAGAACAATTCATCTTAGAACCATGTGGGAATAGACCAAGTGATGTTAGGGTATTAGAGCATATTTTTTTCTTCTTTCCTGTTTCCCCAAATCTTTTGTAAGATACTATTACTATTAAGATTAAAATTAGAGTTTTAGTTTAATGTATTCACCCCCAAAAAATATTTGGCAAGTGCCTCTTATGTGTCCAGAAAATTCGGTATAGCAATTTGGGCTTTAAAAAAATGCCAGAATCTTTTTTCGTTATTTACTCCAGGGCAATACAAAAGCAAAGAAGTGTGCTTAGTGAACTCTTTACAGTAAGTACTTCACATACAACCTAAGATTAAGGTTCTATTGTGTGTAACCTAAGCATTTAATGCCAGACCGTCAGCCCAACCCATGTTAAACATAGCGGTGTTGAGTCTCACTGTGGTCATCTGCTTCAGGACTCATTCCAAAATTAACTCACTAGCTTACTCAGGTCATTCCACCAAGGAAAATGGGATCACAGTGATATATTAACCATAACATCAATGTGAACAAGACTTTGAATAATGCATCTCAGAGCAACACTCTAGGTAACTGAATTAGAATAAGCCAGACAAGGTCATTTGCAAAGTACTGTGGCATTATTTAAGCTGACATTTTTGGTGAAATAATTGCAGAGTCACTGAAAGCTGTAAGAGTGAAAGATGGCTTGTACACTTTCCCCAGTTTCCTCCAGTGGTAGCATTTTACAGAACTGTGGTACTGGGCATTGACAAGGTACAGTCCTCCCATCTGAGTCACATCTCCCTGGTTGTATTTGTACTCCTGTACGTCTGTGTGTGCAAATGTGTGAGATTCTGTGTAATTATATCCCTTGGTATGTTTGTGCATCCACCGAAGTCAAGATGCTGAGCAGTTCCATCGGCACCAAATCCTTCCCGTTGCTCCTTCATAGTCACACCCTTCCTCCACTCCCCACCATCCCCAACCCCTGGAAACCACTGCCTTGTCCTCTAGTTGTGAAATTTTGTCATTTCAAAAATGATACATAAATGAAACCATACAGTATGGAAAGCTCAACCCTTTGAGCTTGGCTTATAACTCCCTTGTGAATCTTCCAAGTTGTGGCATGTATCAATAGTTTGCTGCTTGTCAGTGCTGCCAAGTAAGTATTCATGGTGGATATATCATCATTAACCATGCATCTGGGCTGATTCCAGGTTTTGGCTATTAAAATAATGCTGCAATGAACATTCACATACAAGTGTTTATGTAAACATAAAGTTTTCATTTCTCTGGGATAAATGTCTGAGACTGGAACTGCTGGGTCATACAGTGATTACATGTTTAGTTTTTAAAGATGCTGCCAAACTGTTTTCTAGAATGCCTATACTGTTTTATAGACATACTCCAAGCAAAGTATGGGAGGCTTTTTCTTTTTTTCTTTCCCAAATTATTCTGAAGTACTATTTGTGACAGTTTTCTGAACTAACCAAATAATTTTGCTAAAGATAGCCATGTTGAGTAGGTAGATTTAGAAAAGAGAACTTTATCAGGGCATGTCAGAAGCTCCTCCCTCCAACCCCCCTCCCCCCAAAAAAAATCACTTAATCTTCATAGATGAGCTTTACATAGTAGGTCAATTCGAAATATTTGACCCCTTTAGTCTTGCTCAGATGGTGAAGAATATGCCAGCAATGGGAGAAACATGGATTCGATCATTGCATCAGGAAGATACCCTAGAGAAGAAAATGGCAAGCCACTCCAGTATTCTTGCCTGGAGAATCCCATGGATAGAGGAACCTGGTGGGCTACAGTCCATGGCATGGTAAAGAGTCAGACACAACTGAGTGACTAACACTTGAACTTTTCAGTCTGTAGGCAGCTAGCAAAATAGACTCAACCCTCATTTCATAGCTGTTGGGCTCAATCTCCTATACCCATAACAGAATATTGGCCTGGACATAATTTGTTTCTCCCTTGTGTGACAATCTTTCTGTCTTCTTTAAGGGAAAAAATGTTTTTTAAAGGATTTCTGGATACCCTAGATCAGCATCTTCACTTTGCACTGGCCAGAAATGAAGGCCCTGGACTAGGAGTTAGAAGACCTGTGTTTAAGTCCCTCCTCTAATAAGCTGTGTACTGTAAACACATCCCTTACCCTCTCTAAGTTTGCTCAGCTGAATAAGCTAGATGAATTCCCAGTGGAACCACCTGGAGGACCTGCAGGACCCAGTTGCTGGCCTGCCCCTGGAGGCTCTGGTTGAGCAGTTCTAGAATGGAACAGGAGAATCTGCCTGATATACAAGTTCCAGGAGATACCAGTGAGACTGGACCAGAGATGACACCCTGAGAACCCAGGCCAGATTATGCTAAAGTGCCTTCTGGCTCAACACCATCACCCATCCGCCTCCAAAGGACCCCTCAGGTTTGCTTTCCAGAATGAGTTATTCGTTTGACCCTTTTTTAAAGTGACCAGATATATAGTGGAGCATAATGCAGCCGTTTAAACTGTCACAGAAGAATATTCACTGTCGTGGGGAGTTACATACGATATCGTTAGGTTATAAACCTACAAAACAGCATATGCAGAAATGTCCAGTTACACACAGAAAAGACATCTAAAAAGATATATCTAAAACGTCAGTAATAGTTATCTCTAAATCATAAAGTTGTAAAAATTTTATTTTCCTCTTTCTATCCATTTCTGTTTTCTAATTTTGTCTGTAACTCATTGATAATTTATGAGAACAAAGAATCCCCATGAGCAGAACAACTCCTGATTTCTCTAGGTTTTAGTAATTATGGTTAAATACCAACCAGCACAAATAAGGCTCTTCAGGTATGAGATAAAATTATCTAGGAGGCTTTAGAGAGGTAGCTACGACCTTCCTTAGCCTAAAAAGTATGGGCGATCACTTTGTGCTGTTCTTCTTACTCGACAGAATTCTGTACACGTGCACCTAAGTAGTCCTGCCCCAGGACCACTTGTTACAGCATCTCATTATTGCCTGGGTGATGTTTCCATAGAGCTTTTCCACGGCTAACTAGTAGGATCAACAGCTATAGCCTCCCAAGCTAGTCCCTCCTTCATCCTTGACGATGGGTTGATGTGTTTAGACGAAGCTAGTTCTTCCTTTGGGACTAGGAGGGACTAGCTAGTATCTCTGTTAGAAAAATTAATATTTACTCCTAAAATAGGAATGTTAAATTATCCCTGACATAAATTTATATAGATGCCAGAAACCAGTTACCTTCTGTGGAAAGCTGTTTTGTTCCTCATGTGGCTTCGTGTCCCCTCCTGGAATTTCTAACTATACTGATGTCCCCAAAACATCGTTTTCTTCAACACCCACACTTCTCAAGGTTAAGATAGATTAGAATGAACATGACTTCCTTGAAATACTATTTATTAAAATGGTTTTGCTGTTAAAAATTTTAAGGATTAATATTATAGAAAAACGTTCCATATCTGAACTCTAGTAACTCCATTTCTGAATAAACATGTTTGATTGGAGGCATGGTGTCGAAAGGGCAGTGCAGTGGTGATTTCAAAACACCACTTCTGTCCAGAGCTGCAGCAGACCACTGTTCCTTTCTGCCAAGTTCCCTCCTGTGCGTATCCCTTAAGAATGAGAAATTCAAAGGACTTTTTGATTTATGAGTGATAGTGTGTTTATTGGGGTAGCACTATTTACCATTTTACATTTAACACCCACCCATATTGGTATCTATCATAGATTTTTTTCCTTTTAACAAATGTGTTTTGTGCTTGAGAAAATATATTTTTATGTATGACCTCAAGACTGTTGCCATCTACATGTCTGCCCCATGTGTTTGCTATCATGGGTGAAGCTGCTGGGTTTGCCTTATGTAACTGGGAGCTCCAGCAGCTGCATCCGGATGCTTGTTCACTGCAGTGCTGTTGTAAAATAGCACCATCCCACACCAGCAATGCTTCCACAACCCCCTTACTGTGAAAGAGGTGATGGGAAGGTTACATCTAGACATTTCTTGCTTTGTTGAAAAACAGGCTCAAGACCCAGGAATTGCTGCATTTGTCCATATGTCAAGCCTCATCGGGGAGGAAAGGGCCTCTCTTTATCTCACGCACATCTCTGTCTTCTGGTACTTCACACACTGCCCTTGACTAGAAAACATAGCTGTGCTTTTCTTTACTGGTTCTGGTAGGTGAAAAACACAAGCTTTTGATTGATCTGTAAATTTTCCTACTATGTTGTTCTTGTTGTTGTTCAGTTGCCAAGTCATGTCCAATTTTTGTGAATTGTGTGACTGCAGTACCCAAGGCTTCCCTGTCCTTCACAATCTCCTGGAGTTTGCTCAAATTCATGTTTGTTGAGTCGGTATGCTATCTAACCATCTCATCCTTTGTCGCCCTGTTCTCCTCCTGTCCTCAGTCTTTCCCAGCATCAGGGTCTTTTCCAATGAGTTGGCTCTTCGCATCAGGTAGACAAAGTATTGGAACTTCAGCTTTAGCATCAGTCCTTCCAAAGAATATTCAGGGTTTAGGATTGACAATTTGATCTCCCTGAAGTTCAAGGGACTCTCAAGAGTCTTTTCCTGCACTACAGTTCAAAAGCATCAGCTCTTTAGTGCTCAGCCTTCTTTCTGATTCAGCTCTCACATCCATACATGACTACTGGAAAAATCATATCTTTGACTATACGGACCTTGTCAGCAAAGTGATGTCTTTGCTTTTTAATGTGCTGTCTAAGTTTGTTATAGCTTTCCTTTCAAGGAGCAAGCATCTTTTAATTTTATGACTGCAGGCACTGTCCACAGTGATTTGAAGCCCAAGAAAATAAAATCTGTCACTACTTCAACTTTTCCCCCTTCTGTTTGCCATGAAGTGATGGGACCAGATGCCATGATCTTAGTTTTTTGAATGTTGAATTCTAAGCCAGCCTTTTCACTTTCCTCTTTCACCCTCATCAAGAGGCTCTTTAGTTCCTCTTCACTTTCTGCCACAAGAGTGGTATCATCTGCATATCTGAGGTTATTTATATTTCTCCAGGAAATCCTAATTCCAGCTTGTGCATTTCACATGATATACTCTGCATATAAGTTAAATAAACAGGGTGGTGATACACAACCTTGTCATACTCCTTTCCCAATTTGGAACCAGTCAGCTATTCCTTGTCCAGTTGTAACTATTGCTTAATTGACCCACATACAGGTTTCTCAGGAGGCAGGTAAGATGGTCTCGTATTCTCATCTCTTTAAGAATTTTTCAGTTTGTTGTGATCCACACAGTCAAAGGCTTTAGTGTAGTCAGTGAAAAGTAGGTGTTTTTCTGGAATTCTCTTGCTTTTTCTGTGATCCAACAGATGACGGCAATGTGATCTCTGGTTCTTCTACCCTTTCTAAACCCAGCTGGTACATCTGGGAGTTCTTCATTCATGTACTATTGAAGCCTAGCTTGAAGGATTTTGAGCATTACCATGCTAGCATGTGAAATGAGTGCAACTGTGTGGTAGTTTGAGCATTCTTTGGCATTGCCCTTCTTTGGGATTGGAATGAAAATCGACCTTTTCCAGTCCTATGGCCGCTGCTGAGTTTTCCAAATTTACTAGCATATTGAGTGCAGCACTTTAACAGCATCATCTCTTAGGATTTGAAATAGCTCTGCTGAAATTCCATCACTTCCACTAGCTTAGTTCATAGTGATGCTTCCTAAGGCCCACTTGAATTCACACTCCAGGATGTCTGGCTCTAGGTGAGTGATCACACCATTGTGGTTATCCTGGTCATTAAGAGCTTTTTTGTATAGTTCTTCTGTGTATTCTTGCCACTCTTCTTACTTTTTTCTGCTTCTGTTAGATCCTTACCATTTCTGTCCTTTATTGTGTCCATTCTTACATGAAAGTTGCCCTTGATATCTCTAATTTTCTTGAAGAGATCTTTGTTCTTTCTCATTCTATTGTTTTCCTAGTGTACCATGGCCTAAATAAAATACAAGGTAGAGGTTTAAATGACATTAAAGACACTGATTTTACTTGCTTTTTTCCTACTTTCTAAAGGCTCTTACAGAATTTGAGTTGGAAGGCTTCACTGATGTTTGCTTGGTCTAGTATTCCTGTCTACATTCAATGTACACATACTTATTGTCATTTTAGAGGGATAGGATCGTCTTCCTTATTGTATTGCTTCTCACATCTTTGGTCCTTTATTCCATCCTTCCTATTAGCTAGTAGTTCATTTAGCAAAGCCAGCTTCTTTTAATGGGAAAAAAGGTATATCCCACTGTGTGCCATGCCAGGCTTTATTACCACACAAGTTTTCCTAATTAGAATAATAACTACCTCTAATAATAACTAATTAGAATAATAACTTCTTGAGAAATCTTACTTCCTTTCATAACCCAAGAATGGTCTTTTTTGTGTCCTCAGGTGTTAGGCGTCCATCCTAGACTTATCCCAACCTACTAGAATCATCTCATTACTCGACTGTCTCCCCCACTCACATATTAGTGCCACAAGGGAATGCCTTCTCAGTGTGTTCTCTGACTGGACAGTCACAGACGTGTAGATGGTATTTAATCATTTACTAAACTGAGTGAATGAAGCCAGCTTGCCAGCCCAGTAGAGGAAAATCTCATATTATTTATTCAGTGCCAAGAGTGGAGTCCACATGTCATCAACACAGGCCTGATTGATGCTAAATTAGCAAGTTAGGAAGCATTTTGTACCCTGTTGTCATTTAAGACTCAAAATAATGTGATTGAAAAAGTAATTTTCTTTCATTATTTTTATATTTACATTTACATTGTATATTTTATTTTGTAAATGAAGCTTGAGCCTAGAAACTGGATTTTATAATATTAATATAAAACTTGTTTCCATGTCATAACATTTATTTCAGAACATAACTTTGAACATGAACCATACCTAAACAAAAAATATATTTAAGGCATAGTTTTTTATATTTACTTATGAAGTCTACAGTACCCTTTAAAAGGAATGTTTGTGTGTGGCTGTGCTACTTATTCTGAAGAGTCTTTTCTAAAGCTCAATTTTACTATGAAACTCACATTTCCAGTATTGTACAGTTTTATCTGTCTTGTATTGTGCACCTCAAAGCGTTTATGTAGCATTTTTTAAAATGTTAATTTTATCCTGTGCAGGCTGCCTTGACAGCATGTCTTTCTATTGATTGAAATTCCAACTCTATGCTGAGGAATAGAATTCATAGTATAATTTTGTTAACTAAGACAAAAAGAGCATTCAAAAGTGTTTAGCATATTTACGCAATTGTACCGAAGCATTATAAACTGAACATTTGGTCAACTATTACTGCAGCCTGGCCCTGCTTATGGTGGCTTAAGATTGTTTTTAGATGGTGACTCAAAGCAGAGACAGTATTTTTAGACAGTTTCACTCTCCCTCCCCTTTTCCATTCCCAAGTGTCCACTTTCAGGAGGAGAGAACAAAGAGGGTGAAACCTTACAGCAAACTCCAAAGAGCCCTATCTCCCTTGTTTCTAATCATTATTTATACTTTTGTAACTAGATACTCCAGAAATGCAACAATGGAGCCTGAAGCTGTAGCTGTACTCATAGACTCTGCAAAGCTTTAAAACTTTTTACTTTGGGGAATAAAACTAAAAAGATGAAATACGGAGATTTTTCTCAGTGTAATGGAACAAAATAAAATTATCCTCTCTTAAAATAAATGGCAGGTAGGGAAAGCAATTTTTCCTGTCACGGATAAAAGCTAGGGAAAACAAAATCTGCATTTGAAATATGTTATCTCAAAATGTTTTAAATAAAAAGAAGCTAAACTACATTGTACAGTACCTGTTCCCAAGGATGATTGCAGTTTCTTGTTATTAAGTCCTGAGAAACACAGAGTGTCCTTGGCAGGCGGCACTATAAAAACAAACAAGAAAAAAAAAGACGTAGGTCAAATTAAATTTTTTTTCTCTTTTGACTGAGGGGCTGCATTTTGCATTATTTGTTTTAATGAGCGCAGCCTCTTATGTAGTTTTCTCCATCTTGCACCCATGTTCCCAAGCATGCAAAAGAAAGTAACTCTTTGATATATGAGACAATATGAAGATTAAAAGTCCCCCAACCTGTGCAATTTTACCTTGATCATCTATCTGTAAACTTACAAGGGGGAAAGCATGGATTAGAAATAAAAATTTCTTCCTAAACCCATCACTGCTGCTGCTGCTGCTGCTAAGTCATGTCAGTCATGTCCGACTGCGCGACCCCATAGGTCGCGACCCCACCAGGCTCCTGTCCCTGGGATTCTCCAGGCAACAATACTGGAGTGGGTTGCCATTTTCTTCTCCAATGCATGAAACTGAAAAGTGAAAGGGAAGTTGCCCAGTCGTGTCCGACTCAGCGACCCCATGGACTGTAGCCTACCAGGCTCCTCCATCCATGGGGTTTCCCAGGCAAGAGTACTGGAGTGGGTTGCCATTGTATCCTGAGCAAGTCACTTAGGTTTTCTGAGTTTCCGTTTCTTCACTTTTAAAAGTTTCAGATGCCTGCTTTACCTAAATCATAAGACTGCTGAGGATGAAAAGAATCAAAATAGGAAAGTGTTTTACAAGTTTCTGGTAGGTCCTGTTATAGAGTTTAATGAGCTTGTTGAAGGTCACAGAGACATCTAACTGAACTTCTTGTTGAAGGTCATGGAGAGATTTAAGTCTAAACTTCAGCATTTTTCAGCACTGGCACTGTTAATGCTTTCAGGCTGATTATTCTTTCTTATGGGGAGCTGTCCTGCGCATTATCGGAATATCCCTCCCTCTCTACCCACTAGATGCCTTTAGCATCCCCCAAATTGTGCCAGCCAAAAATATCTCCAGGGACTTCCCTCGTGGTCCAGCAGCTGGGACTCCGTGTTTCCACTGCAAGGTGCACGGGTTCTGTCTCCGGTCCCAGAACTAAGATTCTGCATGCCATGACAAAAAAAAAAGAAATCCTCAGACACTACCACATGTACCCTGGTGGGCAAAATTGTCCCAAGTAGAGGACCACTGATCTGTGTGGTTCTAGGGCAAAAGTTCTTAACCATTTTTATGACAACATTTGTCACCATCAGTTATTCTAAGTAGTTCTGGTTGGAATACTCCATGACATAGCAGCTTTCAGAATTCAAAAAGGGATAACTGGTTTTCATCTGTCATCTTTGTGTCTCTGAGTATCAGCAGTGGCATTGGTTTCTTGAGAAGGTCCCTGTGAACTGCTGTTGAAGAAGCAGTCTCCCAACAGAGATACTGACAACAGTGAGCCAGAAGTCAGACTCAGTAACCCCTGAAACCTCTTCCTGGGATTCTGTGATCATCCCCTAAGGGGCCCAGCTGGTCTCTCTTCAGCAGCCCCTTCTCATCTGAATATTCATGGGCTTCTAATATCTGTTACCAGCTGAGAGGCCAGGGAGAGAAACACAAGTGTTTTCATAACTATTATCACAGACTCTTGACTCTAAGCCCTTGAGGTTTGCACCAGTTGTCCAAGTTTACATGTTCCATAAGAAGAGGTGAGCTCATGTCCTTCTACTCTGCTATCTGTCTCCTCCCCCCCCATGTTTATATTTTGTTTAGGAATCTTAACCTCTCTTCTTTGCCTGCTCCTTCAACTTTGTTCTCACTGCAGAACTTGATAGAGAAACTCAGCTGGAAGTTGATACGGAAACGCAGCAGGGGCTTTTCTCACCAGCATCGTATGAAGAGTAACATCCTTCTGAATCACTTGACAAAAAGCAGATGCCTTCTGCCCTTGCACGACTCTTTCCTTTTCCTTTCCCCTTTACAGGGCTCATTAAATACACGCCTCCTTCAACTGCGTTTGGGGACTTAAGTACCAGCTGTCCAAGAGTGGAATATTTTCGCTTCTGTTGCTCACTCTTTCCCCCAAAAAATGGCCCAGGACAAACTTCCACATCTTTATCTCTGACTGCATGCTGCTCTCTTCCAGATGCTGGCACTCTCCGCAATTTATTATCACCCCTGAACTAGAACTTTCAGAGCATTTATGGTTGACTTTATTATGTTTGTTTCATAATTATCCAAAACTATTGAGAAATTTGATGCATTTGATCTGGGCCTTATTAAATAGTCTGAAATGATTTTGTATCTATATGAATTAAATTTTTTGAAACAACTAAATTTTAAGATAACTTGCGCTGACAAGCCCATGTATATAGTCAAGTGTGGTTAAAAGCATTGGCATAACCGGAAGAGATATTAGTGTAATTAACAATCATGACAAGAACCTGGAATTGCCCAGGAGTCTTCAGGATTTGGAACTCTGTTCACAGAACATCCAAAGCAGCTGTTTGAACCAATGGGAACGAGAACTGGATTACTTCATGGCAGTACAATGTTAGTGTCAATTTAAACTTAATTTTTTTTCCCTTTAAAGTGCATGTGAATTATTTTAATTACTGTATGGTTTATTTATGGAAGGACTAATTGGCTCCCTCTGTAAAATAGCAGCGTCTGGCCCAACCAGGAGTCATTTTCTTTGTAGACCAGTGAGCATCCTTACTGACCAGACTTACCTGATCCAGGTTTGATGTGTACTCAGCCATTTCATCACATTATATAAGGAAAGCACTGTGGGTTTTTCTTCCTTTTCCAGGTGGCCTTTTTGAAGATGTAGCCAAGGGAGTCGACACATTCCTCTCCTCAGCACGGGTGCACCGGCAGCCAGCAGTCAGCCCAGTGGGCAGCAGTTACAGAGACAAGAACTCGGCTACAGAAAGAGAACAGGGCATTGCAGTTCTGAGTTTACTTGCTCGCATCTGTTCTCTAAGAGAAGAGTTAACTTTAAATCTTTGAAACACCGAGGCTGTGAAGAAAGTCATAGTAGCAGGTTGAGAGATAAGTATAGAATTTTCATCTCTGTTTCCCGCCGAGAGGAACATTCAGATGTGTGCTGTGTCAGCACCACCTGGAGAGAGAGAGCTGGCGAAGACCCATCTGTCCTGTGTGGAGGCAGCGAGGGGCTTCACTGGTGGAATTGAATGTTAGGTGCTGTAAATCTTAGGACATAAACTTGCAGAGAACTTCTCAGATTTGTTTAAAAAAAAATTGTTTAAGAAAATATGAAACTCTGTATACCTTATTCAGAGGGGATGCTCAGTAAATAAATGTCTGTTGAATGCCTGATTGTCAAATTAAAGGGTTTCCCATTTATGCAAAACTGCTTGTGTTCCTTTTCTTCTTTATTCCCTTTACCATTACCAAGTACACTGCAGATCAAGAAATATACCTCACTGGCATCCTGTTACAGAGTTGTCTGAGTCCTTGTGTGAGGGAGCATGTGGTAAGGGAACCGCTGAGAATGACAGAGCTGGAGGGGGTCCTACAGGGCACAGGACCACCCCTCATCTTAGGGAGAAGGTTTGAGACTTGCCAGTCATCTCACAGAAGGAGCCACCTCAGGGCTGGAGGCAGGCAGATCCTTCCTGCTCACTCCTTATTCAGGAGGACAGTCTCTGGATCTGCAGCTGTACCTGCTTCTCACCAAGCCTGTTTGCTACCAAACTCACGTTAGGCTGCTCGCTGCTTGAAAGTCAACACTCCAGAGACAAGTGTTGATTGGAACAGAAAGCCTGCTTTATTCATGAGGTTGGCAGCCTGAGGAGGTGGCGGACTCATGTCCAAAAACCAACTCCAAAGATGCCACTCGACCATTGAAGTTTTTAAAAGAAGAATCATTTGGGGAGGAGATCAGAGTCTTTTTATCTTCCCACACATGCAGACTTTCTTCTGACTGGCTGTTGGTGAGGTCACAAGTCTGTGCTCCAAGAATCCTGTGCTCTCCCTGGGGTTCCCATCCCCCACCAGGATGGGGCCTTTAGTTTCTGTGTGCATGCGTGCATGCTTAGTCACTCAATCATGTCCAACTCTGTGTGACCCTATGAACTGTAGCCTGCCAGGCTCCTCTGTCCTTGGGATTCTCTAGGCAAGAATACTGGTATGGGTTGGCAGTGCCCTTCTCCAGGAGATCTTCCAGACCCAGGCATCGAACCCACGTCTCTTATGTCTCCTGCATTGGCAGACGGGTTCTTCACCACTAATTCCACCTGGGAAGCCCTTTGTTCCTGCAGAAGAACTCAAGCATATTGTTATGTATGTCCCTTCAGAAGGAACTAGGATCCTGCCTTAATCACTGCACTGTATTTTTTTGATGGGTCCTCCTTAGTTTCTGCATTCCTTCCCTTCTCTGATGAGAAATTGAATCTGCCCTTTGGAGTTCAGGGAAGGTCAAGGAGGCTGAATGACGCCTATACCCTACGAACAAGAAACTGGAGACAAGGAAAGAAGTTGTATCCAGGAAGGCCCCACAGAGCCCTCCTCTGATTCATACTGGCACTAATTCTACCCTGTGGACTATCTAATACCTTTTTACTTAAACATTTTCCTGTCTCCTAATTTCCTAACACCCTTAACATAGGGGTCACTGGCACTGTAATTTAGTGAACCTTTCATAATTTCTTCTTCCTTATAGTTTAACCAAAACAGGGGTCCTACTAGCAGAGCAGTGGTGTAGCACTCTTAATTCTGCAACTGGTGGACATAGGAATAAAAACCCTGGTTTTGATCCTGCAGAGTCATTTTATTAAGCACAGTTTGAAGCACTGTAGTTCTTAGTGTTTTTTCCAAGACTCACAGTCATAAAGGAAAATGCGTTTGACTTCACTTACACTACTAAGCTGCCACACACCTCAGTGACTTTTAATGCTTTAGATTTCTACCTGTCGATATAGAACAGCATTTCTCAACCTTAGTACTATTTACATTTGAAGCTGGTTAAGTTTTTGTTGTGGAAGACTGTCCTCTTCTGTAGGGAGGAGAAACTTTTTTTTCTATACACTTCTAAGTTCAGTGGTTGGGGCTTGCAAATCAAGCTGAGAAAAGACAGATTAATGATAAAAATAAACCAGTTTAATTATGTACATCTGAACAGAAGTTTCACAAAGAAATGAGACTTTAGGAAGTGACCAGATGATTGAGATTTATATACCATCTTAGACAAAGAGAAGGGAGTTTAAGGCTACTGGGCAGGGGCCATTAAGTTCTAGGAAGGTGAGGGGAGGAAATACATCAGAAACAAGGGTTGTCTTGCACAGATAATGACAATAAGAGTTGTCTCCAGCTGTGGCTCTTTTCCTAGTTCAGAGACACCTTTACAAATGGAAATTTCCTTTTATGAATGTAAGTTTCCTTTACAAATGGGGAAATTTATATTTTTACTCAGTTAAGGATAGAATAAAAAGCTTTTCTTGCTTCTGCCGGTTCTCAGTTGTCTTTAGCTCAAAATAATCCTTATGCCATAGTGGGATATTTGGGGTAACATATTCTGGTGCCCTTCAGTGGATTGGAGAATGTTTAGCAGCATTCTTGGCCTCCACATGTCAGTTGCCCCCTCCCCTAGCTGTGACAACAAAAAATGTCTGCAGACATTACCTTAGTGGCTGAAAAAAAATGTGAAAGTGAAGTCACTCAGTCATGTCTTGACTCTTTGCGACCCCATGGACTGTATACCAGGCTCCTCCGTCCATGGGATTCTCCAGGCAAAAATACTGGGTTGCCATTTCCTTCTCCAGGAGATATTCCCGACCCAGGGATTAAATTTAGTGGCTGAAGTTGACCTCAATTTAGAGCCACTGCTCTTAAGGCTGTGTCATGAGAATCAGATTTGGTGGTTGCCTATAGTGGTGCATCATCAGTGAAACAGTCATTACAAAACCTGAGTCTTTTTCTGGCACATGACTTGGTTTTAGTATACTTTGGTTTATGCAGATAAACGCTGCTGCTGAATACCTATGTGTGACTATTTCTTAAGAGTTCAGTTTATTTTTATCTAATTGTTGGAGATTGGAATAAATTTGATGAAGCAATGGAATAAATTAGATGTGCCTAAAGTAGAATTCCCTTGAGATAGTTTTTCTTCCTCTGGAAATGAAAGGAACTGTTCCCATACTGATACGTGTTTACAGTTTAGATGGTAAAGGTGATCATGATTTCAAAGATAACTTTGAGAAACATCCCCCATAGAGTGTAAGCCTTCTCTCAGAAGGCGAGAAAGAGAGCATTGAAATAAGGCATGGCTAGTTTCTATAGGCTGGATAATTTCATAGGCTAGTCAATGGGGAGATTTTTGCAATTATTTTGGGGAAGGGGCAGAGATTTCCGGAAATGGCAGAAATGGAGCCACCACCCATTGTGGGGCCTTGTACTGTCAGCCTCAAGCTTCCCTGGTGGCTGATCCTTTTCTTCAGTGGTAAAGAATTTGCCTGCAATGCAAGATATGTGGGTTTGATCCCTGTGTTGGGAAGTTCCCCTGGAGAGGAAAATGGCAACCCTCTCCAGTATTCTTGCCTGGGGAAATTCCATTGTCAGAGGAGCCTGGCGGGCTACAGTCCTTGAGCTCTCAAAAAGTTGGACACAATTAATGACTAAGCAATAACAATAACCATGGTCAGCCTCAAAACTGTCGTGGCACTGGTAAGTGTGTTGTTTAGCATATGCTAATATATTATAATGAGCATATTAATGAGGCTCCGGGTCTACTAGAAATCAAATCTGCCATCTTGGACCTAGTTGGTTCTAACCAGTTTTTGTCATGTTCTGTAGCCATGTCATTCGTCTAAAGGTTGTGACCTGCTCCCTTCCCTCCTGTTTTGGAGTGGCTTTGAAAGGCAGGAGCAAGATGAGGGGACACACACACACACGGAAGATTTCTGTCCACACACTACACTTACACGGGTGAAGTTACATCTATCATGTCACCTGGAATCTTGAGATGGTGAAGTTCTCAACTGAAGCTCAGTCAGTCTCCATTGGTTCTCCCAACAGAGGGAAAGTTCAGCACAACTGTGCCAGTGTCCAGAGTGAGCTATTCTCGTCCAGTCACTGGGTAGGTCCAAGAATGACATGTCTAAACCTGGGAGAGTGTTTCGGGGGGCCACAGAGGGTGAGGAAAGAAGGGAAGTGGGACCTTTTCTGCCTTTCTTTTATACAGGGAAAATTGGATGTCGGTGTGTGAGAGAGAAAGAGAAATATCCAGCATTAGAGACCTGTGTTTAGTAAACCACATTAAGAAGACTAAGAGACTTGAAACATGCTGTACAGCTGTAATGTTTGCCCTTGCAATTCATTCCACATTAGCCTCCTCTGTCTTGTGAATACAACTCCAGACCTTATTCCATGGTGTTCCTAGATAATGGTACAGAGAATTTTGAGACACTATTTAGAGGCTACCAAGGACCAGAAGCATAGTGAAATATCAATTCCCAGCCCATCTTTTATACCTCTAAAAACTTAAACCTAAGTTGTGAATGAAGATCAAAAAGCATTGCTCACCTACTAAGGTTAAGTGGTAACACACTGCACTCACACCCGGAGAGGAATTCAGGGTGAAAAACAAAATGAGGTACTCTGAGCTTTGGACGAGCAGACCCCTTAGAAACTTAGATGTATATCTCAGGAAGGAATTTTTTTCTTTTTTTTTTTTTTTTTGGCTGTGCAACGTGTGGGATCTTAGTTCACCAACCAGGGGTCAAACCTGTGTCCCCTGCATTGGAAGCATGGAGTCTTAGCCACTGGGCCACTTGGGAAGTCCCAGGAAGAACTTTAACAAGTTCTTTCCATACAAGCTTTCATCTTTCCATACATAGGAAAGCACTAAATCAGGAACAAGCTTTCATCTCTCCATACATAGGAAAGCACTAAATCATGAACTCAAGATACCTATTCTTTGCAATTAGCAGTAATCTTTTACTAAGATGTGTGCTTGACTACGTGTATTCCCTCACCAAAAGTCACATATAAACAGGACTCTCCCCTACCTCTCTGAAGCAGTTTCCTCAGAAGTAACTGGGTGGCTGTCCTCTGGATTATAGTCCTCAATAAGACCCTGAGTAAAACTTCAGCAAACAACCCTTATGTTGTGTGTTTTTCTTTAAGTCGACAAAGTGGTTATCTGTTAAATCACATATAACTTAAATAAGTGGCTTTGTGAACCTATTCTCACCTAGTGTAATTACAGTACATATACCCTGTTGAACATTTCTATTGGCCACCCATTTTGCAAACCAGTTTCTGAACTTTGTTCATTTAACGTGCATTTATCCAACGCCTTCTATTGATACATGCAGAGCACAGTTATGGATACAACAGAATCAATAAAACAAAGTCTCTGCTCTCATAGAGCTCTCATGGGGGAGCTGACCAAAAAAAGTACTGCTGCTGCTGAGTCTCTTCAGTCGTGTCCAACTCTGTGCGACCCCATCCCTGGGATTCTCCAGGCAAGAATACTGGAGTGGGTTGTCATTTTCTTCTCCAATGCATGAAAGTGAAAAGTGAAAGTGAAGTCACTCACTTGTGTCTGACTCCCAGTGACCCCATGGACTGCAGCCTACCAGGCTTCTGTGTCCATGGAATTTTCCAGACAAGAGTACTGGAGTGGGTTCCCATTGCCTTCTCCGAAAAAAGTACTATATGTTACTATAAAATACTATGTTATGTTATGTTATGGCACTTCCCAGGTGGTGCTAGTGGTAAAGAACCCACCTGCCAATGCAGGAGATGTAAGAGACTCAGGTTTGATCCCTGGGTCAGGAAGATCCGCTGGAGAAGGAAATGGCAACCCACTCCAGTATTCTTGCCTGGGAAATCCCATGGATAGAGGAGCCTGGGGGGCCACAGTCCATAGGGTCACAGATGCAGACATGACTGAAGTGACTTAGCACGTATGCACGTTATATTCTACAGCAGTATAATTTTTAAAAATAAGTACAGTGAGAAAAAACTGGATAAAGAGAGAGTGAAGGGAGGTGCAAGTTGAGCCTAAAATGTACAAAAGGTTTCCACTCTATTAGGACTGACTGTGGAGATACATTGTTAAATGCCAGCAGATGAAGTAGAAACCACAACCATATATCTGTTGCCAAAAGTGGCTTGGCTAAACAGGGATACACCTGGATATTAGTAGAGCTTGTTTGATTCCATTGATTATAGAAGAACTGACTAGAACCCAGATATAATTGGGTTTGTAGTAACCACTTTGGTAATTAAACCCATCAGTAAGCCCTTGTAGTAAAAAGTGCTGACAAGGTTAAATGGTTTTGCCTGATAGATAAAGCCAGGCTAATTGGTGACCCTGGAACATTTGTTTTTGTTCTTAGTGTATAACAAAGATTAATTGGGTTCATATTTTGTTGGAATTCAGGATGTGGGAATGAGTGGTACATCTTATTCTGCAGTTAGAAAAGTGTTAACATTTATCTTACAAATCAGAGGAAGGGTTACCACTAATTGCTTATCTAAACCATTATCAGTTCAGTTCAGTCGCTCAGTCATGTCCGACTCTTTGCGACCCCATCAATTGCAGCACGCCAGGCCTCCCTGTCCATTACCAACTCCCGGAGTTCACTCAAACTCATGTCCATCGAGTCAGTGATGCCATCCAGCCATCT
>NW_011495034.1:2509471-2520620 GCF_000754665.1 Bison bison bison | reverse complement strand
ATCAGAGTCTTTTCCAATGAGTCAATTCTTTGCATGAGGTGGCCAAAGTATTGGAGTTTCAGCTTCAGCATCAGTCCTTCCAATGAACACCCAGGACTGATCTCCTTTAGGACGGACTGGTTGGATCTCCTTGAAGTCCAAGAGACTCTTAAGAGTCTTCTCCAGCACCACAGTTCAAAAGCATCAATTCTTCGGTGCTCAGCTTTCTTTATGGTCCAACTTTCACATCCATACATGACCACTGGAAAAACCATAGCCTTGACTAGATGGACCTTTGTTGGCAAAGTAATGTCTCTGCTTTTGAATATGCTATCTAGGTTGGTCATAACTTTCCTTCAAAGGAGTAAGCAATCTTTTAATTTCATGGCTGCAGTCACCATCTGCAGTGATTTTGGAGCCCCCAAAAATAAAGTCTGACACTGTTTCCACTGTTTCCCCATCTATTTCCCATGAAGTGATGGGACCAGATGCCATGATCTTTGTTTTCTGAACGTTGAGCTTTAAGCCAACTTTTTTTACTCTCCTCTTTCACCTTCATCAAGAGGCTTTTTAGTTCCTCTTCACTTTCTGCCATTAAGAGTGGTGTCATCTGCATATCTGAAGTTATTGATATTTCTCCCGGCAATCTTGATTCCAGCTTGTGCTTCATCCAGCCCAGCTTTTCTCATGATGTACTCTGCATAGAAGTTAAATAAGCAGGGTGACAATATACAGTCTTGACATACTCCTTTTCCTGTTTGGAACCAGTCTGTTGTTCCATATCCAGCATGGACATGGAACTGTCACTTCCTGACCTGCATATAGGTTTCTCAAGAGGCAGGTTAGGTGATCTGGTATTCCCATCTCTTTCAGAATTTTCTACAGTTTATTGTGATCCACACAGTCAAAGGCTTTGGTGTAGTCAATAAAGCAGAAATAGATGTTTTTCTGGAACTCTTTTGCTTTTTTCTAAACCATTATATGCATTCTTAAATATAATCTTAATACTCAACAACAGTCAGTGTGACTTTATATAAAAATTTCTCTTTGATTGCCTCTTGAGATACTTCAAGCTTTTATCTGTTGACTGGAGCTCACCATTCCTTAATCTGAGAGAAAAAGTTGTGGGGACTTAGATGGAAATAAGTTATTTTAAGAGATAATTTCTCTAGTTTTAAGAAGAATGACAAGAGAAACACGTGATCAATACATGTTTAAAAGCATCCAAACTATACTATTTTCTTTATTTAAAAAATGAGTCCATTTTTATTGGGAAATAGACAAAATGAATCTATTCTCAGTCCTGTTACAGATAAATTAAGAAACCCATTTTCAAGGCTTCACATTTATTCTAGGGTCCTTGGACTATAAGGTACAATTAGAGTGCAGGATTTGTGTCCCCTTTCTGCCTTGTGAGGTAATCTGTGACCTTCCACAGCCTTTCTTTAATATTTTTATTTGATCTCTTAACATTTCATAGATTAAAACTTTTTCCTGCTATTTTATTACTTGTTTTGGAGGCAAAAAAAAAAAAAAAAAAGATGAGAAGACTCTTTATGGCCAAAATTTGTTTATATACACTCTATCAGTATTTTGGATGCAGATTTCAATACATCTACTAAAAAGACCCAAATCGGGAATACCATAAATGAGTAACCTAATTGAAAACCATTGCAGGAGTAAACTACCTATTGCAGTTTCTGGCTGAACCTTTTCTAAAGGTTTTTCAAGAAAAGCATGACTTGTTACCCTTTGCCCAGAACCCTCCCAGGAGGGTTCAAGAGGCCATGTCAGGCTTTCTGCAGACTTAAGTGGGGAAAGGAATTATAGAAACAAAGCGTTCTGTAAGTGCTGATATAATAATGGAATCTCTATTTCTCCATTGAGTCTTAGGAAACCAGTGTTTGGAAACAGGACATAGATCTCTGACCTGTATTTCCCTTTACGCTTCCCACCACCACCACCCTCTCATTTCTCCCTAAGGAGTACCATTTCCAGGAAAATGAGCCAAAAGCACCTGCCTTGGTTACTCTTACGTATACTCCCTTCCAGAATCAAGACTTAGGGTTGGAAACTGGTGTGGCCTCTTCGCATGAAGCTTTCTCTTCATAGGATGGTGACAGTACAAAATCAGACACCACTCGTTTTATGTTCCAAATAAAGCCCATATTGGGCTTCCCCAGTAGCTCAGAGGTAAAGATTTCCATAAAGCCCATTTGGGCTTCCCTGGTGGCTCAGCAGTAAAGAGTCACCTACAATACAGGAGACGCAGGGTCGATCCCTGGGTTGGGAAGATCCCCTGGAGGAGGGCATGGCAACCCACTCCAGTATTCTTGGCTAGAAAATCCCATAGACAAGAGGAGCTTGGTAGGCTACAGTCCATAGGGTAGCAAAGAGTCAGACATGACTGAAGCGACTTAGCGGGCACACATACACAGTAGTACAATATGTATGTATGTATGAGTACATATTGGGCTCAGAAGGTATACCATCCACTTCAGCTTTTGGAAAAAAGTTACTCATTTGCAGCTCCTCCCCGACCCCTACAAATATTCTGAATAATAAACTTGACAAAGGGCACTATAAATCCTCTCACTTGTTCATATGATTACAAAGTTTAGTGCAAATGTTAAGAGAGATTTCTTGAAATAATGTACCTAAAGTAACAAAGGGATTGAATTAAATTTCCACATTCTAATTCAATTAAATCTGAGAAGCAATGTCAAGATAAAAGAAAAACTGGCCAAGGTTCTTTCTCATCTAGCATAGCAGGGTATGCTGTTTTATTTTAACAAAAATAAGTTGAAATATATTTCTAAATTTTTGTAAAGAAATCACAAGCAAATTGAAAATATATGTGTTAGAAATCACTAGAGGAAAAAAAGAGACTTGATCAATAAAACATTCCCTATGTATCTTTTCAACCCTGTGATAATTGTTCAAGGCAATTTTAGAAAACACTTGTATTTATGTGTTCCTTTGCTTTGTTCTGTCAAACCAAGGATTTCTTCTCCATAAGGTCTGCTGCCTGAGGCACATTTGATGATTATATTTCTTTCACAATCAACAGAGTCTCTTTGAGTGCATACTGTCCTGAGACCTTATTTTGAAAGGATTAACATTGAGAATGGGAGGAGAGAAAAAGCACCTGAGAAGAGAGCCTCACAAACTGGTAAGTGATGATACCGAATCTCTGGTATAGACCACAGTGGCTGTAGGAGTCCAGAGAGGCCCCTCCCAACGCACATGGCTAAAGGAGATGTGCTTATTGGATGAGGCAGGCTTTGATGGGGGCGTAAGTGATCATTAACAGCTGTAATCACAGGAAGATGAAGACACTCAAGAAGAAGAGCATTTCAGGGTGGTAAGAATATTTGGCTAGATTGGAGGAGTTGAGATGGGGGAGTAAATGATAAGACAGAAAAAGAGTTCTTGTTAGATTATATTAGTAGAAAGCACTGAATGCCATCAGGAAACCAGAGAATCTTCCCTCTGACTTTTCAGGACTGAGCACAGCATGATTAAGGCACACATTTTTCTTTTGTGCCTCTGAAGGCCTTTTGAGCCCTGGGGTTCAGCGGCAGTGTTTAATAGTGAAAGCGCACTAGAGTCTTGACTGCCTGGTTGAAATGTCCCCTGTGAAATCATGCTGCTGCTGCTGCTGCTGCTAAGTCGCTTCAGTCGTGTCCGACTCTGTGCGACCCCATAGACAGCAGCCCACCAGGCTCCCCCGTCCCTGGGATTCTCCAGGCAAGAATTCTGGGGTGGATTGCCATTTCCTCCTCCAATGCATGAAAGTGAAAAGTGAAAGTGAAGTCGCTCAGTCGTGTCCGACTCTTAGCGACCCCATGGACTGCAGCCCACCAGGCTCCTCCGTCCATGGGATTTTCCAGGCAAGAGTACTGGAGTGGGGTGCCATTGCCTTCTCCAGTGAAATCATGAGCAAATTACTAACTTCATCTTTAGTTTTTATTTGTTTTGTTTCGAATTTGGAGTATAGTTGATTTACAATGTTGTGTTAGTTTCAGGTGTACAAGAAAGTGAATCAGTTATACATATACATATATCCACTCTTTTTTAGGTTCTTTTCCCATATAAGCCATTATGGAGTATTGAGTAGAGTTACTTGTACTATACAGTAGGTCCTTGATTATCTATTTTATATATAGTAGTATGTATGTGTCAACCCCAATTCCAGTTTATCCTTCCCCTTGTTCCACTTGGTAACCATAAGTTTGTTTTCTTCATCTGTAACTCTATTTCTGTTTGGTAGGTTAAGTTCGTTTGTAGCCTTTGAAGATTCAGCATATAACCAATATCATATGATATTTTTCTTTCTCTGTCTGACTTTCTTCACTTAGTATGACACTCTAGGTACATCTATGTTGCTGCAGATGACATTAGTGTGTTCTTTTTATGGCTGAGTACTCTTCTGTTTTATATATGTATCACATCCTGTTTATCCATCCCCCTGTTGATGGACATTCAGATTGCTTCCGTGTCCTGGCTATTGTAAATAGTGCTGCAGTGAACATTGGTGTGTGTATTTCTTTTTAATTTTGGTTTTCTCCAAATATATGCCCAGGAATGGGATTGCTGGATCATTTAGTAGTTCTATTTTTAGTTTTTTAAGGAACCACCACGATGTTTTCTGTAGTGGCTTCACCAATTTACATTCCCACCAACAGTGTAGGAGGGTTCCCATTTCTCCACATCTTTTCCAGCATTATTGTTTGTAGACTTTTTGATGATGGCCATTCTGACTGGTATGACGTGATATTGTAGTTTTGATTTGCATTTCTCTAAAAAATTAGCTATGTTGAACATCTTTTCGTGTGATTTTTTGACCATCTTTAGCCTCATATTCTTTTTTTTTTTTCTGTGCCACATGGAAAATCTTAGATCCCCTACCAGAGATGGCACCCTTGCTGCCTGCATTGGGAGCTTGGAGTCTTAACCACTGGACTGCCAGGGAAGTCCCTGTAATCTCATCTTTAAAATGAGGTACAAAAATTAGTATCTATGTCAGGAATTTTTGAGTATTACATGGGTTAACACATTCATAGTGTTTAGAATATTGCCTTGTGAACCATACATTTTAGCTATAATTATTATTCCATGAGTTAGCTATTCTTTGCCATTCCTCCTTCCCATTGCCTATGAAATTTATTTTCTGAAATTTTTAACAGGAGAATGATATGATGAAGGTGATACATTAGGAAAATTAATCTGGTAGCAAAGCACCCGGTAGATTGAGAAGAAAAGGATGATCTATTGTTACAAAACAAGAAGTGGCTTTCCAATTCCCAAAAAACTGTCAAAGGACATCTTCACCATAAAAATTTTGTCAGTGCTTTTTCCTTTTCTACTGTTAATTATTTTTGAAGGCCATTAAAAGTACAGTAGGATACATACTTTTCCATATGCAGTCAGCTCTGATCTACCACGGTGCAGGATAACCTATTCTCAGCACTTTCACATAGACCTTTTACAATGAGTTCTTTTTCAGTATTCTCTTATGAGCAGAAAAACTTTCAATAATCTTTGAGAGGAAAGGAAGCCAACCCAGAAGTTTCTAACCAGTTCAATGTGCCTTTTATATAATTTCCAGAAGTACCAGGAGTTCTTTTTTGCTGCTCAGTGTCACTGGTTCCCAGGAGAACAAGGTGAAGTCTTCATGGTGAGCAAGCCATTCCGTTATATTCTTAATTCTCTTGGGTATTTTTCTCCCTCCCTTATGTTCAGCATCAAGCTATAGGGCTCCAGCAGTGTAAAATACTTAATCAGAAGTTAAGATGGGAAAGAAGTTGTTGAATATGTTACTAAATTTCAGATAAGTGAGCCCTTTTCTTCTTAGAAAATAATTCAACATATTCTTGAAATGAAGTAAGACCTAATATTTGAGTAATGTAACCCTGGTGGCTCAGATGATAAAGAATCTGCCTGCAATGCAGGAGACCTGGGTTTAGTTCCTGGGTCAGGAAGATCCTCTGGAGAAGGGAATGGCTATCCACTCCAGTTTTCTTGCCTGGAGAGTTCTATGGATGGAGCCTGGCGGGCTACAGTCCATGGGGTTGCAAAGAGTTGGATATGACTGAGTGATGAACCCACACACTTTCATATTTGTATAGTCTACTGTATCAACATCAGCATAGGGAAGTAGACAAATGGGGTCAGATGAGTAGGAGTAAACCATAATTCTCTGGTTCTTATCCTCACCTGCTACTGAAAATTCTGCAGCTCCCAGCAGAATTCTTTCTAAGGGGTGTTCATATGTATCCCCTACAGTCTGTCACCTTCCCTGTGGCATCTGCATTTTCATTTTGTTTTATCCAGCATCAGTTGGATAATCTCCATTGCCAAGGTATCCATGGTGGGGCTCTTGTGTGTGAGTATAGAGTCTCTTCCTCCTGGATGTCCCCCACTGCAACAAAAGGGTGCAGTTGTCTTGGAAACTTGGATAAGCCATTCTCCTACAGAAAGAGGAAAAAGTTGAATCTCTCTATTTTGTGTTTCATTTTGTGACATAAATCCCAAAGCAGTGTTTCCCTGAACCCCAGTGTCTATAGTTTGTACTTAGTGAAAATTGATTATCAATTTTAAACATTTAAAGTCCCCATGCCATGGCTAGACTTAATCAAAATTTGAGTACCACACACTAAAATGCCACTTTTGAGCCAAGCCCATGTGCAGAATTTCGTTTTTGAATTGAATTTCTTCCAGGAAGTTTCTTGTCCCATGTGATGGTACTGTTTGAAGCTGGGACTCCAATAGAGTTACATATTTTTGAGTATTCTACCCTTGCTAAGTCACTTCAGCCGTGTCCGACTCTGTGCGACCCCATAGACGGCAGCCCACCAGGCTCCCCCGTCCGTGGGATTCTCCAGGCAAGAACACTGGAGTGGGTTGCCATTTCCTTGTCCAATGCATGAAAGTGAAAGTGAAGTCGCTCAGTCGTGTCTGACTCTTAGAGACCCCATGGACTATAGCCTACCTCGCTCCTCTGTCCATGGAATTTCCAGGCAAGAGTACTGGAGTGGGTTGCCACTTAGCATAGCATACCCTTACTAAAGTGTTATACGCATTAACCAATTTTTTTCTTTCTAGTTTAAGTTTCAAGCAGTTATATAGAATTACTAATTTTGTGGCTATGGCTATGGTGAAAATTTATTGAATTCAGCTGACTTTTGCAGTTATATTCTATCCTAGAAAAGCTGTCTTCAAGCTGTATGATATCACTTATATGTGAAATGTAAAAATGTCAAACCTGTAAAACACAGAGAGTTAAATGGTGGTTACTAGGGACTGGGCACTGGGATAATAGGATTGTTGTTGTTTAAGGGTGCAAACTTATAAACAAGTAGTAAATAAGCCATAGAGATCTAATGCACAGTATAATGAATATAGATAATAATATTGTACTAATTGTGTAAGGTGATACTACTTCATTGGCAATATTAGATATAAATGTATCAAAGTAACACATTGCACACCTTCATCATATATAATGTTACACAGATTTATTAATATACTTTTTTAAATTAAAAGAGTATGAAAATTTAAAAAGAAGAGCCATCTTCTTTGTATCTTAGGTCATTTGATTTTATTTTCAGAGAAAATTGCTGTGAAGCAAAAATTTCATGTAGAGCTTCCAACCAAATGTCAAAATCAATTTATAATGATTTTTCTGTTTCATTTTGTATAATAAAGTTAAACTGGAGTTCGAAGCGTTTGAAGGCTACAAGTCCCTTGAGGGCAGGCCAGGTGTTTCATCAATCTCCTTAACCCTGTGCTCAGCATGGTATCTCGTACAGAGAGGGCATTTATTAAGTGTTGTCATCATTAATTACGCTCTTGAGGACATTAATATGGAAAACTAGTAAAGTTGAATCAATTGGGTACAATCCTGTAATTTGAGTCAATCCATTTTTACAAAATGTGCATCTCTGTTGAAAGCTCCTACATCCTTCAGGGCTGTTTTCAATATCAGTTTCTCTTAGAAACATTTTCCTTACCAGCTCAAAAATATTTCTCTTTTGAAAATATATTTTTCAGAAGTACAATGATTAAATCTTTGGTTCTATCAGAAATGCATTTGAAGACATTAACCCATGGCTGTGAAATGCAGATGAAAATCCAATCTTGATTGAATCATATGCTCTTAGATGACTATAATGACCAGGTTTGCAAATCCATTCTATGTCCTGACTCTTTCCTGACCTGGTTTGGAAACTTTGTGTAAAGTGGCGCTTTATCTCTTATTAATTCCAAAGATGACAGACACAGGATTTCATTGTCTAGTTAGTGGAAGCTGCGTTCTCTGATTAGCTGCCTTGCCCTTTTTGAAGCTTTGATTTATTGGGGCAGAGCAAGCACTGGCTTTTGTGTGTACTGAAAGGAAACTAGGGTAAGGAATAATTTATGGTTCTCTCTTTGCAGCTGGAAAAAAAATAAAGGTTATTTTCATTATATCGCTATAGGAACTGTTCGAAAACAAAAGAAAGATACTGTAAAAAGTAGAAACCCAAAGAATGACATTGAGCCACTGTTTCAGTTGACTTAAAAATTTTGTTAAAATCATATTTGGAAGCAGATTGGCTCTTCTGAACGCTTATCTTAATTTTACAGAGAATAGTCTCTTCCAGTTTGGCATGAGGGCTGTGCAGAGCAGCATTTCTGAAGCTCCCGGGCAAGTTATATTTGCCAAAACAAAGCGTGGGCGGAAGGTAGCAGGAAAGAACTGGCTGGTAGCACTTTCTACCTGGGAAAATGCTGCCAAAGAGGAATCCGCAACAGAAGTGCCGAGGAAAAAGCACTCGACTCTCCACAAAGATTGAAGCATAGCAAACATTAGACAACACCAAACTTGTTTGGGCTTCCCAAGATTTCATTTTTGTTCTTTTTATGCTCAATAAAGCCTGTGTTTGGTGAGATGCTCGCTATATAATCCTTCTAGTAACACATATTAGGAAAGCCTCACAGAGTCAGAGTATTTTCTGTAAGAGAACAAAGTCTGCATTGCCTCTTGTGAGCCAGCCAAGACTCTTTAATCGTCACAGTGAGTGTGCAAACTCTTCCAGTCGAGTTTATTGCAAATTCCAACCCCAGCTCTTATAGTCAAGGAGAAATAAGATTTCAAAATCTTGAGTAGGAAGCAAAGTGAACAGGTAGAGTGACGTCTGTTGGTGGATGGATTAGGGTCAGGTAGAAGAACATTCTAAGCAGAGAACAGCAGCAGGGACCAATGACCAGAAGTAAGAGAGTTGAGGTGTGTTTGTGGAATGATAAGCCATCTGGTTCAATAACAGGTAACATTTTTAGGCATTTACAATATGCCGGGTAATCACTCATTTATTTGTCAAATGATTTTACTGAAGATACTTTTTTTTTTAGCACCATTTTGTAGATGAGGAAGCTAAGACTTGGAGAAATCCACTGACTCACCCAATGTCATACAACCAGAGAGAGGCAGAACTAGGATTGGACTCTAACTCAATCATATCCAGAGCATGAGTTCTTATCCGTGGTGCTACGTTCAGTAACCATGGTAACCTTTCAGTCCTGACAGAGGAGAGGTTCTTGGAGGAGGAGAGGGTGGTAGAGAAGTGACAGATAATCTGGAAAATTTTGAGCACTCCAGCCCTTTCTTCTAATTGCTTGCTGGACATCTCCATGTGCATATAGTACCTGTCTTTCAAATCCAGTTGGTCTGAAAACCAAGCTCATTATTGCCTCCATCTTCCTGGGCAACCCTCTCCTGGTAATTGGTATCCAGGCTACAGTGTTGTCACCTTACTCAGGTGTTCAGGCGGAGTCCTCCCTCACCATCCTCCTCCTCTGTCTTTGCCCTCTTCTTCCAGCCCAGCTGCTGCTGCTCTGTGTCCCAGCCTCACCTGGGTGCCTCACCTGGAAGCCTCATCTGGGCTGGTATAACCACCTACGAGCAGAAGTGTCTTTCTCTCTACCTGTGCATCCAGCAGAGGTCAGCTAGAATGTTTTCCAAAACCAGGACTCTGATCATATCACTCTCCTCAAATTACTGACTCAGTGCGTATGAATTTGAGCAAACTGGGAGACAGTGAAGGACAGGAAAGCCTGTTGTGCTACAGTTCATGGGGTCACAAAGAATTGGACACAACTTGGTGACTGAACAGCAAAACTTCATGACTTGCTGCAGAATTGCCTTACAGTCCTGTCAGGACTTCTCAGCCTGGCTTTCAAGGTCCTCCGTGATCGGGTACCAACCTACCTTTCCAGCCTCACCTTGTCCCCATCGCTTCACTGATGTGAAATTTCTGAGACCATGGGCAAGACTTACCCATGGCCAGCCTTACACTTTCTAGCTTCCACTTTGTCCCTGTTGATTCAGTGCCTGAAACAGCCTCTCTCACTTCTCAAAACCTTTCCTCTTCTCCCAGGTCAAATGAGTTCTCCCCACAGAAGCTCTCCCACAGCATTTTCCTTGTACCTCACCCTTCAGATTCTTCCATTCCCTGCACAATGTCACAGTCTTTTAAGTTTAAAACATTCTCTCCATTTAGATGACAAGCCCTTTTTGATGAAGGACCCTCATCAACTGATCATCACTCATCCATGTGATTCTACTGCTTAGAAGTAAGCTCACTGAAGTGAATTATGCTGAAATGAAGACATGCTCAATTGGTCCTAAGCAGAGGCTACCTCGGAAAATGGACTTAATGGGTTCCTTTTTTCTTCTCTGAACCAGAGGATGATCCTTGGTTATAGACCACGCCTTAAAGGAACAAGTGATTATGAAGCTATATAGAAACACTTCCAAAGTGTTTCATCACATAGAGTCCAAACCAAGCTAATTTGTAGAATGAAGAAAGAAGAGTTTAGAGAATTCTTTACCTTGGCATATTCTTAATGTGGAATGTCTTTTCAAAAAAAGGGGATCCCAATCATTCCCCATTTGTGTGCATGTATGTGTGTGTGCAATGGCACCCCACTCCAGTACTCTTGCCTGGAAAATCCCATGGATGGAGGAGCCTGGTAGGCTGCAGTCCATGGGCTTGCTAGGAGTCGGACACGACTGAGCAACTTGACTTTCACTTTTCACTTTCATGCATTGGAGAAGGAAATGGCAACCCACTCCAGTGTCTTGCCTGGAGAATCCCAGGGACAGGGGAGCCTGGTGGGCTGCTGTCTC
>NW_011495034.1:2492795-2509371 GCF_000754665.1 Bison bison bison | reverse complement strand
CCAGTGTTCTTGCCTGGAGAATCCCAGGGACGGGGGAGCCTGGTGGGCTGCCGTCTATGGGGTCGCACAGAGTCGGACACGACTGAAGCGACTTAGCAGCAGCAGTAACAGCAGTATGTGTGTGTGTGTGTATACAAGTGGCCTGGGGAATATTTGACAGGCAGACCAGGACACCACACAGAAATGAAATCTGTAGATATGATAACCTACATATATATATATATATAATTTTAAATAACCATAATGTACTAACTTCAATACAGTGAAGAAATGAAAGAAGTAATTTATCATAATAATAACCTCCATTTCATCAGGCAAATACTCAGTTTAGGACAACCCTGAGGGCCTGGTGGAGAAGGCAATGGCACCCCACTCCAGTATTCTTGCCTGGAAAATCCCATGGACGGAGGAGCCTGGTAGGCTGCAGTCCTTGGGGTTGCTAGGAATCAGACACAACTGAGAGACTTCACTTTCACTTTTCACTTTCATGCATTGGAGAAGGAAATGGCAACCCACTCCAGTGTTCTTGCCTGGAGAATCCCAGGGACAGGGGAGCCTGGTGGGCTGCTGTCTCTGGGGTCGCACAGAGTCGGACACGACGGAAGCAACTTAGCAGCAGCAGCAGCAGAGGAACTGGTGAAGCCATCTGTTCTTGCACCATGGCATTCCAATTCTGCAGATGGGTGGGTGGGTTGTCTCAGGGACTCAAACACATGAGCAGCATTGCTGGGAAAGTGCCAGGCAAGACAGCATGCAGTCTTCTCTCAATTACATAGCAGTTGTATATCTGGAAAATTCCACATGTATTAAAATCATGAAAAACATATGTTGTTTTCATGTATAAAATAGAGTTTGCATCTAGGCTCAGTTAATTATGAACAGGTGTTTCACCTAAATGAATGTCTGGTAAAACATCCAAAAATTGCATATAGGATATGGAACAGTTCTTCTCTGAGCAGTTCTGTGCCATGGCTTGTGGGACATTTAAAATCCCAGACTCTACCTAAATGTCAATACTCTCAAAAGTTATGACAACAAAAAATCACCCACTCCATTTCCAAAATGGCCTCTCATAGGCAACATCACCCCCAATGAGAACCCCTGACCTATGTCACTGGATTTGTGAGGAAGTAGGTTCAAGGAAATGAATGAATCACCAAAGTTGTCTTTCTAGAAAGTAGTCAAATCAATTATACAGGTATTACCCACATCTCTTGAGTCCTAAGCTAGTACTCGTTTGATAATCAGGTATATTTATAAATATATAGCTATATATATACATACGTTACGTTTATTCATATTTATACATTCTCACATATAATGACATTTCTTTCATTCAAAAATCATGTAGTCAGCATTTGACTGGCTGATTCATAAAAGCCTGTTCCAATATTTTGATTAAAGTTAATTCAGTCATGTTATTTAACTCAAGTCAACAGTTTTATATGAAAATATGGACTAAAGGTAGGTAAATGCACTTGTCATCATTTCAGACTTTTTCATTTCCAGTCATATGGCTGGCTAGGTAATATGACTACCTTTCTATTGAAAGCAACAACTTTCCACTGAAAACAATTGCAGAGTTAGGGAATTTCCCAAGACCACCCTTACTTCTAACACCAGTTGGAAATCTGGGGCTTCCAAGATATGCACAGGTTTGATAATTTGCTAGAAGAACTCACCGAACTCAATGGAAGCTATTATAGTTATGGTTATGGTTTATTACAGCAAAAATACTCAGATTAGAATCCACCATGAGAAGAGACATAAGGTCAGAGTCCAGGGAGGAAGCTTGTGTGAAGCTTGAAGCTCTACCAGTTGAGTAGAAGCATGTGAAGCTTCCCTTGCTCTACCAGTTGAGTCACATGTAGGGCTAACTTCTCCCAGACCAATGTATAACAATATGCACATGGAGTATTGCCAAGCAAGGAAGCTCACCCGAGCCCTGGTATCCAGAATTTCTACAAGAGCTTGGTTACTTAAACATGGCAGACAGTCTGTTGGTTGATACCCAGGGACTTGCATCCCCCACCATGGACTGTTGGTGTGACCCAAGGCGCTTAGAAAACCAAGACACACTTGTATCAGGCAGAACATTCCAAGAGTTTAGAGATTACCTCCCAGGAGCCAAGACCAAAGATCAGACCCTCCTTTGAGTAAGGTTAATTCTTTGCTATACAACTATAGGAAAATACTAGAGAAAAAAGTACTATAAAATATAAGAGCCCTCTTTTTAAGACCATCAAAGACCTAACAAGGTAACAGAAATGGACAAAATTAAGTGAAGGTGGGGTGCAGAGAGGCAGAAAAATTCCTGAAGCCACACCTGCTTTAAGGAAAATTGCTAGTCCTGATGGGCTGATCCAGCTGACCTAAGAGGTGTGGGGAACAAGACCAAGCCCACTATGGGAAATATAATAGCAGACCCTTCACTCATCAGGCTGGGACCTCAAAGGGAAAGGGTAAACCACAAATATTCAATTCATATCCTCCTCCAAGTGAACACAAGGATATTTATCTTGACATCAAGCAGTGATGGAAAGAGGGAAACACAAGACATAATGGCAAATTGATCTGAACACAGATTTGCAGCCCAAACTCCCATATTTGAAGTCTAATAAAATGCAGGCTGTGAATTTTGTTTATATTGACCTTAAAACTGGTGGTCCTTCCAACCACTTGGCAGAAGGAAGTTCCATTGCTCTTCAGAGGACTGCACCTTCATCCTAGGCCTCAAAGAATTCTCACAAACAATTTTCTGAAGGAAATGAGCATCTTAGAGTAAAAGATATCTAAGCAGATAAGGAGGTCAGACACAAGAGGAAGAACCCAGCGAGTAAAAAACAAACCCCACAAATATTTCAGATATTGGAAGGATGAGAGAAATGACTAAGCAACTCTGTTTCCTGTTTAAAGAAAACAAAACCCTAATTACTACCAAAGATATTAGGAGAGCTTAGAAGAATGAACCTACATCTTCAGACTATTCCAAGATTTGAGCCTTTTCACACAATACATACACACACACAATAAATAAAAATCATTGATCTTCTGGAAATGTTTACAGACTTGTGGGTGAGCTAAGTTGGCTCTAGTCAAAAGTACATTCTCTTAACCTTTGATGCTTCAAACAAAGAAAGGTGGAAATTTTATGATTTATATCACTCAGTGCTATTTACAAAAGAAGTGTAAATACAGCTATTCCTCAAACTGCCTCACTTTAAAACAATTGGGGTCTACCATTTACTAGTTCTTGGGCACTGGGAAAGTTATTTACTACTTTCAAGTCTAGGTTTTCTGTGAAATAAGGACAATGATAGCAAGGACTCAGGTTTTAGTAAAACAAGGAAAAGAATAATGTTGATTCATAGCAGTATCATGCGGGGTGAATGAGAAAATCCATGTAAAGTACTTAGCACACCCGGCATAGAATGATCGATCAACACGTGCAGGCTTCTTTTTGCAAAAGGAAGATGCAGTGTCTAAGTTATGGGCCAACTATTCACTTGACAAGTATACATATGGCATCCTTTTTTATTGGAGTCTGGTGATTTACAACGTCGTCCTAGTTTCAGGCATACAGCACGGTGATTCACGTATACATATGCATATACATCTCTTTCCCATTCTTTCCTATGTTGTTACAAGCTACTGAGCATAGTTCCCTGTGATGGCATTCCTTTAAATAGTGGTATACCTAAGACACATGGACCAAAATATTCCCTGAAAATATGGTCCTGAATAGACATGTGTGCCGCAAAAACTGGGAGGAGAGCCAGCAGGGGGCATGTTTACAATTTTTTATGTCGTCGGGCCGTTCTATTCATCGAGTTCCATTTCCTCCTCACATCTCACTTTCCCTGCCTCTTTGCTTCCATGTCTCTCTACTCAGTGAGCCGGGAAAACAGCTGGACACATCCTCAGCAAAAGTGACACTTCAGACACATGAAAACTATTTTATTACCTTTTCTCTGTTGTGTTGAGTAAGTCAACTCATTTAAATTCTCCACTTGATCAGAATTATCCAGAGCTATAATCATCACTAGTTGAGAACCTTTATGCATATGTGATACTGCACTTAAGTGTGGAGCCCAAGGAAAACGTATCAAGTGATAGTCTGACTAGTGCTGACTCATTTAGAAAATGAGTTTCCTGAGTCATTCAGTTGATGAATTTCCTGCTCCTGCTTATGTTTTCTAGTCCAGTCTTATTCCTGCTTTTAGTCTTTCAGGGGTTGGCGACTGAAAGAATTTGGACTGCCGGCTAAGTCCATCCAGTACCTGTTTTTATAAATAAAGTTTTATTGGAACACAGCCACATGCATCATTTAAGTATTGTCTGTGACTGCTTTCTTGCTACATCCGTAGAGTTGAGATCTTGGGACAAAGACCTTATGGTCCACAAAATTCTAAGCTATTTAATATCTGGCCCTTTGTGGGGAAAGTTTGCTGATCCCCTGCTTTTAAAAAAAAAAAAATTTTGGCCATGCCCCATGGCATGTGGTACCTTCCTTCCCCAACCAGGGATGGGATTCACAGCCTCTGGATTGGAAGGTGGAGTCTCCCCCGCTGGACCGCCAAGGAAGTCCCTGATTCCTCTGCTTTAAAATGTTACAGTGCTGCTGATGCATGTTTACCTGGATGCTTTCCCGCTCCTCACCTCTCACTACCTCTCTCTTGTTTGCTGTGTTCAGACCACACTGATCTTGTCTCAGTTCCTAGACCTTTACTGCCCAGGCAGTAACCACAGGATGTTCACTTGGGCTGGAACGGTCCTCCGTCTGGAATAGCCTCCTCCCTGCAGCTGTTTCTCATCATTTATGTTCCAGCTCATGAATGTCACCTCCTCAGAGAAGCTTCCCTGACCATTCTACCTGAATAATCCCTCTTCTCTCAAGCCAAGGTGTTCTTTTTCACATTCCTTTGCTCTTTTCCTTCAAAGCACATATAACAATTAGAAATTCAGGTTTTATTTGTTTGCTTACTTGTTTAAGGGCTGTCTCCCTCTCTCGTCTCTCTCTGAGCTCCATCAGTGAGAAACAGCGTCGGTTTTACCTAGCGCTGTATCCCAGAACCTGGCAGATAGTAGGTGTTCAATAATTAATTACTGAATAAGTGGCAAACTTGCTTATGTACTGACCTTTCTTTTATTTTGCAATCTGTATTTTCTTTTTCAGTGTAGTACCTTGCTTGGATAGTGTTGCTATATTTTCTCTCCTTTACTCCAAATTACCAAGGTCGTGCTGTATTTTTTTTTCTCCTTTGGAGTAATTCTCACTTAACTTGATGCCACCTGCAAACTTAATGATTGCTATTTGGTTATTCATGTGCTTTGGAGCCCAGTGAATATAGGCTGTACTGATGACTCTTGTCTTTGGGTCATTTCGGGAATAGGAACAGTGAGTCTTCACAGAGAAAGTATCAACTCATTCCTGAATGAGATGCTGGAAATAGTATATTTGAATATTGATGAATACCTTGCCAATTGCATAATGTTTGTTTCTGCAGTATTTGTATTTTTATGCCAGTGTGCATTTTGATTTCTAGAAAAGCCTTCCCATCAGCCAAAATTGATTACACTTATAAAGCATTCTCTAATTATAAAAATTTTCCTTTAAAAACTATCTGCAATAAATGTCTCTTCAGAGTAAAATGAGATGTAGCAGAGTAAATGAAAACCTGGTGCAATGTACCAATTATGGCTCTGATTAAACTGTGTTTCTGTTTTGCAGTGATGGCTTTATAGAAATGAAAGCTTTGCTATTGCCAGTTCCACTGCACACATCCCCTCACCAACCACTCCATCAGGCCAGCCTGAGGATAAAATCCAGCAGCTCCTTAACAATCCAAGAACAGGATCCAGAGGGGGAGAGAACTTAGAGCGTGTAGGTACAGCCAATATTTTCAGAGTGCAGAGTGTGGTTCTCAGTGCAACAGCTTCAGCATCACTGAGAACTTGTTACAAGTGCAAATAGGTGGACCTAGTGAATCTGGAACTGGGTGGGTATGGGGATGGCAGTCAGCAATATGTATTTTAACAAGCTCTCTGGAAGAATCTGAAACAGGTCAACTACTGAGGAAAGCAGAAAAAAAATTACCCCCGAGTAAACCCGGGGTGTGTTAGTGCTAGTCACTCAGTTGTGTCTGCCTCTTTGCAACCCCATGGGGGTGTTGCCCGCTAGACTCCTCTGTCCATGGGATTCTCCAGGCAAGAATACTGGAGAGGGTTGCCATTCCCTTCTCCAGGGGATCTTCTCCAGATTCCCTTCCAATCTCCAAGGGATTGGACCCACATTGCAGGTCCCCACATTGCAGCCAGATTCTCTACTGTCTGAGCCACCAGGGAGGCTGAAGACACCCAGCTTGTATTTAGGTAGGAAGCTTGTTTTAACTCACTTAGGTGAAGAGCAGAGCTCCCCCAGCTGAACACCAAAGATGAGGCTTTCCAGTTGGATCCATCCCATTGCTTCTGGGATGAGTCTCAAAAAGTCAGTGAGCTTCTCCTCTGTTTTAGAGAGACTGTCTGCAGACAGGTTTCACAGTCACTTCTTGTGACTCAGATGTGAGCAGTAATCAGGTAAGAGGTAAATAAATGAGACCTTTCTTCTCTACAGTGTGCATTACTTACTTACTAACTAGACCTATGACCATTTCCTGCCTTTTTTTCCCCCATTAAAATTGACATTGGCTTCCTCTCATAAGATTAGCTTTGTCTACCTTAATTTCTTTACCTTCACAGTGCTGAAATGGAAGAGAGATTTTGAAATTAGAAACAGAATCACCTAGAGTCTCATTAAAACATTAAGACAATGATTGCTGACCTCCCCCCGGCCCCCCAACCACCACCATCTTTCTAATTCAGTAAGTCTGGGGTGGGGCCCAGAATTTGCATTTGTAACAAGTTCCCAGGTGATGCTGGTATTGTTGGCCTGGGGACCACATTGTGACAACCACTGATCTGGATGAACAAAAAAATAAGTTTAATTCATCAAACAGTATGTGGGTGTTTAAAGCAGATATGTTTCCTAGTTATTCCTCCAAAGTTAATCCAAGAAGGAGGATTTTTTTAGTTTATTTTTCCAGCTTGCACTAGTCAGTATGGGAGTATGCTAAGCACCCTGCACCAGACAGAGAAAGTGAGCCGTACGTACACATCTCTTTCCAGCTCTGTGTTCAGTGTCCTCATCTTGGTGGCTTGAAATTATCCATGGTAGCAGGATTTATGCCTTGGAAATCAGACGAACACTACAAATCAGGGTTCCTCTCCCAACCTCTACTCCCGAAGTTGATTGTTAAATATTTACCAGCACACCCCTGGGAAGAACCATAAATAATGAGCATACCTGCGTAATAAGATCTGACATTTGTTTTGCAGGGGTGTAGATCTAAATGGGAGGGGAGTTGGGGAAGGAAATCAGTAAATATTTGTATCTTGCAAGGAAATGTGAAAGGAAACAGTGAGGTTAAAAGGGTATTCAGCAGCTTTGGGGATTTCCCTGGTGGTCCAGCGGTTCAGACTTCACGCTTCTGCTGCGGGGGGGTGTGGGTTCAGTCCTTGATCGGAAAACTAAGATCCCGCTTGTCGCAGAGCACACCTCCCGCCAAAAAGTTATTCAGTCGCTTTTAAGGAAAGTTGAAAAGGTAGTGAGGTGATAGTATTAGAATTTGCATGGTAGGCTTTGGAAACAGATAACCCCTGGGACAGAATCTGGCTCTCTCATTTACTGGATGTGTGATCTTGGGAACAGCACACTTAACCTTTACAAAGTTTAATCTCCCCATTGGTTAAGTAGAAACAATGTGTTGCTATGAGATTCACATGAGAGAAGTTATTTTAAACCTAGCACAATGCCGAACACAGAGTGAATTATTACTTTCCCTCTGGAAATGTTCATTATTATTTCTATTATTGCTGTTGTTATTAAGCCCAGAGGTAGTCACAATTCTGTAAATAAATATTTACTAAAAGGAACACCTTTTAGTGCATGAACCCAACACTTTGCCACACACCATTAATAAGTTGTTTTAAACTCAAGGAGTTTACACTTTTAGGGTGCCATCACATTTTCTAATCAGACTGAAAAAAAAAAAAAAGAACTGAAATGTATTTATTTAGGTGAGCATACTAACACTTGAAGTATAAATATTTACAAAAAAGGAAGTAGACCAAAAGGATTCCTAGAATCACAAACTAAAAAGAACTTTGGTTTTAAAATGTAATGTGAAATGGTTGCTCTTTCTGATCGTGATTTAGGATAGCTGAAATAATTTCTGAGACCTAAAACACTTTGCAAAGAATACACAGAGAATAAAAAACTCTCTTGTTTAAACAAGAGAAAGTGTTAGTGTATAATTTTAGATGATTAAAGACAAGGACTGGGCTTCCTTGGTGGTCCACTGGTTAAGAATCTGCCTTGCAGTGCAGGGAATACCAGTTCAATCCCTGGTCTGGAAAGATCCCACATGCCCCTGGGTGTGCGTGTGTGTGTGCTAAGTCGCTTCAGTCATGTCTGACTCTTTGTGACTCTATGGACTATAGCCTGCCAGGCTGTCCTTGGAATTCTTCAGGCAAGAATATTAGAGTGGGTTGCCATGTCCTCCTCCAAGGGACCTTCCTGACCCAAGGATCAAAAACCCAGGTCTCCTGAGGCTCCTACATTGCAGACAGATTCAGTACCACTGAGCCACCAGGGAAGCCCATAGGTTTGTCATATATGGCTCTTATTATGGTGATGTATTTCCCCTTTATACTGCTTGAGAGTTTTTAATTATAAATGGACATTGGATTTTGTTGGAAGCTTTTCCTGCATCTGTTGAGAAGAATATATAATTTTCATTCTTTAATTTGTTAATGTGGTATATAGTATTTATTGATTTGCGTATATTGAACCATCCTTGCATCCCTGGGATAAATCCCAGTTGATCATGGTGTATGATCCCTTTAATGTATTGTTGAATTTGCTAATGTATTGAAGGGTTTGCTAATATTTTGTTGAGAATTTTTTCATTTATGTTCATCAGTGATATTGGCCTGTGATTTTGTGTGTGTGTTTGATGTCTTTGTCTGGTTTTGGTATCAGGGTGATGCTGACCTTGTAGAATGAGCTTGGAAGCATTCCTTCCTCTTCAATTTTTTGAATAGTTTGAGAAAGTTGGTGTTAACTGTTCTTTAAATATTTGGTCAGATTCACCTGTGAAGCTGTCTAGTCCTGGACTTTTGTTTTGGGGGAATTTTAAAAATTATTGATGCAATATCATTACTGGTTATAGGTCTGCTCATATTTTCTGTTTCTTCTGGATTCATTCTTGGGAAGGAATATTTCCAGGAATTTATTCATTTATTCTAGGTTGTCAATTCATTGGTATGTAACTGTTTACAGAAATTTCTTAGGATTCTTTATATTTCTGGGGTGTTGGTACAGGCTTCTCCTTTTTCATTTCTGTTTTATTTATTTGAGCTCTCTCTCTTTTTGATGAGTCTGGCTAAAGGTTTATCAATTTTATTTACCTTTTCAATGAACTGGATCTTAGTTTACTAATCTTTTCTATTTTTTTAATCTGCATTTTATTTGTGAAAGTGAAAGTAAAGTTGCTCAGTCGTTTCCGATTCTTTGCGACCCCATGAACTCCTCTCTACCAGGCTCCTCTGTCCATGGGATTTTCCAGACAATAGTACTGGACTGGATTGCCATTTCCTTCTCCAGGGGATCTTCCCAAACCAGGGATTGAACCTGGGTCTCCCACATTGTAGACAGACACTTTATCCTCTGAGCCACCAGGGAAGTCCTATCTTATTTGTATCTGTTCTTTATTTCTCTCCTTCTACTAACTTTGGGTTTTTCTGGTTCTTCTTTTTCTAGTTCCTAAGGTAGGCTTGTATCACTATAAACTTCCCTCTTAGAATTACTTTTACTGTGTCCTGACTGTGAAGAAGGCTGAGCGCCGAAGAATTGATGCTTTTAAACTGTGGTGTTGGAGAAGACTCTTGAGAGTCCGTTGGACTGCAAGGAGATCCAACCAGTCCATTCTGAAGGAGATCAGCCCTGGGATTTCTTTAGAAGGAATGATGCTAAAGCTGAAACTCCAGTACTTTGGCCACCTCATGCGAAGAGTTGACTCATTGGAAAAGATTCTGATGCTGGGAGGGATTGGGGGCAAGAGGAGAAGGGGACGACAGAGGATGAGATGGCTGGATGGCATCACCGACTCGATGGAGGTGAGTCTGAGTGAACTCTGGGAGTTGGTGATGGACAGGGAGGCCTGGCGTGCTGCGATTCATGGGGTCACAAAGAGTCGGACACAACTGAGCGACTGATCTGATCTGATCTGATCTGATAGATTTTTAGATCATAGATCATTTTCATTTGTCTTCAGGTATTTTTTTTCTCTTTGATTACTTTATTGATCCATTGGTTGTTTCGTATCATATCTTTAGCTTCCATGTATTTATTGTTTTTTTTTTTTTCTTTTCTAGTTAATTTTTTAGAGTTGATTTCTTGCCGCATACTTTTGTGGTTTGAAAAATTGTGTGATATAATTTCAGTCTTCTTAAATGTATTAAGAGACATTTTGTGGCCTAACATGTGATCTGTCCTGGAGAATGTTCCATGTGCACTTGAAAATAATGTTTGTTCTGCGGCTTTTGGATAGGCGTCCTTTATCGATTAACTTAATCTGGCCTAATGTGTCATTTAAGGCCAGTTTTTCCTATTGATTTCAATCTGAATGATCTATGCATTGATGTAAATGAGGTGTCAAAGTTCCCTACTCTTATGTGTTATTGTCAATTTCTCCCTTTATGTTTATTAATATTTGTTTCGTATATTTACGTGCTCCTATTTGGGGTATATACATATTCACAATTTTTATATATTCTTATTGTATTTATCCCTTAATCATTATATAATGTCCTTCTTTGTCATTTATTACAGTCTTTTTTTCAAAGTTTTCTTTGTCTGATAAAAGTATTGCTATCCCAGCTTTCTTTTCATTTCTACTTACATGGAATATCTTTTCCCATCCCCTTACTTTCTGTGAGTGATTTTATAGATTTGAATTGTGTCTCTTGTGATTTTGTTTTTGCATCCATTCAGCCTCTCTGTGCCTTTTTATTGAAGCATTAATCTATTTACATTGAAAATAATTACCGATAGGTGTGTACTAACTGCCATTTTGTTCATTATTTTGGAACTGTTTTTGTAGTTCTCTTTTGTTCCTGTCTTCTTCTGTTGCTCTCTTCCTTTAAGATGACTATTTCTACTTATGTTTGGATCCGTTTCTCTCTCTTTCTCGTTTTTTGGTTTGTATCTAGCATGGATTTTTAGTTGTGGTTACCGAGAGGTTCTCAATACAGCAGCTTACATATATGTATGTGGTTATTTTAAGTTAATGATCTTTTAAGTTTGAATGCATTCAAACAACCCTGCATTCTCTCTCCCATATTTAATGTTTTTGATATTATCTTTTCAATCTTTTGGGTCTTTTTGGTTTTCATTTGTTTGTCCCAGAGGTCTCTTAAACTGTGTGTTTTTTGTTTTTTTTTTTTTTCAGATCCAAAGTGGTGCTTGCCAGTGTCTGTGTCCTCCTAGCAAAATGAGCTCCTCCAAATGCTTGCCACTAGTGTCTAAACCCCAGGAAGAGTTCCACCACTCTCGGAGGTGTTCTAAGAGCAGCAACTGGGGCTGATCAGGCTTCTTTCAAATTGCTCACTCTTTTTGGAACTTGAACCATGTGAGATTTTACCTGTGCTTTTAAGAGTGGAGTCTGTCTACTACAGCCCTCCTGCTCTCCCATAGGCAAGCTCAGTTCAGTTGTGTCCATCTCTTTTCGACTCCATGGACTGCAGCACACGAGCTTCCCTGTCCATCATCAGCTCCCAGAGTCCACCCAAATCCATGTCCACTGAGGCGGTGGTGCCATCCAACCATCTCATCCTCTGTCATCCCCTTCTCCTCCTGCCTTCAATCTTTTCCAACATCAGGGTCTTTCCCAATGAGTCGGTGCTTCACATCAGTTCAGTTCTGTTCATTTCAGTCGCTAAGTCATGTCCGACTCTTTGCAACCCCATGAATCACAGCACGCCAGGCCTCCCTGTCCATCACCAACTCCTGGAGTTCACTCAAACTCATGTCCATCGAGTTGGTGATGCCATCCAGCCATCTCATCCTCCGTTGTCCCCTTCTTCTCCTGCCCCCAATCCCTCCCAGCATCAGAATTTTCACATCAGGTAGCCAAATTATTGGAGTTTCAGTTTCAGCATCAGTCTTTCCAGTGAATATTCAGGACTGATTTCCTTTAGGATAGAATGGTTTGATCTCCTTTCAGTCCAAGGAACTCACAGTAGTCTTCTCCAACACCACAGTTCAAAAGCATCAATTCTTTGGCACTGAGCTTTCTTTATAGTCCAACTCTCACATCCATACATGACCACTGGAAAAGCCATAGCTTTGACTAGATGGACCTTTGTTGGTAAAGTAATGTCTCTGCTTTTTAATATGCTGTCTAGGTTGATCATAGCTTTTCTTTCAAGGAGGAAGCATCTTTTAGTTTCATGGCTACACTCACCATCTGCAGTGATTTTGGAGCCTCCCAAAATAAAGTCTCTCACTGTTTCCATTGTTTCCCCATCTATTTCCCATGAAGTGATGGGACCAGATGCCATGATCTTAGTTTTCTGAATGTTGAGCTTTAAGTCAAGTTTTTTACTCTCCTCTTTCACTTTCATCAAAAGGCTCTTTAGTTCTTCTTCGCTTTCTGCCATAAGAGTGGTGTCATATGCAAATCTGAGGTTATTGATATTTCTCCTGGCAATCTTGATTCCAGCTTGTGCTTCATCTAGTCCAGCATTTCTCATGATGGACTCTGCGTATAAGTTAAATAAGCAGGGTGACAATATACAGCCTTGATATACTCCTTTCCTGATTTGGAACCAGTCTGTTGTTCCATGTCCAGTTCTAACTGTTGCTTCTTGACCTGCATACAGATTTCTCAGGAGGCAGGTCAGGTGGTCTGGTATTCCCATCTCTTTCAGAATTTTCCAGTTCATTGTGATCCACACAGTCAAAGGCTTTGGCGTAGTCAGTAAAGCAAAAGTAGATGTTTTTCTGGAACTCTCTTGCTTTTTCAATGATCCAACGGATGTTGGCAGTTTGATCTCTGCTTCCTCTGCCTTTTCTAAATCTAGCTTGATCATCTGGACGTTCATGGTTCGTGTATTGTTGAAGCTTGGCTTGGAGAATTTTGAGCATTACTTTGCTAGCGTGTGAGGTGAATGCAATTATGCAGTAGTTTGAACATTTTTTGGCATTGCCTTTCTTTGGAATTGGAATGAAAACTGACCTTTTCCAGTCCTATGGCCACTGCTCAGTTTTCCAGATTTGCTGATGTATTGAGTGCAACACTTTCACAGCATAATCTTTTAGGATTTGAACTAGCTTAACTGAAATTCCATCACCTCCACTAGCTTTGGTCATAGTGATGCTTCCTAAGGCCCATTTGACTTCACATTCCAGGATGTCTGGCTCTAGGTAAGTGAGCACACCATCATGGTTATCTGGGTTATGAAGATGTTTTTTGTATAGTTCTTCTGTGTATTCTTGCCACCTTTTCTTAATATCTTCTACTTCTGTTAAGTCTGTGCCATTTCTGTCCTTTATTGAGCCCTTCTTTGCATGAAATGTTCCCTTGTTATCTCTAATTTTCTGGACGAGATTTCTAGTCTTTCCCATTCTATTGTTTTCCTCTGTTTCTTTGCATTGATCTGAGGAAGGCTTTCTTATCTCTCCTTGCTATTCTTTGGAACTCTGCATTCAGATGGGTATATCTTTCCTTTTCTTCTTTGCCTTTAGTTTCTCTTCTTTTCTCAGCTATTTGTAAGGCCTTGTCAGACAACCATTTTGCCTTTTGGCATTTCTTTTTCTTGGGGATTGTCTTGATCCCTGTCTCCTGTACAGTGTCACAAACCTCCATCCATAGTTCATCAGGCACTCTATCTATCAGATCTAGTCCCTTAAATCTATTTCTCACTTCCACTGTATAATCATAAGGGATTTGATTTAGGTCATCCCTGAATGGTCTTGTGGTTTTCCCTACTTTCTCCAATTTAAGTATGAATTTGGCAATAAGGAGTTCATGATCTGAGCCACAGTCAGCTCCCGGTCTTGTTTTTGCTGATTGTATAGAGCTTCTCCATCTTTGGCTTCAAAGAATATAATCAATCTGATTTTGGTATTGACCATCTGGTGATGTCCATGTGTAGAGTCTTCTTTTGTGTTGTTGGAAAAGGGTGTTTGCTATGACCAGTGCATTTTCTTGGCAAAACTCTGTTAGCCTTTGACCTGCTTCATTGTCAATGTTAGATTTCTAGGTGCTCATCTTCCCAGTTCAGGACCTCCAGAGTGGGGATCCTGGTGTGGGGCTCAAAACCCTTAGTCCTTGGGGAGAGCCTCTGCCTGGTGATTATATTCCCATTTATATTCATCTCTGCCGTGGCCTTGACTATCCCATGTCTCTGTGCCTTTTCCTCATTTTGCTGCAATTCCTTCTTTTATCTTTCATTGTGAAAAATCTTTTCTGCTAGACTTCTTCTAACTTTACTTTCTGTTTGTTTTGCCAAACTTTTCTGCTCGTCTTCTGGTTGTTCTCATTAATAGTTGGTCTGTAGATAGTTGTAATTTTGGTGTGTTTACGGAGGAAGTGAGCTCATGGTTTCCCTGCTCTGTCATTAACCCTATTGTACATTTTTAGAGCTTAAGTATATGCATTAGCTTTATATATTTACTATTGAGTGGGGTTCTGATGTCAATATCATGTTCTTTTTTCATTAAATATTGGATGTTTATCCTTATCTAGGTGTCCAAGAAGGATCTCTGTTTTGAATTACTCCTCTCCTTTTGTTACCCAAATCACGTTATGTCGTCTACTTGTCTCCCATGAATCTAAACCAAGAATGTAGCTTTGTGTTAAAATTATCTGGATTCTGTCACATGTATACTGTGTGATTTTTGGCAATTCACTTAACCTCTCTGATCGTTAGTTTCTTCTGTGAGATTGTCAATAATAATTCAATTTCATATGATTGGTGTGAAAATTAATTAAATAATGCATGTGAAATATTTTGCATTTTGCCCAACACATTTGATAAACATTCAAAAAACAGTGTTGAGGTTTGGTTTTTCTTTTCTTTCAGAGTTCTTATTATTAATTGCAAATTGCCTCTGGTCAATGTATATGCAAATGATAACTGTTCACTTTAAGTGTTGTCTTTAGAGATTTTTCTTTCACTGCACTATGCAAAATGCCTGCCTTACTGGAAAACTATAACATGAAAAATTGCCTCTTGCTGTTATTAGACCCTGTTGTACTTCTTTCTCACCTGAATGTTTCTTAGCTGGGTACTAAGGACAGTGCTGGGCCCCCCATTTTGACGGCTGGGGTTTTTTCTTGCTGAGGGATTTTTCGTTTGGGGGCCTTTAAATAAAAATGTATGTCCATACATAGGTTCTGAGACTTCCTGGATCACAGCCTTAAATATCCCTGCTGTGTTCCATAAGCAGTTGAGGGAAGAACAATCTGAAGTCTTTGAAAATTAAAATGTATATTACCAGCTATAGAAGCACTTCTAAAGATTGTGGGTGGGGTGGATGGAGGTGATGAAATTTAAGTCAAAATAGTAAAAATTAAAATAGAAGTTAGAAGTTTGGTTAGAGTCCAGGAGAGGAGAAGAAAGAGAAGTTCCGGCAACAATAAAGACTCTATCTGCACTGTGTAAGGGGCAGAGAAAGGAGGGCAGAGATTTAATAGGAGAAAGAGGGAAAATGAAGATGGTGGCAAGAGTGATTTCAAGGGAAAGAAGCATAGAGTGTATGGCTCACACCATTAGGTGGATCTGAGAAGAACTGAGCAATGAGCTGCAGCTGTCAGGCAGCTTAACTGAGTTGCAGATAGGGTGGGTGCTTGTGAGGGGGATATAAAAGCTATGCATGTATGTATAGCTCTTTGTCTTCCCTCCCCGAACCCTGACCTCCTACTATTCCGGAGAGCATTCTTTGTATTGAGAAGGTTGGAGATTATACTAGCAGGCAGATAAAAGGGGACAGAGGTGTGTCGAGGTGAGGGTAGAGGGGTAGGATAGTGGGAGGGTGGAGCTAGGTGGGGGAGAACAAGGGGAAAGAAAAACAAGAAAAATTTAAATTAGCACCTAAAATCTGAAGTAGTGTTTTGCAAGAAGATACTTTCAAGCTGGTTTTAGAAAGGCAGAGGAACCAGAGATCAAATTGCCAACATCCGCTGGATCATAGAAAAAGGAAGAGAGTTCCAGAAAAACATCTATTTCTGCTTTATTGACTATGCCAAAGCCTTTGACTGTGTGGATCACAACAAACTGTGGAAAATTCTGAAAGAGATGGGAATACCAGACCACCTGATCTGCCTCTTGAGAAACCTGTATGCAGCTCAGGAAGCAACAGTTAGAACTGGACATGAAACAACAGACTGGTTCCAAATAGGAAAAGGAGTTCGTCAAGGCTGTATATTGTCACCCTGTTTATTTAACTTATATGCAGAGTACATCATGAGAA
>NW_011495034.1:2480976-2492695 GCF_000754665.1 Bison bison bison | reverse complement strand
GGACTGGAAGAAACACAAGCTGGAATCAAGATTGCCAGGAGAAATATCAATAACCTCAGATATGCAGATGACACCACTCTTATGGCAGAAAGTGAAGAGGAACTCAAAAGCCTCTTGATGAAAGTGAAAGAGGAGAGTGAAAAAGTTGGCTTAAAGCTCAACGTTCAGAAAACTAAGATCATGGCACCTGGTCCCATCACTTCATGGGAAATAGATGGGAAAACAGTGGAAACAGTGTCAGACTTTATTTTTTTGGGCTCCAAAATCACTGCAGATGGTGATTGCAGCCATGAAATTAAAAGACCCTTCCTCCTTGGAAAGAAAGTTATGACCAACCTAGATAGCATATTCAAAAGCAGAGACATTACTTTGCCAACAAAGATCCGTCTAGTCAAGGCTATGGTTTTTCCTGTGGTCATATATGGATGTGAGAGTTGGACTGTCAAGGAAGCTGAGCACCGAAGAATTGATGGTTTTGAACTGTGGTGTTGGAGAAGACTCTTCAGAGTCCCTTGGACTGCAAGGAGATCCAACCAGTCCATTCTAAAGGAAATCAGTCCTGGGTGTTCATTGGAAGGACTGATGCTAAAGTTGAAACTCCAATACTTTGGCCACCTCATGCGAAGAGTTGACTCATTGGAAAAGACTCTGATGCTGGGAGGGATTGGGGGCAGGAGGAGAAGGGGACGACAGAGGATGAGATGGCTGGATGGCATCACCAACTCAATGGACATGAGTTTGGGTGAACTCCGGGAGTTGGTGATGGACAGGGAGGCCTGGCGTGCTGCAGTTCATGGGGTCACAAAGAATCAGACATGACTGAGTGACTGAACTGAACTGAACACCCTTAAAAGCCAGACATTTTAAGACAAAGGCAATTTCTAATTCTTAATGGATCAAGGCTTAGTGAACTTACCCACAGAGGTGCATTCGACAGAAGTCCCTGCAGACAGGAAGAAGGGCCTGAAGTGGAGCTCCTTTGAAAAACGCTAGATACTTGTGTGACCTGGCAGGGACAGAAGAATTCCTGCTTGCTTCCGAGAAGGGAGAGAAGGGTGTGGGATATAGCCAGGTGGCACCTCTTGGATAGGAGAAATCATCTGCCTGACAGTTCTGGGGGGACAGTCCGGCCAGGAAATGGATGGGCACTGTAAGTAGCCCTCCAAGGTTGCACAGGCTGGTGGGGGCCGGGGTGGAGCTGACTCAGCGGCAGAGCCCCTGCCCTTGGTGGCGTCCTAAGTGGCATGCAGAATAACAGTGAGATGGCAAAGATGGCAGAGCAAGACTCTCTGTCATGGTATTTTCTTAAAGATGAGAGATGATGTTGGGACTGATGGATATTGGTTTTACTAAATCAGTTTTCCAGATTTTTATTGAAATTGTGCTTCAAAGGTAAATAGCTAAAAATACAGAGGACAGGATACATGAGATTCAGCCTGTGCAGCAGGAAAAAGGAGTTAAGAGAAAGTTCAGGGTACATCCTAAGAGTGAGGCTCACAGTTTTTTATAAGCTGCAGATCAAGAAGAGGCATAGACTATTCAAAAGGAGAGAGGTATTTTTCTTCGTAACCAGGCAAATTTGTGATCTGCCAGATCAGATGTATGAATGTCATCAATACCTGCCGCACCTCCCAGCCCCACCAAGCAGTACCCCTGGGATGAGCTAGTTGCTGGGGAAAACTGTAAGTGACTAGGGGAGAGCTGCTGAGCAAGGCCACTCATGAAACATATATGTGGACGCTTCTGTAAAAGGACTTCCCAGATGGCCCAGTGGTAAAAAATCTGCCTGCCAATGCATGAGACACAGGAGATCACTGGGTGGGGAATATCTCCTGGAGGAGGAAATTAGCAACTCACTCCAGTATTCATGCCTGGAGAATCCCATGGACACAGGAACCTGGAGGGCTTCAGTCCAGGAGGTCGCAAAGAGTCAGTCACAACTGAGCACCCACGCCCTTTTCCCTTCTGTGAAAATGTTGACCCTGGATCAGAAGGTGACTAGAGGAAGAAGAAAAGGGGAAAGCAATTTGCTTTCGAAGGTAGAATAAGTCATAGCTTATGCAAACATCGTCACTGATAAAAGCCAGAGAAGGGTTGACTTAATAACCTTCCTACTCTGTCAACAGTTTTATTTGCTGACAAAAAAACAGGCATCAGTGAAGGAGAGATTTATTCCTACCCTGAGTCTAATAGGACTCTCCTTTCAGGGGCACATGGGCTCTGGGTCTTTGATGAATCCATCTGCTAGAACTGCCAGCAAAGGAAAAAAAGGAGATAAAGCACAGCAACTACAGGACTACGGCAGCAGCCTCCTCTGTGAATCACTTGACCCCCTGGGCAGAGATGGGCACCTTGCTGCTTCCAGTCACTGCAGGGCTATTGGCTTTCAATAATCATTAGCCATTTCCTGTTCACTGGATTGCATACAAAACAGATTCAGCAAAGGGTTAGCTGCCTACCTACTCTAGGACTCTCGGGAGTTAACACTCATCTGGGCAGTAACTTTCCATAAGGGCAGCTGGAGGATTTTTTTTTTTTTTTTTTGGCTAAGTAAATTGTGTGGCTCACGTTTGTAAGGGGGATGGGGTTTGGTGGATACCCAAGTGTGACAGGTGTTTATTTTGTATTAAGCTAGGATAATTTGTTATATGAAATGGCCCTGGAATATAAAAATGGCCTCAATTCAACTTTTGAACCAAATATTTGCACTTTGAAGTAATTAGCAGCTAGGACAATAACATCTGGGACATTTGTAGCATATTTTAAGGAAATTTATAGTCATGGGCTCAATGACATTTATTGAACTCTGTTAGCCCAGTTTCAAACAATTGCCCACTCTCACTCTGCTGATTGAAAAACAGTTAGAAAGAGGGCAAATGACCTGCTCTGGATGAGTGGCTTAATGGCACTGAGGATTAGAACTCAGAGACGCTGATCAGGTCCCAGGGATGCGACCTTGAGGCATAGCAGAGGTTACATTGCCAATGCCAGCCCCTGTTTGCCATGAGTGATACCTGGAGAAATCTGTGGACTTCAAGGACATGATGTTGCTTCCATAAATAATACTTACCAGGTTCTTTATTCAGGGGTTATGGATTATTCACAAGTCATCATTGTGAGTGAAGCCATTGCACTGATCATATGGTAGTGATTAATATTACATTAATACCTAGGATAATAGAATAAATACATTTTGGCCAGAAATGTTGTCCAAACTGAATGGATGGTGCATGCAGCTTCTAGAAAGCAGCAGATTTGCCAGTCTTCTCCTCTAGGTCTTGCAGTGAATATGTTAGGGAAGCCTGAGGACACAGATAGGGAAGAGCATAAAATAGAGCTGCCTGTCAAAGAGAACCGAGTTCTCATTTGGAACAGGAATAACTGACTCTATTATGAGCTGGAGGACTTGAGAAAGAAGCTTGCAAGGTGATAATCTCATAATCCAATGCATCACTGTGCATGAGTCCTGTCACAGGCCTTTACTCTCTTCTCTTCTCCACCTATGGAGAAAATCTGCATGCATTAGCAACTCAGTGTAACTTCATCTTACTGCAACACATAAAGATATTTATTGGCGAAACACCTCACTGGGGTGTTTTCTTAGAAAAATGAAGGCCATCTGTGCGGCGTCTCCGGGTAGCACTTCTTTCTTGTCTTCTGTTCTGCAGAATTGCACCACTTTGTACTTGCTCACTTTCGGCACAGAAGCAATTTTGTAAATGGTGCACTCAAATGCTCTGATGAAGTTATAACTGATACAGGCACTGAGACGAAGACGCTGCACTGAAAAATGGGGCACGTCAAAGGAAACTGATTCGTAATCATAAAATGTGGATGAGGAGGCAGAAGTGGTGAGTGTACTGCGGGCTGTCAGTTACCCACTTCCAGGTTTGTCCACAGCCCGAGGGAACCCTATCTTGTCAGAAGTGCTTGCGGATGCTAATCTGTCTACACTTGTTCAATGTCAAACTGTATCAGAGGGTTCAGTCTCCTTTTGGACTTCAGCAGTCACCTCCTAGCTCTGTTAGATCTCCTTTGGTCAAATGAGCTTTCATTTAAAAGCTGTCAGGCTCTTCTGTCTCTTTCCCCATGGAACGGGAAATGTGGGCATGTGCTGTTTACCGCTTTTAGCTGTGACCTGATAGATCTTTGATATGAAATTCCAGTCACCTCCCGGAAAACACACAATCCCCCACACGCCATCTTTCCGTGCCCCTCTGTCTAACAACCTTTCCTGCCTGGGTCAATGATTTTCCTTCTGGTCGTGGGATACAATTGCTTTACCTTTTCCTATTGTAGATTTTTCTTATAAGTGCTACTCTTCTCCCTGGGTACTTTTTCCTCTTTACCTCCATGCATATCCCTTTCTCTTTTTCTCAGCAAATCAAATCCTTCTCTAAGATGAATCATCTCACAGACCTTTCAATTTCTTACTATCTGAGACTTTCTTTTTAGACGTTATTTTATATGAAATAACCTACAAATCCTACCATGACAAAATACTGAATGAACAATTTTTTTTAAACCTCTCCTATAAATGCATAGATGAGTTCACAAGATGTAATCTTTAGCTAGCAAGTGAATTAAAAAGCCCTATCTGACACTGTGTGTGTGTGTGTGTGTGTGTGTGTGTGTGAAGGAAGGGTGGTTTCCAGAAGTCATGATAACCTGGAAATTTAGATGATAGCACCATGGGGGGACCAACGACAAGTTTTGGGCCCTATATGAGGTAGCAATTGGTACTGAAACCTTTATGGTGGGACTCTTGAAGGCAGCACCCTCCATAAAAGAGTGACTAAAAAAATCAATCTACTCACCCTCACAAGGAGTCTTCTAAAACTAAGCATGTTTTAAGTCAGTCTGTTATGAATAATTTTATAGTCGTTGCCTTGTTGTCTCATAGATTTATGGTTCAGATGTATACTGCATTGCATGATTTATGAACCCACAAGTTGAAAACCAACAGGTCAGTGAAACCCAGGAACTCATGAACACCTGGGAAAAATCAACACTCAACCCAGGTCACAGAGGTTTCCCACAAAAATGGACACTCTAAAGATGAGCTCATGATTGAAGAGTATAAAACATTTAAGGAAATAATTCATCCTGAACTAGAATTGACAAATTGGCAAATAATTCACCCTGAACTAGAATTGGCAAAGATAATAAACAATCATCAGGATCATAACCTGAAGAAATTCAGATTATGAAATTAGATTACATATATTCAGATTATGAAATTCAGATTATGAAGATAGATTACATCCATCTATTAGACTTTTAAAAGGTGAATAAAAATGACTAAAAGAAAAAATATAGAAGAACAAGATACGGATAGTATCAAAGAGACAGAACCTCTAGAAATTTACATGTCATCATTTAAATAAAAATACAGTGAATATATTAAACCGAATATTAGATACAGCTGAAAAGTGAATTAATGAACTGAAAAAATATATCTGAAGAAAACTACTTATAATGCAACTCAATTAAAATTATGGATAATGTGCCCTTATATGTGGAATCTAAAATAGGACACAAATGAACCTATCTATGAAACAGAAACAAAATCAGAGACATAGAGAATAGATTGGTGTTGCAAAGAGGGAAGTGGGGTGAGAGAGGGTAGGAGTGGGAGTTTGGAATTAGCAGATGCGAATTGGTATCTGTAGATAATGAATAAACAACAAGGTCCTTCTGTATAGCACAGGGAACTATATTCAATATCCTGTGATAACCCATAATAGAAAAGAATATGAAAACGAATGTATATTTATCCATTTGGAATCTGTCCACAATGTGGGAGACCTGAGTTCAATCCCTGGGTTGAGAAGATCTCCTGGAGAAGGGAATGGCAACCCACTCCAGTATTCTTGCCTGGAGAAGTCCATGGACAGAGGAGCCTGGAGGGCTACAGTCTATGGGGTCTCAAAGAGTCAGACACGACTGAGCGACTAACACACACACATACACATATACACACATACACAAATACACACATACACATATATACACACACACACACGAGTCACTTTGCTGTGCAGAAGTAGTTAACACAACATTTTAATTCAACTGTATTTCCATAAAAAATAAATATATAAGAATTACGGATGATACGAACTAGCAATAAACATAAAGAATAGACTGAGATGCTTTAACATATATGTCTAATACAAGTTCCAAATGGAAGAAATAGAGAGTAGAATTCTCCTTAAAAGAAATGATTACATACATTTCTTCTTTGCTGTAACTACATACCACATACATATCACTACATATCATAATTACCGATCCGTTTAGCCATCTATTCATCCATCTACCTTTTCATTAATCCTTCCTTTCTATATATTCACTCAATAAACATTTATTCAGGTATATACTTGCCTTTTATGTTGTGTTATGTGCTTTGTGCACAGAAATAAAAATCTAATCCCATACTTACACTTCCAAAAATTGCTTAATGTTGTGTAATCATCCTTAGAATGATCAGAAACTCTCAAAGGGAGGAAACTAAAGTTTAATTAGGATCTCAGTCAGGTTACCACTCAAATGCTACGTTATAGTACAAGTACAAAAGAGTAAAATTATCCTGAGGGAAAATGAAAAGAGAGAAGGACATTTGTGCAGGTATGTAAACGTGTGCATAAACACAGCAAGAAGAAAGTATCCAAGTGCCATGAGCCATGGTTGATGTTGCCTTCAGCAAGTACCTCCGAATGTTGGGTTTCTTACTGAAACCTTCATTCCTGAGGAATCTGAGTTCTTGATGTCCAATCTGTCTTGTAAGACTCTTCCACTAATTTTTATTCTTGACTTAATAGAGGCACCTTAGGATCAGCTGAGTTCTAGCCACACTCCTTCATGCACCCATTTTGTAGCAGGATCAAACATCTTTTTTTTTTTTTGCTGTTTTATCTAGTGTCTTCAATAGGACTAAATGAACACATGAATGTTGCCACCTGTCTTATGTGGGATTATTGTTAAATCCTTTGATAAAATAATTCTCCTTTGGATATTTAAAACTCCAAGTCAACAGAGTAAAAAATCATGGAAACTGGGAGTAAATATTTTGTAAGTCTTTGGGTATAATTGTAAGAGATGCCAATCTCATCCATATCTGGATGCTGGGACTCATGTCATCTAGCCAGTCCTCTTCAGAGCATTTACCATATCCTATAGGACAGCATTTCAAGCTTGAAAACTGTTATGTACAAGTTGACATGATAACTGAGTATTTAATAAGCAATTCCAGCTACATCTGGGTGATGGGGAAACAGATATGATTAGTGAATTTTTAAATGCATTGGTTTATTTCTATTTATAATAAAAGGACTTTCTTGGCTAGAAGCAATGTTGTGTGGCATTCCATGAGAATGAAAAAGCCATCTAGTGAGTCCATGGTTGGTGTTACTTGAAAAAGACACTCCAATATCGAAGTAATATCCAAGTTCAGAATAAGTATTTGTTCCAGGGGATGTAGCAGGATTCAGCATAATCAGTCTTCCACAAGATAACTTCATGATTCAATTAAGTATTCTACCATATTGAAAGGTGTGGGCTGTTTTTAGCAGATTTGGTGGGACAATAGCCAGAAAACCATAGTGAGAATAGGTCCTACTTGATGAGTCTGTGTATTACCTCTGTCCCTGCCAATGTGGATGACTGTGCAGAACCCCAGTGAACAAGGATAGCAAACTGGATAAAAGGCTAACATACCACAGGGTAGTTGAGCTCCACCTAATTACCAAGGCTCTTCTATGCAATAAAGGCATTATAATCAGCATCAGTATGAGATACAGATACTCTCTTTGTCATCAATCCTCTGATCCTGTCTCTTCTAAGAACTTGACAACCCACCAAGTCAAACCAATCAGGATCTTTTGGGCAACATGGACAAAAAAATGTACTTGGAGCTCTGCCGACTGGAAATATTTCTTTCCTTTACTTCCTTTCTCTTCAGGGCCACCCCAGAGTGGGCTCTAATATCCTGGTGGTGGACCTCTGCCACAGATCTCTCTTCCATATCACCTAGTCGTAGGAAACTTTCCACGAAGCAATATGAGCCCATGAAGTGAGCTGAGGGAGAGACACCCGCTTGGGAGGTGTAGCCCTGCTAGAAAAGTGGGCAGTGTCCTTTTTCAGTTTTTCCCTTGAGGATCATCCTAAGGCTGGTCTCTAAACACACCAGCTTCTCCTTGATTGTGTAGTACACTGCTTACACTTGTAGAGCTAGCTCTATCTGAAAACTCCAAGTTTATGACAGTCAACTTAGGAAAGAACCTTTGTATGCTATTACAAGTTAATCGCTAAAGGGATGTTGCCTATAAGCTTAAATTATATTTAATGGCCCATTTCTAGGTATCCTGCCTCCCAGGGAATGAACATTAAGCTAAAGTACCTTTGTTTAGCTCACGGAAAACATCCTGACCAGGCCCATCTGTAGGCCCAAAGACTGTAGGAAGGAGGAAATTAGCACATCCTTTCTTGAGTCTGACCGGAACCAGGAAATGTTTGACTTTAACCTTCCCCCTTTAAGTATAAAAGAAGCCTAAATTCTAACTCAGGCAAGATGTTTCTTTGGGTCATGAGTCCACCATCTTTTCAGTCTGCTGGCTTTCTGATTAAAGTTGCTATTCCTTGCCCCAACAGCTCATATCTTGATTTATTGCCCTGCTGTTCAGTGAGCAGTACGCATTTGGACTCAGTAACAAACTGAGGTTGCTGATCAGCAGATGTGCTATGTTAAGCAGGACTCAGTGACAGGCAAAGAATCATTTTCCAAAAAAGTAGCTGCACGCTTAAGAGGACATGGCTTTCTTCAAAATTCTTGGGAGCCTTCACTGTGACTCTTCTGCTGGGATTTTGCCACAAGCTTAATACATTATCTTAATCTGCACAGGGTATTTAAACTGCCATACCATTGAATTGGATGAGGCACAGGGACCAAAGGACAGAGCTTTTGCACTATAGTTGGGACAAGACAAAAACTCTTCTCTTGCTCTAGGCCTTATTCAAATTAAGTAGAGTTTCAGGTCATCATATAAACTTGTTACTTTGTAAATATAGTATATATAGCTTCCCAAATGCAAAAATCCCACCAAAAATTGTATGTACATGAAACTGCAACTTATTTGGGGGATATATAAGAGGAAATCCTGTCTTGTACCAGGTTGCCTATCTGTCAAAAACTTTACTAAACTATCAGATCCTTCTAATTTTGTGACACCTACCTCCCATCTATGGAACCTATGTCTAACTTGGGCCTCCAGGCAACTTGCTATTTCATGCTCTTCAGGTTGTATTATTGTTATCATCAAAATGGTAGACCAGTGAGATGTTACAGAATAGGAAAAAGTCAAGATCCTTGAGTACTAAATTGTGGCACAGAGCTGGAAAGTTGAGATATCCTAGGGCAGATAACAAAGACATACTACTGTCTATTCCAGGGGATTCTAATGGTTTCTGGTATTTTTTCTGCTTATAGAGATTTTAAAAAATTACTGGATCAGTAGCCGGTTACCAGGTACCATTGGCTATATTAATTTAGTCCATTAAAAAGATTATATCTGGAACAGCAGCATTTGTTGGCATCTTCAACTAACTCACGTTATGAAAATTCACTTTTACTTTCTAGAATAAAATGTATTTTGCATAGCTAAACTAGAGAATTAATTGGGCATGTTAGAATTACACTCTGCATTTTCTAGCCTTCAATGGTAGCAATAATCTCTATGCTCCTAGGGGTTTAGTATGGCTTTGACTTACTATTCTGTACAAAAAGAGAGATACACAGGCTCCAGGTGGACTTATTTTTCTCTAGCTCTTACTGTATGAATTGGAAGTCTACTGTGATTATTTTTCCAGCTTCTGAAAGGTATGCAGACATTATGTTCAGGACCTGGGGAAATAACCATTGTAATGGGCTCTGGGTCACACATACCCAACTGTGAGAGAGTCTTGGATGAAAATTTTCTTCATAACTTATAGTTCTCAAAGTATAATGCATTGAATATTTATGTCTGTGTATATTATGGAGGGGATTTTCTCACTGGGGAAAAAGCCTAGATACTTCATGAGATATAATTATTGGTATTTGGGGACTTGAAAGAGTTCAAGGAAATCTCAAAAGATGTAGGGTAAAAAAAAGAAAAAAAAACCTGCCAAAATAGGAAAAATTGTGAGGAGTCAGCAAATAGCAAACACACGTGAAAGCAGGATGAAAGTAAGGATTTCTCCAATGTCAGGAATTGAACTATCACCACTTCCAAATAACTGTGCATTGGCCTGGAGTAAGCTGGGGATGGGAATTCCCTAAACCTAAGTGTCTAGATTAAGCCTGGGAGGCTTGAAGGTGGCCTAAGTGGTCACAGGTTGGTAGCCTATTCTGGATCAAGGCTGAAGGAAAGCAAATCCTTTGTAAAATACCTTCATTTTAGACTCTGGTTTTCCACTCATTGTTGTTGCTTAGATTTTTGTGACGCCATGGACTGAAGCCCACTAGGCTCCTCTGTCCATGGGATTTCCCAGTCAAGAATACTGGAGTGGGTTGCCATTTCCTTTGCCAGGGGATCTTCCTGACTAGGGATTGAACCCGCGTCCCCTTCTTCAACAGGCAGATTCTTTACCGCTGAATCAGCAGGGGAACACTTCCACTCAATAAGATCAATCAAATATAACCCTACAATCAAAGATTTGCCAAAATGCAAAGGAACAAGCTACATGAGTGAGACAGCCTAGATAATCTATGATGTATTAGACCCTGCAGACTTTTGACATGGGAACAATAAAATAGACTTCTGTTAAGATGTGGAGCATAAAATGATATTCTATAAAATTAAAAAAACATAGAAGATGGAATAACCTAAATGCGCAACCTCCAAGGCACTGTTTGACACGTCTGGGCAGGGTGGTGGGGATGAATTGGGAGATAGGAATTGACATATACTCACTTCTATATAGAATAGATAACTAACAAGAACTAGTGTATTTCACAGGGAACTCTACTCAATACTCTGTGGTGACATAGAGGTGATATTATGTATACGTATAGCTGATTCACTTTGCTTTACACCAGAAACTAACAACATTGTAAAGCAACTGAACTCCAATAAAATGCATTCATACATATATCATTCTTTTGTTCTATAAATCAAAAAATAAAGTGTCTGGGCACATATACAAGATTATGAAATACAATTTTTGGAAATGAAAAGTGTAATTGTTGAAAAATGAACAGATGGGTTAAAGAACAGATTTAACATAAGGTAAGAGAAATAGTTACCTGGGAGGCAAACCTGAGGGAATTAGCTAGAATGCAACACAGAGAAGTAATGAGGTGTAAAATCTGAAAGAAATGTTAAGAGATGTGGAGGTTAGGAAGAGAAGGTGTAACATCATGTTACTTGAAGTGTAATATATGGAACAATAGCAATAGTTTTCCACTCGGAAAACTCAGTAGTGGCCACAGGATTGGAAAAGGTCAGTTTTCATTCCAATCCCAAAGAAAAGCAATGCCAAGGAATGTTCAAATTACTGTACAACTGCACTCATTTCACATGAGAGCAAGATTATGCTCCAATTCTTTCAAGCTAGGCTTCAGCTGTACATGAACTGAAAACTTTAAGATGTACAAGCTGGAAACGCAGAGGAAGCAGAGATCAAATTGCCAACATACACCGGATTGTAGCAAAAGCAAAGGAATTCCAGAAAAACATATACC
>NW_011495034.1:2476552-2480876 GCF_000754665.1 Bison bison bison | reverse complement strand
CATTCGCTGGATGATAGAAAAAGCAAGGGAATTCCAAAAAAACATAGGACTTCTGCTTCATTGACTACACTAAAGCCTTTGTCTGTGTGGATCACAACAAACTGTAATATTCTTAATGAGTTGGGAATACCAGACCACCTGACCTGCCTCCTAAGAAACCTGTATGCAGGACAAGAAGCAACAGTTAGAATTGGACATGGAACAAGAGGCTGATTCAAAATTGGGAAAGGAGTATGTCAAGGCTGTATATTGCCACCCTGCTTATTTAACTTATATGCAGAGTACATCATGCAAATTGCCAGGCTGGATGAATCCACAACTTGAGATATGCAGATGATACCACTTTAATGGCAGAAAGTGAAGAGGAAATAGAGAGCTCTTGATGAAGGTGAAAGAGGAGAGTGAAAAAGTTGGCTTAAAATTCAACATTCAGAAAACTAAGATCATGGCATCTGGTCCCATCACTTCATGGCAAATAAATGGGGAAAATGTTGAGACAGTGTCAGATTTCATTTTCTTGAGCTCCAAAATCACTACAGATGGTGACTGCAGCCATGACATTGAAAAAATGCTTGCTCCTTGGAAGAATAGTTATGACAAACCTAGACAGTTTATGAAAAAGCAGAGAAAGGTCCGTATAGTCAAAGCTATGATTTTTCCAGAAGTCATGTATGGATGTGAGAGTTTGACCATAAAGAAGGCTGAGTGCTGAAGAATTGATGCTCTTGACTGTGGTGTTGGAGAAAACTTTCAAGAGTCCCTTGGACAGCAAGGAGATCGAACCAGTCGATCCTAAAGGAAATCAGTCCTGAATATTCATTGGAAGGACTGATGCTGAAGCTGAAACTCCAATACTTTGGCCACTTGATGCAAAGAGCCAACTCACTGGAAAAGACCCTGATGCTGGGAAAGATTGAGGGCAAGAGGAGAAGGGGATGACAGAGGATGAGATGGCTGGATGGCATCACCAACTCAATGGATGTGAAGTTGAGCAAACTCAGGGAGACACTGAAGGACAGGGAAGATTGGCATGCTGCTGTTCATGAGGTGGCAAAGAGTAGAACACAACTCAGTGACTGAACAACAACAACCGCCACTTAGAAGATTGTCAGGAATTCAGACTCAGCATCCCTAATGAATTCTTGAATTTGAATGTGCATTAGTTAATAAACTCCCCAGGTGGTTCATATGCGCCCAGAGGTTTGAGAAACTGTGTGAACAAATGCATGGTTTGAATCTCAGACAGAGACTATAAACAGAATGGAGAAGCAATGTTCTGATAGATAGTGAATTGATGGATGACATGAATTTACTTACACCAAGAAGTTTAAATCAGAGGAAATTTACACCTAGAAAGATTGTAATCAAACTAGAACACCAAAACCCAAAAATAAATCCTAGAGAGAAAAGACAGTTAGAAATTTGATGTCTATAGTGACTTCAATAGCAACAATATAAGTATAAAAATGTGGAATGATATCTTCAAAGTGCTGGGCGGTGGGGGTGGGGTGGGGTGGAGGGGGGAAGATACCTTTCTTGTATCCACCAAAACTAGCTTTTAAGAATAAAGGCAAAATAAAGACATTGTCAGATAACCAAAAACAAAGAGAATTTATTAACAGATCTATACTTAGGAACTTTTGAGGGAAGCATTGAAGGAAGAAGAAAGATTATTCCAGAAGGGATGCAAGGAGTAGTGAGCAAAGAAACTGATAAACTTGTAAATAAGTCTAAACAAACATGATCTGTATAAAATTGTATCTAATTTGTTAGAATTAAAGAAAGAACAGAATTAAAATACTTGACAACTAATATTATGAAATTGGGTGGAGTAGTTAAAGTATTTTTAAATCTTTGTGTCATCTGGGTTAAGTTCAATATGTTAACCATGCACTGCACTGTGCTAGGTATTCACTATGATGTTCCAAGAAAAACCCCTAGAAGAATAGAAATGAATGGTATACATTTTCAAAAGAAAGTACAATCACCTGAAGAGTGCATAACTTCCAGTTTTACTTTAAAATAAAATTGTTTACATTGATTTTAAATGTATCTAGTATGGAATCAAAGTAAGATAGCATTTGAGAGACATCACCACTTGTTTAAAAGATATAAGAATAAGATTTTCATTAATAGCCGGAAATTTTATATTGTTCTAGTTTTCATTTTAGGCTAGGTTTGCATTTCCTCTTTCTGAGATATATATATATTTTACTGAAGTATAGTTGATTTACAATGTTGTATTAATTTGTTCTGTAAAGTGATTCAGTTATACATGCATATGTATGTATATATATATTCTTTTTTACATTCTTTTCCATTATGGTTTGTCATAAGATATTGAATATAGTTCCCTGTGCTATAGAGTAGGACCTTGTTGTTTATCCACACTATATAATACTTTGCCTCTGCTAATCCCAAGCTCCCATTCCTTCTCTTCCCTACCCCACCCCCTTGGCAAGCACAAGTCTATATCTGTACATTTCTCTCTTCCTTCAAAATTTATAGTAATATATAGCCGACCCTCTGTATCTGCCATTTTCTGCATCCTCAGATTCAACCAACCGTGGATCAAAAGTGGTTTTAGTCTGTGGATGTGAAACCCGCAGATATGGAGAGCTGGCTGTATTCATTGTACTTCAAGGGACTTGAGCAACTGTGGATATTGGTATCCACAGAGACACCTAGAACAAGTCACCCTCAGATACTGAGGGACAATGGTATTTCCTAGTGGGAGGGTTTTAACTGGTCTATCACAACTCTTCCCATAATTAAAAGTGCTTCACTCAATATGTCAGCAAATTTGGAAAACTCAGCAGTGGCCACAGTTCTGGAAAAGGTCAGTTTTCATTCCAACCCCAAAGAAAGGCAATGCCAACGAATGCTCAAACTACTGCACAATTGTGTTTATTTAACATACTAACAAGGTACTGTTCAAAATCCTTCAAGCTAGGCTTCAGGAGTATGTGAACTAATAACTTTCAGATGTACAAACTAGGTTTAGAAAAGGCAGAACTAGAGATCAAATTGCCAACATTTGTTGGATAATCGAGAAAGCAAAGAAATTCCAGTAAAACATCTATGTCTGCTTCATTGACTATGCTAAAGCCTTTGACTGTGGAAAATTCTTAAAGAGATGGGAATACCAGATCACCTTACCTGTTTCCTGAGAAACATGCATGCAGGACAGGAAGCAACAGTTAGAACCGGACATGGAACAACAGACTGGTTCAAAATTGGGAATGATGTACATGAAGGCTGTATATTCTCACCCTGCTTATTTAACTTCTATGCAGTGTACATCATGTGGGATGCAGGGTAGAATGAATCACAAGCTGGAATCAAGGTTGTCAGGAGAAATATCAATAACCTCAGATATGCAGATGACACCACTCTTATGGCAAAAAACAAAGAAGAACTAAAGAGCCTCTGATGAGGGTGAAAGAGAAAAGTGAAAAAGACAGCTTGAAATTTAACATTAAAAAACTAAGATCATGGCATATGACCCCATCACTTAATGTCAAGTAGAAGGGGAATATGTGGGAGCAGTGACAGATTTTATTTTATTGGGCTCCAAAATCACTGCAGATAGTGACTGCAGCCATGAAATTAAAAGACACTTGCTTTTTGGAAGGGAAAGCTATGACAAACTTAGCATATTAGAAAACAGAGACATCACTTTGCTGACAAAGGTCCATATAGTCAAAGGTATGTGTGGATGTGAGAGTTGGAATGAATAAGCACCAAAGAATTGATACTTTCCAACTGTGGTGGTGCAGAAGAGTCTTGAAAGTCCTTTGGGCTGCAAGGAGATCAAATCAGTCAATCCTAAAGAAAATCAACCCTGAATATTCATTGGAAGGACTAATGTTTGAAGCTGAAGCCCCAATACTTTGGCTACCTGATACGAAGAACAGATTTGTTGGAAAAGACCCTGATCCTGGGAAAGATTGAAGGCAAAAAGAGAAAGGGGTGGCAGAGGATAAGGTGGATAGATAGCATCACCAACTCAAGGACATGAATTTGAACAAACTCTGAAAGATAGTGGAGGACAGAAGAGCCTGGAGTCCTACAGTCAATGGTGGGGAGGGGGGGGGTCGACAGAGTCACGTGACTTAGCAACTGAACAACAACAACAGTTTTTATTTCCTATGCCACTTTATTTTACTAAAATTTAAAATCTCATTTCCATTACACTTATTAGTGCACAGTTGATCAAAACAAGACATGTATTCCATCAGTTCAGTTCAGTCGCTCAGTAGTTTCCAACTCTTTGCGACCCCATGAATCACAGCACGCCAGGCCTCCCTATCTATCACCAACT
>NW_011495034.1:2447280-2476452 GCF_000754665.1 Bison bison bison | reverse complement strand
ATACATCATGAGAAACACTGGGCTGGAAGAAGCACCAGCTGGAATCAAGATTGCCAGGAGAAATATCCATAACCTCAGATATGCAGATGACACCACCCTTATGGCAGAAAGTGAAGAGGAACTAAAGAGTTTCTTGATGAAAGTGAAAGTGGAGAGTGAAAAAGTTGTATTAAAGCTCAATATTCAGAAAACTAAGATCATGGCATCTGGCCCCATCACTTCATGGGAAATAGATGGGCAAACAGTGGAAGCAGTGTCATATTGACCAATATAGTTAAACACACAAAGTAAAATTTTGTTGCTAATGCACCCTTTATTGGGACAGTACTGCTCAGTTTCAATGAATTTATGTATCCAAGAGTTGCTGGAAAGACACAAGATTCAGCAGTTATTGTATTCCTGTTTTGTGTTTTTTAAGATACAAATCCTGTGACTTCCCCGGTGGTCCAGGGGTTATGACTCCATGCTTCCTCTGCAAACGATCCCAGGTCAATCCCTGTTTGAGGAACTTAAGATCCAAAGGAGCCAAAAAACAAAATTTCTACTTTCATTTCCTTCCCTTGTTGAATGTTTGTAAATTATCTGTGAGGAATAAAATTAAATGGTTATGCTTTTGAGGTGCCAGACTATAGGAACACCAGTGACAGTTGCAAGTCCAAGACACTCCAAGTGAAAGAGGGATTTTACGTGGCTGAGAAATCTCCTGCCCAGCAGTGCTTGCTTTTCCAAGCATCTCTAGTGTATTCTGCAATGGCTCAGGGGGTATAGAATCCAACTGCAATGCAGGAGAGACAGGATTTGCGGGTTTGATCTCTGGGTTGGGGAGATCCCCTGGAGGAGGAAATGGCAACCCACTCCAGTGTTCTTGCCTGGAGAGTTCCAGGGACAGAGGAGCCTGGCATGCTACAGTCAATGGTGTCACAAAGAGTCGGACACGACTGAGCAACTAAGCACGCACCAGTGTATTCCAAGCATAACACATTCCTTACTACACCCCACTCTTGAAGAATGCACTGACTTCCTCCTCTTCCGTGAATGAATTTTATCAGTCCTTGTATTAGTTTTCTATTGCTGCATAACAAATTACTACAAATCTAAAAGCTTAAAACAACATTCACTCTTGAGTGCACAGTTCTGTAGATCAGAAGTCTGGGTGGGTTCAACTACATTCTATGTAAAGATCTCACAAGGCTGAAATCAGGATCATAGCTAGGCTGGGCTGGACTCTTATCTGGAGTCTCTGGGAAATAATCTGCTTCCAGACTCACTCATATTGTTGGCAGAATCTAGCACCTTGAGGCTGTGAGTCAGAAGTTCCCTGTTTCCATGCTGGTTGTCAGTAAGAGGTGGGTCTTTGCTCCCAAAGGCTATTTGCATTCCTTTTCATGAGGCCATTTCATCTTTAATTCAGCAATGGCACACTGAGTTCTTCCCATTCTCTAAATTTCTCTGACTTCTCTTGTGCTTTTGGTTGGAGACATGATTTTAAGGGCTCGTGATTAGTTCGGGCATGCCTTGATCATCTTCCTTTCTTAAGATTAACTACGCCAGCATTTATTGCTTGTAGACTTTTGGATTGCAGCCATTCTGACTGGCGTGAAATGGTACCTCATTGTGGTTTTGAGAAAAGGGAAACTTCTTACACTGTTGGTGGGAATGCAAACTAGTACAGCCACTATGGAGAACAGTGTGGAGATTCCCTAAAAAACTGGAAATAGAACTGCCATACAATCCAGCAATCCCACTGCTGGGCATACACACCGAGGAAACCAGACTTGAAAGAGACACGTGTACCCCAATGTTCATCGAAGCACTGTTTACAATAGCTAGGACATGGAAGCAATCTAGATGTCCATCAGCAGATGAATGGATAAGAAAGTTGTGGTACATATACACAATGGAGTATTACTCAGCCATTAAAAAGAATACATTTGAATCAGTTCTAATGAGGTGGATGAAACTGGAGCCTATTACACAGAGTGAAGTAAGCCAGAAAGAAAAATACCAATACAGTATGCTGCTGCTGCTGCTGCTAAGTCGCTTCAGTCGTGTCCGACTCTGTGCAACCCCATAGACGGCAGCCCACCAGGCCCCGCTGTCCCTGGGATTCTCCAAGCAAGAACACTGGAGTGGGTTGCCATTTCCTCCTCCAATGCATGAAAATGAAAAGGGAAAGTGAAAGTGCGCAGTCGTGTCTCTTAGCGACCCTATACTAACGCATATATATGGAATTTAGAAAGATGGTAACAACAACCCTGTATGTGAGACAGCAAAAGAGACACAGATGTATAGAACAGTCTTTTGGACTCTGTGGGAGAGGGAGGAGGGGATGATTTGGGAGAATGGCATTGAAACATGTATAATATCATATAAGAAACGAATCACCAGTCCAGGTTCGATACAGGATACAGGAAGCTTGGGGCTGGTGCACTGGGATGACCCAGAGGGATGGTATGGGGAGGAAGGTGGGAAGGGGGTTCAGGATGGGGAACACGTGTACACCCGTGGCGGATGCATGTTGATGTATGGCAAAACCAATACAATATTGTAAAGTAAAAAATAATAATAATAATAATAATAAATAAATAAATAAGAAAAAAAGATCAACTACGCCAAAGAGTTGGACCATAAAGAAGGCTGAGCACTGAAGAATTGATGCTTTTGAACTGTGGTGTTGGAGAAGACTCTTGAGAATCCCTTGGACTGCAAGATCAACCCAGTCCGTCATAAAGGAAATCAATCCTGAATATTCTTTGGAAGGACTGATGCTGAAGCTGAAGCTCCAATACTTTGGCAACATGATGTGAAGAGTTGACTCATTTGAAAAGACCCTGATGTTGGAAAAGATTGAGGGCAGGAGGAGAAGGGGACGATAGAGGATGGGATGGTCAGATGGCATCACTGACTCAATGAGCATGAGTTTGAGCAAGCTCTGGGAGATGGTGAAGGATGGGGGACTGACGTGCTGCAGTCCATGGAGTCACAGAGAGTCAGACATGACTGAGCTACTGACAACAACAGCAATGCCAAAGGACATAACATAATCACAGAAATGAAGCATCATCATATCAATAGGTTCTGGAGATTAGAGCAGAAAAGTTCTGCCTACCATAGCCTCCCTTCTTGCTTCCTCCCCAATTTCACACTCTTTGCAAGTGTAAAATACATCCATCTGTGAGAGCCCACCTATTAAAAAAACCACACCAAACCTCATACTAAATGGTGAAAGTCTGGAGGCTTTCTCCATAAAATCAGAAACAAAATAGGCATGTCTGTGCTTACCACTTCTACTGAACATTGTACTGGGGTCTAGAGAAGACAAGAAAAAGAAGTAAAAGATAATCCTTGAAAAGAAAGAAGGAAAGCTATCTTTATTTGAAGATAATATGATTTTTTTGTATGTAGACTTTTTTCCTAAGGAATCCTAAAACTGTTAGAAATTATAAATGAGTTCAGGAAGGTTGCAGGATACAAGTTCAATATAGAAAATTTAGTTGTATTTTTATACTCTAGCAAGAAACAATTCAAACATAAAGTTAAAACAATTCCATTTACAATAGCGTCAAAAAGAATAAATTACCTAGGAATAAATTTAACATAAAGGGTGTAAAACTTGTACTCTGAAAATTATAAAACATTGTTGGAGGAAATTTAAGAAACTTAACAAACTGAGAGATATTCCATGTTCGTGAATTTGAATATGCAATGTTAAAATGGCAATACTCTTAAAACTGACCTACAGATTCAAAGCAATCTCTGTCAAAATCCCAGCCAGATTTTTTTTTTTTTTTTTACAGAAATTGACAAGTTGGGGATTTCCTGATAGTCCAGTGATTAGGACTTTGCCCTCTCACTGTTGAGGGCCTGGGTTTAATCCCTGGAGCTAAGATTTGACATGGTTCTTCCAGAAAAAAAGAAAGGAAGAAAGAAATTGACAAGTTGATCCTAAACTTCATATGAAAGTGCAAAGGACCCAGAATAGACAAAATAATCTTGAAAAAGAAGAAAAATGGAGAACCCATACTTTCTCATTTCAAAACTTGCCACACAGCTGTGTGACACTGGCATAAAGTTAGACATGTAATGGAATATGGTATATAGTTGAAAGTCCAGAGACAAATCTTTACCTCAATTGTCAATAGGTTTTCAATAAAGGTACAAAGACAATTCAAAATTGGGAAAGAATAGTATTTTCAATAAATGGTGTGGACACCTAGATATCCACATGCAAAAGAATGAAGCTAGGGTATTACTTCATGCACAAAAATGAACTCAAAATAGATCATAGACCCAAATATGAGAGGTATAAAATTCTAAGGAGATAACACAGAAGTAAGTCTTCATGACTTAGGTAGCCATGTGGTTTCTTAGATATAAGACCAAAAGTATAAGCAACAAAAGAAAAAATCAGGTACATTAGAATGACATGTAAAAAAATGAAATGAAAAAAAAAACTTTGTATTTCAAAGGACATGAAGAACTTGAAAATACAACCCAGAGAAAATATTTGTGAAATATATATCTGATAAGAGGCTTATATTCAGAATATATAATAAACTCCTACAACTCAACCATAAAAAGTCAAATAACCCAATGAAAAAATTTGAAGACATTTTCTTAAGACTTATTTTTGTTGTTTTAGTCACGAAGTTGTGTCCGACTCTTTTGTGACCCTGTGGACTGTAGCCCATCCAGGCTCTTGTGTCCATGGATTTTCCAGGTAAGAATGCTGGAGTGTATTGCCGTTTCACTCTCCAGGGGAGCTTCCTAACCCAGAGATTGAACCTGCACCTCCTGCATTGGCAGGTGGATTCTTTCCCAGCGAGCCACCAGGGAAGCCCCTCTCTGAAAACTACATACAAACAATATATACAAGTGGTTAATAAAGCATGTGCAATTAGGCATTAGGGAAATATTAGTCAAAACCATGACCTAAAACTTCATACCCACCAAAGCGACTTTAATTAAAAAGATGGGTAATAACAAGTGTTGATGAGGATGTGAGAGTAGGCAACTGTGTAGAGACAGAAAGTAGGTTAAGGGTTGTCTGTGGCTACGGTGGGGAAATACAAGTGACTGCTGATGGGTATGGGGTTTGGGGGGAGATGATGAAAACATTTTGTAATTAGGTGATGGTGATAATTGCATAGTCTGAATATACTAAAAATCACTGAGGTAGTATACTTTTTCATTTTCATTTTATTTTTGGCTGTGCTGCATCTTTGTTGCTGCATGAGCTTTCTCTCTAGTTGTGGCGAGCAGGGGCTACTCTCCACTTGCAGTGCTCAGGCTTCTTATTGTGATTGCTTCTCTTGTGCTGTACTTGGGCTTCAGTATTGTGGCTCCCAGGCTCTAGAGCACGGGCTCAAAAGTTGTGGCGCATGGGCTTAGTTGCTCTGAGGTATTTGAGATCCTCCTGGACCAGGGATCAAATCCATCTCCTGCACTGAAAGGTGGATTCTTTACCACTGAGCTACAAGGGAAGCCCAAGGTAGTATCCTGAGCGTGCATGCTCAATCGTGTCTGACTCTGTGTGACCCCATGGACTATAGCCCGCCAGGCTCCTCTGTCCATGGAATTTTCCAGGCAAGAATACTGGAGTGGGTTGCTATTTCCTTCTCCAGTATGATAGTATACTTTGATGAAAAGTGTGAGCTTTATGGAATGTGAATTATATCTCAACAAGTTGTTATTAAGATAAAAAAAAAATTTAACCTGGTATCAAGGTGTGAGTGACTGGGGTGGATGAGGAAAGTAGAATAACAGGTTAAAAGATTATTGATTTCAGTGTTAGTGCAAGATCAAACCAGTCAGTTCTAAAGTATATCAACCCTGAATATTCATTGCAAAGACTGATGCTGATGCTGAAGCTCCAGTACTTTGGCCACCTGATGCGAAGAGCTGACTTCTTGGAAAAGACCCTGAAGCTGGAAAGGATTGAAAGCAAAAGGAGAAAAGGACATCAGAGGATGAGATGGGTAGATAGCATCAGTGGTCATGAATTTGAGCAAATTCTGGGAGATGGTGAGGGACAGAAGGCCCGGCATGCTGCAGTCCTTGGGCTCGCAGCTAAACTACAACAGACTGTTGATTTCAGTGTTTGTGATGGCGATAGGGAGAAAAATGCAAGAACCATAACCAAAGGGAGACTTAAAGGATGTAGCAATTCCAAGGACAAAAGTAAGAAAGCAGAGAAAAAGCTTTGTTCCTGAGTAACTCAGAAAATGGTTTGACCATGAAGAAGCAAGGAACAAGAGATAGGGGCAAACTGATGTTGAGTTTGGAGTGAGGAGTGGAATGTGAAAGAGTAAAAGAAAGATGGTCAAAAGTTGTTGCGGGACTTCCCTGGTGGCCCAGTGGATAAGACTCTGTGCTCCCAATGTAGGGGGCCCCAGTTCGATTCCTGATCAGGGAACAAGATTTCACATGCCACAAATCAGAGTTTGCATGCCACATGTGACAGATCCCGCAGGTTGCAACTAAGATCCACACACCCAAATACATAAATAAGTAGTTTTTCAAAAAGCCACTGAGTGCCCTTCCTTAAATCAACAGCCAACATTTATTTAAAACTCGCTACATGCCAGGTACTATTTTAAGTACTTGACACATATTAATTCAATTGAAACCTTGCAGCAACTGGAGGTAGGGACTACAAATATCTCTATTTTACAGATGAAGACACTGAGGCACTGGCAAGTTAAATAATTGCTCGAAGTAGAATCTGAATGTATGCTCTGAACTTCTACACTTCTATACAGCCTTTCTAGAGTTTAACAGTAACCATTTTACAAGTAACATTCATCCCTCAATTCACAATTATTCTTCACTGACCTATCGCCTACAGACAACAAACAAATCATCATAGAGAATTTTAGTCTTAATTTATGTAATTTGGTTTTGAAATCTACCTGGAAATGAAGCAAGCCACCTTGATGGCAAAACGAACTTGCTGCCACTGGAGTTTGGTGCTTGAGGCAGATGTGAAGGGCAAGTTTAGAGGGATTCCTTTACCAGCCCTTTACCAGATCCACATCAACTCATATCCCCTCTGAGACACTGCCATCCCCTGTGAGAGAAATTCTGCTCTATTGGTCTCCCTCTGGCTCCTGTAACATATGTAGAGGATTGTCTGTCTGGAAAGCTTGAGATTTTACTTCTAGGCATTATTAGTTTTGCAGCTATCTTTCTGCCACAATTCCTAAAATGTAATTTGCAGGAGTAATTGTTTCTTTACAAATGAGGGCTCACAGTATTCCCTTGATATTTAAAATAGCTTACCCCTATCACTCACTATGAGATAATTATGTTTCCTTTATTTCATTTTTCAAAAGGAAGCTACACTCTCTGGGGTGTATTTCTTTGAATGAGGGGTCTGGGGAAAGGAGTCATACACAACCTGCTGACCCAGTCAGGGGTGCATAAGAGTGTGCCTCCTTACCTGGAGATAAGGAGCCCTCATAGCCTGTGCTCAGCCCTCCTGCCTCGTTTGCGAAGCTTTTCCTGTTCTGGGTTTGATGTGTAATTCTTTGTTCTGCTTCAAGAATGTGCATATGGCACCATGACAACCCCACTGCTGTGTTTGTTCCTGGCAGGAAGGGAAGAGGATCCTTTGCCTGCATCACAGGAGGGGTGCCTGCAGACCTATGTCTGCTGTGAGACCAGATGCACTGGCCATGGGGGACCAGTGCTCACTGTTGAGGATGATCTTGTTCTGTCTCTTTCCTGTGTGAGTGAAGTGTTGTTCTGTCCAGTGCCCATGAGGGTCTCGTCTTTCTTAGCAACCCTAATACCTGCAAACCATGCAGTGGCTTGACATCCTGGGCCACTGCTTCTGGTAATGGGAGCCTCAATGCAGGAAGACTCCCTTCCTGGAGGGGGTAACAGGTGTCACTTGCTTAACAATGGCCAATACCCTACTGAAGAAGCAAGGAGACCAAATGTTAAACCTATTAGGCTAATATCAAGCCTTCAAGAGCTAAAAGTCAAAATCCAATAGTATTGTTTTAAAATACAGATAGCCAAAAGAAAAGCCATTTGTCATCCCATCATTAAAGCACAATCACTGATAAAGTTTAGGGGCTTATCTTTCCAGTTCTTTTCTTCCTCTGTAAATATACACTTTAAAAAGTATTAGGTTTACAGACAAGCTGTCAGGAGAGTACAGTATAGAGGTTTCCACATACCCAGTTTCTCTATTATTAACATCTTGTATTAGTATTTGTTAAAATTAATAGAATAGTATTAATATAGTCAACTAAGCTATGTACTTTATTCAGAGTTCCATAGTTTTTACCCAGGATCCCGTCTCTATTTCAGGATCTCATCTAGGACACCACATTATATTAGTCATCCTTTCTCCTTAGATCTTTCTTGGCTACCACAGTTTCTCACACTTCGCTTGTTTTTAATGACCTTTACAGTTCGAATCAGGGGTACTGATCAGGTATTTTGTAGAATGTCCCTTAGCTGGAACTCCTATGATGTTTTCTCAGGATTAGATTGGAATCATGAGTTGTTGAAAGGAAGACCATTCTGATTCCATCAAATCAAGGGTACAAACTATACACATGACTTTTCACTGTTGAAGTTGACCTTGATCACCTGGATTAAGTGGTGGTTGTCAAGTTTCTCTACTGCAAAGTGACTGTTCTCTCCCCATTCCCATTCTGTCCTCTTTGGAAGGCAGTCACTATGTAACCCAAACTAATGGAGTGAGAAGATGTACTCTATTTCCTTGAGGGTTGAGTGTCAGTATGGATTATTTGGGATTCTTCTATATGGGAGATTTTTTCCTCTTATCTATCTTTATTTGTTTATCAATGTGAACCAATGAATATACTTTGAATATATATGAATATACTTTTATATACTTTGGGTTGAAATTCAATATGGCTTTATTTTCTTGCTTAATTTTCTCCAGCTTTAGCTTTGGGAGCTCTTTTAGTCGGCTCTTGTGTCCTTGCCTTTTGACATAGCCTCCCTAATTAAGTGTGTTTGTTTATTTGTTTGAGTACTTCCTTACTTTCTGGTCCTGTAAGATGGTGTAGGCTTACCTTCAGGGTTCGATCCCTGGGTTGGGAAGATCCCTGTAGAAGAGAAAGACTACTCACTCCAGTATTCTGGCCTAGAGAATTCCATGGACTGTATAGTCGATGGGGTCGCAGAGTGCACTAGGCACTACTGAGCCACTTTCACTTTCACTTCCACTTCACCTTCATTGCCTTGGTCCTAGTCAGTCATTTCTCCGAGGAACCCTGGTCCTTTTATTAGAGAAATGGTATTAGGAAGTAAGATCTGGGTGTTAGGTGTGCTTATCATTACTGGGGTGTCATTGCTTTCAGGCCCTTTCAGCTGACAGAGCAAGCGCATAACGGTTCAATTTTAGCACATGTATAGCATAATTAGAATTGTTAACTGGTACTCATATGGGAGGGAGAAGGCAGTGGCACCCCACTCCAGTACTCTTGCCTGGAAAATCCCATGGACGGAGGAGCCTGGTAGGCTGCAGTCCATGGGGTCACTAAGAGTTGGACATGATTGAGCGACTTCACTTTCACTTTTCACTTTCATGCCTTGGAGAAGGAAATGGCAAGCCACTCCAGTGTTCTTGCCTGGAGAATCCCAGGGACAGGGGAGCCTGGTGGGCTGCCGTCTGTGGGGTCGCACAGAGTCGGACATGACTGAAGCGACTTAGCAGCAGCAGCATATGGGAACCAATTTTGCTAACTATACCACAGTATTTCTATGCAGTTTCTTTTGCTTTTACTCTTATTGTTTCACTCATTTCTAAAGTTACTTAGCCAACACCTCTCCCCCTATTTCTTTCAGTGAAGTTGTTTCAAACGTTTATAATACAATTGGATTCTTTTATCACATTCTGCATTCCATGCTAGAATCAATCTCCTAAGTGATTTTTTTTTAATTGCATCAGTTGAGTTTTATTCTTTGTGCTGTAAAGTTCACTGAGTTTTGACAGGAGTAGGGGCTTCCTAAATTGCACTGGGAAGTGGTAAAGAATCCACTTGCCAATGCAGTAGACCTAAGAAACTCAGGTGTGATTCCTGAATAGGGAAGACCCCTAGGTTGGGAAGAATGGTAACCCACTCCAATATTCTTGCCTATAAAATTCCATGGACAGAGGAGCCTGGTGGGCTACAGTCCATGGGGTCGCAAAGAGTTGGACACGACTGAGCAACTGAGTGCACACACACACGCGTGTGCACACACACACATTATATATCCACCATTACAATTTCGTATAGAATAGTTTTACTGCTCTAACCCACCCGCCTCAAATCTCTGCCAATAATTGGTCTTTTGTTTTGCCTTTTTCAGAATGTCATAATTGAAATCATATAGTATATAGCCTGTTCAGACTGACTTTTTTCCCTTAACAAAGTGCAGGGAATTCCCTGGTGGCCCATGGTTAAGACTCCATGCTTTCATTGCTGAGGGCATGTGTTCTATCCCTGGTTGGGGAGCTAAGATCCTGGAAGCCATGTGGTGCAACAAGAAAAGTGCATTTAAAATACATTCACATATGTTTTATGGCTTGATAGCTCATTTCCTTTTATCACGAAATAGTATTTCACATTTTTGTCACTGAAGAAGTATTGTTGTTTATCCATTTATCTACTGAAGGACAAGTTGATTGCTTTTGATTTTCCCTTCAAAGCTGATGTAAATCTTTACATAAAGATTTTTGTGTGGATATACGTTTTTGGATTTTTTGAATGTGCACCAAGGCTCAGGTGGCACTAGTGGTAAAGAATCCGCCTGACAATGCAGGAGATGCAAGAGTCGCAGGTTCGATCCCTAGGTTGGGAAGATCCCCTGGAGTAGGAAATGGAAACCCACTCCAGTGTTCTTGCTTGGAAAATTCCATGGGCAGAGGAGCCTGGCAGGCTACAGCATGGGGTCACAGAGTTGGACATGACTGAGCAACTGGACATATTAGGAATGCAATTGTTAGGCTTGAAAGAAACTGCCTAACTCTCCCAAATTGCTATACCATTTTGCATTCTCACCAGGAATTAATGAGAGTTCTTGCTGTTCCACATCTTGAACAGCAATTGGGATGGTTAGTTTTTTTAATTTTAGCCATTATAACATCTGGGAGGAATATCTCACTTTTGTTTTAATTTCTACAGCTCTTGAGCATCTTTACATGTGCTTATTTGACACTTGTATACCTTCTTTGATGAGGTGTCTGTTCAGACGTTTTGCTCATTTTTTATTGGGTTGTTTGTTTTCTTATTGTTGAGTTTTAAGAGATCTTTGCATATTTTGGGTGTAAGTCCTTTATAATATATGTGAAAATATTTTATAGATATTTTCTTCCTCTCTGTGACTTTTATTTTGATTTTCTTAACAGTGCGTTTGACAGAGCAGAGTTTTAAAATTTTAATAAAGTCAAACTTTTTTTTATGAATGATGATTTTTGTCATTTTATCTAAAAAGTCATAACCAAATCCAGGGCCACATAGATTTTTCTCTTTAGTCTTTTTTTATTCCTATTTATTTTATCACATGAGATTGTAATCTATACAGTACTATAATTGCTTTTTATACTTATCAATATATGTTAATTATTGTGAATATGTGTGAATATTGTGAATATATGGGAATAATTTTTCATGTTGTTAGGTATTCTTCTGAGGCATTTGGCATTGACCTCCCAGTATTATCTTATATAGAAGTACCAGTAAGCCTTAAATCAACCTTCTAATGTTGAATAAGATTGCTGTTGTTGTTCTGTCACCCAGTCGTGTCCATCTTTTTGTGACTCCATGGACTGCAGCACACCAGGCGTCCCTGTCCCTCATCATCTCTCAGAGTTTGCCCAAGTTCATGTTCATTGTGCCAGCCACCTCATCCTCTGATGCCCTCTTCTCCTTCTGCCCTCAATCTTTCCCAGCATCAGGGGCTTTTCCAATGAGTCAGCTGTTAGTCAGCTGTTCACACCCGATGACAAAAATACTGGAGCTTCAGCTTAAGCATTAATCCTTCCAGTGAATATTTAGGGTTGATCACCCTTAAGATTTACTGGTTTGATCTCTTTGCTGTCCAAGGGACTTTCAGGAGTTTTCTACAGCACCACAGTTCGAAGCCATCAGTTCTTTGGTGAAGATATTCTTAGGTTTATAGAATCGTTTTAATATACACATTTCTAAAAAGTTGTTTCAGGTTTAAATTTGTTAGACTAAATAAGGAATTTTAGTCTCTGGATTGAAGAAAAAATCTATATTCTTTTTCTTCTCTCTATAATTATTTAGTGCATCTATGCTATGTGTGAGGTTCATTAGTAGTTCACACCATTAGACTTTGGAGATGCTTCAGTGAACTGGAGTCCCTGCACTTCAGGAGGCTAGTGGAAGAGTCAAAACAAAAGAGAGCTAATATGATTTCTGATAGTAATAATTATAGCAAAGGATAATATAAAAGAGAGTAAAGGAGTAATGACAGACCATGGGTACTGGGACCCAAGACAAGGAGGAGAATGAACACATTAAAAACTAATACATTGGAAGAGGGTGATGTTAGAGGAAAAAAAAAATCTTGCTGAGGTTTCTGAATTGCTATAGTGGCATTAAAGGAAGAGGGACTGGAGGTTAGAGAAAATATAGAGTTTGAATTCAAAGGAGAAGCAGTTCTGAGAGATGGTGATGTCCTCAATGTGATGTGGGAAGGAATAAATGGAATGACAAAGGCTATGATCAATGGAACACTGAGGAACCAGGAGTCTAGGGCCCAGGAGGGTGATCCATATGAAGACGCACTGGCTGCTGGCTGTACTTGGAGAGCTGAGGAGTAACGTGAGCCATACACTCTGCAGAATAGAGTGGAGTGAATGGAGATCAGAGCTGACAGAGATGAGGAAGGGCCACAGTGATACAGCCAAATGGCAAGGTTCTAAACTAAGCAGGCCTTACTATTAAGTAGGATAAAATAATGATCTGGAAGTGGAATGCATGATTTAAGAAAATGCTAACCCTACTTCAAGACCCTTGGGTTAGAGAGTTAGTTAGAGAGTGAGCTAGAATGATCTCCTGAAGGCTGATAATCTTTGGGAACAGCAATCTTAGTGGGGATAGGTTTTAAGACAGGGCAAAGGGATAGAAGATGCTTTTTGTGAATAGTTAACAGATGGAAGGGAGCTTGTTTTAGTGAAAAATTGGGGCAGGGAGAGGAAGCGCAGAGAAATATTGAGACATGAATGGAGAACATAGAAAGTAAGATTTGCTTCTGTTTGGGGCCAGGTCCAAGGAAAACAACAGGCTTCAAGGTTTTAACAGAACCCTTGGTGTCAGTTGGAGGCAGTTGGAGGCTCAAGGTGAAGCTCATCATTGATACCTCATTGTGGCAGAGCTCATGTCAGGTCAAGTGGAGGTCATTGTTGGCAGAAGCTGTAAACAAAGCTGTACTGCTAAAATAAATGGCATAAACTGTAGGCAGTTGGTGATATTTGAAGGAGAACAAAACATTTTAGGTACTCTCAAGCCCTTCAGAAACACCCATTTATCCTCAAATAATTGATTCATTGCAAGTCACTCAGATTTTATTCAAAATAATTCCTTTAAGAAACTTTGTGTAATTATAATTCCTTCCCTACTTCCTGATAGTGTATACCCGAAAACAAGGAAACTATATTTATTTAAATATGTTTGTTGTGGAATGAATGTCTGTGTTCCCCTCAATTTCACATGTTGAAATACTATCCCCCTAGTTAGGGAATTGGGGATTGACGTGTACCCACTGCTATATTTAAAATTGATTGAAAAAAAATAGGATAACCAAGAAAAACCTACAGGGAACTCTGCCCAATGTTAAGTGGCAGCCTGGATGGGAGGTGAATTGGGGAGAAAATGGATACATATATACATATAGCTGAGTTTCTTTGCTGTCCACCAGAAACTATCTCAACATTGTTAATTGACTATATTTTTCAATACATAGTAAAAAGTTTAATAAAATGTTTAAAAAGAAAGTTACCATATTTAAAATAGAATTTACAATCTTATCCCTCTTTAAAAAAAAAAAAAAGCAATCTTATCCTCCAATGTGATGATATAAGGAGGGGGGCCTTTGGGAAGTGATAAGGTTGAGAGAGTAGAACTCTCATGGATGAGATTAGTGCCCTTCTTAAAGAGACTCCACAGAATTCCCTCACTTCTTCCATCGTATGAGGACACAGTGAGAAGATGACTGTCAGTGAGCCAAAAAGCGGGCTCTTACTGAACACCAGATACGCAGATGGCTTGACTTCGGACTGGGCAGCCATTTCTCCAGTGAGAAACAGAAGTTGTTGTTTAAACCATCCCGTCTATGATGCTTTTGTTATGGCAGCCTGAACGGACTAAGATCATGCTTAGTAACTTCAAAATTACCCTGACTACCTTCTCCTCATATCGTTACCTGCTGCTCCCCTCCCCTAATGGCCATTTCCCTTGGCCTTGGTGCAAAAACAAAAAACAAAAAACCTCTTTTTTAAAAAAAAGATTTACTTATTTACTTAATTTTTGGCTGCCATCAGTCTTGGTTGCTGCACTAGTTCTCTCTAGAAAGCATGGACTCTAGGTGTGCGGGCTTCAGTAGTTGTGTTTCACGGGCTCTAGCACAGGTGTTGTGGTGCACGGGCTTACTTGCCCCATGGCATGTAGGATCCTCCCAGATCAGGGATTAAACTTGTGTCCCTAAGTTGGCAGGTGGACTCTTTACCACCAGACCACCAGGGAAGCGCAAGAGCAACTCATCTTCTGTGTTCTCCGGTCACATCCCAGTATTTCTCTGTGCTTTCTCTCCCCTTCTCCAATGTGTCTGGCAATTTAGGCTGGAGGAGGACTCTGGGGCCTGAAGAAAAGCAGAGGTGGCTAACTCACTTCCACAGGGAAAGGAGTATCAGTGCCCAAGGGAAGGGTATGTCATCCTTTCCCCAAAACTGGAAATGGGAAGTTACTTTTTTTAACCCATAGAAGCTTTTTTAACTATAGAAGTCCTCTTCGTCCTATAGGAATGGCAGTTATTAAGCCATTTCCCAGTGCCTGAAACATTATTGTTTGGGTTCACTAAATGCTACTCCAGTGTTAGAGAAGTAATAACTTCCAAATGGATTTGCCCCATGATGTGGAAATAGTTTTGGACTTGAAAGAAGTTGAATCTAAATGTATTGTTGTTGCTAATAAAGTTGCTATGTGAGAAAAAGTTACATCGAAGATTTGTGTTTTGTGGAGCTGTTTGTCTTAAAAGAGAGTATAGCAGTAAATACAGTTTGGATATGTGTAATAATAGATAAAATAATTATTTAAAATATTATAAAGTTATATGTTTAAAATAATAAATAATTATTAAATGTGTGACTACAACATAATTAAAATCATTAAGGAATTCCTGTTATATTTAGCACAATAATATTTTATAAAAAAATTTTAGTAGCAACATATTATTGCCAAAGTATTAAGATATCATTTAGTAATTATTTGCCATTTTTTTAAGTCAATCAGTTATATTTAAATTATTTGTCAAGAATTTGGTCTAAGTGTTGTAAATGCATTATTGCTTCCAGTTAGAATTTTCAGCTCAAAAGCTGATGGTCTTTTCAGTAATAGAAACCTTGAGAGAGTCTGGCCATTGCCTTGGCTAAGAGAAAGAAGCCTTTATAAACAAAGACAGTAGCTTCACATGTGAATGAGGACTTGAGATGTAGGAAGAACAGTTCAGGTTCAAGTGGCCAGGAGAGAAAATCTTCAGGTTCCACAAGGTTAGTAAAAAAATTAGTGTTGTTTAGAAAAAGGTGAATTGTTAAGGTAGACACCCTGTGCTAACAGGAGAAAGGAGAAATTGAAATGTGAATATGCTAAAGCTTACAGGTGCAGTTGGCTTCACTGATACTGTCTTTTGATCTGAAAGATGAAAGTACATTTGTGTGGGTGGGAATGCCCCAGGGTGAAAAAAACAAAAACAGTGAACCTGTGGTTGTGTGGTATGAGGTCCAATATGCCCAAAGAACATTCTACAAAGTGACTCAGGTTCTTGACGCTGTTGGTCAAGGAAGTAGTCAGCTTATCCAAGCATCTCAGTATAACACTTTTGTTAAGAATAATGGAACCTGTATACAGAAATGAAAATTATATACATATAGAGTCGTAAATGGTCGAACTGAGACTTGTCTGAATGCAATGTGTGAAATGTGTAATTCCCTCAAGTGATTGTACCCAGTAATATATATAGGGACCAAAGAATCTGGAAACAACAATAACAGTAACCTCTTTTGAACTGTTTAGGTCTTCCCTGGTGGCTCAGATGGTAATGCAGGAGACCCAGATTCGATCCCTGGGTAGAGAAGATCCCCCGGAGAAGGGAATGGCTACCCACTCTAGTATTCTTGCCTGGAGAATTCCATGGACAGCCTGGGAGGCTACAGCCCATGGGGTCGCAAAGAGTCGAACAGGACTGAGTCACTAACACTTTCACTTTCTTTTTTTTTTTCACTCTTGGAACTGTGATTTCCAGGGAAGTTCAGAAATTCAGATATATCTTATGGGTAATGGGGATGGAAGACAATGGAATTCAGGTTTCATGAAGCAGCACTGAAGATGCTTAGGGTATGATGAAGTCGTAATTTCGTGATTGCAGGCATAATACAGAGGATGTTACACACACTTGAATCTGTCCCTCTGCAGCCAGTAAGAGGGCTCCTTGGAGGAAGCATTTGTGTTCTCAGCTCAAAAGAGTCTATGGAACTCCCAGGACACCAGATGAGAGAGCTTTAAGAATCTGTACTTAGCATGGCAGAAGCCCACGTGGCATACTTAGGCCAGAAAGGGTGACAGTTCTGAACCACAGAAGCCAGCAGAGATGAAGATTGCAATCAGGTGAGGTTATTGGTTCTCTGATTGCTAATCACAGATCATATGATTGTCTAGTAACCACAGGAATGGCTTTGTGATGTGTGTGGTAGATGTCGCTATCGCTGATCCTTGTGCTCTCCAGCTATGCTCTTCCTCTCAGATCATCATTCTGCACGCTATAGAATTGAGGCTGGGAGTTAGGTGAAATAGCAAAGGGTGTCAACCTCCTTCCTTTGGAAGAACAACTTGCAAATTGCTATGGAAGTTGAAAATGGATTCACCCCTTGTATAGGCCAATGAAACTTCCCATGTGACACCAATAGCTTCCTACCTGCAGTGCCTCAGGAATAATTTAGGAGCATTTCTATATAACCATTTCATGCCTGATATCATGTGGAATATTGCTTGCTCCAAACTGTGTCTTTTCCAACTAGGATATCTTTGGTCACAGAGCCTGAATTCCCTGGGGACCTGAGACAGTTTTCAGGATTGGCTCTACCCTGCTGACCATCCTGTAGTATTTACACAGATTTAATCTTTCAGTACATCCAGAGAATTATTAGTTCCCAGGGATGCTATAATGTGGTCCCTATAATTTTATAAATCACTCGGTTAAACGATGTTAAGCAGGTTCCCTTCCTGCAAGACTTCTGAGTCTTAGTACACTAATATCAGTTGGAACAGGAAATGATATGGTATTCAGAATATATTTGAATATTTCTCATGGAATGTTCATTAACATTCCTTTCTCACAGAATTCTTATTAATAGTTTGTGGGACAATACTGTTTCAAGGAGTACAGTTTGAAAAATACTGTTTTATAGAAATTTAAAAAAACCTTAGTATGACCTTTTGAATTAAAAAAAAAAAAAATCCTATCAATCCCTGGCAGAGCTGAGCTATTATTTCTAGGTGAAATTCCAACTTCATTAACACAATTATATTAGGCAAATTACCTCTCTGAGCCTGTGGGGACAATCTGTCACCTCCTGTTTTAAAATTCCAAATGATTCCCTTGGGAATTAACATCTAGTCCACTGTAAGAAAAACAAATTCTTCTCCATGGAAGAACTCCAACTGCTTTATTATATATTCATGGTTACATATTTTTCCTACTTTAATGAGTTTTGTTTATGAAAAAAATCACTATCTGAATTGAAAAACGACATTGCCTAGGTCTCACTGTTAAGTTTTAGAAATGTGTTTTATTATAATTTGGTATAGTAGAACAGTCATTTTCCAGGAGGATAATTGTCTGAATCAGACCTTTATTCTAGTCAAATATAGAAGCAAGCAACCAAGAACTAATGTCCCCGTGGCTTGTAACTGTATGATTTACCTTCTCAGACGGTGGCTAGAAATGTGAACTTTCTGGTGCTTTAACGTTCACTAGGATAGGGAGATAGCTGGGCTTGTGGGTCTCTCTAAGGAAAATAGAATCGTATGACCTCCAGGTATTTGTGATTGCGGACAGTTGTTTCCAAAGCTGTGGATAATGTAATGTGTGATATAAAGAAGGGCAAAAAATGAGCATGTGTTTTTTGACTGGAAGGTTGAGAGCAAGCCCTGTTTCGATGTGTGCTTTTTGACTTGATGTTTGTGACCTCAAACTAGGGGTCTTCAAACCTGTTACCTTTAGCTGTCTAACAAATGATTACTTCATTGACCAAAGCAATCTAGCAACAACAATTTTTTTTTAAATCAGGATCTCTTTTAAAATGCCACACTAAATATATGCTATTCAATCTAAATATTTTCAAAAGACTTTTTAAAGCAACAAACTCTTTGCTTTTATGAAATGATACTAGGTAGTTGGATATTGTGTTAGTTAATATGAGCTAGGTTTGCTGTGTTAACAAACAACTCCAAAATCCAATGACCTACACCCGAAAGATTTATTTTTCATCCACACCACATTAACATCATGGGTAACCTACAACTCTCTCTCCATCATCTTTGGGATCAGGCTGGTGCAATAGGGTCAATCTGGAGTATTGCCAGTTTTATTATGGAGGGAAAGGAGACAGTAACTCATGTGTTGGCTCTTAAAGCTTCTGTCCAGAAGTGACATTTATCACTTTGAATATTTTAACAGCCAAGAACAAATCACAAGATCAAGCCTACCATCAATGGGATAGAAAAATATCGTCCTTTCCCAGATAGGAGCAGTGAATACTTTTGAATAAGAATGCATTCCACCATGGAGCCCCTGGGGTTGTTTTAGAAGGACATGGGTTATAGAGCATGAAAGACTCAAGAACTCATTGCTATCATGGAAGCCATCTGGGTGCAACTCCAGTCTAGAGCCTCTTGAGTTGGGCAGTTCAGGCCTTTGCTTCTCCTACATGCACCATTCCTGTCATGCTCCAGAGTGCCCTTGCTCCCCAAGGCAGGCTTAGAAGTATTCTGGTTGGGTCCGGACAAACGGTACAACATCATCTTTGCTTTAGAGGTTTTCTGGGCCACCAGGACAACTGTGTAGCCTGGGAGGGACTGAAGGCTGGCTTTCAAGGGCCAGCAACATCCAGGTGTCAGTGCCACCTTCTTGTCATCATGGTACCAACCTTTTGCCATGGATACTCCCTGACCCATATATATGCTCATAAAATCCTGGGTGTGTGTAGTGATAAAGACCTAAAATCTACACAGCTCTTTCTAAAGAGCCAAAGGAGCCCTTCATAAGAACAGGCCTCAAAAACTTTGTGGACATCCCAGAATTTCTGAGCTCAGGGTGGGGCAGGGAGGAAGAGGTAGGCTGAGTGAAGATGACTTTATTTCATCCAGAACCATGGTTTTATCCAGAGTGACTCCATTTTTACCTGTTTCCATAATCGAGAACTCTCACAAGATTGAGTTTGAAACCACAGCTAGGAGAGGATGAAGTCAAATGCCTGAATCAGTTAAGGAGAAGATAAAATTTAAGGAATTTTCCATTTATAGAGATCTACAGAGCCTCTTTCATTACAAGAAGATTTTATACATTTCATTTATATATTCAGCCTTTCCGTTTAAACCCATTTTCTTTATGCCTATCATTCACAGTCATCCGGAACAGAAAAGCAGCACTTTATGTGTGTCAAAAAACCTTTCTGTTCCTCTTCTGAAAGCACTTCTTTGGGGACTTTTAAGTTTTGTTGCTGTTCAGTCGCTAAATTGGTGCCCAACTCTTTGTGGCCCTGTGGACTACAGCTCACCAGGCTCCTCTGTCCTCCATAGTCTCCTGGATTTGCTCAGATTCATGTTCATTGAGACAGATGCTATCTAACCGTCTCATCCTGTGCTGCCCCCTTCTCTAAAAGTTAATATATAAATTTTAAAGTTTATATTTATATAAAATATATAAACAAATATTTTAATATATAGATTTATTTTTATTTATTTTGAAGCAGTCACAGACTTACAGAACATCTACAGGACAATTTCAAAGAATTGTTTTTGACCCATTTGAGAGTAAGCATCCTGTTACTTGAGTTAATTTTTTACAAACAAGGACATTTTCCTACATAAGCACAGTACAACCATGGTTATTAGTTTGCTAGGGTTGACATGACAAAATATCCCAGACTGGGTGGCTTAAACAACAGCAGCTTATTTTGCTGTCAGTTCTGGAGGCTAAAAGTCCATGATCAAGGTGTTGGCAGGTTTGGTTTCTTCTAGGTCTCATTTTCGGAGAAGGCAATGGCACCCCACTCCAGTACTCTTGCCTGGAAAATCCCATGGATGGAGGAGCCTGGTAGGCTGCAGTCCATGGGGTCTCGAAGAGTCGGACACGACTGAGTGACTTCACTTTCACTTTTCACTTTCCTGCATTGGAGAGGGAAATGGCAAGCCACTCCAGTGTTCTTGCCTGGAGAATCCCAGGGACAAGGGAGCCTGGTGGGCTGCTGTCTATGGGGTCCCACAGAGTCGGATACGACTGAAGCGACTTAGCAGCAGCAGCATCAGGTCTCATTTTTTGGCCGGCAGGTGGTCTTCATCTCTGTATGTCTTCACATGGCCTTTCCTCTGTGCATGCACATTGCTGGTGTCTCTCCGAAGGTCCTAATCTCATCTTCTTAATAAGCACACCAGTCAAATTGGAACACCAGGAAAGTCCCATCCCAACAACCTCATTTTCACTTAATCACCTTTTAAAGGTCCTATTTCCAAATATAGTCACTCTCATAGGTACTGGGAGTTAGAGCTTCAACATTGAATCTGAGAAGGTTTGAATTTGAGAAGGGACATAATTCAGCTCATTACAACCACCAGAGTCTGGAAATTAACAGGAATAAAGTACTATCTAATCTTCAGACTCCAGTTGCCAAATGCCCTAATAATGTCCTTTATAACAAAAGAATCCAGCTCAGAATCATGGGCTGCATTTAGTAATCAGGTCTCTTTAGTCTCATTCCATCTAGACCACTTTCTTGGTTTTTCCTTGACTCTCATGGCCTTGATACATTTGAAGTTATAGGTCAGTATTTTTGTAGAATATCCATAAGTTTGTTTTGTCTCATATATCTTCATGATTTAATTCAGATTAAATCTTAGCAGGAGCATCACAGAAGTGATGCTTGCTTCTTCTCATTGCATTCTAAGAGGTGGTACCAACCCTGATTTGTCCCATCACTGATGATGTTAACTTTCCCTTGATTTAGGTGATGTCTGCAAGGCTTCCCAAGCTTATTTTTTTTCTTTCATGTGTGTGGGGATGTGCCCTGAGACTATGTAAATGCCAGTTCCTCATCAGATGTTCAGTTTATTTGTTTATAACTGTATTGTCTCAGGTTTTCCTAGTTCAGTGAGTTAAAATCTAGTAGCACTATTATTTATTTTGATGATCTAATTGTCTCCACTTTGGCCAGTGGGAGCCCCTTCAAGATAATTTCTCTGTCCTCTAAAAATATCTCATTTATTCTGTGAGCATTTTCTGGCATAAGTTGTTCTAGGCTCATCTTAACATTTAGCCTGTTTCAGCCCTGGAACAGGAACCCTGGTTCCTTTCATTGAGTAATTGTATTTAGATGTGTTTTAACAACAATATGCCTAAATCCATCTGTTTGAATAGTATTCTATTGTAACAATAGGATATTGTTAATAGTATTGACAATAAATATTATTGCCTCTTCATTCTTGTCTTCTACAGAAACGTGTGATCTGAAGAGGTTACCACTAATCTTTTCTGTGTCTTGGCATTTTGGCTAAGATCAAGTGTAGTATCTGTTCTTATCAGCTTAAGTCTGGTATGTCCTCTATCCAGGCTTCCCAGGTGGCAATAGTGGTAAAGAACCCATCTGCCAGTGCAGGAGGCATAAGACACACAGGTTCAGTCCTGTGGAGGGCATGGCAGCCCATTCCAGGTTCTTGCCTGGAGGATCCCATGGACCAGAGCCTGGCAGGGTCTATAGCGTCGCAAAGAATCAGACACAACTGAAGTGACTTAGCACATGTCCTCTATCCAGGGCTTCCCAGGTGGCTCAGTGGTAAAGAATCCACCTGCAGTGCAGGCGACCCGGGTTTGATCTCTGTGTCGGGAAGATTCCCCTGGAGGAGGAAATGGCAACGCACTCCAGTATTCTTGCCTGGGAAATCCCATGGATAGAGGAGTCTGGCGGGCTGCAGTCCTTGGGGTCACAAAAGAGTTGGACATTCTTGAGCAACTGAGCACACACACATACAGGGGAATATACAGATGTAGTAATGTGTATAAAGGAAAGAACACAACCAGATATCTATATATAAATTAGCATAGATGAGTCCTAGTTCTGGAATTTACTTCTGGGAAAGAAATGAATCTCATTTATTTCCAACAGAAAATTAGATAAGAAATCCAATTATTTTCCCAAATCCCACTTTCATTCTTCAAATCAGTCCATTAGAGAGGTCACATTGTTCCTTTCAGAATCCACAGCTTGAATTTCATAGCAGAGCCAATATATGGCCACTCCTAAAACTAAAGTATGAAATGTCATCTATTTGGAATGTGATTTTAAAACATTGGCCTTAGGGGCCTCTTCCCACACAAGGACAATTGCATCTAAGTTAAAAAGACTTGACCTGAAGGGGTGCTTCCTTTTGTTTATTTTTCACTTCTTACTGAGAAAATAGTTCTGATTTTCTTGAATTCTCTTTGAGGCAGTTGGAAAAATAACATGATTATTTCTATTCTTGGTTTCAAAACTGTTCTTTTTCTCTTTCCTTCATTATGCTTCTCACTTCCTTTTGTCCTTCTCCTTCCTTGCCTGGCTCAGCTTTTTCAGTTCACATCCTCTCTGGATACAGTCAGAGTCATCAGTGGTGGAAAAATGTGACTGCCAGGAAGTCTCCATTCATTTTTAAAAGTAAATAGCTTGACAGCCTTTTAATTTACACCCTTGTCAGAGATGGCATGGAACATTTTAGCTTTGTTACTGATTACTGACATTTAACTCCGTCGAACAGTGTGGAAGATGAAATCCAAAACTTCATATTGGTAAAGAGACATATTAATTTCTTTACAATATGTGTCTTTTAAAATTCTTCTTTCAGAATGAATTCTGTGGCCATAAAAATTATATTTTAACATTAAGTAGGTCATAATTTTCCAAAAAATGAAGTATTCTTGTTTCTTAAACTCGCAAATAAATGATGCTTACTCCAAGAAATGTCATAAGTAATTTGCAAAGGAACATATAAAATGTAAGGTGTATTAAAATCCATATTGAATACAATTTAGTTTTCCCTGATAATTTAGGTTTGTTGTAATCAACAAATACTTAAAAAGGAAAGCAAATATTGTGGGCAATAATTGAGGTATGTAAATCTTTTTTCTTCCATTAAGATGATGACAGGCTTCTAAAAAGAAAAAGTCCTTCTTTTAGAAGCTGTGACCATGGCTTTCTAGGAATAGAATTTTTTGAGAACTCTAAAAATGTGTTTCTTCCATGCCAAAAAAAAAAATAAACTACTTTTGGACAATGGGCTTGTTAGCAAAAACCTAGCAGGTATATTATCTATAAGTTCAATCTTCAACTTCTGGTGTTTGTGAACAGGTCTCTCATACTATGATGAATGAAGTCATAGACACTGCTTAAAAATGGGCAGATTTTAGAATAATTTCATTTTTGCAATTTTGGTTTCTGTGACTCAGGAATCATATTTCTCTCATATGGTGCTTGATAAATTTCAGTGTATACACTGTAGTTCATATCCAGCATTAGCCTGGTTCTTTTAAATTGTCTAGGGACTTGTCTAAAAGAATGTTTAGAATATACTCTGTGACGCATAAACCATTTAATTTAAAGGTCAATGGATATGTAAAAATCCAAATACACATTAGAAAGTATAATCAAAAAGCAAGTCAGAATTCATTTCCTCTTATTTTTCATCCTCATTTCTTTTGAAACATAAATCAGTTCTTTAGGCTAACAAGCATTTACAAACTAACATATATTTGATGTTAGCAGTTATGCCAACATATTATCATGCATTTAGATTCTTTTAAAATTTTTACAAAGGAAGATTTTTCATCTTCATCCCTTCGGGCTATTGTAACAGAATCCCATAGACTGGCTCCTAAACAACAGAAACTTATTTCTCACAGTTCTAGAAGCTGGGAAGTCTAAGATCAAAGCATTGGTAAATTTGGTGTCTGGTGAGGACTCACTTCCTGTTTCATAGATGGCCATCTTCTTACTGTGTCCTCAGATAAAAGAAGGGGCAAGGGGATTCTCTAGAGTCTCACTTATTTATAAGGGCACTAACCCTGCTCCTGAGGGCTTCACTCTCATGACCTCATTACCTCTCTAAGGCCCAACCTTCAAATATTACCATCACACTGAGGATTGGATTTTAACATATGTACTTTTTGGGGGGATACAGACATTCAGAAGTCATATTCTTTCTGATAAAGAACATTTAATATAGTCACCTGTTCACAGAAGGCTGAATAATAACTATAGCTCAATTATGACTCCTGTTTATTGAGCGTGTGTGCTAAGTTGCTTCAGTTGTGTCCGCCTCTTTGAGACCCTATGGACTATATAGCCTGCCAGGCTCCTCTGTTCATGGGATTCTCCAGGCAGGAATACTGGAGTGGGTTGTTATACCCTCCTCCAGGGGATCTTCCCAGTCCAGGGATCGAAACTGTGTCTCTTTATTTCTCCTGCATTGGCAGGCGGGTTCTTTACCACTAGTGCCACCTGGGAAGCATTATTGGCTTTTTCATATATCTCTCATTTAATTCTTATGGCAGGTCTACAAGGTAAATAATATTATGTCTCTTTTATAGGTGAGGAAACTGAGGCTCACTGGGCCTTAAGTAGCTTTCCCATTATCTCACAGAAAATGATGAGATGATGGAGAAACCCAAGTCTTACTAATTAAAAAATGCATAAGAACGCTTTTCTTTACATCAACAGTCTCTGAACGAGCCTGCCAATGCAATTTGACATATTTTCTGTCTTAGACCTGCTCTCACTACCCATGTACTGAAACATGAACCCTGATTCTGAGGCTCATACTTTCACTTTTCTATATACTCAGTAAAAATTATTCAGAATTATGTAGCGTTACTTTCATTGAACATTATAGGCCCCAATAAATATTTATTGAGTGCAGAATTGATTCTAGAGCAATACTATTTTCATGTTTTTAAAGGAATGGCGCCCCACTCCAGTACTCTTGCCTGGAAAATCCCATGGATGGAGGAGCCTGGTGGGCTGCAGTCCATGAGGTCGCTAAGAGTCGGACACGACTGAGCAACTTCACTTTCACTTTTCACATTCATGCATTGGAGAAGGAAATGGCAACCCACTCCAGTGTTCTTGCCTGGAGAATCCCAAGGACCGGGGAGCCTGGTGGGCTGCCGTCTATGGGGTCGCACAGAGTCAGACATGACTGCAGCGACTTAGCAGCAGCAGCAGCACCTTGGTAAGCACTGACCTGTAGCGCAGCGTGTGCTGATAGAATCTCTGGACAGCTATAATTTCCAGATGTCCACAGCAATGTCTCAAAAGGTAAGACATTTATTCCTGAAATAACCACTCCTCCCAGCGAAGTAGCTTTTAAGCCACACTGGCATTTTACAAATATAGTCTCTTTCAGCCAATCGTTTCTTGGGGTGTGCAAGGATCTGAATGCTGATTATGTTTGTTTAAACCACTCTGTATTTTTGTACCTGAAAAGGGAACTCAGTGACAGTTGCTAAAGTCATCTCAGCTTCTTTTTGAAAGGCATCTCTTCAAGGTCAAGAATTAAGAAGCTAACTGTTTGTTCCTTTGGATATTGTTATGAGAACTTGAAGATAAATAAGCTGTGTACTGTGCAGAGATTCAAAGCAGCAGCTACATACTACATGTTCCAATGAGTCTTCTTTCTGTGATATGCTGTGAAAATTATATTTCTCTTAAAATTAGATTTCTAATAAAATGCCAATCTAATTTTTAACTAGAATTACCCCACCACACAAATCAAACTGAGACATTGAATAATACGTTTTTATTCCCCACATTGGAATGTCTTCCATTATTTTTCATAAAGTTTTCTCATTTTCTTGCCAATAGATGAGCTTGTTGAACAAAGTAATTCTTTAGCATTGTGAGACCTGTGCTTTAATTGGAAAATAAAAATAAGATATATGTTATGAAAATATGACTTCCTTTATCTTAAGTACTCATCACAGGAGCTTTTCCTTCCTGAAAGACTGTAAGTGGTTGAGGATGAAGCGTGCTCTCTTGACACCTTGGAACCCAGAAAATTGCTCTCTCCCTCTCAGTTTGTATTTCTGTCCTCTGCAAGAGGTACTCCCAAAGGCTGGCAGGGCAAATTTGAAATAGGACTAACACGCTCCATTTCGAGTGGTGACCAAGGATCCTCGAGTGTAAAAGCAGACTTCGAGAGCCCATTTCATCTTGTAACAAGACTCTTCAGCTCATCCTGCGGGAATCTGGGTTGCCTTCAGAAACTCAGCTCATTACCTGGGAATGTGAAAGGTCTTGATTGACCTGTCCTGCTTCTATAGCTAATAGAACTGTCAACTCTCCTGTCACTCGGCCATCACCAGTCCTCAGATATAATAAAGGCCTTGAAGGTAATACAGGAAGTGAAGCATCCCCAAGGTCTCACTGTCTCAAAAGGGAAGCTGCTTGTTGAACTAAATACTCTCCTTCAAATGTCTGAATTCACGGCAAAGGAGAGTGAACATGAAACAGTGTTGGTTTTTTTCATCCGTGTAATTTTCTTTTCCATCTCGGTGTGTGCCTATCACTTCAATCTATGAAGTCCCAAGTGTAACAATGTAAAGTTGAACCTGGCAAGGACAGAAAAGCTAGCTCAGAGAAGGCCATGATTTGTGTGTGTGTGTTGAATGATGTGCATGGTTAACAAGGATTAGTTGTAAGGGTGCTTTGTTTAAAGGAAAGCTAAAACGTAGGTTTCAGTCAATTAATATTCAATTCAATTCAATTTATTGAACCAGTAGTCAGCATATACTGAGCTTCGAATCTTGACTACCATTGTTCTCCCTGCTGAGGTTAGAGACAGAAGATGCTCTGAGAGGGATTGTTTATGCTCACAAAACATCCATGTTCTCATTTACATTTCCCAGAATTTCTTGCTACTGTTTGGACCATGTGACTAAGTTCTGACCAATAAGATAAAAGCAGAGATGACATAAACTATTTCTAGACTTGACCCCTCAACATATATCACATGACTCTCCAGGTCTCTCTTCTTTGCCATGTGACCTTGGAGGCCACATGTACCAGAGGGCATAGTTCTAGCTTTAGCTTTTAGGCATATGAATCATTTCACATTAATTATTTGTACATGGTAAAGTTTGTGATTCATTTTTTCTTCCATGTTGACATGGAACTGTTTCAGCACTATTTGTTGAGATAACTAAATTTTCTTGAGTTTTCATAGTCAAGAATTTGAAGGATTTTAACTTATTCAGTGATTGAGACAGATAATTCTCTCAGACACTTCTTGGACAACTTGAATTCTCATAGCAATTCTAAGTAGATTTTACTTTGGAAAGTAGATTTTTATTAAGACTGCTGCTGCTGCTGCTGCTGCTAAGTCACTTCAGTCGTGTCCGACTCTGTGCGACCCCATAGATGGCAGCCCACCAGGCTCCTCCATCCATGGGATTTTCCAGGCAAGAGTACTGGAGTGGGGTGCCATTGCCTTCTCCTTTATTAAGACTATGAGTGAAATAATAAAATTATAGGGAAATAATATTTTATCACCCATAAATTGAAACAGGAATCTATGTTAATATTTATTAAACTGTGTCAACCTACCTTTGGATATGTGTAGGGGGCCACTTTCTATGATTCTGGCTTCTCTTCTGCCTAATTCTTCTTCTTCTTCTTTTTTTTTTGATTAATTAATTTATTTTAGTCGGAGGCTAATTACTTTACAATATTGTAGTGCTTTTTGCCATACATTGACATGAATCAGCCCTGGTTGTACATGTGTCCCCCATCCTGAACCCCCCTCCTCCTCTAATTCTTATTAAAACCTAAGTTTTAATGTGACTTTCTAACATTTGAGATTTCTAACATGTGAGATTTAATGTGTTTTTTTTTGACAATGCAGAAGTTCTGAGTTAAATTTTCAATTTATTTCACATAATTGTTCATGCTATACTTTTTTATTTGATCAGATTTTAAAAAACCTCATAACAACTTGTTATACTGTTTTGGTAAAATGCCTCAAATCCTCCTTTAAAATGATAAAGTATAAAGAAACAAACATTTTCAACACCTACTCTTGTTGCAGGCACTGTGTTAGGTACTAGAGACCTAAGTTAAAACTTGGTTTGTAGAATGTAAGAAAGAACATTGAAGTCTAATGAAAATTAGTAAAATGTCCCTACCCCCTAAATATATGTCAGTTCAAAGAGATTTCTGCAACCATAAATTTTTTCATAGATCTAGAAGTAGGAAAGGATTAATAGGGGTATTTAATACAGCTTTTTCAAAATGTGTTCCATGGAACAGTGTTGCAGAAGATAGTAGTAGTTTCACGAAATAAATGAACATTTCTTGCGGTGACAGAATCATGGTGCAAAGTCAATGGTGAAGAAACTGCTGGTGGCTTAGTATGATCGAGGGAGCAGTACCTGTGAAGTAGGATGTCTGTTTTGAAGAAAAGCTTTTGTGGATTTGTTTGAGTTGTAGCTGAACTAGCTCTATTGTTCTTCAAACACCAGGAAATGTTTCTTTTTCACTTGAGAAAATGACTACAGATAATTGGTATTGATACATGAATATTTAGCTGACATTTAAAGAAAAATGAATTAATTGGTCCTATCACTTCAAGGAAAACAACTGACATCATTTGTTGTCAATGATAA
>NW_011495034.1:2426581-2447180 GCF_000754665.1 Bison bison bison | reverse complement strand
AATTTTACTGAAATATGGTTGACTGACAATATTGTATTAATTTCCAAAGTGATTTAGTTATATATATATATATATATATATGTATAATCTTTTTCATAGTCTTTTCCATTATGGTTTAGCACAGGATATTGAATAGAGTTTCTTGTTTTATACAGTAGGACCTTGTTTATCATCCTATGTATAAGAGTTTGCAATGCTAATCCCAAACTCAATCCTTCCCTCCCCCACCCCCTTCTCCCTTGGCAAATACAAGTCTTTTCTCTATGTTTGTGAGTCTGTTTCTGTTTTGTAGACATGTTCGTTTGTGCCATATTTTAGATAACACATATAAGTGATGTCATATGGTATTTGACTTACTGTTTCGACTTATCAAATGAAAATTTGAATTTTGGAAAACTTTTATCTGCCACCACGAGCTTAATACCTTTCCAATACATAAACACTTTTCTGATGAGATTCATGGTGATATTAATTGATGTGTTTTTGATGTTACATAATGAAATCTGCCAACATTTAGAAGACTGCCATAACTCAGTGAATCAATATGCTCTGAATGTTGCAGAATCACACGTGGGTAAAAGATCCATTCAAAGAGTAAGCTAGACCAATAGATTTTAATGTAACACAGAACGAAAGTTTATGGTCGAGTTTTCTGGTTCAATATTGCAGTTAATCTTTTAGAAGTGACCACTTGTTGAATTTTGGTGTGGTGTCAAAGAGATCCTCAATTATCTCAATGCTAAAATATTTTCTCCTGTCCAGATCCTAGATCTTAAGATGCTAGATTTTCTTTGTATGACTTTAACAAATACAACATAACACAATTAACTGAATGCTGAAGCAGATATAAATATCCAGGAATACAAACCCAAAAGAGATTTTGTAAAATGTTGAAAAAAAATTGATACTCTGTTAAATATTTTTCATTTTAGAAAATGTATTTAGTCTTAAAAATATATTATTTATGTGACATGTATCGGGTATACCATTGTTATTATAAATGAATTACTAAGGATAGAAAATTTATCAGTTTTAGTTTCTAAAAGAGTGAATATCAATAGAAATAACATAAACAAAAGCAATTTGTGTCCTCAATAATTTTTAGAGAAGGAAAGGGATCCTGGGACAAAAACATTTGGGAACTACCGGACTAAAAGAAGTCCACATTTAAGTCCTTTCCTTTATGCATGTTCTGTGAAAATTGAAACCAGATTTGTATTTCTATGATATTAAAAAAATAGCCATAAAAGTCTTTGATAGTATCATAAATGTGAGAAATATGTCTTTTTCTGGTTATTTGTAGGAACAAACTTTATGGAGAATGAAAATACTGAAATGTTAAACTTGTTCTATTTTACTAAAACTACACAAATACACTATTTGTGTATCAAGTAAGAATTGTCCAAAAAGCTTAATAATATTAATATTAAAATAATGTTACTATACAGGTAAAAGTTGAGACTTTAAGAAAATAGCAGCATAAATAGAAATTCAATAGTGAGGAATACATTCAGTATACTTTCCCAAAGGCTTTTTTTTTTCATAGAATTATGACACTTGACAAATGACTGCAGGGAAAATGTGCCAAATGAGTTCCCCTGTTGTTTACAGCTTGTCACAGGCAGATGCAATACAAAGAAAAGATGAATGCATCATCTTTCCACTCCAGAATGTCTCTACTCATAAAAGGGAGCTGTTCTCTTCCCAATGATAGGCTTAGATCACTATAACAGATCAATGATGTTGTGGTTGCTTGGGAAGTTTAGGGAAACAGAACAAAAGAAATGGTGTCCCACTCATGGAATTCCTTACAAAGTCACCCCACACTAGCCAAGGCTGAAGAAGCTCTGTTTATATTTTCTACAGAAGTCACTTTTCTAGTATTCAAATAGCCTTTTTGGTTACATACTGATACCTACGGGAGCTTTACTGCTCCAAGAATGAGTCATAGACCAGCAGCCTTCACATCTCCTAAAACTTTTTATAAATATAGGTTTTGGGGCCTCATCTTAGACATCCTGAATCAGAATCTGCATTTTAAACAAGATGTCCAGGGGATGTGTATGTTTATTCATGTTAGAGAATCACTAATGTACATCAAATGATCTCAACCATGACTGCACTTTGAAATCATCTAGGGAATTTTTTAAAATCCTGATGTTTGGGCTACACTGTGGAGCAATCAACCCACTCCAGTATTCTTGCTTAGGAAATCCCATGGACAGAGGAGTCTGGTGGGTTACAGTCCATGGGGTCTCAAGAGTCAGACATGGCTTAGCAACTAAATGACCACCAGGGGTTGGTTAAGGAGGAGCAGAAGAAATTAGGTCAAAATCTCTTAGAGTAGGACACTCCATTCCAGAATAGGCCTTCTTCACTTCATTAGAGATGAACATTTGGATTTATTAGGGAAGTCCGTGGCAAAACATAATTCTTTCATTGGCAACTTTTAAAAAATACTTTTAATTGAAGTAAATCGGTATTTTAAAACATTGCATTTTCTTAATTTGATGAGTTTGATATAGGTATACACCTACATTGTGGAAGATTCTTAAAGAGATGGTAATACTAGACCACCTTAGCTGCCGCTTGAGAAATCTGTATGCAGGTCAAGAACCAACAGTTAGAATCAGACATGAAACAACAGACTGGTACCAAATTGGGAAAGGGGAGTACATCATGGCTATATATTGTCACCCTGCTTATTTAACTTATATGCAGAGTTCATCATGTGAAATGCCATGCTGGATGAAGCACAAGCTGGAATCAAGATTGCCGGGAAAAATATCAATAACCTCAGATATGCAGATGACACCCCCCTTACGGCAGAAAGCGAAGAACTAAAGAGCCTCTTGATGAAAGTGGAAGAGGAGAGTGAAAATGTTGGCTTAAAACTCAACATTCAGAAAACTAAGAACATGGCATCCAGTCCCATCACTTCATGGCAAACAGATGCAGAAACAGTGGAAAAAGTGACAGACGTTATTTTCTTGGGCTCCAAAATCACTTCAGATGGTGACTGCAGCCATGAAATTAAGACACTTGCTCCTTGGAAGAGAAACTATGACCAACCTAGACAGCATATTAAAAAGCAGAGACATTACTTTGCCAACAAAGGTCCATCTAGTCAAAGCTATGGTTTTTCCAGTAGTCATGTATAGATGTGAGAGTTAGACCATAAAGAAAGCTGAGCACTGAAGAATTGATGCTTTTGAACTGCAGTGTTGGAGAAGACTCTTGAGAGTCCCTTAGACTTCAAGGAGATCAAATCAGCCAATCCTAAAGGAAATCAATCCTGAATATTCATTGGAAGGACTGATGCTGAAACTGAAACTCCAATACTTTGGCCACCTGATGCAAAGAACTGACTCATTGGAAAAGGCCCTGATGCTGGGAAAGATTGAAGGCAGGAGGAGAAGGGGATGACAGAGGATGAGAGGGTTGGATGGCATGACCGACTTGATGGACATGAGTTTGAGCAAGCTCCAGGAGTTGGGGATAGATAGGGAAGCCTGGTATGCTGCAGTTCATGGAGTTACAAAGAGTTGGACATGACTGAGTGACTGAACTGAACTGATGCACCCATAAAACTATCAGTACAATCAAAGTAATAGACATATTCATTACTTCCAAAGTTTTCGTGTGTCTTTTATGTGTGTGGTATGAACATGAGATCAACCCTCATAATGAATTCTGAGTACACAACACAATACCGTTGACTCTGGGTACTGTATCACAGGAATTTATGTTGCATAACTGAAACTTCATGCCACTGGACAGCTCCCCATTTCCCCCTACTCCAGCCCCTGGAAACCAGCTTATCCTCTGCTTCTATTATTTTGACTATTTTCAATACCTCATTTAAGTGGAATCATGCAGTAATTGTCCTTCTGTGATTAGGTTGTTTCACTTGGCAATATACTGTCAAAAACATAGAAATGGAAAAGCTAAAGTCACTAAATCCATAAAAAGTATTTAGTAAGAGTTCATTGTGTATGGGAGAACAGTTCACAAAATGGGAACTTTCAAAGTTCAGGGGCATGACGTTACAGGATGGTTTATAAAGTGAAAATGAGAAAGTTGTTTAACCTTACAATGATTAGTTATTACAATGGGGATTTCCAGACAACAGGGGATTGGTTGAAAATGATTATCTTTTCACTTTTTAGGAAGTGACTTAAATTTGTTTTATGATTTTTAGGAGCATTTTCAAGAAGTAGCCCAAGTTAAGTTTCATTTGTTTTGCACAATAAGCCAAATTAAGTTTGACTTATGTGGTTTAAACGGTTTTGTCTGCTCAGGGAATTTTCCATCCTGGCTTCCATTTTGTATTTAATTTTAACAATGTCCTCTATGCTCATCTATGTTATTACATATGGCTGGATTTCCTTCTTTTTAAAGCCTAGGGAATATTTCGTTGTCTGTATACACATTTTAAAAAATCTCTTCACCTGTTAATTTGGACATTTGGATGGTTTCCATAGCTTGGCTATTATGAATAATGCCACAGTGAGCATGGGACTGCAGGTATCTCTTTGAGATCTTGATTTCAATCCTCTTGGATATATACCCAGAAGAGAGATTGCTCCATCATATGGTAGGTCTACTTTTAATATTTTGAGGAACCTTCATACTATTTTCCATAGCAGGAACACTATTCTACATTCCCACCAGCAGTGCACAAGGGTTTCAATTTCCACAGTCTTACCTATAGGATATTGTTATTGCTTATACCTATAGTATATTGTTATTGCTTATCTTTTTTATAATACCCATCTTAACTGGTATGAGGTGATATTTCATTGTGATTTTCACTTTCATTTTCTGATGATTAGTGATATTGAACACCTTTTCATTTACTGGTTGGCCATTTGTATGTCTTCTTTGAAGAAATGTCTGTTCAGGTCCTCTACCCATTTTTTAATTGAGATTTATTTCTTTTTCTTGGTTGCTGTTGACTTGCAGGAGTTTCTTGTATATTTTAGATATTAACCCAGTATCAGATATGTGGTTTGTAAATATCTTCTCCCATTCTTTAGGTTGACTTCTCACTTTGTTTCTTTTTTCATGCAGAAGCTTTTTAGTTTGATATAGTTTCACTTTTATGTTTTTGTTGTCTGCATCCAACCCAAGAAATCATTGCCAAGATCAATGTCACAATGTTTCTCTCTCTGTTTTCTTTTAGGAGTCTTATAGTTTCAGGTCTTATATTTAAGTCTTATCCACTTTGAGTTGACTTTTTTGTTTGGTGTAAGATAAGGATCAAATTTCATTCTTTTGCATTCAGATATTCAGTTTTCCCAACACCATTTGTTGAAGGGACTAGTCTTTCCTTCCTTGTGTATTTTTGGCTCTTATCAAATCAGTTGGCTTTTTACATCTGAATTTATTTGTAGGCTTTGTATTCTGCTCCCTTGGTCTATATGTCTGTTTTTATGCTATAGTGTTTAAGTACTGTAGCCTTTTCATTTAAAATCAGGAAGTGTGAGGCCTATACGAGGCTTCCAGCTTTGTTCTTCTTTCTTAAGATCTCTTTAGCTACTCTGAGACATTTGTGGTTCCTAATGAGTTTTAGAATTATTAAAAATTTTTGTAAAAAAGTGCTTTTGACTTCTTGATGGGAATAGCATCAAATCTGTAGATTGCTTGGGTAGAATGGACGTTTTAATAATATTAATTCTTCCAACCCATGAAGACAGATATTTTTCCACTGATTTGTGTCTTTTTCGATTTATTTCATCCATGTTTTACAACTTTCAGTGTATAAGTCTTTCACATCTTTGGTTGAGTTTATTTCTAAGTATTTTATTATGTGGTTGTAAATGGAATTGTTTTCTTAATTTCCTTTTCAGATAGTCTGTTATTAATGTAGAGAAAAACAACTGATTTTTAAAAATTTATTTTTTAATTGAAAGATAATTGCTTTACAGAATTGTGAACAACTGATTTTTGTATGTTGATTTTGTGTCTGGCAACTTTACTGAATTCACAACTTTTTGTGTATACAAACATTACAGTTTTCTGTGTATAAAATCATATCATCTGTGAACAGAGTTAATTTTATTTCTTCCCTTCCACTTTGAATGTCTTCTATTTATTTTTTGTGTCTAAATGCTTTGGCTAAGATTATGTTGAACAGAAGTGGCAAGTGTGGGCATCCTTGACTTCTTCCTCATCTTAGATAAACAGCTCTCAGGTTTTCGCTATTGAGTGTGTTGTTAACTGTGGGCTCAGTCATATATATCCTGTATCATGTTGAGGTATATTCTTCCTGTACCTAATTTGTTGAGAATTTTGATCATGAATGGAAATTTAATTATATAACTCTCTTTCTGCATCTGTTAAACTGATCATATGATTTCTATTTTTCATTCTGTTAATGTGGTATATCAGATTGATTTGCATATTTTGAAACATCTTTGCATCCTAAGCATAAGTTCCACTTGATCATGATGTATGATCCTTTTAATATATTGCTGAATTTAGTTTACTAGTATTCAGAATATTGCATGTATGTTCATTAGGGATATTAGCCTCTAATTTTCTTTTCTTGTAGTGTCTTTTTCTGACTTTGGTATCTGGATAATGCTCATAAAATGACTTTGGTATCTGGATAATGCTCATAAAATGAATTTGGGAGTGTTCCCTCCTCTTCAGTTTTTTGGAAGAGTTTGAGAAGGACTGGTGTTAGTTCTTCTTTAAATGTTTGGTAGAATTCAGGCATGAAACCATTTGGTCCTGAGGTTTTCTTTTCTGGGAGGGTTTCGTTATTAATGCAATCTCCTTACTAGTAATTGGTCTATTCAGATTTTCTATTTCTTCATAATTCAGTTTTGGTAGGTTGTTTGCTTCTAAGAATTTATCCAGTTCTTTTAGGTTCTTTAGTTTGTTGGCATAGAATTATTCATACTAGTTTTTTTTTTTTTTAATGATTCTTTGTGTATCTCTGGCATAAGTTATAATGTCTGCTTATTCATGTTTGATTTTATTTGTGTCTTCTTTTTAGTCTAGCTAAGGGGTTATCAACTTTGTTTTTTAGACTAGCTCTTAGTTTTACTGATTTTTTTTCTATTGTTTTTCTAGTGTGTATTGATTTTTTCCCCTATTGTTTTTCTAGTCTGTGATTATTTCTACTTTAATCTTTCTTATTTCTTTCCTTTTGCCAACTTTGGTCTTAGTTTATTCCTCTTTTTCTGGTTTCTTGTGGTGTAACATTAGATTGTCTATTTGAGATATTTCTTCTTTTTTAATGTAGATGTTTATTTTTAAAAACCTCCCTCTTAGGACTGCTTTTGATACATCCCATACATCTTGGAATGTTGTCTATTTGTTTCCATTTGTCTTAAGACACTGTCTGATTTCCATTTTGACTTCTCTTTTGATCCATTGTTTTGTCAGGAGCGTGTTGTTTAATTTCTACTTATTTGTGAATTCTACTGTGATCCTCCTGTTATTGATTTCTAATTTAATATCACTGTGATCAGATAAAATATTTGGTATGATCAGTGTTCTTAAATTTGTTAAGTGTCCTGATATGTAATCTATCCTCAAAACTGTTTTATATGTGCTTGAGAGGAATATATATTCTGCTGCTGTTGGGTGCAATGTTCTGTCTGTGTCTGTTAGCTTCATTTGGTCTACAGTATTGTTCAAAACTGCTGTTTCTTTATAAACACTTCTACCCGGGGTTATGAAGTCTGCTACAATTATTGCATCACCATTTCCCCTTCAGTTCTGTCAATGTTCACTTTATATATTCAGATGCTCTGATGGTGGGTATATATATAACTGTTAATTTTCCTGGTGAATTAATCCTTTTACCATTATATTATATCCTTCTTCTTCTCATGACCATTTTTAACTTAAAATGTATTTTGTCTGAAGTAAATAACCACTCATGTTTTTGTTTAGTATTTGTAATGGAATGTCTTTTTCCATTCCTTTATTTTTAGCCTGTGTGTGTCCTTAACTCTAAAGTGAGTCTGCTGTAGAAAGCATATAGTTGAGCATTGTATTTTATCCATTCAGCTACTCAGTGTCTTCTGACTGGGGGATTAATTCATTTAGTTTAAAGTAAGTATTGATAGGGAAGGGCTTCTTTTGCCATTTTCTGTCTAGTAGTTCTTTTGTTTCTCTTTTCCTCTCTTACTATCTTCCTTTGTGTTTCATTGATGTTTTGTGCTGATATTCTTTTATTACTTTTTTTCTATCTTTATGTATTTTCTGTAGGTATTTTCTGTGTGGTTACTGTGAGAATTATACAAGACATCTTATAATTTTAACAGTCTGTTTTAAGCTGATAGAAATGTAGCCTCAATCACATACAAAATCTCTACATTTTTATTCCACCCTACACATACACCCTTTATGTTATTAGTGTCACAATTTACACTTTTCGTATTGTGCCTCCATTAACATGAAGAAAAATGAAAAATTTTCAGAGTTAAAAGTTTGGGCTTTGGTGTATAAAGATTTAGTTGTGTGGTGAATCTGCCTGCAATGTGGGAGACCTGGGTTTGGTCCCTCGGTTGGGAAGATCCCCTTGAGAAGGGAACAGCTACCCACTCCAGTATTCTGGCCTGGAGAATTCCATGGACTATATAGTCCATGGGGTTGCAAAGAGTCAGACATGACTGAGTGACTTTCACTTTCACTAGAACTCTTTGGTTGCAAATAACAGATGTTGAAACTGAGTGGGGACCCATGGGATTCTCTGGCACAGAGGCTTTTCTGTCCCTCCATTTCTTACAGGTAAGACTCCAGCCTCTGTGACCTTCCCTGAGTTTGAAAGGGTGGATTCCAACAGTTGCTAATCAAGGGAGGAGCAGCCAAGAAACTACTTGAGGAAAGACTGAAGGACTGGTTCAAAATTTGCAAAGGAGTTTGTCAAGGCTGTATGTTGTCACGGTGCTTATTTAAATTATATATAGAGTACATCATGCAAAATGCCAGGCTGGATGAAGCACAAACTAGAATCACGATTGCCAGGAGAAATATTAATAAACTCAGATATGCAGATGACACCACCTCAATGGCAGAAAGTGAAGAGGTTCTAAAAAGCCTGTTGATGAAGGTGAAAGAGGAGAGTGAAAAAGTTGACTTAAAATTCAATATTCAAAAGACAAAGATCATGGCATCTGGTCCCATCACTTCATGGAAAATAGATGAGGAAACAATGGAAACAGTGACAGACTTCATTTTCTTGGGCTCCAAAATCACTGCAGATGGTGACTGCAGCCATGAAATTGAAAGACACTTGCTTCTTGGAAGAAAAGCTATGACCAACCTAGACAGCATATTAAAAAGCAGAGACATCATTTTGCCAACAAAGGTCTATCTAGTCAAAGCTATAGTTTTTCCAGTAGTCATGTACAGATGTGAAAGTTGGACCCTAGAGAAGGCTGAGCACTGAAGAATTGATGCTTTTTGAACTGTGGTACTGGAGAAGACTCTTGAGAGTCCCCTGGAAAATAAGTAGATTAAATCAGTCAATCTTAAAGGAAATAAACTCTGAATCCTCTGAAGGACTGATGCTGAAGCTGATACTTTGGCTACCTGATTTGAATAGCTGATTCACTGGAAAAGACCCTGATGCTAGGAAAGATTGAAGGCAGAAGGAGAAGAGGATGACAGAGGATGAGGTGGTTGGATGGCGTCACCAACTCAATGGCCATGATCTTGGGTGAACTCCAGGAGATTGTGAGGGACGGGGAAGCCTGACATGCTGCAAAGAGTTGAAGATCACATGGGGTTGGGGTTCAAAGAGTCGGATATGACTTGGCAATTGAACAATAACAACCCTCTAGATTTATTGAGTGGCTCACATGTGATAATATATGTCAAATTCTTAGGGTAGTGCCTGGTTTATAATCTAAACTCAATAAATGTTAGCTATTATTATTGATAATGAAACCCATGCAGGAGACTTGACAACATTATTACAGTATCAAGAGTTGGAGAGAAGGTTGAGTTGCCAGCTCCTCTCCAGGTCTACCCTTCAGCCTGGAAGCATGGTAACACTGCTGCTGCTGCTGCTGCTAAGTCGCTTCAGTCGTGTCCGACTCTGTGCGACCTCACAGACGGCAGCCCACCAGGCTCCGCCATCCCTGGTCCTGTTATTAAATTAGGACTCATCTATTTTTATACAGTGCTTTGACTGGGACTTGGGAGTGGGGAATGAAGCAAAAGCTACATGGGCTCATAAAAAAGCAAAGATAAAAAGAACTAAACAACTTAAAGTTCACACACACAAAAAATGGGATTCAAAGAGTTATGTCTTCTTATAAAGAAATATTTTCTTTTGGAGTTCATTGTCTCCATGAGTCCCATAATCACTTTTGGAGTGCAGTATACAATAAGAATCACATGGACCAAAGAAGGAGAATGCTGGGAGGATGTTCTTTATAGGAGAGTGTATTTTTAATTGAAAACATTAGCATATGCTTATTCTCTATGAAAGCCCATTGCAGAGTCCGGGTTACCGCTAATTGATTTAAACCTCAGATCTCAGTAGGAACCCACAGATGTTAACTGCTCACTGATGCACTAAAGCTTCCTAAGTTTCTCACAAAGGTTCAGAGTAATTGTAAAATATTTTCTTGAGATCCATGGATTAGTGAAGTCATTATTTGGGGAGGTGCTGTGAGGCTTGAGCTAATGCTGTAATAAAACATCTCTTTGATGAAGACATCATAGAGAAGAGACTCGTGGACAAGGAGGCTGGGGGAAAGAGAGGGCGGGACAAATGGAGAGAGTAGCATGGAAATATACATGACTACACGTAAAGCAGATAGCCAGTGGGGATTTGCTCTATCAGGGAGCTCAGACCGGGGCTCTGCAAAACCTAAAGGGATGGGATGGGGTGGGAGGCAGGAAGGAGGTTCAGGAGGGAGGGGACATATGTATACCTATGGTTGATTCATGTTGATATATGGCAGAAACCAGCACAATATTGTAAAGCAATTATCTTTCAATTAAAAATAAATAAATTTTTAAAAAAGTCTCTGGGAAAAGAAAACATCTTGGTGGGTTTATGAGTTGTAGGGTAAGTTTTCAGCTGGCAAGTACAGCTAATGTTCATATAGACCCAGCAGAAGAAAGGATTCCAAATTTGTAGAATTTGAAGCTTATAAAATTTGGGAAGGTCCTCTTTAGGAAACTGATCTTAATGAACTACAGTTAGAATAATTGTACTTTTGCAAATTTTACAAAATCGTATCACCATGTGAGATCCTATGACAGGGGTCACCCAGGGCTCTAGAAGTGACACGTGCTTATCTAGGGCACTGAAGTTTAAGCTTCACTGAGTTGGGGATAAATCCACCTCTATTCGGCAGTGAGATTAAATGTCATATTTTTTATCTAGACAACATGATCTGGAATTAGTGTCCTGCAGCCTATTTTTACTTACACTTTTGGCGCAGAGTGGTCTCAGCAATTTACTCGCTCACTTGCAATCCTTAGTGTCTTGGTTTGTTCTGAAAAACATGGATATAAATGTTTTTCTTCTGTCAGTGTTGTTGCAGCAATGACTATTTTTTAAAGATATTTAATATCTTTCCTTGGGAAGAAAATTGTACCAATAAACCATATTACTACATTTTTCATCCTAAATTAATCTTTTCAGTGACCTCAGACTCCGTGGAGCGGAGGCTCAAATTGGAAATCCTTTTTTGTATCTTAAATATCCATCAATATAACAATGGAAGAGGGACAGGCCTTGTTTTGAAAACCCACAGCTTGCCCAGAAAACCTATTTGATAAAAATTGTAAATCGTTACAGAGACAGAAGTGTTATCAAATATCAGGTTAGTAAAAACAAAAGATAAAAACTCTAGTTTTAAATCAAGCATTTGTAGGATTACTCCATCACAAATTGAATGAAATATCATTGCAAAAGTGTCTTGGTTAAAGCAAACCTGAAACATAGTGAACCAAATAGAGACACTGGGCTTATTCAGACCAAGTATTAATTCTGAAGACAATGGCAACAGAAGCAAATGGTATTAAGAAACAGAAGATATTAAGAAGAGGTGGCAAGAATACACAGAAAAACTATACAAAAAAAGATCTTCATGACCCAGATAACCATGATGGTGTGCTCACTTACCTAGAGCCAGACATCCTGGAGCACGAAGTCAAGTGGGTCTTAGGAAGCATCACTATGAACAAAGCTAGTGGAACTGATGGAATTCCAGTGGAGCTATTTCAAATCCTAAAAGATGATGCTTTATAAGTGCTGCACTCAATATGCCAGCAAATTTGGAAAACTCAGCAGTGGCCACAGGGCTGGAAAAGATCAATTTTCATTCCAATCCCAAAGAAAGGCAATGCCAAAGAATGCTCAAAGTACCACACGATTGCACTCATCTCACATACTAGCAAAGTAATGCTCCAAATTCTCCAAGCCAGGCTTCAACAGTACATAATCCATGAACTTCCAGATGTTCAAGCTAGATTTAGAAAAGGCAGAGGAACCAGAGATCGAATTGTCAACATCTGCTGGATCATCATAAAAGCAAAAGAATTCCAGAAAAACATCTATTTCTGCTTTATTGAATATGCCAAAGCCTTTGACTGTGTGGATCACAACAAACTGTGGAAAATTCTTCAAGAGATGGGAATACCAGACCACCTGACCTGCCTCCTGAGAAATCTGTATGCAGGTCAAGAACCAACAGTTAGAACTGGACATGGAACAATAGACTGATTCCAAATCGGGAAAGGAGTACATCAAGGCTATACATTGTTACCCTGCTTATTTAACTTATATGTAGAGTACATCATGAGAAATGCTGGGCTGGAAGAAGCACAAGCTGGAATCAAGATTGCTGGGAGAAATATCAATAACCTCAGATATTGCAGATGACACCATCCTTATGGCAGAAAGTGAAGAAGAACTAAAGAGCCTCTTGATGAAAGTGAAAGAGGAGAGTGAAAAAGCTGGCTTAAAATTCAACATTCAGAAAACTAGGATCATGGCTTCTGGTCCCATCACTTCATGGAAAATAGGTGGGGAAGCAGTGGAAACAGTGACAGACTTTTTTTTTTTTTGGCTCCAAAATAATTTCAGATGGTGAGTGCAGCCATGAAATTGAAAGACGCTTGCTCCTTGGAAGAAAAGCTATGACCAGCCCAGACAGCATGTTCAAAAGCAGAGACATTAGTTTGCCAACAAAGGTCCATCTAGTCAAAGCTATGGTTTTTCCAGTAGTCATGTATGAATGTGAGAGTTGGACTATAAAGAAAGCTGAGCACTGAAGAATTGATGCTTTTGATCTGTGGTGTCAGAGAAGACTCTTGAGAGTCCCTTAAACAGCAAAGAGATCCAACCAGTCCATCCTAAAGGAAATCAGTCCTGAATATTCATTAGAAGGACTGATGTTGAAGCTGAAACTCCAATACTTTGGCCACCTGATGTGAAGAACGGACTTATTTGGAAAGACCCTGATGCTGGGAAAGATTGAAGGCAGGAAGAGAAGGGGATGAAAGAGGATGAGATGGTTAGATGGCATCACTGACTCAATGGACATGAGTTTAAGTAAACTCTGGGAGTTGGTGATGGACAAGGAGGCCTGGCATGCTGCAGTCCATGGGGTAGCAAAGAGTCAGACACGACTGAGCAATTGAACTGAACTGAGTGTTCTGTTTTATATAGGTACCACATCTTCTTTATCCATTCATCCCTCAATGGACATTTAGGTTATTCAGTGTCTTGACTATTGTGAAATAGTGCTGCTATGAACGTAGGGGTCCATGTATCTTTCTGCCCTTCCAGATATAGGCCTAGGAGTGGGATTTCTGTGTTAGATGGTAGCTCTATATGCCTAGGAGTGGGATTTCTGTGTCAGATGGTAGCTCTATATGCCTAGGAGTGGGATTTCTGTGTCAGATGGTAGCTCTATTTTTAGTTTTTTGAGGAACCACCATACTGTTTTCCACAGTGGCTGTACCAACTTGTATCCCCACCAACAATGTTGGAGGGTTCCCTTTTTTCCATACTCTCCTGATTGAATAACACCCTAGTATTAAGAAGTGCCTGAAAACTTGGCACTTGTTAAGAACTGTATGAAAACCTCTCACACTATTTGAAATGGAACTATTGACTTCCTCTGTGTCCCCCAATATATTTGTCTTTTAAAAAAGAAAAAAACAAACTAACTTGGTTTTCCCTTTCCACCATAGCTATGGCACCTTGGGTGGGCTTTGCCAGAAATTACACCCTGAGGCAACAATTTGAGTGGAAGGGAGGGTAAGCATGGCAGGGAGTGAAGTGGGGAAAGGAAGCCAACACAGGGTGTATTAGAGGGTAATTTGTTTCTAGGAAAAGGTGTAAAGCATACCTTAGGGTTGTGTCATCGGAGGGTGAGGAGCTGTTGAATCTAATTTCCTGGGTCACTGACCGAGAGCTTGTCCAGAAGCATTATCTCCCCAAACCTGCCTCTTACCCATGCATAAGCTCCGCGTGCTCCTGTGGCCAGAGAAAAGAGCCAGGCAGGTAGAGACACAGATGTTCTCTGCAGGATGCTACAGGCCTCTGTGGGAACCCTGATGGTGAAGACTGCCAACAGCCTCTGCCATACTTGGCAAATCACAGTTTCAGTGCTGGAAGGAAGCTTTGAGTTCACCCTACAGAATCCAGTTTCTTTCATTGCAAAATGAGGATTGTCTACTAAATTCTAGTCATTTTCAGCTCTGATTTTTTTATTCTTTCATTAGCTGTAGATCTTTCTTTACAGTTCTGGAGAAAGTAGGATCACTGTACAAAATCATGTTCTGAACATGCCTGGTAAAGTATATTTGCTAGAAGCATGAGAGGCTTACAAATACTTTGGAAATACAGAAATCCAGGTCTTTTCATTCTATACCAGTATTAGCATGGGGGCTTTTCATATAAGTGTCAAACGTGTGATGTGAAATAAGGGTGCCTGAATGAAAATGACTGCTGTTTTGAGGTAGTATAAAAGGAAATCTATAGTGAATCAAATTAAATAGAGAACTTAGCATTTAACTTGAACTTGATTTTAAAAGTAGTCTCAACTCAGGTAATTACTGAGGTTAAACAAAAAGTTAAAGGGTAGGTATTTGAAAATAGTAAGAGAATGATTTTTCTCTATTTATCTCTGAGTTCATCTTTCTTAAAAAGGAACCAGGGAAAATCAGCAGACAGTAGGCTTTCCCTCAGTGGCCATGCTTAACTTTCAGCTTGCCTGTATTTGGTGCCTGCTTGATTTAGCAGGGCAGGAGCAAGGATGCGTGCTCAGCTTTGAGCTGCACCAGCCAGAGATACAGGCAGAAATCCCTCCCTGGCACTTGGGAAACTGCCCTGCCAGAGCCAGAAATATCCGTCAACAGTTAGCAAGGCAGGTAGTCCGGTGCTGGAAAGGGGCTACAGCAGCTTCTGCCCATCCTGTGAAGTCCAGCACCTTGTTCCCAGAGGCCCTCTGAGGGTTAAGCTCTAAGCCCCATCTGTAAATAGGCCTTGAATCACCACACAGCAGGCATCCATCCAGCCAGCCTCTGTGTGCCTGGTGTTTTCAGGGAGCAGGATTACTCTGGGTCCACCAGACTGACAGCAACCTGGTACAGCTGCACAGATGCGACTAGTTTTGCTGATATATTTTAGATACCTTTAAGAACTAGATGGGGAAAGGTCTTTCCTATGAATCAATTGCCAGAGAATGAAAGGGGATCCTTACACTTTAATTCCTCTATGAATCATCTGGTGAATTGTTAAAATGCAAAGTCATGGACCCTTAATAGTACCTGGGTGGGGCCCATGAATCTGCATTTTAAATTTCCCTTGGTCAGTTTTGAGGCAGGTGGTCTATGGATTGCACCTTGAGGAAATACCTTGTCCTGTGGATCCATTTGGTTTTAATGAAGGGGGTGGGGTGGGAAGGTAAATGAGGCGGAATGTCCCTTCTCACCTTGCAGTAGAGAATAACAGCTGAAAAGAAACAAGTCTTGGATTTATTTTGGTTGGTTTTGGAGAAAGCACACTCAATATTTAACTATTTGAATTTACATCTCCTAGCCCCTTTCAAATGTAAAAAAAAAAAAAAATCTGGGGAGACCTTTTTGAAAGATTTGTGACTGGCTTAGGCTTTTGGAAGCCCAAGGTTAAGAGTTCATGGTTTATGTGAAAGTATGGTTCCATGCAAGCCATTCCCTTAAACTGTGAGACTATGGATAGATAACGCTGCCTACTGGTTGGCTTTACTGAAGAGCAAATGGAATACTGTGGTTGTTAGACGCTAGACTATTGGTTGCTTGACATTAGGGACTGTGGTTAGTTGTCTTTACGTCTCATGTCTAGCATACTGCCAGCTTATACTCGATTGTAATTAACTAACTCAAACTCAAGTTCAGTTCATTATTGGAATAAATTAAGTACATTTTGCAAGCCCTGATGATTACACTGAGGATATTGAAAGAGTAATTTACCAGATGAGAGAGTAAGGCAAATGCAGCAAATATCTAGCATGTAAGTTGCCATTTTCTATTCTTGATTTCTTAGCAAGATATTGCTAATGAATTAAAGCACTTTTTCTTATTGGGCCAGGCTGTTGTCTCTTGATAACTTTAAACACAGTTCACCAGGAGGCAGTCAATTGACAGCTCCCAGTCAATTAGGATGGAAGTGGGGAGTGGGGAAAGGTTAAGGGGGAAAAAAGTAAGCTTTTTTTTCCTTTCAACAATACTAAGGTGTAAATAATTTAATAATTTATTATTATAATAATTATTATAATAATAAATTAATAATTTTCACTTCCAAGAGGATAAAAATTCCCTAAAGATTACAAACAAATTTCAGCTCCCATACACACATGTCTCTAGTCCTGTTGTAGGACTTGCTGCTGCTGCTGCTGCTAAGTCGCTTCAGTCGTGTCCGACTCTGTGCGACCCCATAGACAGCAGCCCACCAGGCTCCCCCGTCCCTGGGATTCTCCAGGCAAGAACACTGGAGTGGGTTGCCATTTCCTTCTCCAATGCATGAAAGTGAAAAGTAAAAGTGAAGTCGCTCAGTCATGTCCGACTCTAGCGACCCCATGGACTGCAGCCCACCAGGCTCCTCCGTCCATGGGATTTTCCAGGCAAGAGTACCAGAGTGGGGTGCCATGGATTATAAATAAGAATCTTAAAAACCAATTAATGGTTTTTGTTCCGGGCAAGTGCAAGAAGAGTGACAGCACTCTGCTCGTCATTTTCCAGCCCTTCTCAGCAATACTTTCAGCCCATGGGCTGCTCTGAGCACAAATAGAGGAATGGAGATACTAGAGTGGGGGAAGGAAAGACAGTCACAGAGTAGAACCAGAGGAAGTCGTTCAGAGGAGAAGTTGTATGTGAAAGAAATAAAGGAGGTCTATGCAGGGCCAGCATGAGAGACTGTCACCAGCAGGGACCTCAGATGCCACTGGGTAGCCTCAGTGCTCCAGGCTGCCTGTTCCTGCGTTGAACTGTCATGGATCTAAATTTCCATTCTGCATAGCAGCTGCCACATTCAGAGATATACTGTGAATCTAGGAGTCAAATAGCAATAGAATTGGAGGAGAAAGGAGAACCAGGGCTACGGGATGGATAGGAACTCAGGAGAAATAGTCTGAAGTGCATCAACCCTCTGCTCCTCTCTGCCTGGACATCTCCATCACAATGGTTATTGAACAGGTCTTATTCAGAGATGAAGACCTGTTCTCTACCTTCAGGAGGGTCCCAATCTGGTAGTAATAAAAGATCTGTCAACAACAGCACCCATTAAAAAGGTGAGAAGCATCATAATATATGTCTGAGCAAAGAGCTATTACTTCTGCCTAAGGGGATTGGGGAATTTCAGCTGTGGAAAATATTTAATAATACTCCACCTTAGGAGATATTTATTTTGATAGATTGTTAGGAAGATAAATAACTTGCTGTTGAAAGAGAGATTCTATCCTCGTATAGAACTGCAAAATAGATGCAGCCTATCCCAGTGTATTGATGGATTTATTAGGAAGAGCCTGTAACACTTGAGCATGTCTTTCCTCTTAAAAATGTATGATACATGTGCATTAAATTTAATGAAGCAAGCCAAGAGGCATGAATAAGTGTGCTGGTCAGTAAAAGACAAATTACTCTTTTTCTACAAAAGGTAATCTAATGTTTGCTGATTTGAATTGAATTTCTTTTAAAAAAAGAAAAAGAAAAAGGCTTGTGACTCAAGATGACCCTAGAATGCTTGTGTTTAATATCAGTACTCTATTGATTCCTAAAGGCAAGAACTCCATAATAATCTAAAGTATGTGAAGCTATTTAATCAGTTTAAAGTTGATGGGTATTAATTTTTGCTGGTCTAATTGTTTACTGGAGCATCCTCTGGAGTTCAAGCACAGATAAAGGGAATCCATTCTTCCGTAAGAATGTGCTTATATTGCACACCTATTGCCCATCGTGGATTTTCATTAACTGGGCTTTCCAGTGGGCGGTTCTGTTTTATGTGCCCAGTGGTTGCTCTATCGATCTTCTCAGGGGGCTGGCAGGCGTTTCACAGCTTAGGATTGCCTGAAACATTTGGAAGGAATGTTTCATTTTAGAATTGTTGCCTAGATCCATTCTGTTACCTGCTATGAAGTCAGACTATCAGTCCCCAAGGAGCTTACACTAATTAAAGGGCAAGGTTCAAGAGAACATGCTTCTTGTTTCACCAAAAACCTTTTTTATGAAATAATGGCCCAGAGTATAGAGACAAACAGTCCAATAGAGACTCTGTGTAATTTCAGCTTATGTGGTGAGAAGTTGAAATAGCCTTTTGGGAAGATAAACTTTAAAATGCGGTGACTGAACTAGGTTCCATAAATATGACACTAAAAAAATGTTGAAATAAGAGTTTGGTCAAAACCCATTACAGATTTAATTGAGAGTGAAACGTATGTAAGAAATCGTGTGAGTTGGCAATATATACATTACAAGAAGGTCAAAAAGCATTCAAATCTAAGAAATTCAGATCATTCAGGGACTGAAAAAACAGATTTGAATCTATCAAGCAATTTGGGAGTCAACACCGGGTGATATTTTTCTTAACCCTTCTGATAAAAAAGAAAAATTTCCTTCTTGGATTATGCTGTCAGACGTGATTAGTTTTCTCTCTTTTTATATGATTGCTTACTATTTATCAATCTTTGTGCTTTTAAACTCTTCTCCAAAATATGAGCAAATGTAACATACATTCCTCTTCAGAAACAAAGTAAAGTAAGCCCCTATTCTCTTTCTTTTTTCCTCTTTCTTGAATTTTTCTTACTTTTTAAAAATTGAAGTATAATTAATTTCAATATTATATTAAATTTAGGTGTTCAGTATAGTGATTTGATATTTTTATCCACTACACAGTGATCACCATGATAAGTCTAGTTACCATTTGTCACGATACAAAGCTATTACAATATTATTCACTATACTCCCTATGCTGTATATTATATACTTGTGACTTAATTTATAACTAGAAATTTGTAACTTTTAATATCTCTAACCTCTTTCACTCATTCTCCCATTCCTGCAACCACTCCCTTGGCAAACACCAGTTTGTTCTCTGAATTTGTTTCTGTCTTGTTTGTTCATTTGGTTTATTTTGTAGAGTCCACACACAAGTGAAATCACATGGTATTTGTCTTTCTATTTCTGACTTAGTTCACTTAGAATAATATCTGAGTGAAAGTCACTAAGTCATGTCTGACTCTTTGTGACACCATGGACTATATAGTCCATGGAATTCTCCAGGCCAAATGCTGGAGTAGGTAGCTGTTCCCTTCTCCAAGGGATCTTTCCAATCCAGGGATTGAACCCAGGTCTCCCACATTGTAAGTGGATTCTTCACCAGCTGGGCCACCAGGGAAGCCCAAGAATATTGGAGTGGGTAGCCTATCCCTGCTCCAGTGGATCTTCTTGACCCAGGAATTGAACTGGTTCTCCTGCATTGCAGGTGGATTCTTTACCAGCTGAGCTACCAGAGAAGCCCAATGCATATTGTCACCAATAGCTAGATTTCATTATTTTTTTTTATGACTAAGTAATATTCTTGTATGTATATATATGATATGCATCACATCTTCTTCATACATTTATCTATCAATGGACACTTAGGTTGCTTCCATATCTTGGCTATTATAAACAATCCTGCAATGAACATGGGGGTGTATATATCTTTTAAAATTAGTATTTTTGTTTTCTTTAAGTACCCAGAAGTAGAACTGCTGGTTCCTATGGCATTTCTGTTTTCCTAAGGAGCCTTCATACTGCACCAATTTGCATTCCCACCAACAGTGCATGAGGGTTCCCTTTTCTCCACATCTTCACCAACATTTGTTATTTGTGTTCTTTTTGATGTTAGCCATATTGACAAATATGAGGTGATATCTCCTTGTGGTCGTGATCTGCATTTCCCTGATGATTAGCAATATTGAGCATCTTTTCATGTGCTTGTTGGCCATCTACAGGTCTTCTTTGGAAAAAGTGTCTATTCAGGTATTCTGCCTATTTCTTTGATCAGATTGTTTGTTTTTGATGTTGTGTTGCATGAGTTCTTTATATATTTTGGATATTAACCCCTTATCCTATATATCATTTGCAA
>NW_011495034.1:2406569-2426481 GCF_000754665.1 Bison bison bison | reverse complement strand
TTCATCTCTGTATTTCTCCCTACTTCCTGGCCCACATCTGCTCCTCCTACCTCTCTTGTGTTTCCTTTTCTGTATCTTTTCTGCTAGTCTTCAGGTTGTTATCATAGATAGTAGATCTGTACGTGGTTGTTATTTTGATGTGCCCATGGGAGGAGGTGAGATCAAGGTCTTTCTACTCTGCCGTCTTGACCACACCTCCCTCTTCCTTGAGTTTCTAAATGGACAGGTTTTTCTTTTTCAGTCTGGATGAATCAGCCTACACTATTCAGTTATTGTGTCAGAGGTAGAAGGATCGTCAAACAAAACCCTATATGAGTTAGTCTGCAATAAAATCCCATCTCTGTAATAGTGAAATAGTTTATTTTTATAACGGGCTTGGAATTTGGGGCATTAGGACTTCCGGTGCTTATATTGCAATAATAGTCATATTGGGTAAAGTTGATTGCATAATGCAAATATTATATGCATTTAGACATGTAAATTTAGACAAGTTAGTAATATTATGATTAAAAAAAATTCACCTCTGGCTTAATTATTTTTTTTGAAGAGATTTCAAAGTCGAAAACCACAGGCCAAATCCAACCTATAGATTAAAAAAAAAAAAGATTTTTTGAAAGTTCAAAAGACATCTTTTGGTTGTAGAGTGAAAGGCAAGCCTCTCTTCTGCCACTGTCCTCCTGCTGAGAGACTAAACAATGTCTTTTGTATCCTTCCATATAGTTTTTATGTATATGTTATAAACTCACATGTACATCCATTTCCCAATGAAATTTATACGCCCTGTTCTACACCACTTTTTCCTTCCTTCTTTTTCTTTCTTACCATCATATCTTGGAATTCATCCCACTTTAGCACACTTATTTCAGCACATTATTATTCTTTCTGATTCTACCATATGGATGTATCAAAATTTATTTAACCATTTCCATGTTGCTGTTCATTTTGCTTATTTCCAAATGTTTGCTATGTTTATGTAACTAGGATTTCCTTGAACAAATCCATAGATATGTGAGTATATATTATCTGTAGGATATTATCTGTAGGATACATTTCTAGAAGTGGAATTGCTGAGTTAAAGGGTAAAGACATTTGTAATTATAAAGATTGTTGTGTGAATTTGGCCTCCCAGCAGAAATGCATGAGAACTCCTGTTCCTTACCATAGCCAACCCAGTGTGTTATTATCTCTCTGATCTATGCCAATATAAGTTAAAAAAGAATCTCAGTGTTGTTTTATTTAACATTTTTTTTTATATTAAGAGTAAGATTTAGTGTCTTTTCATAAGTTCAAGAGCCTTTTTTTTTTTTTTTCACTTCTGCAAACTCCTCAGAGCTTTTTAAAATTTATCTGTCGGTCTTTTACTTACCGTTGTAGAAGGTCCTTTTATTTTAGCAATCTTAGCCATTTGGAATATGTGTGTGTTTTGTTTTGTTTTTACTATTTTTTTTTCTTTTTTTCTTTGTGTTTTGGCTTTACCACGTGGAAACTTGTGTTTTGTATATTTTAAATTATCAGTTTATCAGTCTTGTGAATTTTCTGGTGGTCCAGTGGTTAGGATTTTGTACTTCTAACACTGAGGGCATGAGTCCAGTTCCTGGTTGGGAAGCTAAGATCCCACATACTGCACCAAGTGCCCCCTATCCCCCAAAATGTATCAGTCTTTCCTTTTATGACTTCTGGATTTTGCATCAAACTTAGAAAATTATATTTCATATGAAATCCCCCCATGGCATTTCACAAGGTATTTTTATGTTTAATTTTTTACTTTTAACATCTTAATCTATCTAGAAATGACCCTGCTTCAAGGTGTGGATATTTTTCCCATAGGGCTACCCGTTTTCCTCAGCACTGTTTCCCTTTCTCATTTATTAGAATGTCACCCTCTTAACATCCTAAATCACCTAATGAATTTAGGTTTATATCTCAGCTAATTGTTCTGTCTGTTCATATATCATAGTACTGTTTTAATTAATGAGATTCTATAATTTTATAAAAATCTAGTGATTATCGTTCCTACTTACTCTTTTCATTTTCAGAGTTTTTTGCATCTTCTCTATCTTTTTTTAATGCAAATTTCAGAATCCACTTGCTTATTTAAGATATCAACTGGCATTCTCACTGAGATATAATTAAATATTTAATTAAGTTAGGTAGTGTCGACCTTCTTACAATATTGAATCATCCTAACAGTTTCATTTGTTCATACCTTCTTTTGTATTATTCAGTAGCCTTTTAAACTTTTCTTCATAATGTCTTGTCCATTTCTTGTTAATTTTATTCCTTGGTGATATGATATATAAAGTCATTTTTTCTATTATATCTTCTGTTATTTTAACATATATAAATTAGTGATTACTACTGTATTAATTTTTTTAACCCTGCTCTTTTACTGAATTCTCTTACTGTTTGCAGTTAATTAGCTTGGCTGTTCCAGATATATAGTCATATCATATAATCTGCAAAAAAAAAAAATCACTTCCTGTTTTCTGATATTTTATACCTCTAACTCTTCTTGGCAAATTATCTTGGCCAGTAGCAGTACTAAAATGTTAAATAACACAAATGGTGGCAGGCATTACTTCTTCTTCATGCCTTTTGTGAATATGCCTCTAATATTTCACTATTAAGCATGTGGTTGGCTTTGGAGCCACATTAAGAAGGCTATCTGTCTTATTCTATTTTACTGAATGTTGTTCTTTCAAGAATGATTATTAAATTCTTTTCATATAATTTCATAATAAATCTCATATGGTTATGTTATATTTTTCTGGTAACATGCTGCCAGGTTTTGTTTGCAAATATTTTATTTAGGATTTTTGTACTAATATTTATAAATGAGATTTGTGTCTGTTGTTCATTTTTATGCTCTTTCATCAGTGTAGTTATCAATGTTAAGCTTGCTTCACAGCAATAATTTAAATGTCTGTCAATACCTATAATTTGAGCAGTTTAAAGTCATTGGGATTTGTTGGAATTATCTTGTGAATAAACTGGACTTCGTGCTTTCGTTGTTGTTTGAAGCTCTTTGACACTTTAGATTTTTTTTTTCTTTCTTTTGTGGTCTGATTCTGTAAATGGCCTTTCCTAGAAAGTTATCTATTTCATAAAAGTTTTAAAATTTATTTTCATAGAATTTGCCAAATTCTATGCAAATTAGTCTCTTGTGATTCTTTACTTTCTTATGTTTCCATCTCCAGTTTATCATCTTTTTTGTATATGCAGTTTTTCTTTTGTGGTTTTCTTGATATGTTTAATTATTCGCTCTTCCTCTTTCCTTGATAAAAAGTTTTTGAATTTATTTAGAAACTCTATCATGCATATGTTTCTAAATTACTAATTGCTATTATATTGTCTTTATTAATTCCCTTTATATGCTTTCCTTTTGTTAATTTTTCTAATCTGTATATGACTTTTAAAGTTAGATGCTTGTGTCATTAGTCTTTATTCCTTATTATTCAAATAGGCATTTAAGGCTATGAATTTATTTTCAGCAATGTGCTGACTGTATCTCATTTATCTTGATATGCTACATTACCATAACTATTATTTTCTAGACATTTGGAAATTTTGCATTTTAGTTCCAGTTTTACTCAGTTTTAGTTCCAATTTTACTCAAGCATTGTTTAAGAGAGAGTTTTAATATCTCTGGATAGAATTTTCATTTTAATGGCATCATGATTTCTACTTTTTGGGTCTGCAAGTTTATTTGGGGGAGAAGGCTGAGCGCCGAAGAATTGATGCTTTTGAACTGTAGTGTTGGAGAAGACTCTTGAGAGTCCCTTGAACTGCAAGGAGATCCAACCAGTCCATTCTGAAGGAGATCAGCCCTGGGATTTCTTTGGAAGGAATGATGCTAAAGCTGAAACTCCAGTACTTTGGCCACCTCATGCAAAGAGTTGACTCTTTGGAAAAGACTCTGATGCTGGGAGGGATTGGGGGCGGGAGGAGAAGGAGACGACAGAGGATGAGATGGCTGGATGGCATCATTGACTTGATGGACGTGAGTCTGAGTGAACTCCGGGAGTTGGTGATGGACAGGGAGGCCTGGCGTGCTGCGATTCATGGGGTCTCAAAGAGTCGGACACAACTGAGCAACTGATCTGAACTGAATATGTTATTAATATGTAAAGTAATGCTCAAAATTCTCCAAGCCAGGCTTCAGGAATACATGAACCGTGATCTTCCAGATGTTCAAGGTGGTTTTAGAAAAGGCAGAGGAATCAGAGACCAAATTGCCAACATCTGCTGGATCATCAAAAAAGCAAGACAGTTCCAGAAAAACATCTATTTCTGCTTTATTGACTATGCCAAAGCCTTTGACTATGTGGATCACAATAAACTGTGGAAAATTCTGAAAGAGATGGAAATACCAGACCACCTGACCTGCCTCTTGAGAAACCTATATGCAGGTCAGGAAGCAACAGTTAGAACTGGACATGGAACAACAGACTGGTTCCAAATTGGAAAAGGAGTACGTCAAGGCTGTATATTGTCACCCTGCTTATTTAACTTATATGCAGAGTACATCATGAGAAACGCTGGGCTGGAAGAAGCACAAGCTGGAATCAAGATTGCCGGGAGAAATATCAATAACCTCAGATATGCAGATGACACCATCCTTATGGCAGAAAGTGAAGAGGAACTAAAGAGCCTCTTGATGAAAGTGAAAGAGGAGAGTGAAAAAGTTGACTTAAAGCTCAACATTCAGAAAACAAAGATCATGGCATCTGGTCCCATCACTTCATGGCAAATAGATGGGGAAACAGTGTAAACAGTGGCTGACTTTATTTTTTGGGCTCCAAAATCACTGCAGATGGCGATTGCAGCCATGAAATTAAAAGACACTGCTTGGAAGGAAAGTGAGGACCAACCTAGATAGTATATTCAAAAGCAGAGACATTACTTTGTCAACAAAGGTCTGTCTAGTCAAGGCTATGGTTTTTCCAGTAGTCATGTATGAACGTGAGAGTTGGACTATAAAGAAAGCTGAGCGCTGAAGAATTGATGCTTTTGAACTGTGGTGTTGGAGAAAACTCTTAAGAGTCTCTTGGACTGCAAGAAGATACAACCAGTCCATCCTAAAGGAGACCAGTCCTGGCTATTTATTGGAAGGACCGATGTTGAAGCTGAAAGTCCAATACTTTGGCCATCCTGTGCTAAGCACCGACTCATTTGAAAAGACCCTGATGCTGGGAAAGATTGAGGGCAGGAGGAGAAGGGGACAACAGTGGATGAGATGGTTGGATGACATCACTGACTTGATGGACATGGGTTTGGGTGAACTCCGGGAGTTGGTGATGGACAGGAAGGCCTGGTGTGCTGCAGGTCTTGGGGTTGCAAAGAGTCAGACATGACTGAGTGACTGACCTGAACTGAACTGATGTTTATATGAAATGAAAGTATTGTCTCTATTTTCAGGTTGCACAGTTTTTATTTATCAATCAGATCTCTGATATTAATTTTTATTTTATTCTACTATAACTTTGCTTATGTTTCCTCTGCACAATTTATTAATGGACTGAGAAAAGTAATGTATTTCTAGGTATTTCTTTGAATCTCCTATAATTTCTGCTCTAGTTACAATATTGGTGTGTTATTTGGTGCAGAAATATTCTAGCACTTGTATCTTCAATGTAAGTTTTTTATTTTGTCATAATAAATTGATTTCTTTGTCTTGTTTAATGCTTTTTGCTCTGTAGTCCATGCTGCCTGTTGTGAAAACTTTAAGTCCCACTTTTTTTGTATTCGCTTTTGCTTTTATAATACTACCTATCTCTTTGTTTTCACTTTCTGACTCAGTTTAGATTTCATATATATATGTATCATATGTATAAGATCAAACATAACTTTCTTATAAATATATTTAAATTGTGTGGACCATTTAGATATATTGAAAAGAACTTATTTTGATCTTGATTCTGCTGTATTCATTCACATAATATTTTCAGTATTAAAGAATCCTTTACTTTGTGGTCTTTTTCATTGTTGGCCTGTGTTTAGTTTTTCTGATATTAAGAAGTTTGCATGTTTGTTCTAATTGTCTTTTCATTATTTTTTTATTATGCTTTTATATAGTATCTTTAGTTCCTCCTTGTTTTTACACTGTACTTATTAGTTTCCTAGTATATGCAATACTGAAATTAGCATGTTCTCTTTTCTTTCTCCTGCTTCTCTTTTATCAATTTATTTCAATCAGTAAGATTAGTTGTTTTAATGTTTCCCTTCCCAAGTATGTTGAAACATATCATTTGACTTTATTGCCTTCTAGATCCTTTCATTTTCAGGTATGAAAGGTGAGGTAATCAAAAAACTTATCATCTTCCTTCACAATTCTGTCCAAATTTTTCTTACTGTTACCATGTTGAAATATTTTTTCTTTGGTTTACAATGAAATACATTCAATGTTCACCATCATTTCTCTTGCTCTATTTTTCCTAGCTATATTTTGATTGGATAAAACTTGCTATCCAATAGTTTCTCAAAGAGGGATCATGGCACTATTTCCTACATTTTTCCATAGTTTTAAGTGGTTTGACTGAAACTTTTATAAAACTTGAAGAATAGCTTGACTGAATATAAATTCCTGAGCTCAAAATTCTTTCTTTGAATGTATTAGGTATTGATTTACTTGTTTTGGGCAGTGGAGCCTATGGAGAAATCTGAGATCAGCCTTATTTTTTCATCTCATCATATACTCCTGTTTTGTTTTTGGCCTGGCTTCCTCCCAGATTTTTGGCTTGTTTTTGAACTTTAAGAACTTTTGTAGAATGTCTCAATTTTGATCATTCTGGATTATTCCTGGGTCAGTGTGTACTCTTTAAAGGAAAAACTCATGAGATTAGACATGTCATATTTGATATAAAACATATTTAAAATGTAAGTTGCATTATACAAATGTATAATAAATGCTCACATTTTCCGTTAGCACCGAAATTCTCATTCAGTTATTTTGCACTTGTTAATGTCTGTTCCAATAATGGATAAATATTCATAAGTCTAGTCTATCCAATTCAACAAGTATTTGAATGCCATTTATTATGATAATAGGTGAAATGAATCATTTGAGATCTTTCTCTGCTTTGTTTTGCCTCATCCTCAAAACAACCCTATGTGCAAATTCTGCTATTTTCCCTATTTTGCAGAGGAGGAGATTGAAGCTTAGAGGTGACAGGCAATCTACCTACAATAAAAAAAGGCAGAACCAGGATTTAAACCTAAGCCATCTGACTTTATAGTCAAAGCTCATAATCACTAGATCAGTCAATTACCTAGCTATTTAGATACCTCACTTAATACTGAGGTATTATTTGATCTGTCATTATATCCCACTTATGCAAACTATGAGCTTGAAGTTTTTTGAGCTTTAGATCCTTCAATTAGTTCAGTTCTCAACCAGAAGTAAGTTTACTTTCCAGGTTACATACAGTAATGTCCAAAATGTTTTTGGTCATTTAAAGTGGGAGAAGGGGTAGTGCTATTGTCTGGGTAAAGGCCAGGGATGCTGTTGAATATTCCACAATGCATAGGACATGCATTCATAACAATGAATTATCCAGCCCCAAATGTCAACAGTGCTGCTCCTGAGAAAATCTGAGTTAGATGGTAATGTTCCTGAGGTAATTTTCTTTTCTTTTACTTGTATCACTCCATAGTGCATTTAATATAAGATGCATAGAAACTTGACTGTTATTTTTAACAAAAATTATATTTAGGAATATTTTTTAAAGTTCTAGTACTCTTCAGAAATTCATTACTTTGGTGATAAGGACAAGCAATCAATTGCACCTTAATGGAAATTAGAATAAGTTTTTCGAAAGTTGCTGTTTTCTTTCCCTGATGTAATTTTATATCAATAAATACTTCAGTAATAGTTGTTCATCATTGAATTAAAGGGAGGCTGTTCATTAAGAAACTTCATGCCCATTACTGATGAAGAGCTCTAAATTAATTATTTCCTGATTGCACGGTACAGTATTTATGAAAATTAGTAAAAATTGTTCATTTTTCTTTGGGGGTGGAGAAAAGGATCATTAAAATAATGAAATTGGACAGAATTGACAGAGTTTCTATTTAAAAGACTGTTTTATTAATTAGTCTTTCTCTCCCTTCAGGGGATGACATCAACACTGATTAAAATTTGCTGAAGATAACTTTCCTTATGAAAAACATGCCTTTTAATTTTATCTTACACTTTACGCAAATAGAACAATCATACCCTGTAGTTATAATAAATGTGGCCCCCCTCAAAGACAAGTGTGTGCTCAGTCGTGTCCAACTCTTTGTGACCCCATGGACTGTGGCCTACCAGGCTCCTCTGTCCAGGGAATTTTACAGGCAAGAATACTGGAGTGGGTTGCCATTTCCTTCACCAGGGGATCTTCCTGACCCAGGGAGCAAGCTTGGGCCCACTGCATTGGCAGACAGATTCTTTATCACTAGCGCCACCTGGGAAGCCCAAAGACAAGTGCTGCTGCCAAAATGATAATTTAAGGATTACTGACTATGTCCTTTTCTTTCTTCCTTTTCAAATTCCTGTAAGTCATATATATGCAAAGCAAGAACTTGTAGTAAGTGCCTCTGGAGAAGGGTGTGGATGTATGTCACAGTACTCTAAGCCCAATATATTTTTTGCTTATATTCTTTTCGATTATGGCTTATTACAAAATATTGAAATAATTCTCTGTTCTACACAGTAGGACCTTGTTTATCTATTCTGTATCAAATAGTTTGCATCTGCTAAACCCAAACTCTCAATTCATCCTTCCCTGACCACCCCTACTGCCTTGGCAACCACAAGTCTATTTCTGTTTCGTAGATAAGCTCACTTGTGTCCTATTTCAGCTTCCACACATAGGTGAGATCATGTAGTATTTTGACTTTCTCCTTCTGACTTACATCACTTAGTATGAACCTCTAGGTCCATCTACGTTGCTGCAAATGACATCATTTCATTATGTTTTATGGTTAAGTAGTATTCCATTATCAGAGAAGGCAATGGCACCCCACTCCAGTACTCTTGCCTGGAAAATCCCATGGACGGAGGAGCCTGGTGGGCTGCAGTCCATGGGGTCTCTAAGAGTTGGACACAACTGAGCGACTTCACTTTCACTTTTCACTTTCATGCATTGGAGAAGGAAATGGCAACCCACTCCAGTGTTCTTGCCTGGAGAATCCCGGGACAGGGGAGCCTGGTGGTCTGCCGTCCATGGATGGGGTCGCACAGAGTTGGACACGACTGAAGCGACTTAGCAGCAGCAGCAGCAGCAGCAGTATTCCATTATATATATGTATGTGTGTGTGTGTATTATATATAAAATATATTTTCTTTATCCATTCATCTGTCGATGGATATTTAGGTTGTTTCCATGGTTTCACTTGGCTATTGTAGCAATGATGAGCATGTTTGCCTGTGTCTATTGACCTAGATAGCATATTCAAAAGCAGAGACGTTACTTTGCCAACAAAGTAGTCAAGGCTATGGTTTTTCCTGTGGTCATGTATGGATGTGAGAGTTGGACTGTGAAGAAGGCTGAGCGCCGAAGAATTGATGCTTTTGAACTGTGGTGTTGGAGAAGACTCTTGAGAGTCCCTTGGACTGCAAGGAGATCCAACCAGTCCATTCTGAAGGAGATCAGCCCTGGGATTTCTTTGGAAGGAATGATGCTAAAGCTGAAACTCCAGTACTTTGGCCACCTCATGCAAAGAGTTGACTCATTGGAAAAGACTCTGATGCTGGGAGGGATTGGGGGCAGGAGGAGAAGGGGACGACAGAGGATGAGGTGGCTGGATGGCATCACTGACTCGATGGACGTGAGTCTGAGTGAACTCCGGGAATTGGTGATGGACAGGGAGGCCTGGCGTGCTGCGATTCATGGGCTTGCAAAGAGTCGGACACAACAGAGCGACTGAACTGAACTGAACTGATTGACCATTTGTTTGTCTTATTTGTGCTTCACAGGTGGTCCAGTGGTAAAGAATCCACCTGCCAATGAAGGAGAAGGAGGTTCAGTCCCTCGGTCAGGGACAGAGGACAGAGGAACCTGGAGGGCGACAGTCCATGTGTTTTCAGTCGCTCAGTCATGTCCAACTCTTTGCAACCCCATGAACTGTAGCCAGCCAGGCTCTCCTGTCCAGGGAATTTTCCAGGCAAGAACACTGGAGTGGGTTGCCATTTCCTACTCCAGGGGATCTTCCTGACCCAGGGATCAAACCTGAGTCTCTTTCATCTCCTGCATTGGCAGGCAGATTCTTTGCCACTGTGCCACCTGGGAAGCCCATAGATGGACAGAGGAGCCTGGTGGGCTACAGTTCACATGCACACATGCATGCACACATATCTTCTTTGGAGAAATGTCTATTTAAGTCTAACTCCCTTTTTGATTGGTTGTTTGTTTTTTGTTACAAATTGTATGAGCTCTTTGTTTATTTTGTAAATTAAGCCCTTGTCAGTAGCAAATATTTGCAAATAGTTTCTCCCAACCTGTAGGCTGTCATTTTGTTTTGTTTATGGTTTCTTTTGCTGTGCAAAATTTTGTAAGTTTAAGTCCCATTTGTTTATTTTTGCTTTTATATCTATTGCCTTGGGAGACTGACCTAAGAAAACATTGGTAAGGGTTGTGTCAGAGAATGGTTTGCCTATGTTCTCTTCTAGGAGTCTTTTGTTTTCTTAGGATTTATTTATTTATTTTTGGCTGTGCTAGGTCTTCTTTGCTATGCACCAGCTTTCTCCAGCTGCGGTGAATAGGGGATACCCTTCATTGTAATGCTCAGGCTTCTCATTGCAGTGGTTTCTCTTACTACAGAGCACAGGCTCTAGGCATGCGAGTTTAAGCAGTTGTGGCTTGCAGACTTAGTTGCTCTGTGACATGTTTAATCTTCCTGGATTAAAGAGATCAAACCCATGTCCCCTACATTGGCAGGTGAGTTCTTAACCACCAGCCAGCAGGGAAGCCCTCTTCTAGGAGTTTTACAGTGTCATGTCTTATATTTAAGTCTTTAAGTGATTTTGAGTTTATTTTTGTGTATGATGTGAGGGTGTGTTCAACTTCACTGATTTATATGCAAGCGGAGTATTTTTTAAAAACGAGGGCTTCCCTGGTGGCTCAGTGGTAAAGAATCCACCTGGCAATGCAACTGAACTTGAGTGCCACAACTACTGAGCCTGTGCTCTAGAGCCCGGGAGCTGCAGCAACTGCTGAGTCCACGTGCTGTGGCTACTGAAGCCTGCACATTCTAGAGCCAGCACTCTGCAAGGAGGGAAGGCACCACAACGAGAAGCTCACACACCACAGCTAGACAGTAGCCCTGGCTCGACACAACTACAGAAAAGCCTGGGCAGCAATAAAGACCCAGCACAGTCAAAAATACATAAATAAATAAAATCATAAATAGTGGATTAGCAGTACACCCAACTAGGAAGTTTATTTGGCACTATGGACAGGGGAGCCTGGTAGGCTGCACTCCATGGGGTCGCTAGGAGTCGGACACGACGGAGCGACTTCTCTTTCACTTTTCACTTTCATGCATTGGAGAAGGAAATGGCAACCCACTCCAGTGTTCTTGCCTGGAAAGTCCCAGGGACGGGGCTGCCTGGTGGGCTGCCGTCTCTGGGGCCGCACAGAGTCGGACACGACTGAAGCGACTTGGTAGCAGCAGCAGTGTTTAAAATGAAAGTCGCTCAGTCATGTCGGACTTTTTGCGACCCGATGGACTGTATAGTTTCTCCAGGCCAGAATACTGGGGTGGGTAGTCATTCCCTTCTCCAGGTGATCTTCCCGACTCAAGGATCGAACCCAGGTATCCCACACTGCAGGCGGATTCTTTACCAGCTGAGTCACCAGGGAAGCCCAAGAATACTGGAGTGGGCTTCTCCAGGGGATCTTCCTGACCCAGGAATCGACCCGGAGTCCCCTGCGTTGCAGGCGGATTCTTTACCAGATGAGCTACCAAGGAATCTACTAGTGTTCAAAACTATTTGCAATTCCCCTATAATACAATACCAGCAGGTACCAGTCAAATATTTGGAAAGTTTTAAAAACATTTTCGGGCAATGATTCCTGTTGTAGGTTTTCATGAGCTTACAGAAAAAAAAATTTAATTGGTGATATATCTTTCTTATCTTAATGAGCTCTCTTAGTATTGGAAAGAAACTGATTTAGGAAAGATAAATTGTGCATTTGAGAACAAATAAGGAGCATAACTAAGGTATTTATCAGTATGAATTCCTCCGAGGACAGGTAAATGCTTTTCACAACAAGTTCTCCAGCTAAAAGTTCCCATCAGCAGCTGTTCGGTTGTTAATTGTCTTTCTTCAAAAAGTAGTCCCAGAAAGGTTTCATGGCGCCGGCGTTCTTTCTGTGTGTCTCCTCCATCCACATTCAAAGGCATCCTTAGAACACCTGGAGGACAGTATGACAGATAGCACAGTCCTTCTGGTACCTGCTCTTCCATGTGTCTCTCTGTGTCTTCTTAATTAGGATGCAAAGTAAAAGTGACAGAGCTGTTGCTAGTGAACAGGCAGCAGCTGGCACCTCAATGCGAGGGGGCAGGCTTAGCGATCGCGGATAAAGACTCATAATTCATCCACCCTGACAAACAGGAACACCTTAAAAATGGAATGTTACAAGGTTCTTTGCCAGTCACACAGAACTCCCTTGCTATATTTTGCAGTTTTGTGTGATGAGAAGAAACGGGGTGACTCGGGTTCCACCAGATCTCTAACTTCCGAAGCACTCAGGGTGGAGTTAAGGGGAGCCTAGTTTCCTCAGGAGACAGCGGGGCAAATTGAGACATTTCTTTGGAGAAGATAACTTGAATATAATGGAATAAAATGTCTTAATGTAGAAGTTCAGTGTAGACATTCTTGATGATGGAGTTAATTGCACATTTTAAGTAATTAGAATTGTTAAACATGTGAAGGGCAGAAAAATTGACAAGATACTTGAGTTATGGTGCCAAAATGCTGTTGGTAAATTTTATAATCAGATCATGAAAAAGTCTGCAGATTAGAAACTTACATCTTCCCTTTTATTTGTAAGAAGACTGTAGTAGAGAAAGAAAATGGGACTTTTGTGCTATATTCATGGAACTCTTAGTATGTACAACCAAAACATGAAAAATCAATGTTGTCAACTGGTGAAAATTAATCAAATTGTGTACTTTTCTATGTATATATAATTTAATAAAACCTTTGAAAAATTCACTTAGCTGTTTCATTCTTACAATACCCACTGAGCAGAGTGACTTTTGCTTCCTTTTAATTCACCAAATTGTTTATTAAAATGATTTGTTTACTACTGAGGTGTGCTGTTTATACTGGATAGCACACAGCTCTGAAATCCCGCTGTTCTGCCACTTACTATTAGCTATATGCAGGTTTGGGCAAGACCAGTTCCCCAGTGGCTCAATGGGTAAAGAGACTCTCTGCAATGCAGGAGATGCAGCAGACATGGGTTCAATCCTTGTGTCAGAAAGATCCCCTCTAGGAGGAAAATGGCAACCCACTACAGTATTCTTGCCTGGAGAATCCCATGGACAGAGGAGCCTGGTGGGCTACAATCCAAAGGGTCATAAAGAGTGGGACATGACTGAGTGACTAAACACAGCACAATAATCTTTCTAAAGTTGACTTTCTCCATTTGTACAATGGGGCTAATAACGTTTGTTTTGTAGGATTGTCTGAGCATTAGAGATCCCAAGCTCTCAGCCTTGCATCTGGCAGGTGGTAAACCCACCATAATTGGTAGCCAGTAGGATGATTATGGTGATGATTGATGGTGATGATAATGTAGCCTGTAGTCCTGTAGGAAATAGAAACAAAACAAGTTTAATATAGCAGAAAAACACTTTCATGCAGTTGTTCAGAAAAGATATATTGAATACTTACCTCCTGTAAATCCTTGCGGTAGTAATTTCAGAAGTAGATAATCAGAACTAGTTTATTCTGGCTGGGTGAGGTCTTGTCCCAGACCTGGTATCTGATGTTCTCAGGCTGTATTCTAGGTATTGGCTTATGCTCAGTTTCTTAACTCTGTAACACTAAGAGGGACTGTTCTCTGTCTTGAGCTCATGGATAAGCCTTTGTCAAAGTCTCTCCCAGGCCAGAAAGAGAGCCCTGGAATCATGGCTCCAGTGACCCTCAGATTTCAGATACTCCCTGCTGCCTGGGCTCAGCTATTGATCCCTGATCCCCCTCCCACCCTCAGTTGATGGGACTGTGTTCAATATCAGGTCTTCCAAAGGGTACCCATCCCTCAGGCTCCTTTAAACACATCCATTAGATTGTAGGTTGTTTCCCAGTTCTAATCTACTCCATTACTCCAGCCTCCATTTCTGCCCCAATTAAAAATACTCCCTCTTTCTTATGTGCCCTTGAGCCTCTTAGGAATTTTGTGCTCACCTCTCAAGGCCCAGAACAAACATTGCACCCTGATGAGATCCCATCTCACTATTCCAGGCCAAGATTTTCTTTCTTTCTTTTTTAATGCTCAGAATAATGTTCATACTTAGTTCAAACCAAATTCTGTTTCAAACTTCTATCTTTGTGCTGTGTCACATTGAGGGCAAGGGAGAAAATGCTTCCTCTACTAACTTTCCTTCATCCCAGGAGTACACGACAAATTTCTTGCCCATCTTCTACACCAGACCTGTGAGTCTGTTGGGCCCAGCCAGTGTTTACACCGTGACTTCCTTTGCGCTCTTCTATTTAAAGTTGTTCCAGTGGTATTCCCATGATATCTGTACTTTCATATCTCTATCTCAAGTGTTTTATGACAGGGGGACTGAACCCTAATACAGGAAAATGAACAGGCTGTGTAAAGAGACTGGATTGGGAGTCAAAAGAAATCTAGTCCTAGTTCTTCATGTGTGACCTTAGGTAAGTCTTTTAATCTCTTGGCACCTCGATTTCCCATCTATTTCTTGGTGTCTAGAGATAAAACAGATTAAAGTCTGGTACGATGGCCAGAACATAGTAGCTCTTTAATAGGTAGTAGAGGTTGTATTTACCAATGTTGTGATTATAATTACTGTGCCTCTGATTCTTTGCTTTTCCACTAAACACATAGTTGCAACCTTGGTATTTTCTTTTCTAAATCTTATTAGACCTCTCACCCTCTCTCCATTCCCATAGCTCTGCTGCTGCTGCTAAGTCGCTTCAGTCGTGTCCGACTCTGTGCGACCCCATAGACGGCAGCCCCCCAGGCTCCCCCGTCCCTGGGATTCTCCAGGCAAGAACACTGGAGTGGGTTGCCATTTCCTTCTCCAATGTATGAAAGTGAAAAGTGAAAGTGAAGACGCTCAGTCGTGTCCGACCCTTAGCGACCCCATGGACTGCAGCCTATCTCCTCTGTCCATGGAATTTTCCAGGCAAGAGTACTGGAGTGGGGTGCCACTGCCTTCTCTGGTTATGAAAGTTATTTACTCCAAATTTTTCAAAGACAAGTTAGTATTTTCAAAGGAGACCATTATTCAATGAGAGGGGGTTAACGTTTTCTTTTTTAACTTTAGGAAAACCATGATCTTACATATTGATACAATTTATAGGATTTGAACCTTGAATTTCTTTCCTTCATTTCATTCCTGAAATAGGCATGGGCTCTGGGCTGATAGAATTCTCTATACCCCTCAGAACCTATGTGTTTTTCTCCCTTGGCATGGCCACAGCGTCATCATCTCCTCAGATGCAGAGCTGGGCTTCAGTGGATTCCTCTCTTGGACCCAGTGAGCTGGTATTGACCTCCTGGATGAAGGCTGTTCCAACCAGGACAGCCCCCAGGTCACTAGCAGTGATGGGCTAGGACAGTGAGCACCAGCTTGTCGGAACTCATCCACTCCACTTCCTATTCCACAAAGTCCACACTTTGTAGGGGCCATCCCACTTTTTCTTACCTCTAATCTGAGTGATGTCTCTGGTTAGACAATTTGCTAAGCAGAAGTGATAGCCAGGTCCCCATCCCAAGAAATACTCATACTCTTCCCAATCAGAGCCCAATCAGGCTCTGTCCCAATGCCATCACCTGCCCATGAAATCTCTAATGGACTGTACCTGGGAAATTGATCTTAAATAATTCTGGTTCTCATAAGCTATACCGATAACTCTGAGGAATCCTTTTCCTTCTCAGTTCCAAAAACTGACACTGCTGTTCAATTTTTACTTGATCCTAGTGTCTGCTGGCAATTTACTGATACTTCTTAGTAATAGGCTGTTGTCATTGTTGTTCAGTTGCTCAGCTGTGTCTGACTTTTTGCGATCCCATGGACTGCAGCACGCCAGGCTTCCCTGTCCTTCACTGTCTCTTGGAGTTTGCTCAAACTCATGTCCATTGAATCAGTGATGCCATCCAACCGTCTCATCCTCTGCTGCCCTCTTCTCCTTCTGCCCTCAATCTTTCCTAGCATCAGGGTCTTTTCCAATGAGCCAGTTCTTTGCATAAGGGGGCCAAAGTATTGGAGCTTCACCTTCAGCATCAGTCCTTCCAATGAATATTTAGGGTTAAGAATGTGCTTTACCTCACTCAGTCTCAGTCCTTTTTATCTCTTTCTCAGCTTGAGCCAGAACCCTTGTTCCTATAACCTGCCAAGCTTTGTCCTACTCTGGCTCCTGCAGGTACTGTGGGTCTTAGCTGTGGATCTTCAGCAACAATTACTGAGCAGCAAATGTATTTCTCCAAAAAGAAAATAGTTTGCAAAATTCAGCCATGACACAGTCCCTGGGGTAGTAGATTCCCACAGCGAAGATGCTCTTGAAGGTCTCTGTTCAGAATGATTCAGGTGTCCAGGGATTGGTCAGGGCTCCCAAACATGGCTTCTATTCATTTCGTTTTCAATTCTTAAAAAAAATAATAATAATAATTGCTCTGGAAGTCCCTCATCCTCACCACTTTGGAAAACAAGTATGAATTGTGCTAATGTCTCCCTTCACTTGAAACAATGATCGTTTAATTCAGTTTTAATGTCACTTGCTCCTTTGAATGATTTGCCACTTCTCCCTTGAGTCATGACCCGCAGCGTCTCAGCTTCCAGAATCCAGGTAAGGCTGGGCTGAGTGATCTTAGTCTCAAGCTCTGCCTCCTTCGCCATGTGCTTTGTCCCACATATCCTTTCTCTCTGACATCTGCATTACCTTTTTGGCCTGTTTTCTATTTAAATTAGTTTGTTTATTTGGCTTGCACTGGGTTTTAGTTGCGGCACGTGGGATCTTTGGAGCATCTAGAATCTTTAGTTTTGGCATGCGAATTCTTGGCTGTGGCATGTGGGACCTAGTTCCCCTGACCAGGGATCAAACCCAGGCCCCTGCATTGGGAGGGTGGAGTCTTAGCCACTGGACCGCCAGGGAAGTCTCGGCCTATTTTCTTTATTCCTACAGGAGCTAAGCAAACCTGTTCTTCATTTCCCACACCCTTTCATTTTCTCATTTCTTCTGGTTGTGGGAGAGTTTGCCTCTTCTCTAATCCCCTCTGCCAGGTCTGTAGACCTCACTTCTCTCAACCGTGGGTTGAAGCTGACCTGTTTCAGGAAGAGAAGAGAATGGCCACAGCTAACAGTCTGGTAGTGATGGATGTGCAGTTCACAAAGCACTTCTAAGAAGTTATCAAACGAACGTCACCTAGAATCACCTCACTCTTCTCGCTAGTGATTCCCCAGAAGTTAAACTTCAGCCCTGTTGTTGCTTGAATGTAGAGATATTATCTTCTGGGTTCTCTGCTATTTCTTTCTGCATGTAAACTCTTCCCACAGAAATGGTTAAGTTTCGAGACAGCAGTAATTGTTTCGTTTCTTTTGGAAAAGCTGCCATTTTCCACTTAATTAGCATCCTTTTTAAATGGGGGTGGGGAAGGGAGGTCAAAACAGGCAGTGAATAGGTAGTGACTGACGGTGGAAGGTGTGACACTGATGCCTGTGTGCCTCGCTCGGTCAGGAGGAAGAGACGAATCTGCTTCAGGAGGAAGAGATGAGCCCGCCTCAGTGACGGGCGCCCCGAGCCCCCTGACCCGCCCTGCCCCCCCACCCTCAGCCTCAGTTCTACCCACCCCGGGCTGAAGCCGCGCCTTGTGCAGCCACATTGCAGCCTGAGGGGAAAGGGAAAATCAGTCACACTGATCCTGTCTTTGTTAAAATTTTGTTATTATTTTGTTTATTGTAGACTTTTTGTGTTAATTATGGTTTTTAAAAACGCGACATCAAAGTATTATCTATTTTGATTATTGCATGTTTTGGTAACTCGCCTGCCTCACCCTCATCCTAGTCTTATGCTGAAGCCCCACCATCACACATGGGAGACTTTCGCTTGCGAGTTACGTGTCTACTAAAAGGACTCTGACTCCTTGGAAAAAGAGCTATGACAAACTTAGACAGCATATTACAAAGTAGAGACATCACTTTGCCGACAAAGGTCCATATAGTCAAAGCTGTGATTTTTCCAGTAGTCATGTGCAGATGTAAAAGTCAGACTATAAAGAAAGCTGAGTGCCAAAGAATTGATGCTTTTGAATTGTGGTGCTAGAGAAGACTCTTGAGAGTCCCTTGGACAGCAAGGAGATCAAACCAGTCCATCCTAAAGGAGATCAGTCCTGGGTGTTCATTGGAAGGACTGATGCTGAAGCTGAAGCTCCAATCCTTTGGTCACCTGATACGAAGAGGTGACTCACTGGGAAAGACCCTGACTGGGAAAGAATGAGGGGAGAAGGAGAAGAGGGTGACAGAGAATGAGATGTTTGGATGGCATCACTGACTCATTGGACATAAGTTTGAGCAAACTCAGAGAGAAGGATAGAGGAGCCTGGCATGCTGCAGTCCAGGGGGTTGCAAAGAGTTGAACATGACTTAGCAACTGAACAACAACAACAGAAAGGATAAAGTAGAGATGCACAGACTTGGAGCAATAGCTCTGGACCCTCAGGAAACACCACACTCACTTTTACCTGGAGGGAAAACACAGATTGCTGGGCCTGTCCCCTGAGTCAGCAGCATCTGCATTTCTAACAAGTCCCAGGGGAAGCTGCTACAACTGTTGTGGGGACCACATCTTAGGAATCACTGATGTGAGATTGCTCAGCCTGGGAGAGGTGAGCATTCAAGGTTGATTCCCTTTAGTCTTTTAATTAGTTTTTTGCTTTTTCAAGTTTTTGACCGCACCCTGTAGCATGCGGGACCCTAGTTCTCGACCAGGGATTGAACCCACTCCCCCTGCACTGGAAAGCAGAGCCTTAACGACGGGACTGCCAGGCAAGTCCCTCTTCTTTCTCTCTTCTTTTTTTCCTTTTCTTTCCTTGTGTATATGTGAAAATGAAGCAGTAATAACATAGTAATGAACCCAACACATCTAACCTTAAGTAAGACAGTTTTTTAGTTTTCTATGAAGACTTTTTTTTAAGAAAAAATTATAATAATTTTCTGAAAGAACATTATAATATGTTTTTAAAGTGTAGATTCTGCTATGTTTGGCTCAGTGGTAAAGAATCCGCTTGATAATGCAGAAGCTGCAGGAGACTCAGGTTCAATCCCTGGAATGGGAAGATCTCCTGGAGGAAGAAATAGCAACCCACTCCAGTATTCCTTTTGAGATAATCCCATGGACAGAGGAACCTGGCAGGCTACAGTCCATGGGGTTGCAAAGAGCCAGACATGACTGACAGCCCACTCACTACTGTGTTTATACAAATTAACAAACTTTGTTTTTAGAGTAGTTTTAGATTTATAGGAAATGAGCAGAAAGTACAGAATTCCCATATAATACTCTCCACACTGCCCAAATAGTTTCTCCTAATAACATCTTGCTTTAGTGTGGTACATTTGTTACAATTGAGGATTCAGTATTAATATTGATACATTATTATTGACTAAAATCCATAGTTTACATACAGAGTCCCTCTTTGTACATTCAGTAGGGCTTTTTTTTTTTTTTTAAATATTT
>NW_011495034.1:2401318-2406258 GCF_000754665.1 Bison bison bison | reverse complement strand
GTCCAAGGGACTCTCAAGAGTCTTCTCCAACACCACAGTTCAAAAGCATTAGTTTTTTGGCACTCAGCTTTCTTCACAGTCCAACTCTCATATCTGGCACGCAGGATATTTAGTTGTGGCATGTGAACTCTTAGTTGCAGTAAATGGGATCTAGTTCCCTGACCAGGAATAGAATCTGGGCCTCCTGCATTGCGAGCACAGAGACTTAGCCACTGGACCACCAGGGAAGTCCTCAGTTCAGTTCAGTTGCTCAGTCGTGTCCAACTCTCTGTGACCCCGTGGACTGCAGCACGCCAGGCCTCCCTGTCCATCACCAACTCCTGGAGTTTACCCAAACTCACATCCATTGAGTCGGTGATGCCATCCAACCATCTCATCCTCTGTCATCCCCTTCTCCTCCTGCCCTCAATCTTTCCCAGCATCAGGGTCTTTTCAAATGAGTCAGCTCTTCGCATCAGGTGGCCAAAGTATTGGAGTTTCAGCTACAACATCAGTCCTTCCAATGAACACCTAGGACTGATCTCCTTTAAAATGGACTAGTTGGATCTCCTTGCAGTCCAAGAGACTCTCAGCATCAATTTTTTGGCACTCAGCCTTCTTCACAGTCCAACTCTCACATCCATACATGACTACTGGAAAAACCATAGCCTTGACTAGACAGACCTTTGTTGACAAAGTAATGTCTTTGCTTTTTAATATGCTGTCTAGGTTGGTCATAACTTTCTTTTCAAGGAGTAAGCGTCTTTTAATTTCATGGCTGCAATCACCATCTGCAGTGATTTTGGAGCCCCCAAAAATAAAGTCTGACACTGTTTCCACTTTTTCCCCATCTATTTCCCATGAAGTGATGGGACCAGATGCCATGATCCTAGTTTTCTGAATGTTGAGCTTTAAGCCAACTTTTTCACTCTCCTCTTTCACTTTCGTCAAGAGGCTCTTTAGTTCTTCTTCACTTTCTGCCATAAGGGTGGTATCATCTGCATATCTGAGGTTATTGATATTTCTCCTGGCAATCTTGAAGTCCCCAGGAGGTTTTGACAAATGTATAAAGCCTCCGCAACCACCATTACAGACAGTATCATACAGAATACAGTTGACCCTTGAACAACCCTGGGATTAGGGGCACGATCCCTTGTGCAGTTGAAAATCTACAAGTTAGCTCTCTGTATATGCAGTGCCCCTGTATTTGCAGTTCCACATGTCAAAGATTCAACCAACCTCTGATCCTGCAGTACGGTAGTATTTATTATGGGAAAAAATCTACATATAAATGGACTTGTGCAGTTCAAGCTCATGTTGGTCAAGAATCAACTGTAGTTTTACTGTCTTAAAAATCCCTTGTGTTCTATCTATTCATCCTTCCCTCCCTCTCTCCTCCTGAACCTTTAGCAATCACTGATCCTTTTACTGTATCCATATTTTTGCCTTTTCAGAATGTCATGGAGTTGGAGTCGTACATTTTGTACCCTTTTCAGATTGGCTTCTTTTACTTATAATATGCATTGCAGGTTCCTACATGTCTTTTTGTGTCTTGATAGCTCTTTTTTTTAATTGCTGAAAATACTTTATTGCACTGATATACCTCAGTTTGTTTATCTATTTGCCCACTGAATAACATCTTGGTTGCTCCCAAGCTCTGGCAGTTTTGAAAGAGCTGCTTTAAACACACATGTATACCTGTGGTGGATTCATTTTGATGTTTGGCAAAACTAATACAATTATGTTAAGTTTAAAAATTAAAAAAAAATTTAAAAAAATAAACACTCATGCATAGATTTTATATCAACCTAAGTTTTCAATTCATTTGGGTAAATACCAAGGAATTACGATGACATTTTAAAGTTTTATTTACTTATTTAACTGTGCCAGGCCTTACTTGCGGCACTCGGGATCTTTGATCTTTGTTGTGGCATGTAAGATCTTTAGTTGCCACATTCAGGATCTTTTAGCTTCCCGGGTGGTGCTATGGTAAAGAACTGACCTGCCAATGCAGAAGATCTAAGAGACGTGGGTTTGAACCCTGGATCAGGAAGATCCCCTGGAGAAGGACATGGCAACCCACTCCAGTATTCTTTCCTGGAGAATCCCATGGACAGAGGAGCCTGGTGGTCTACAGTCCATAGAGTTGCAGAGAGTCAGACATGACTGCAGTAACTTAGCAGGCACGGAATCTTAGTTGTGGCTTATGGGATCTAATTCCGTGACCAGGGATCAACCTGGCCCCCCTGCACTGTGAGTCTTAGCCACTGGACAATGAGGGAAGACACTGAAACAATTTTTAAAACCTCCCATCACTGTGTTTCCCATAGGGAAATGGTGGCATGGAATACAGTCCTCAAACTGAATACTACTGTTACAGGGACAACTGCCCACTACTTTTTATGGAGTAATTTAGTTTATCCATATGAAGTGCTCAGAGAAGTGCCTGGCAAAGATAATCATTCAGTAGAGGTTGTTGGTATCATTATTATCATCATCTTCATAACTGTTTCTAGGTTCCAGACCCCATGTGAGGAGTTTCATTTACTTTGTCGTTTCAAAGAACCAGGTAAGTTTGGACTCCTTTTTCCTGCTTTACATGCAGATAGCTAAAGCTTTGTAACATGTCCATTGTCACACAAGTAGAGTGGCAGAAACAAGATGTAAAATGAGGCCTTTCTGAAGCTTTAAAAACAATTCCATTGCAAGGGGAAGGAGTTCATTAAGAAATATTAGAAAGAAAGGAAAATACTGATAATTAAATGTTGGGGTTTTTTAAAAGGCATTATTTAAAAAAAACAAACCCAAAAGATTAATTTTATCAACACTTGTAAAAAAAATTATGTTATAATTACATGGTATAATCATGGGTCTAAATATTGTAAATAGTTAATTATGCATATTTGTACAGGTTACAAAATGAGTTGTAATTATTCCCACGATGTACATAAGTGATAAGTGACTAAATGCTGCTTGAGAAACATAATGGAATAATTTTTCAAGTTCAGTATCCTTATTGAAGCAAGGGAATTCCATGTTAATTCTTTTTAAAAAATTTTTATTTGTTTTAATTGGAGGCTAATTACTTTACAATATTGTAGTGGTTTTGCCATACATTGACATGAATCAGCCATGGGCATACATGTGTTCTCCATCCTGAACCCCCCTCCCACCTCCTTCCCCATCCCATCCCACAGGGTCATCCCAGTGCACCAGCCCTGAGCACCATGCCTCATGCATCGAACCTGGACTGGCGATCTATTTCACATGTGGTAATATACATGTTTCAATGCTATTCTCTCAAATCATCCCACCCTCATCTTCTCCCACAGAGTCCAAAAGATTGTTCTATACATCTGTGTCTCTTTTTCCATGTTACTTCTTATTCTACTTGGGTAGAATAGAATAAATTCTATTTATTTATATAGATAAATATAACTTATATTATGTGGATATAAATCTATTATATCTATATATTATATAGATATAATATTTATATAGAATAAACTTCTGCCACACCCAAAGACTAGCATTTTAATTATAGCCGCACCTTTCTAAAAGATGTTGCCTGTCTCTACCACTTTGTGAAATTAATACATTTCTTTACTATTTTTCTCTTACAGTTCAGGGAAGTCCATCTTCTGAACAATGCAGTATCTAAATATGGGTTCTAAAATAGAAGAGTGTGGTTTAATATACTGTGTTACCCTTTATTACCTGGAAAATCCCATGGACGGAGGAGCCTGGTGGGCTGCAGTCCATGGGGTCCCTAAGAGTTGGACATGACTGAGCGACTTGACTTTCACTTTTCACTTCCATGCATTGGAGAAGGCAATGGCAATCCACTCCAGTGTTCTTGCCTGGAGAATCCCAGGGATGGGGTAGCCTGGTGGGCTGCCGTCTATGGGGCTGCACAGAGTCGGACACGACTGAAGCGACTTAGCAGCAGCAGCTGTGTCTTCACATGAGACATATTACTTATAGGCCTTTTTCTTGTGTACGGTGCTGATAAAATGGTATCTGACTAATGAGCTGTCATGAAGCTAATATAACAATATATAAATAAACACACACACACACACACACACACTTAGGATGTGTCTGGTCTGGAACATAAAGAGGAATTGGTACATGTTGCAACTATAATCAGGGCTAGAATCTCATAGATGCTTTGAAAATACTGAGTCAAAGACTCAGTAATTTGGGGAAGTGAGCATGAATGTATATGGAAACAAGAAATATTTCATATCAAAACTGTCCACTAAGTAATTTATTTTTTAGATTCATTAAATACTTCTTAGTCAAATGTTTATTTCCAGAAATTTTGTACTGTTCTGGGAAGACCAAAAACAGTAAGACAGATCCCTTGCTCTCATGGAACTCACTTTCCAGAAGGGGAAGAGAGACATGTAAACACAGAAACTAATAAGTGGTACAGTGAGGACTGTAAAAAGGTAGAGTAAGTCTTCTGCCTATGAGCCTTCAAGTTGTGAACTTTCAAAGATGCGAACATGCATGTCAGCCCCTGGGTGCCAGCTGTTGTACGTACTATTGCACTTTTCAAGGTACTATTCAGAAAACGAAGATCATGGCATCTGGTCCCATCACTTCATGGGAAATAAATGGGGAAACAGTGGAAACAGTGTCAGACTTTATTTTTCTGGGCTCCAAAATCACTGCAGATGGTGATTGCAGCCATGAAATTAAAAGACGCTTACTCCTTGGAAGACAGTTATGACCAACCTAGATAGCATATTCAAAAGCAGAGACATTACTTTGCCAACAAAGGTCCATCTAGTCAAGGCTACGGTTTTTCCAGTGGTTATGTATGGATGTGAGAGTTGGACTGTGAAGAAGGCTGAGCGCTGAAGAATTGATGCTTTTGAACTGTGGTGTTGGAGAAGACTCTTGAGAGTCCGTTGGACTGCAAGGAGATCCAACCAGTCCATTGTGAAGGAGAT
>NW_011495034.1:2396752-2401186 GCF_000754665.1 Bison bison bison | reverse complement strand
CCTCATGAGAAGAGTTGACTCATTGGAAAAGACTCTGATGCTGGGAGGGATTGGGGGCAGGAGGAGAAGGGGACGACAGAGGATGAGATGGCTGGATGGCATCACTGACTCGATGGACATGAGTCTGAGTGAACTCCGGGAGTTGGTGATGGACAGGGAGGCCTGGCGTGCTGCGATTCATGGGGTTGCAAAGAGTCAGACACGACTGAGCAACTGAACTGAACTGAACTGATACTATAAGATTAAAGATGTTTTCTTTATTTTTGTGTGTGTGTTCATTTTTCATGTATGTATTATTTATATGAAAAGTATTATAAACCTACCACAATACAGTACTATACAGCCGATTGTGTTAATTAGGTATACTGGTTTTGAACTGTGGTGTTGGAGAAGACTCTTGAGAGTCCCTTGGACTGCAAGGAGATCCAACCAGTCCATCCTAATGGAGATCAGTCCTGGGTGTTCATTGGAAGGACTGATGTTGAAGCTGAAACTCCAATACCTTGACCACCTGATATGAAGAGTTGACTCATTTGAAAAGACCCTGATGCTGGGAAAGATTGAGGGCAGGAGGAGAAGGGGATAACAAAGGATGAGATGGCTGGATGGCATCACCGATTCGATGGACGTGAGTTTGGGTAAACTCCAGGAGTTGGTGATGGACAGGGAGGCCTGGAGTGCTGCAGTTTATGGGGTTGCAAAGAGTCTGACACGACAGAGCGACTGAACTGAACTGAGGGTAACCTTGTTGGACTTCCGAAGGCAAAAAGAAAAAAGGGCAGCAGAGGATGAGATGGTTAGATAGCATCACCGACTCAATGGACACGAATCTGAGTAAACGCTGGGGCGTAGTGAAGGACAAGGAAGCCTGGCATGCTGCAGTCCATGGGGTCACAGAGAGTCAGACACAACTTAGCAAATGAACAACAACAAACAATTGGACTTACAAATGTGCTCTCAGAATGGAACTCATTCGTAAGTAAGGGACTTACTGTACAAACACTGAGTTACTAGATATTTTTGGTGTCCAGAGGCAGGGAACTATATAGGAGAAATTAACCTGCTCAGAGTCACCTGGTAGAAATCTATTTGCTGCTGCCTTCACATCAGGGCAAAATGAAGCCTTAAGGAGATAGAGTCATTATTCCTGGTTACCTCCAGGTCCTGGACATGGTGCAATTCTAATTTCAGTTGTCGATATCACTGGCCAGAAAAAAGCATAGTAAACAACTATGCTTTTTGTCTCCAAGGCCACATTTCAAACCTTCATTAACCAGAAGAGCCACACAACTCCTAGTTACATTGAAAATTAATCAAAGAATTTGATATGGAAATGAGAAGATGAGAACTACAGGCTAATGTGAGAGCAACTCAGGGCTCTCAAGAGGCTGGTGCTATCCTTGTACAAACACTGAGCTGCCTCCGTGAATTTCCTTTGAGCTGTTTTCCTGTGTAACACATCTTTGTGACCCTTGGGTCCTAGCAAAGTCTAGTCACACAGACTCTTGTCAAAAGTTTGTTGAATCTAAGTGAATTGAATGATTAGAGTTTAAAGACTTGCCATATACTGAGTTGGCCCACAAAAATCCTTATCTTAATTGAAACATGAGGCTTATGCTACAGAAGTGTCAATGCCCAAGAAATTCACTATTCTTAAAGGGCTCTAAACGAATGCTCCAGAACGCACTGCTGGCTAAATAATAGCATTCTTCTTTTTTGATAGAATCATGCTAGCAACTTTCTATCCATTGGAAGGATATTTTAATTTTTTTCTTTCAGAAGCAATGAATAGCATATTGCTCAATTGTCCACTTTTCTTGATGGAGTTCTGCTTATTTGAACCATGAATTTGTGTTATTTTTGATGTTTAAATTATAAAATAAGGAAGTGCATAATGAAACTATTTTCCCTCCTCTACCTACTGCTCCCTAGTCTGACCTCTTGGTGTACATCTTTCCAGGCTTTTTATGCATAAACTCACATCTAAACGTATGCTTTTGTATTTATATGATATTTTAACACAAAACTGATCATATTACATATTTACTGTCTGCAACTGAGAGGCCTTTTGCTTAGGACTCAGTCTTTGTATACAACTCCTAATGTAACTATATACTTCTTTCATTATTTAATTTTTAAATTATTATTATTTTATTTTGCCTGCATGGGCTCTTCACTGTGGTACGTGGGCTTTCTCTAGTTGTGGTGCATGGGCTTAGTTGCCCCACAGTGTGTGGGATCTTACTTCCTCAGTCAGGTATTGAACCCATGTCCTGTGCATTGAAAGGTGGATTCTTAATCACTGGACCATCAGAGAAGCCCCTGTACATATATTTCTAAGTTTATCTTCCCTACCAGACTGTCAGTCCCTTAAGAACTGTTACTCTCCAATGTACACTCACATGGTACTTAGCACAATTCTAGGCCCATCAGAGTCCCTTGACTAATATTGATTGAGTAAATGAATGAAAAACATTGTCACTGTCATCACATTATGGACATCCTTTTATGAGTGCCTTGAACTCCCCTCTGTCCTTCTGACATCCTCCAGGATCCCGTTGCACAGACACGTTACTGCCTATTGGAGAAGATACTTTCAATTCTCTGTGGTGAGCACCCATCTTCATCTCTTCTCAGTTTAAACTAGGGCTTCCCTGGTGGCTCAGAGGTTAAAGCGTCTTCCTGCAATGCGGGAGACCTGGCTTCGATCCCTGGGTCGGGAAGATCCCCTGGAGAAGGAAATGGCAACCCACTCTAGTATTCTTGCCTGGAGAATCCCGTGGATGGAGGAGCCTGGTGGGCTACAGTCCATGGAGTCTCAAAGAGTTGGACACGACTGAGCGACTTCACTGACTTCACTTCACCTTATAAAAGTTAAAATTTTATTTAGGCATGTCGTGGTCCATTCAGACTGCTGTAACAACCTGTGTAGTTTATAAAAAACAAATTAATTTTTCACAGTTCTGGAGGCTGGAAGTCCAAGGCCAGGTTGAGATTATGGTCTGGTGAGGGCCCTTTTTGGGTTGCAGGCTTCTCACTGTGTCCTCATGTGGCTGAAGGGCTAGGGAGCTCTGTGGGATCTCTTTTGTAAGAGCACTAATCCCATTCGTGAGGGCTCCACCCTCATGACATATTCACCTTCTGAAGATCTCACTTCCCAATAATAATAAATAAACCCCTACCTTTGAGAGTTAGGATTTCAACACATGAATTTTGGAGGGGATACAAACATTCAGACCATAGCAACATAGTAAAAACTTATTCAAAGCTTATGCTTTGAATTTAATTCTCTTTCTCAAAGAGAATACTAGTGCTACTTTTGACTACTTTTGTTTTATATTTATTGTTTTATATATTTATTTTATATTTATTATTTTTATATATTTATTTTTTATATTTTATACTTTTGTTTATATCTTTTGGTTCATCCTTTATAATTTAAATAAGGTATTATGGTTCATAGCTCATAATTCACAATTTGGATGGCACCTTTTAATTCTCAACTATGGAATATGAGGAAGTTATTATATATGTACCTCAACCACAATCCCCTCAATTTTCTGCTTTCAAAAAGTTTTATTCTTATTTTTTATGATGAACGTATACATTTACAATATGATCGATAGCTAGAAATCAACATTCCCTGGTTTATCTTTAGATTGACCTAAAATTTGAAACTCAAATAAAAATAGCATTTACAATATTAAAATATGCTTTATTGCTAAGTTTTCTTTTTGCTCTAGAAAAACAAAATCTGTGTCTCTGAACTCTTAACTACTGGGAAAAGAATACCCAAATTGACCCTCCAAAAAATGGATTTGAATCTTCAGTTTTATTTTCATTGTTTAGGAAATACTCAGTTGCCATGATTTCTTGGATCTCATGTCATATTCTTTCTTGTATCCCTTTCTTGTTTTGCTAAAGTTTTCCTATTTATTTACTTTTGGCTGCGCCGGTCTTTGTTGCTTTATGAGGGTTTTCTCTAGTTGTGTTGAGTGGAGGCTACTCTTCCCTGCAGTGCAACAAGCTTCTCACTGCAGTGGCTCCTCTCGTCGTGGAGCACAGTCTCTAGGCACATGGACTTCAGTAGTTGTGGCACACAGGCTTCATTGCTCTTTGGCAGGTGGAATCTTCCCAAACCTGGGATCCAACCCACGTCCTCTCCATTGGCAGGTAGATTCTTACCCACTTTGCCACCAAGGGGGTCCTGAAGTTTTCATATGAGATATCTGAATGTAAACTTTCTGAATCTGTATACAGTTGAAAACTTTTTATTCTCATCAAATTTGATAACTCATATAGGTATAAAATTCCAGGTTGAAAATTATTTTTTTCTTGACCTTTGGAGTTGTTGCAACTTGGTACTCTAGTAACCAGTGTTGCCAGTTTATTTCTCATTTCTTTGTAGGTAGGTGTGCATCTTAAAAAAAATTT
>NW_011495034.1:2388690-2396652 GCF_000754665.1 Bison bison bison | reverse complement strand
TAAAAAAAAAATTTTTTTTATTAAAGTAGTTCATGATTTCCTCTAAATTGTTGCTGTTGATTGAGAGTCAAGTAGCTCTAAAAATCTTATTAAGTAACATGTTTTACCGCCACTTCTTGTTTTTTGTTTGGGGAATTATCTATTAACTTTTTATCATGGAAATTGAAGATCAATCATTCTTTCATTAATTCTACATGCAGTCTTCCATTCCTCCTGTCTTTCTGATGAACTTAAGCACAATTTTGTTTCAATCAATTCTATATTTTTATGATTATGCCCATGTTAATTTTATTTAAAAATATTGCACATCTTTTTGCTCTCACTGGACTTATTCATTCCTTTTTCATTTTAGTTTTAAAAATACATTTATCCTTAATTTAAGCTCAAACTTTTTGCAAATTATTTAAATATCCTTTATACATAGATTTTTGTGCATGTGGTATACTATCAATTTTGTCTCTTTGGAGAATTCTTTACTGGAAATTTCTGAACTTCTCTAATTTGGACCTATGTCTTCCCAGGCTTGTTGCCTAGCTGGTTCTCCTCTCACCATCACTTTGGGAATTTCCTCACCTCACTTAGGTTCAGTTTCCTGTTCCAGGATCTCACTGACTTGTTTCACATATTCATTCTGGAGGAATACCTCCTCCAGTAGCTTCCTGAGAAACAGTACATCATGCATTGAATACACATTTTGACATGTTACATTTCTGAAAACATCTTCATTCTGTCCTCATACTTAATTGAGTATTAGCTAGATTTGAAATTAATCCTGTGTTGGAATCCATTTCTTGCAGACTTTTTGAAGGCATTTCTTTATTCTCTTTAAGTTTCCACTTTTGCCTTTGAGAAAGCTGATGCAATTTTGATTACTATTATTATTATTACTTTGTACACAACCGTTTCTACCCTCTGAAAGTTTTTAGAATCATCTTTGTTCCCAGTGTTTTGACATTTATCCATCATATATGTAATTTTTAATATATGCCTTTTTGCTCTGGAACTCCTTATTAAAGCATCCTAATCTTATTCTATGGATGTAACATTTTGTTATTTCTGCAAGAATATTCATGACAGTATTTTTTTAAAGTTTTCTTTAAAACAGACTGTTTCTCCCAACTTTATTCATTCTGGATGTAGCTTTGCTCTTTCGTATTAGGCTTTCCTCAGATGTATATTGATCCCTGGTTCTATGTTCTTTTAAGAATGGGGCATTTTAGTGATATTGATCAGACAGTTCAATTCCTAGGTCTGTTCTTTGGGGCTGTTCTAATTTCCCAGAGGATCTCCTAGTTTTTTTGTCTGAGGATTAAAACATTACTGAAAACATTCTGAGATCCGTTTGGGAACAGGGCAAGTAGTCTCAAGATTCTGCATGCACCTCGAATTTCACTCATTCCTCTGTTTTTCATAGAGTAACCCATCCCTCAGCTGAATCTTTTTCCTCTCAATAAAGAGACTGTTTTAGTCTCAGGTATGCTAAGTCATGGGAAATAGATGGGGAAACAGTGGAAACAGTGTCAGACTTTATTTTTCTGGGCTCCAAAATCACTACAGATGGAGACTGCAGCCATGAAATTCAAAGATGCTTACTCCTTGGAAGGAAAGTTATGACCAACCTAGATAGCATATTCAAAAGTAGAGACATTACTTTGCCAACAAAGGTTCGTCTAGTCAAGGCTATGGTTTTTCCTGTGGTCGTGTATGGATGTGAGAGTTGGACTGTGAAGAAGGCTGAGTGCCAAAGAATTGATGCTTTTGAACTGTGGTGTTGGAGAAGACTCTTTGAGAGTCCGTTGGACTGCAAGGAGATCCAACCAGTCCATTCTGAAGGAGAACAGCCCTGGGATTTCTTTGGAAGGAATGATGCTAAAGCTGAAACTTCAGTACTTTGGCCACCTCACGCGAAGAGCTGACTCATTGGAAAAGACTCTGATGCTGGTAGGGATTGGGGGAAGGAGGAGAAGGGGACGACAGAGGATGAGATGGCTGGATGGCATCACTGACTCGATGGACGTGAGTCTGAGTGAACTCTGGGAGTTGGTGATGGACAGGGAGGCCTGGCGTGCTGCAATTCATGGGATCGCAAAGAGTCGGACAGACTGAGCGACTGAACTGAACTGAACTGAAAGCAAATTCAGCAGGTAGGAAACCTAACACTGTTTTGGGGCAGATGGTGGTGAAAGTCAAAGTGAATAAAGAAATAAAGAAACTTTTTGGCAAAGTGATGCCTCTGCTTCTTAATGCACTGTCTAGGTTTGTCATCAGAGAAGGCAATGGCACCCCACTCCAGTACTCTTGCCTGAAAATGCCATGGACAGAGGAGCCTGGTAGGCTGCAGTCCATGGAGTTGCTAAGAGTTGGGCACGACTGAGCAACTTCATTTTCACTCTTCACTTTCATGCATTGGAGAAGGAAATGGCAACCCACTCCAGTATTCTTGCCTGGAGAATCCCAGGGACAGAGGAGCCTGGTGGCTGCCATCTATGGGGTCGCACAGAGTCAGACTTAGCTGAAGCGACTTAGCAGCAGCAGCAGCAGCAGCAGGAGGTTTGTCATAACTTTTCTCCAAAGGAGCAACAATTTCAATTTCATGGTTGTAGTCACCATCTGCAGTGATTTTGGAGCCTAAGAAAATAAAGGCTGCTACTGTTTCCATTGTTTTCCCATCTATGTGCCATGAAGTTATGGGACTGGAGCCATGATCTTCATTTTTTGAATGTTGAGTTTTATGTCAGTTTTTTCACTCTCCTCTGTCACCTTCATCAAGAGCCTCTTTAGATACTCTTCATTTTCTGCCATAAGAGTGGTGTCATCTGCATATCTGAAGTTATTGATATTTCTCCTGGCAATCCTCATTCCAGCTTGCAATCCATCCAGCCTGGCATTCCCTGTCCATAACCAATGCCCGGAGCTTTCTCAAATTTGTGTCCATTGAGTTGGTGATGCCATCCAACCGTCTCATGCTCTGTTGTCCCCTTCTCCTCCTGACTTCAGTCTTCTGGGCACCAGGGTCTTTGACAGTGAGTCAGTTCTTCACATCAGATAGCCAAAGGATTGGAGCTTCGGCTTCAACATCAGTCCTTCAGGATTGATTTCCTTTAGGATTGACTGGTTTGATCTGTTTGCAGTCCAAGGGACTCTCAAGAGTCTTCTCCAACACCACAGTTCAATAGCATCAGTTCTTCAGCACTCAGTTTTCTTTATGGTCCAACTCTCACATCCATACATGACTACTGGGAAAACCATTGCTTTGACTATATCAACCTTTGTTGGCAAAGTAATGTCTCTGCTTTTTAATATGCTGTCTAGATTGGTCATAGTTTTTCTTCCAAGGAGCAAGCATCTTTTAATTTCATGGCTGCAGTTACCATCTGCAGTGATTTTGGAGTCCAAGAAAATAAAGTCTGTCACTATTTCCAATGTTTCCCCATCTATTTGCCATGATGTGATACGACTAGATGCCATGATCTTTGTTTTTCGAATGTTGAGTTTTAAGCCAACTTTTTCACCCTCCTCTTTCACTTTCATCAAGAGGCTTTTTAGTTCTTCTTCATTTTTTGCCATATAAGGCTGGTGTTATTTGCATATCTGAGGTCACTGATATTTCTCCCAGCAATCTTGATTCCAGCTTGTGCCTCTTCCAGCCTGGCATTTCTCATGATGTACTCTGCATGTAAGTTAAATAAGCACGGTGACAATACACAGCCTTGATGTTTTCCTTTTCCAATTTGGAACCAGTCCATCGTTCCATGTCTGGTTCTAACTATTGCTTCTTGACCTGCATACAGATTTCTCAAGAGGCAGGTAAAGTGGTCTGGTATTCCCACCTCTTCAGGAATGTTCCACATTTTGTTGTGATCCACACAGTTAAAGCCTTTGGCGTAGTCAAAGAAGCAGAAATAGATGTTTTTCTGGAACTCCTTTGCTTTTTCTATGATCCAACGGATGTTGGCAATTTGATGTCTGGTTCCTCTACCTTTTCTAAATCCAGCTGGAACATCTGGGAGTTCTCAGTTCACATACTGTTAAGGCCTCGCTTGGAAAATTTTGAGCACTACTAGTGTGTGAGATAGTGCAACTGTGTGGTAGTTTGGACCTTCTTTGGCATTGCCTTTCTTTGGGGTTGGAATGAAAACTGACTGTTTCCAGTCTTGTGGCCATTGCTGAGTTTTCCAAATTTGCTAGTGTGTTGAGTGCAGCACTTTCACAGCATCATCTTTCAGGATTTGAAATAGCTAAGCTGGAATCCCATGACCTCTTTTACCTTTATTCATAGTGATGCTTCCTAAGGCCCACTTGACTTTGTACTCCAGGATGTCTGGCTCTAGGTGAGTGATCACACCATAGTCTTTATCTGGGTCATTAAGAATTTTTTTGGTAAAGCTCTGCTGTGTATTCTTGCCACCTTTTCTTAATATCTTCTGAATGGATTTAGTGCTCTCTAGATATGAGGAGATGCAAGGATTGAGATCATAAAATCTGTTCCCGAAAACATTCAACTATCTAAAGACCTGTGCCACCAGATTCCCTGGAGCAGAGAGTGCCTCACTCCACCCTGAATTCCCTCAGAGGTTGTTGAAGGTCAGCACCATGGGGTTCAAGCTCCATAGAGACAGATGGCAGATACCTTTGTTGTTCAGTCATTGGCAATGTTCTTCTCAAGGGCCAATTTGTAGTTGACAATCTTTTAGGATTTGAAGTAGCTCAGCTGGGATTCTGTCACCTCCACTAGCTTTGTTCCTAATGATGCTTCCTAAGGCCCATTTGACTTTGTACTCCAGGATGTCTGGCTGTAGGTGAGTGATCACATCATCATGGTTATCTGGGTCATGAAGATCTTTTTTGTATAGTTCTTCTGTGTATTCTTGTCACCTCTTCTTAATATCTCCTGTTTCTGTAAGGTCCATACCATTTCTGTTCTTTATTGTGCCCATCTTTGGATGCAATGTCCCTTGGTATCTCTATTTTTCTTGAAGAGACCTTTAGTCTTTCCCCTTCTATTGATTTCCTCTATTTCTTTGCACTGTTCACTTAGGAGGACTAAGTGAATGCGAATCAGACAGTGTCAGCCAAGGAGACTTAATGAAGCCCATTTCCTACAAGGTGTGCAGGCAGTGGGTGGGGATGGGTGGGTGACTGGGGGTGAGTGGGGGACTGGGCAGACACAGGAAGGATTTGTCCCCAGGAGCCCCACAGAGTATCTTCTCGGCTTCATCATTTGACACACCTTGAAGTTTTTACTGAGCACTACTTTTAGATGTTGTTTTCCCTACTTTTTCTTCTTTGTTTGTTTGGCCATATTTGCTTTCTTTCCTGCTGTTTCCTTCAGCCTTTCTATTCTTCTGTTTGATTCCTTTCTTGCTAACACTGTTATAGGTCCATTTAAAAAACAACCAACTTTTTTTCCTTTGCAATAAGACACAAGAGGAGGAAAGGTAGTCTGGTGTGTGTCTTTCATCTTGAATCCAAGTGCTATTCTGTGAATTGCCACACTTTTCAGCAAATGTCAGAGTGTTATTTGTGGCCATTGGCAACAACACAGCATTTTATCCCTGCCTATGGCACTGAATCACAGCTTTGTTATTTTGGGGGGGGGGGGTTCATTTATTTGTTTGTTTTAATTTGCTCACATTTCTGTGACTCACAGTTTCTTTTTTCTGTGGCTAATCACACAACAGAGTGGATATTTATGAAACTCAGCCACACATTCAGACCAGAATATTGGCACTTCCCAAACTTCTGCCATAAGGGTGAGCAGCGGGTTCTGTTTCCAAGCTAGGCTGCTCGGTGTCTCACAACGCTGCACATCCTGTTTCTCTCCAGTTCATAACTAGGAAAACATGATTCTTTCAGGAAATTTTTCTTGTGTCTCTCCAAGAGCAAATACAAAGTCTAGGATTAAATAAATCTCTTTAGTTCAAGCTAAGATGGAAAAGAGCAAAAAGAGAGAGAGTGTAAAAAATTCAGACTGATCTCATTTATTAGATTAGAGCCACTCACTGATTTGAAAAGGCCCATTTTAGGAGAGAGTGAAGCAAGCTCTATTAATGGATAGCATTCTGTGTAGTAAATACTGCAGCCTGTGTATTATTAACGCTTGCCTTTTATAAATAGAGTTTGCATAGAAGTGAACTTATGACTGAAAATAGTTGTGTAGTCACTTTTACTCAATAGTTAAAAGGGTTTGGCTATTATGTGTCAAGCTGGGGAAGATTTGGGGGGCTACAGAGGATTCGTGCAGATATATTCTGTCTGCTTCCAACCAAGTAAAGAGGGTCTTTCTCTTGCCTGAAATGTCATAATCTTAGATTAATCAATGTGGAGCACATTTCTATAAGTAAAGATAGTCAATCTGAAGAGAAATATAAATAGCTTCTGGAAAGCTATTATCCAGATTCTTAAAACTATAGTTTCAGCTCTAACTTTTTTTACAAAAGACATTGATTTCACATCTGTAATTATGAAGGTGTATAAATAGCCCCCAAATTAAAGCATAGTACTTTCTTTATTCCTTCCACTTGGGAGATTGAAGTAAACTTAACCCCAGGGCAAGGCCTCATCTATAATACACTCATGTCACTGTGCCTGCTTGGCTCAATATAGATCCAAAAGAATTGAATCTGTCTTTATAGTCTTCTGGAAGATGTCTGCAGCTAGGTGCTAACCATTAGATGAATTTAAACCTACAGAATATTGAATCTGGCAGTTTTGCTCTCTCTTTTTTTTAAATTGAAGTATAGTTAATTTACAAACTTGTGCTAATTTCTGCTATACAGCAAAATGATTCAGCTATACATAAATACATTATTTTTTCATATTCTTTTCCATTATGCTTTATCATAGGGTACTGAATATGGTTGCCTGTGCTATACAGTAGGACCATATTTTTTTTATCCATTCTATATGTAATAGTTAGTATCTGCTAATTTTAAACTCCCAATTCATCCCTCCCCCAGAGTTGTGAAAACCACAACTGTGTTCTCTATGTCTGAGAGTCTGTTTCTGTTTCATAGACAAGTTTGTTTCTGTCACAGTTTTGACTCCACATATAAGTAATATCATATATTCATCTTTCTCTGTGTTATTTACTTGACTCAGTATGATAATCTCTTGTTCCACCCATGTCGCTGCAAATGGCATTATTTCACTCCTTCTTTATCCATTCATCTGTCAGTGGTCATTTAGGGTGCTTCCAGTAGTCATGTATGGATGTGAGAGTTGGACTATAAAGCAAGCTGAGTGCTAAAGAATTGATACTTTTGAACTGTGGTGTTGGAGAAGACTCTTGAGAGTCCTTTGGACTGCGAGGAAATCCAACCAGTCAATCCTAAAGGAGATAAGTCCTGAATATTCATTGGAAGGACTGATGCTGAAGCTGAAACTCAAATACTTTGGCCACCTGATGCAAAGAACTGACTCATTTGAAAAGACCCTGATGCTGGGAAAGATTGAGGGCAGGAGGAGAAGGGGATGACAGAGGATGAGATGGCTGGATGGCATCACTGACTCAGTGGACATGAGTTTGAGTAAACTCTGGGAGTTGGTGATGGACAGGGAGGCCTGGCATGCTGCAGTCCATGGGGGTCACAGAATCAGACACAACTGAGCAACTGAACTGATGTTGTGGCTCTTCTGAATAGCACTGCTATGAACATAGTGGATGCCTATATCTTTTCAAAGATAAGATTCCTATGTCTTTTATAGTTCGCCCCCTCAGGAGTGGGATTACTGGATCATATGAAAACTCTGTTTTTAGGTTTTTTTTTCTTTGAGGAACCTCACACTGATTGCTGGGAGAAATATCAATAACCTCAGATATGCAGATGACACCACCCTTATGGAAGAAAGTGAAGAGGAACTCAAAAGCCTCTTGATGAAAGTGAAAGTGGAGAGTGAAAAAGTTGGCTTAAAGCTCAACATTCAGAAAACAAAGATCATGGCATCCGGTCCCATCACTTC
>NW_011495034.1:2383057-2388306 GCF_000754665.1 Bison bison bison | reverse complement strand
TGGCTGGATGGCATCACCAACTCGATGGACATGAGTCTGGGTGAACTCTGGGAGTTGGTGATGGACAGGGAGGCCTGGTGTGCTGCGAATCATGGGGTCTCAAAGAGTCGGACACGACTGAGTGACTGAACTGGACTGAACACTTTTCCATAGTGAGAGTACCAACTTACATTCCCATCCACTTTTTCTCTCCTGTGCTCAAATCAGAAATACCCTATGTGACCTCCATTTATGTCACTCACCACCAAACCAATACTAAGGATGGGCTACCAAGTCAGGTTAAAATAAATCCCACCTTGAGCCTTTTTAAATTAACTGACCCAAGACAGTATTAAAGATCACAAGAATTTGAAATAAAATAAGGGGGCAGATCTCTGTTTGGTTGTGACTTCTCAATAGACAGTGGTCCTATTGGTTTTTAATGTCCTGATTTTCCCAGGATTTTATGTATTTTCATCTGGCTGATGAAAGAACAAGATCACAGTCATGAGTACTGTGGCAGAATATTCCTGGCAGCTCTCCTACCATAGAATGGAAAGGCTGGTTTGTCTCTTTAAGAACACAAGTTTTCAAACAAACCTAGGGATTTCTGGGAGTTATCTGAGGGGATTTAGGGGAATATGGAGCAGGTTGGTCATTGGAGAGAAGACAAACTGGCTGGAGGCCAGACCCTATCTCGTCCCAAACTCACAAGCCTTCATCATCATGTACACCCAAATTTTACTGAGAGACTATGCTTCAACATAAGATTTCAGTTTAATAAAGCTTGTCTTCCTTAGTACAAAATAACTAAACCCCTTTATGTTTGGAAACTGGTGCTTTCAAAGAAAATGTGTGGTTCTTTGCTTTCTGAGAATGAAGTTATGTCTAAAAATTTTGAGATCTTCTAAAGGAAAGATCAGTCAGATGAACTGAAAACACCCATTCTCTGAATGTGACTCCAGGGATATGGGGTGGCATGAGGGCTGTGAGGAAATTGGAAGCCACGTGTCTTGCCTTCAAGAAGTGGACACGTCTGGCTTCAGATTCAATTCAGATTCAGATTCAACCATCAGTTACATTTACATGCATCTTGTTGTACATCTTGCTGTGAGTTTTTATGCATTGCATTTTACCCTTTCCTCATAGCACTTTAGAGGTATGTATTATTATCCTTATAATTGAGGAAACAAAGGCTCATGGAGAATAAATGTTTTGTGCAAAAACGCATAGCTCATAAGTAACAGAGCCAAGATTTAAACCTATCTCTTCATAGTTTTCTAGTTTAATATGATTTAGCTCTTAGACTTTAAAACTCTGAGGGTTTATATAGTCCATCCTATTTCCGTATTATTTGCACTGTTTGTGATTAGAATTATATTATTATCCTTCAATAGGTGAATGGATAAACTGTGATACATTGAAATCCAAACAATGGAATATTATTTGATGCTAAAAAGAAATGAGCTATTAATTCATGAAAATACATGGAGGAAACTTAAATGGATATTACTAAGTGAAAAAATGGGCTTCCCTGGTGGCTCAGCTGGTAAAGAATCTGCCTGCAATGCGGGAGACCTGGGTTCAATCCCTGGATTTGGAAGATCCCCTGGAGAAGGGAACAGCTACCCACTCCAGAATTCTGGCCTGGAGAATTCCATGAACTGCATAGTCTGTGGGATCACAAAGAGTTGGACATGACTGAGCAACTTAAAGTTGCTACTCAAAGGGTCCTGCTCTTTGCGACCCCATAGACTATACAGTCCTTGGGATTCTCCAGGCCAGAATACTGGAGTGAAAGAAGCCAGTCTGAAATGGCTATGTACTGCATTGTTCCAACTATATGATGTTCTGAAAAAGGCAAAACCATGAAGACACTGAAAAGATCAGTTGTTGCCAGAGGTTGGAGGTGGGGAGTAGGCGGGATAAGGATCAATAGGCAGAGCACTAAGGCAGTGGAAATACTCTGTATGATGCCGTGACGGTGGATAAATATACATATACATACATGTGTTTGTCCAAACCCATAGAACATACAAGCCCTAGTGTGAACTATAGTGCAAATATAGACTTTGAGTGATTGTGACTTGTCAATGTAGGTTTATCCATTGTAAACAATCTACCACTCTCAGGGGGGATGTTGATCGGTGGGGAGGAAATAAAATTCTATGTACTTTGAGTAAGTCACTTATATAGTGATTCCACAAAGATGCCTTTGGATTTCCAAGGCCTTCCTTTCCTTACAGCAACAAGGCATTAAAACCTGGGCATTTCTGGGAAGTCAAAATATAAGGATACCCAGGTTTGAGAATTCAAGGGAATATTCTAGGGGATCCAAGAAAGTACTTGTAACTCCTCTCCCTCAACTTCTTCATTTTAGGAGTTTTCAAATGGGTCCAGTATAAGTTAATGCATTTTAAAAGGGCTGATTTTAACCTGAAAGCAGTTGTCTATCTAGTTTGTAAGCAAGTTGTAATAAAAGATAATTTTTATTTATGAGTGTTTTGTTTAGCTTCTTGAACGTTTTCTGATTTCTCAGTATGATTATATTTGATAATGTCTTTGTTTGTGTGTATTTTCTCAAGTGCTAAGATAATAACTAGCCAGACTGTATTCAGAAAAGTTATACATCAAATATATTGTACCAAATGATGGTGCTTTCTCAGCACTATTCAGTATTATTGTGTGTTCTTGCATCTTTTAAAAAAAGTATTCTTATTTTGTATTCTTATTTTGAATTTATGAAACACTGAGCACAAGCTGGCTTGTGAAATATAAGAGGTACTGCAAACATTTCTTTGAAGAAATGAAAAGCCTGACTCAGCAATGGTGCAGCAGAGTTGGAATCACATGGAGGCTGAATTTATTTTCTCTCTCCTCTACCATTATTGAATAGTCTGTGCTTTGTTCTTGAATGTCCCTGAATGTCACTGCAGATTTTTTATCCCTAGCCTACCTACAATTTTCTTAGACAAAAAGATTATAGTTTAATATACATACATACATATGTGTATGTTACATATGTACGTACTGTATAAAAATATGAATTGTTCAAATCGGACCATAGTTTCCTGGGCAGCATGTGATGGTGGGAATTATGTCAGTTCTTAGCTACCAGATCCAGAAAAATAAAGCCAATATCATGGAATCATTATCTGTGTTACTAAGAAATACGTATCTTGGGTTGGTAAAAAGTGCCTTGGGTTTAAGGTTCTGTTTCTTATTAATTGAATGGCCTCGGGCAATTCCATCCTCCCTTTATGTCGTAATTTCCTCTTATGTAAAATGGTAGTATTAGTCCATAACTTAGAGGGACCTAATACTGCGGCTAAATGAGTGCTTTCTCCATGCCAGTCCCAGTGGAAAAGGCTCTAATATGTTAGAACATTTAATCTTCCCAACAGTTCTGCACGGTAGTGTTCTTAGCTGACTTTCATGGGTCTCAGAGAAGTTAGTCAGCTTTGTCCAATGGCACATGGCAGGGAGTCCTGACTGAGATTCAAACACAGACTCCTCTCTCTGGGCTCCCAAGCCCATATGTCAGGGCAGCTGTGGAATTGCCTTAGAAACTGGAAAGGTTTTAATGGATAAGGTATTTTCTTTGGGGGAAGGAGGGTAAGGAAGGTGGAACAGGGGTGGACAGGACAGGAGATGAGAGAAGAGATCAAGGAGCAGGCAGACCTGAGCAGGGGCTCCCGTTTCTGAGTTCACGTTCTGCAAATGAGCCTGCCGGAGGACTAGGGGATGGACAGTCCGGGGGCTGGCTGCTGCTCATGTATCAAGTGCCCACAGTGTCTTAGGACAGTTTCTCTCAGCACATTGTGTGCACCTCGGTAGGCAGTTAGCCCCTTTGGAAAGGATGCTAAACTCTAGGTGCCTGGATCCCACCCTGTTGGGCCCCAACCTGCCAGCTTTAAGCTGAGGGTGTCAACTGCTTCCTCTGAGAGTCCAGACAGGAAACAGGACCCATGGAAAAGGAAACATTCACAAAGGTCCTGCTCACATGGGAAAGTTGTTCATCAGAGCCTGTGTATGAGGAGAGAGTGTTCACTGCTGCTTCCAGAAGGCCAGGCCTGGCCCAGTGTGGAATCTTCACACAGTGGATAATTTCCAAGGGCCTTTTCCCATGGATATTTGAAGTTCTAATGTATAGCTAGAAACTGGTCACCTGAGCAAAATATTCTAAAGATCCTTGCTGCTGCTACTGCTGCTGCTAAGTTGCTTCAGTCGTGTCCGACTCTGTGCGACCCCATAGACAGCAGCCCACTAGGCTTCCCCGTCCCTGGGATTCTCCAGGCAAGAACACTGGAGTGGGTTGCCATTTCCTTCTCCAATGCATGAAAGTGGAAAGTGAAAGTGAAGTCGCTCAGTCGTGTCCGACTCCAGCGACCCCATGGACTGCAGCCCACCAGGCTCCTCCATCCATGGGATTTTCCAGGCAAAAGTACTGAAGTGGGGTGCCATTGCCTTCTCCGAAAGATCCTTGAGGACTACTATATTAAAACTTTCTTATGATCTGCATTAATATTCTTAGTTTTCTTATACTTTATTGATTATAAATAAATAATCAATATTCTTGGAAGTGTTCTGATTTCTTAATATGATTATATTTGATAATGTCTTTGTGTGTATTTTCTCAAGTACTAAGTTAATAACTAGCTGGACGTATTCAGAAAAGTTCTTTTCTGGATACACCCAGGTGCTCCAAAAGGAAGGGACTTCTTGAAAAATAATTTCCATTTATAGAGGGGGAAGAGGAGGATTTTTGTCTCTTTCCATTGCAGGTCAGGGCTTGTCTCTTTCCATTGCAGGTCAGGGCTTGTCTCTTTCCATTGCAGGTCAGGGCTGCATGAATAATGAAGCCCTAACAAGCTGAGTGATCAGTCTCCAACAACTGGGTACTTTAGTGTTCCAAGAAAACTATACCTGAAACTGTGGCACTTTACAGAGACCAGGAAGTGTCCTATAAAAACGGTAACCAATCACTGATATTTACATAGTGTTATTGGGTTAATGTTTTCACAAGTCTCATGTAATTCTACCTTCAGCATTTAATATGATTTTTTAAAGGTAATAGCTAGCAAAGAAAGGCAATGCCAAAGAATGCTCAAACTACTGTACAATTGCACTCATCTCACATGTTAGTAAAGTAATGCTCAAAATTCTCCAAGCCAGGCTTCAGCAATACGTGAACCATGAACTTCCTGATGTTCAAGCTGGTTTTAGAAAAGGCAGAGGAACCAGAGATCAAATTGCCAATATCCACTGGA
>NW_011495034.1:2382666-2382957 GCF_000754665.1 Bison bison bison | reverse complement strand
TTCAGCAATACGTGAACCATGAACTTCCTGATGTTCAAGCTGGTTTTAGAAAAGGCAGAGGAACCAGAGATCAAATTGCCAATATCCACTGGATCATGGAAAAAGCAAGAGAGTTCCAGAAAAACATCTATTTCTGCTTTATTGACTATGCCAAAGCCTTTGACTGTGTGGATCACAATAAACTGTTGAAAAATTCTGAAAGAGATGGAAATACCAGACCACCTGACCTGCCTCTTGAGAAACCTATATGCAGGTCAGGAAGCAACAGTTAGAACTGGACATGGAACAACA
>NW_011495034.1:2377615-2381716 GCF_000754665.1 Bison bison bison | reverse complement strand
AGAAGGGGACGACAGGGATGAGATGGCTGGATGGCATCACTGACTCGATGGACATGAGTCTGAGTGAACTCTGGGAGTTGGTGATGGACAGGGAGGCCTGGTGTGCCGCGATTCATGGGGTCACAAAGAGTCGGACACAACTGAGTGACTGAACTGAACTGAGCATTCTTTGAGTCATATTATGCGTCAGGCAGTTATAAACCCAATAATCAATTATCTCATTCATCCCCCAGACAACGTTATGCTGCTTCCATTTCACAGATGAGAAACTGAGGCTCAAAGCTGTTCATGATTCCCCAGGAAAGACATCAGAACATGGCGACTTTCTAGCTCTTCACATCCACAGCAGGAGGCTCTGGTGGAATCATCACCCAAGAGACTAATGCACACTTCTGTACTAGGCTTGTCTTGGAGGATATTGCTCTTTAACCTGCATCACCCTATGTTCTGGGAACTGTCGGTTCTGTGGGGTGCCAGGTGTTGCAAGGAAAAAATGCTCTGTGGTCAAGTGAGTTTTTGCACTGTTGCATTACACAAGCTTTGTGGGCTTCCCAGGTGGCGCTAGTGGTAAAGAATATAGCTGCAATGCAGGGGATGAGGGTTCCATCCCTGGGTCTGGAAGATCCCCTGCAGAAGGGAGTGGCAACCCATCCTAGTATTCTTGCCTGGAGAATCCCAAGGACAGAGGAGCCTGGCGGGCTACAGTCCATGGGGTCACAAAGAGTCAGACATGACTGAAGTGACTTAGCATGCACATCAGCAAGCTTTTTACATTTTGGAAAAAAAAAAAAAAAAACTTTCTAGGAGCCTTATTTCCCTAAACATAGTTTGGGTGGATGCTGATCTGGGTTATGCTCTCCAAGAAAGATGTTCCAGGGACTTCCCTGGGAGTCCAGTGGTTATGATCTCACTTCCAAAGCAAGGGGTGCAGCTTCAGTCCCTGGTTGTGGAGCTAAGACCTCCACAGACCAAGGGGCCAAAAAACCCCAAAACATAAAACAGAAGCAAGATTGTAACAAATTCAATAAAGACTTAAGAAAAAAACAAAGGCTCTAAAGGCAGAGTTATAAGGTGAGTCTCTTTGGTCTCTTAGGTTCTATAACCCATTCCTCTTTCTATCCTGAAAGATAGTTGGAAAAATCCTGAAATGAAAGCTGCTTCACATAGAAAAAGCAGATTAAAAAATATTGCTGCTCAGAGCCACCCCATCTATCTGTTGTCTTCCCCAGCTCCAACATCAGCTTCCATGTTCTGGGTCAGAGCACCACTCAGAGCTCATCTGACCTCCCCAAGGTGGTGCCATCGTGGGACAAGATGTGGGAAGGGGGAGATAACCCACAGATGGAGTCTGAAGGGGTTTCAGACTCCATCCCACCCCTGCCACCCTCCAGCACTGGGACTTGGGTAAATTATTTACCCTCTGGGCTTCTATTTCAATATCTACAAAATAGGAATAGTAATACTTTCTTCATGTGGTGTTTGTGCAGATTAAGATTTATTTAGCAAGGCAGCTAGTATGAAGTCTGGTACAGAGCCCCGTGATCAATAAAGGTAGCAACCCTGGCAGGCTAGAACAAGAGCCTTCAAGATAAAAGCTGAACTGTGCTGTGGCCTTGGCCCTGGCATTCAAAAGGGGCTTAGTAAATATTTGCTTTGCTGGCTCCTTCTTGCGTGCAGTGTACATTGAGTAATATTCAGCACTTTTTATATTAGCCACCAATCTCCATGTTGTTGCTTAGCCAAAAAAGTTAAAAACATAGTGTATTTTTCACAGACAGCAGTGGGTTTGTATAGGGCAGTCCTTAGGGGAATCCTTTTGTAGGTCCTTGTATGTGATTCTAAGTGGATTTAGGAGAAACATGAACTAGAACAACCATCACCTCTAATTCCACAGCCTGGCACCACTTGTACACACCTTGCATCCTCACTGCCAAACCACCTGTCAAGGTGAAATCTCACTTGCACATGGAGCTTCATCCCACTCAGCGGCTTTAGAGAAGGGGCCCGAGCCCTTCTCCTCAGGACACACCTTCCAGTCTCTGACAGCAGCTGTCATGTCCTCCCCACAACCTCTTTCCTGTGTGTGTGTGTGTGTCTGTGTGTGTTAGTCACTCAGTCGCATCCAACTCTTTGTGACTCCATGGATTGTAACCCACCAGGCTCCTCAGTTCATGGAATTCTCCAAGTAAGAATACTGGAGTGGGTACCCATTCCCTTCTCCAGGGGATCTTCCTGGCCCAGGGATTGAATCCTTGTCTCCCGCATTGCAGGCAGATTCTTTACCATCTGAGCCATCAGGGAAGCCCTCCTCCCCATGCGTAGATACAGATGACAAGAGAAAGACATTTGGATTGTTAGAATGAGCTTCTATTTACTCTACTGCCAGTACTTAGGTCTGTATCAGAGGGATTTTTCCAAAATACAGAGAAAAACTCCTGGCTCTACTGTATCCCAAAGCCTGCTGAATGAACCAAATTCCTTGGCAAGGCCCTCAGAGCAGTCACAACCTATCTTTCAAGTTATTCTCTCTGGTCTCTCCTCCCCCATCAGCCCTAGTAGATCCACTCTCTCATCAGAGTAAATTCACTCTCTCTTTTCTCATATGATGTCCGGTTTTATATCTTCGTGTCTTGTTCAAAGTATTTCTTTGGCATGAGTATTTGATTCCCCTGGTCTTTCATGCATGCTCCCTCCATTCTCAAGGCTCAGCTGAAATGTCACATCCTGCAACTTCTCCAGGCAGTTATTTACTTCTTGCTGTGCCTGCCCATGGCCTGTGAGTACATTACTGCAAATGTAGGACTTATGACACTCTGAATCAGTAATTCTGTTTATAATTGGTCTATCTCACCTGCAAGGTATGGGTCAGGACTTACTCATCTTTGTGCCCCCAAGCTCTTGGTGCAGTGTCTGAGGCAATTGGTAGATGCTTGATAAATGTCTGTCAAATAAATGAATGGGGCATAGAGGAGTGAAAGAATCTTTCTGCCTTGTGAATTGACCACCAGCCAGGGGCTCATTGGAGTTGGGAGAGGCTGGTAATTTGAGACTCTCCTGTTCTGAGTGGAGTCATTCATGTTGGAATAGTCGTCTCCCAGATCCAGCAATACCAGGAGAACCTGTGGATGAAAGTGAAATTGCCAGCTGAAACCGCACACCTCAGACTGAGACTTGCACCAAGTCATACCTCAGATTGGGGCCTGAAACAAGTTACACCTCAGATGGGATTGGAACCCAGCCCAAACTCAGATTGGAATTTGAGCCTGCAGGCTAAGACTCAACCTACTCTCTTTTAGTTAAAATTACACACCCAGTCTCAGAACTTAACTGAAGATCAGATTCTTTATGTCTCAGCACAGAAGGGATTGAGCAGAGGCAAAGTAATAGGCAGGAAGTAGATTTATTGAGAGAGATACATACTCCACAGACAGAATTCAGTCCATCCCAAAAGGCAAGAGTGGTCCCCAAATATGAGGTGGTTAGTTTTTATGAGCTAGGTAATTTCATAGGCTGAGTGGGAGGATCGTTCCCAGTATTTTGGGAAGGAATGAAGTTCTCTAGGAATTGGCCCACCACCCACTTTTTTGGCCTTTTATGCTCATCCTCAGAACTGTCATTGCATCTGTGAGTGTCTCATTTAGCATATCCTAAGGCTTCAGCAATATGTGAACCGTGAACTTCCTGATGTTCAAGCTGGTTTTAGAAAAGGCAGAGGAACCAGAGATCAAATTGCCAACATCCGCTAGATCATGGAAAAAGCAAGAGAGTTCCAGAAAAGCATCTATTTCTGCTTTATTGACTATGCCAAAGCCTTTGACTGTGTGGATCACAATAAACTGTGGAAAATTCTGAAAGAGATGGGAATACCAGATCACCTGATCTGCCTCTTGAGAAATTTGTATGCAGGTCAAGAAGCAACAGTTAGAACTGGACATGGAACAACAGACTGGTTCCAAATAGGAAAAGGAGTACATCAAGGCTGTATGTTATCACTCTGTTTATTTAACTTCTATGCAGAGTACATCATGAGAAATGCTGGACTGGAAGAAACACAAGCTGGAATCAAGATTGCTGGGAGATATATCAATAACCTCAGATATG
>NW_011495034.1:2371743-2377087 GCF_000754665.1 Bison bison bison | reverse complement strand
AGTACTTTGGCCACCTGGTGCAAAGAGTTGACTCATTGGAAAAGACTCTGATGCTGGGAGGGATTGGGGGCAGGAGGAGAAGGAGATGACAGAGGATGAGATGGCTGGATGGCATCACTGACTCGATGGACGTGAGTCTCAGTGAACTCCGGGAGCTGATGATGGACAGGGAGGCCTGGCGTGCTGCGATTCATGGGGTGGCAAAGAGTCAGACATGACTGAGCGACTGATCTGATCTGATCTGAATATATTATAATGAGTGTACAGTGAGGCTCAAGGTCTACAGGAAGTTGAATCTTCCACCATCTTGGACCTAGGAGGTTCCCACCAGTTTTTGTCATGTCCTCAATGGGTATATCATGTTTTTTAATGGTTATGCCCCACCCCCTTCCCTCCTGTCTCATTAGTATGAAATGAAAGGAGGGAATGATTGTGTCCTCTGCTCCTCACCTTGCTGGTAGGAGGAGGTAGAGGGCCCAGCTCTGTGACCTGAGGATGTGCGCAAGAGTGTTCACCTCAAGAGTCTGGAAACCTCTTGCCACTCAGATTTTGGGGCTCTCTTACCCAGTGTAGCTCATTCCTGTGAGTTTTCAAGGACTTGAAAAGTGAAGTGAGCCCCCCAAAATATGAACCAGTCAGAGCAGACAGTTCAGCTGAGGAAGGTGGAGGATTTACAGGGAGGCAAACCTCCTAGGTTGATGCAACCTTGGATCCATCTATATGTCTGTCCCAGTTTTTGGTCAGGAAGAACATCACTTTTCAGCAGGACCAGTTTCCTGTAGGGCTTCCCTGGTGGCTCAGCTGGTAAAAAATCTGCCTGCATTGCAGGAGACCTGGGTTCGATTCCTGGGTTGGGAAGATCCCCTGCAGGAGCACATGGCAACCCACTCCATTATTCTGGCCTGGAGAATTCCATGGATTGTACAGTCCATGGGGTCGCAAAGAGTCAGACACGACTGAACAACTTTCACTTCATTTCACTTTAACTTCGTTTAAGTCTCCTCAGCTGAGTCTGCTAACTTCAGCAAGTTTCCTTGGTGGTGGAGGAGTCAGGGACCAGAAAACAGGTTCACAACCCAATTAAAGGATCATGGAATAAGCCGGCACCAGCTGCTGGTGAACAAAGCAGGTTTGCAGGGACTGGAGGGCCCCGGAAGAAATCAGGACAAAGCCATTTCATTGCAAGTCTGTAAATAAACGTTCTCATTTGATGAATAGGCATGACTCCAAGGGGTCAAGCCCAGGGATTTGTTACCTTGGGGGTGGCTGTGGAATTTTCTTTCCTGGAGATTTTCACAGCAGGTTACATTTTTGTCTGTCTAGAGTCGTTCAGCTCTGAGCCATCCTGGGAGTGGGGCGGGAGTGGCAGCTTCCAGAGATTAGCCTCCCTTAATTATGGACGCTCCTCTAGAGAAGGGATGAGGGGAATTGTGCGTGATCTATAGGTTTATTTTTATCACCAGCAAGTATTCCTCTTGTTAGCCATAGAGGAACAACTTGTTCTCCATGGTGATTCAGAGATCTTGGGATTCAGTGTGTTAAATGAGCCCCTTAATCAGTATCCAGAATAGCATAAGAGTTCCGGAAGATGAACAGATAGATATAAACCCCAGAAGTTCAACTCATCCAGTAGGCTAAAAACAGCTTTTAAAAAGCCTGAATAAGTAAGGTTATAAACAGGTTGTTAGAATAAGTAACTGCACGTTTAATGTGAGAAGCAGCATGCTGTGGCAAATTCACTCTGGAGCCAGATTTTAAGTTCTCATCTTAACTCTCCCACTCACTAGCTGTGTGACCTTGGGAAAGTTCCGTAACTTCTCTGTGCCTCAGTTTTCTTCTATGAAAAGAAGAAAATAGCAGTTCCTGCTTCATATGGACATCGTAAGTATTAAATGAGTTCATTCACGTAAAGCACTTAGTATAGTGCCTGCATATGAATAGTATGAATTAAAGTATGTTAACGGTTACTGTGTTTGCAAAAATATTCATATATACTATACCTCTAGTCGTTCTTGTTCTAGTTGTTTGAGCTATAACTGATATATGTAACATTGTATACACTTAAGGGATACAGCATAATGGTCTGACTTACATGTATGGTGAAGTGATTACTACAGTAAGTTTAGTTAACATCTATCATCTCCTAAAGCTATAATAAGGAAAAAGAAGACAAAAAAGAAAAAAAAAAATTTTCCCTTGTGATGGGAACTCTTAGGATTTACTCTCTTAACAACTTACATATACATCACATAGCAGTGTTAGCGTCAGTCACCTTCATGTACATTGCATCCCTAGTATTTATCTTTTAACTAGAAGTTTGTATCATTTGATACATTCTTCCTATTCCTACACCCCTCACCTGCTGCTTGTGATCACAAATCTGACCTCTTTTTCTATGAGTTTTGTTTTTAGATTCTACATATAAGAGATATCACGTAGTATTTGTCTTTTTCTGCCTAACATTTCATTTACCATGATGCCTTCAAGGTCCATCCGGTTCAGTCCAGTCACTCAGTCACGTCCAACTCTTTGTGACTCCATGGACTGCAGCGCGCCAGGCTTCCCTTTCCATCACCAACTCCCAGAGCTTGCTCAAACTCGTGTCTGTCAAGTTGGTGATGCCATCCACCATCTTATCCTCTGTCATCCCCTTCTCCTCCTGCCTTCAATCTTTCCCAGCATCAGGGTCTTTTCTAGTGAGTCAGCTCTTTGCATCACGTGGCCAAAGGATTGGAGCTTCAGCTTCAGCATCAGTCCTTCCAATGAATATTCAGGACTGATTTCCTTTAGGATTGATTGGTTTGATCTCCTTGCAGTTCAAGGGACTCTCAAGAGTCTTCTACAACACTACAGTTAAAAGCATCACTTCTTTGGCACTCAGCTTTCTTTATGGTCCAGCTCTCACATCCATATGTGACTATTGGAAAAACCATAGATTTGACTATATGGACCTTTGTTAGTAAAGTAATGGCTCTGCTTTTTAATATGCTGTCTAGGTTGGTCATAGTTTTTCTTCCAAGGAGCAAGCATCTTTTAATTTCATGGCTGCAGTCACCATCTGCAGTGATTTTGGAGCCCAAGAAAAGTCTGTCACTGTTTGCATTGTTTCCCCATCTATTTGCTATGAAGTGATGGGACTAGATGCCATGATCTTTATTTTTTGAATGTTGAGTTTTAAGCCAGCTTTTTCACTCTCCTCTTTCACTTTCATCAAGAGACTCTAATTCTTCTTTGCTTTCTGCCATAAGGGTAGTATCATCTACATATCTGAGGTTATTGATATTTCTGTCTGCAATCTTAATTCAAGCTTGTGCCTCTTCCATCCCTGCAGTTCACATGATGTACTTTGCATATAAGTTAAATAAGCATGGTGACAATATACAGCCTTGACATACTTCTTTTCCAATTTGGAACCAGTCCACTGTTCCATGTTCTAATCCGGTTCTAATTGTTGCTTCTTGACCTGCATACAGATTTCTCAAGACGGAGGTAAAGTGGTCTGGAATCCCATCTTTTGAAGAATTTTCCACAGTTTGTGTGATCAACACAGCCAAAGGCTTTGGCATAATCAATGAAGCAGATGTTTTTCTGGAATTCTCTTGCTCTTTCTATGATTCAATGGATGTTGGCAATTTGACCTGTGGTTTCTCTGCCTTTTCTAAATCCAGCTTGAACATCTGGAAGTTCTCAGTTCACATACTGTGGAAGCCTTGTTTGGAGAATTTTGAGCATCACTTTGCTAACCTGTGACATGAATGCAATTGTGTGGTAGTTTGAACCTTCTTTGGGCTTCCCTTTCTTTGGGATTGGAATGAAAACTGACTGTTTCCAGTCCTGTGACCACTGCTGAGTTTTCCAAATTTGCTGGAATTTGAGTGCAGAATTCGGCTTCATTGAGTGCAACACTTGAACAGCATCATCTTTCAGGATTTGAAATAGCTCAACTGGAATTCCATCACCTCCACTAGCTTATTAATAGTGATGCTTCCTAAGGCCCACTTGACTTCACACTCCAGGATGTCTGGCTCTAGATGAGTGATCACACATCATGATTATCTGGGTCATTAAGATCTTTTTTGTATAGTTAGTTCTTCTGTGTATTCTTCCCACCTCTTCTTAATCTCTTCTGCTTTTCTAGTATCTCTTCTGCTTCTCTAAGGTCCATGCCATTTCTGTCCTTTATTGTGTCCATATTTGCATGAAATGTTCCCTGGTATGTCTAATTTTCTTGAAGAGATCTCTAGTCTTTCCCTTTCTATTGTTTTCCTCTGTTCCTTTGCATTAATCACTTGGGAGGGTAAAGCGTCTGCCTGCAATGCAGGAGACCCGGGTTCAATCCCTGGGTCCAGGATATCCCCTGGAGAAGGAAATGGCAATCCACTCCAGCACTCTTGCTTGGAAAATCCCATGGATGGAGGAGCCTGATAGGCTATAGTCCATGGGGTCGCAAAGAGTTGGACATGACTGAGTGACTTCACTTTCACTTTCTTATCTCTCCTTGCTATTCTTTGGAACTCTGCATTCTGATGGATATATCTTTCCTTTTCTCCTTTATCTTTCACATCTCTTCTTTTCATAGCTATTTGTAAGGCTTCCACAGACGGCCATTTCGCCTTTTGGCAATTCTTTTTCTTGGGGATGGTTTTTGGTCACTGCCTCCTGTACAGTGTTACAAGCCTCTGTCCATTAGTTCTTCAGCAGTCTATCAGATCTAATCCCTGGAATCTATTTGTTGCTTCCACTGTATAATCATAAGGGATTTGATTTAGGTCACATATAAATCAATGGTCTAGTTGTGTCCCCTATGTTCTTCAATTTAAGTATGAATTTTTCAATAAGGAGTTCATGATCTGAGCCACAGTCAACTCCCAGTCTTGTTTTGCCTTACTATGTAGAACTTCTCCATCTTTGGCTTCAGAATATAATCAGTCTGATTTCGGTATTGACCATCTGGTGATGTCCATGTGTAGAGTTGTCTCTTGTGTTGTTGGAAGAGGGTGTTTGCTATGACCAGTGCATTCTCTTGGCAAAACTCTGTTAGTCTTTGCTCTACTTCATTTTTTACTCCAGTGCCAAACTTGCCTGTTATTCCAGATATCTCTGTGGTTGCATATAGCAGAATTTCCTCTTTTTTTGCCTATATATACATGAAACAACAGACTGGTTCCAAATAGGAAAAGGAGTACATCAAGGCTGTATATTGTCACCCTGCTTATTTAACTTATATGCAGAGTACATCATGAGAAATGCTGGACTGGAAGAAACACAAGCTGGAATCAAGATTGCTGGGAGATATATCAATAACCTCAGATATGCAGATGACACGACCCTTATGGCAGAAAGT
>NW_011495034.1:2358386-2371643 GCF_000754665.1 Bison bison bison | reverse complement strand
AAACAAAGATCATGGCATCCGGTCCCATCACTTCATGGGAAATAGATGGGGAAACAGTGGAGACAGTGTCAGACTTTATTTTGGGGGGCTCCAAAATCACTACAGATGGTGACTGCAGCCATGAAATTAAAAGACACTTACTCTTTGGAAGGAAAGTTATGACCAACCTAGATAGCATATTCAAAAGCAGAGACATTACTTTGCCAACAAAGATCCGTCTAGTCAAGGCTATGATTTTTCCTGTGATCATGTATGGATGTGAGAGTTGGACTGTGAAGAAGGCTGAGCGCTGAAGGATTGATGCTTTTGAACTGTGGTGTTGGAGAAGACTCTTGAGAGTCCGTTGGACTGCAAGGAGATCCAACCAGTCCATTCTGAAGGAGATCAGCCCTGGGATTTCTTTGGAAGGAATGATGCTAAAGCTGAAACTCCAGTACTTTGGCCACCTCATGCAAAGAGTTGACTCATTGGAAAAGACTCTGATGCTGGAGGGATTGGGGGCAGGAGGAGAAGGGGACAACAGAGGATGAGATGGCTGGATGGCATCACTGACTCAATGGACGTGAGTCTGAGTGAACTCCGGGAGTTGGTGATGGACAGGTAGGCCTGGAGTGCTGCGTTTCATGGGGTTGCTAAGAGTCAGACACGACTGAGCGACTGATCTGATCTGATCTGATCTGATGAACTTGAGGGTTCAGATTTTTTTTCAAGTGTATTCTATTTGTTTCCTTTGGCTATATTCCCAGAGGTAGGATTTTTGGATTGGATGGTGCTCCTACTTTTTGTTTTTTGAGGTGACTGTATTCTGTTTTCCATAATGGCTGCACCAATTTGCATTTCCACCAATACGGCAGAAGCGTTCCCTTTCTCCACACCCTCACCTGCATCTGTTATCTCTCATCTTTTTCTTGATAGCCATTCTAATTGTTTTTGTGTGGCCAAATTTTATTTGACTGTGTTAAACGTATGGAAATGAATATCTTACAGATTGCCACCCTGAGTAAAAAAGTCCTAGCCATGACTAGGTGATTTGTCAAGTTAATGTAATTAACATAATCAGTAAGAATTTGTTCAGATACATCCAACTTCTTCGGATAGATTCTGACGCTTTACATACCATTTCTTCCCTTTTTGCCTCACACAGCCTCAATTGTCTGTTCTATCTGGAATCCCTCACTCTCCTAACATGTTTCTCTGCTTATCTAACTCTCAGCTATCCCTTGTGCCATGCTTTCCTCAGTAGGTCAGTTGTGTCTGACTCTCTGTGTCCCCATGGACTGTTGCCCATCAGGCTGCTCTGTCCTGGGATTTTACAGACAAGAAGCTGGAGTGGGTTGCCATTTCCTCCTTCAGGGATCATCCTGACCCAGGAATTGAACCTGCATCTCTTGAATCTCCTGCATTGGCAGGCAGATTCTTTACCACTATGTCACTTGAGACACCTCTCCTATCCTTCAAGAGCCTGTCAAATCCTGTTTCTTTGAACATGGATTTTTCTTCTTTTTTTGGACAGAGCAGCATGACTTGCTGGACCTTATTTCCCCAACCAAGGATGGAGCCCAGGCCCCGGCAGTGAAAGCACTGAGTCCACCAGGGAATTCCCTCCTCCTCCTTTATCTCTAATAATCTGCCACACACCTTTTAGGGTACTTATCTCTTTCTGTATTGTTTCATAACTTATTTGTGCTTTTTTTCTGATTTTTTCCCTACTTTTATAAATGTCTTATGTTTTCCATATCCCCTAGCATAAAGCTTTCTGTATCATGAGTGCTTGAAACCATGTATAGAACTAAACTGAAATAAATCTTATGATATAATGTTTGCTGTGAAAAACTTCTGTTCTGGGGACATCCATGTTGAGTCCAACCATCTATGCTTCTGGTATTACTAGGTATCCCTAGGCATTACTAGGAATAGTGGTTGAACAAAATATTTATTCTCGTGTGAAAAGTGAATGTTCATGGAAGAGGGCAGAAAGCTTTGCACTGAGGCACAAATGTGATACTGTATCACATTCTGGTCAGTGTATTTTAACAGATACTCTCCAAGTAGGATATAGTAAAGGCTGGTGTCTTGGGGGAGTGAGGGGTTTATCTCTAAATGAAGAAGTGTGATAACCAAGGATGTACAGCCTGGGTCTTCAACCAGGTTCTCATTGCCTATTTGAAGAGTTGTCATGGTGATAATGAGGGAGTTAGACTCTGAAATACTTCAGAGGACAAAACTAGGACCAGTGGGTGGAAATTACCAGGAGGCAGATTTCAGCCTGATATTAGAACATTCTAATAACTGTCACTCTTCATCAGTGGAAGGGGCTGCCTGAAACAGTGGTAAGCTCCCCATGTGGAGGTTTTTGAACACAGGCTGAATAAACCCCTGGCTGTGGGAGTGTTGCGGGGAGTGGAGGGGAGGGGTGGTGTTGACCTCCAAGACCCCTTCAGCTCCGAAGATTAATTGATTTTATGGAAATCTGTATTTGTGCAAAGGATGGTGGGTTAAATATCCTGCATTGCACTGCATTTTAGAGGCTGGCTGAGTTAGGAATGAAAAAAAAAAAGTTAATGGCTTATTTCTTTGCTTTTCCCAAGGAAAGGGATATAAGCTTTCATTTAGGGATTTTATAAAATCTGTTCAGTTTGAATTTCTTGTCTCAAGGCTTAAGTGCAAGAAGGTGCTTGTCCAGCTTTCTATTTGGTAACAGGCTAAACTATATTGCCACGGATTCTTTCCTATGAATCTTGTTTTGAGTCCATTCTTATAGGCTGCCCTTGATGCCAGGACTGTATTTCTGTGGCTTGATAATTCCTGCAAAGATGCTTATGCTCTGATGTTGGGGGAGGGAAGAGGTATTTGTAATCTCATACTAACCTGAGTTTCCTGAGTGACTCAATATTTTCACACACTTTCTACACTCCTGTGAATAACGGCATTGCTGGCTTGCTCCCATGATGTTAATATATTCATGTGTATTCTGTTTAGGACGAAAATAAAAGTGTAGTGTGTTGGCTGAAGAGGTCCCTTCATTTCCTCCTCTGTCTCTCCCGGGCAGAACCAACTCTTTCCTGCCCTTGATAAAGACTACGCTTGCATTTTCCAAGTAATTAGCAAGGAATTCTTTCTGCGTTTTTTTGGGTGCTTGCAGTTTGTAGTCACACCATCTGATGCAGAGCTTGGGTTTATACCTCATATTGACTGTTTCCTTCTTAACAAGTCATTCATCCTGGAGACTTCTCTTAGCCTTTTTAACATGGTACCTCATTTTGGTGATGGAGTCTTCTGCCTTGTGAAACTCAGGCTGCTGGGAGACTGTACTATGGTCAGAAAAAAAGGGGAGAGCTTGGGGGACAGTGGGAGGAGAATGCTTCCTCTGGAATCACTGGCATACCTTTATAATGCCATTCTCTCTGATTGTCATTGCCATGAAAGGACAAATGGTTCAGTACGGCTGTTTGTGATACAGGTGATATTTGGACTTCAGTTATTCCAATGATCACTTCCTTAAGGTCAATGCAACATACATGAGAGTTTTACAGCTCATAGCATCTGCCCATTGACACTATCCAGGTCACATTTATTCTGTTTATCCTATGAGCATTCACCAAGAGAGACTGTCATCAATTGCCAGAGTCTGAATTATTGCTTGGGGTGGGGTGGGTGTAGGATTTTGAGGAAACAACAATGGTGTCAAGGTGTAGAGTCCCACTTGGAGTGTGGGTCTTCCTCTGGGTGTGATTCCCAGTGGGAGCTCCTGGTTGCCCAGCTCAGGAAACTTCCCTAAAAACACTTTACCCTGCAGGGTCAGACTGCTGGGGAGGGTGGGGGGTGTGGTGGGGAGGGAAGACCTGCCCCCACCCCTGTTGGTCTCTGGAGGATTCTTTCTCATACATGTTCTCTCTCTCCCTCCCTCTTTGTCCTCTGCCAGCCCCTTTTTTTTTTTTTTTCCTGTTCCTCTGTTTTGTGTGATGATTTGGAGAGATTCACAGACTTCTCCAGCAAGACACCATTTTGTCCCTCTCAGAAAGCTCCTTGCATTGGTCAGAGTTGCAATATGTATGGTTGTAATATACATACAAACCAATACATGTATATTAATAAATCTGTATTTATAGGGTTGGCCAAAAAGTTGGAGTTTTTCCATAAGATTGAATAAACCTGAATGAACTTTTTGGCCAACCCATGAATATTATGTGTATGTATGTTTATATTTATATAATGACTATATATCATGTGAATATATATATGTATGTGTGTGTGTATACATGCTTCCCTGGTGGCTCAGTGGTAAAGAATCTGCCTGCCAGTGAAAGAGACCCAGGGTGTCTTTGATTTCTGGGTCAGGAAGATCCCCTGGAGAAGGAAATGGCAACCCACTCCAGTATTCTTGTCTGGGAAATCCCATAGACAGAGGAGCCTGGTGAGCTACAGTCCATGGGGTTGCAGAGTCAGACATGACTTAGCGACTAAGAAACAACAACAATAACAACAACATATATATATGTTATATAAGATTTATTATAGGAATTGGGTTCTGCAATTACAGAGGTTGAGAAGGCCCAGGTCTGCGGACAGCCCTCTGGGGAACTAGGAACTCTGTGGTGTGATTCAGCATGTTACAAGGCCTGAAAACCAGGACTCCCTTCCTAGGTCTGAGGGCAGGAGGATATGGAGTTTAAACAAAGAGCTCTTTGTTCCATTCAGACCCTCAGTGGGTGGAATGATGTCCTCCTGCCTTGGAGAGCTGTCTCCTTTTCTCAGCCTACCATTTCAAATACTACTCATTGCTGGAAATACCCTCACAGACAAATCCAGAAATAATATTTTACCAGTTATCCGGGCATTCTTTAGCCTAGTGGAGTTGACATAAAATTAAACATCACACCATTCTTCCCCTATAGGTTGAAATCATTCCTTCTTTGGATTCTTTCTTTGGGTTCCAGGGTTTCAGATCATAATTTTCTTTGGGCAGACTACTTCTTTGATGACTCCAGTACATTTTTATAGTTTGTTCATCTAATCTCCCCTTCTTATGTGGTCTTCAAGTGCTGTATCCTTAGCCTTTTTGTCCATATTTTTCTGGGCAATCTTTACTCACTATTTTAAAATATTTTTGTCTTTGGTTAAGATTTCTCTGATAAAAATCAAATTCCTAGAACTCTGCTAGACATCAGACCTTTGTTTCTGGTTGCTAGTCATATATACAACAGGTGAATTATATTTGGAAAATTTCAAAATAAATCTCTGCAATTTTCCATGAAAAACTATTTTACCCTAATTCAACTGGCCAGAACCAGTTTCTCAAAACCCACAATGTTATTCTGACTTCTTGTCTAGACTCCTGTATTCTGAGCCTCAAACTTCTGTAAATTCTAGCATTGCTATGATCTGAATGTTTGTGTTCCCCCCAAATTCATATGTTGAAAACCTGATCCCAAGTGTGTAATACTATTAGGAGGTGGGGATTTGAAGAGGTGATTAGGTAATGAGGGTAAGACCCTCACCAAAGGGATCAGTGCCCTTATAACAGAAATCACAGAGGATGTAACACACAGCGTGGTGACTATAGTTTACAATACTGTATAGTAAATCTGAAAGCTGCTGAGTGAGTAAATCTTAAAAATTCTCATCACAAAAATTTTTTTTTGTAACTTTGAGGTGATGGATGCCAACTAAACTTATTGTGCTAATCATTTCACAATATATACATACCAAATTGTTACGTGGTATACCTTAAACTGGGCTTCCCTGGCAGCTCAGATGATAAAGAATCTGCCTGCAATGCAGGGGCCTGGGTTCAATCCCTGGGTCAGGAAGATCCCCTGAAGAAGGGAATGGCTACCCACTTCAGTACTCTTGCCTGAAGAATTCCATGGACAGAGGAGCACTAATACAATGTTACATGTCAATTAAATCTCAATAAAATTGGGAAAATAATTTTTTAATTAAAGTGTAACAGAAAAAAAATCTTCTGTTCAAATTAGTATTATGTAAACAATCAAATTAATATTGCCTAAACACCATTAGGATAAATTAGACCTTTATGTGTTTTGAATAAATGTATTTATAAGAAAAGTTTAGTAAGCTGTTACATTTTTATAAAAAATTGAGCTTGTCCCAGTGTATAGCAACATAATTTTATAAACATCATTAATTTTTCACATTAACAATTGCTTTTGCAACTTATGTAATTGAGCAATGCTTCAAAAGCATTGAAACAACCAAAGGTAAAGGAATTTAGCAGAAAAATAAAGCAGTAAATTTATTAGCACAAGATGAATTCTTGTCTTCAAGAAAATTGCTATATATATATGGGATCAGTCTACTCTATAACATTCCTGGGGAATTTTTTGTCACTTTGAAATGCTTTTTCCTGTGCTTTCAATTTTTCTGGCAAGGAAAACACTGTTCAGAAACTCACTCACACCAAAGGAAAAATACATTTCTGATCTTTTTGTTTCCTGAGTCAAGAGGAGCTTATATGTTCCTCTTTGACTTTCTCTTTTCTTGAAGATTTATTTGTAGCCCCAACTTCCTCATATCTGAATCAGTTTTTCTAAGGCAGACCTTGTTTTCTTTTTTCCCCATTACATACATACAATACTTTTTAAATATATGAACTTCTTTCTTTCATCAATGTTATTGCTGTTATTCAGTCGCTAAGTCTTGTCCAACTCTGTGACCCCATGAACTGCAACACACCAGGGTCCCCTGTACTTCACCATCTCCCAGAGTTTGCTTATGTTCATTGAGTCAGTGATGCCATCCAACCATCTCGTCCTCTGTCACCACTTTCTCCTGCCCTCAATCTTTTCCGACAACAAGGTCTTTTCCAATGAGTTGACTCTTCACATCAGGTGGCCAAAGTATTGGAGCTTCAGCTTCAGCATCAGTCCTTCCAGTGAAATATTTCATCAGTATTTTGGTATATAAAAGCAAACTTTGATCACTAGCATTGTTATGACACTTCATTTATTTTTTCCCACTACATTTTTCCAGTAAGTTAAAAATTCAGACTGGTGGGCTCTGGCTTTATTCTGAAATAATTTAGTCCAATTATTGCTCATGATTCCTCTATTTTCTATTGTTTAACTAAGAAGGTTTGTGCTCAAGTATGGGCTCGGTTGCTCAATCGTGTCCGACTTTGCAACCCCATGGACTGTAGCCTGCCAGGCTCCTCTGTCCCATGGAATTTTCCAGGCAAGAATAGTGAAATGAGTTGCCATTTCCTCCTCCAAGGGATCTTCCTAGTCCAGGGATTGGATCTGCATCTCTTGCGTCTCCTGCATTAGCAGGGGGATTCTTTACCACTATCGCTACCTGGGAAGCCTGAGAAGGTTTGATTTGTACCATCTTTGGAACATGAAAAATGATATTTACAGGCTAGTTGTCCTGTTATATATCTTTAAAATGATTTTAATCTTCATTGTCTTTATGTTTTATTATTTAAAATTTTCTTTAAGTCTTTCTTTTATTTATCAACTTTAAACTATTTTGTTTTTTTTGTTAAAGAAAATTTGATAAAGGTATAAACCATTTTCTCTTTAAAGTTGTAATCTAGTGCCATTTTGAAGTTAAGGAAAGGAAAGTTATTCTAAAATGTTTTGCAGAGAGAAGAGTATTTTCAAATAGATAAGCCAAATTAATTCCAGAATGCAAATCAGCCACTAGAAAAATTTAAACATTCAATATTGCTTTTTTAGAAACCTGAAAGCCTAATGTTAAAATGAGAAGTGGGGTCAGAAGTTCAAATCTTCTCTTAAAAAAATGGGGATATTTAACATTTTTTTTTAAATGAAAGGAACATCTAATGAGCCTTGTTTATAATATATACATAAAAAAATGCATCAAATTTTTGCAAAATCTAAGTCATGCAATCATTTTATATGCAAGAATGCTAATAGAGAAGATTGGCTACTTCTTCAAATTCAGTTAGCCTGACCCTTAAAAGCTTCAGGGCCCGCTCCTTCTCAGAAACTTGACTAAACCAAATTTTAAATGCCAGCTTGCACTCAGGAGAGAGCAAATGACCTTGTGGATATGCTTGTAATTTCTTTTCTAGTAGTTGTAGGCATAGCCAGATGTGCCTTTCTTCAGATCTTTAGAATATCTGTATCAGATCAGATCAGATCAGTCGCTCAGTCATGTACAACTCTTTGCGACCCCATGAATCGAAGCACGCCAGGCCTTCCTGTCCATCACCAACTCCCGGAGTTCACTCAGACTCATGTTCATCGAGTCAGTGATGCCATCCAGCCATCTCATCCTCTGTCGTCCCCTTCTCCTCTTGCCCTCAATCCCTCCCAGCATCAGAGTCTTTTCCAATGAGTCAACTCTTTGCATGAGGTGGCCAAAGTACTGGAGTTTCAGCTTTAGCATCATTCCTTCCAAAGAAATCCCAGGGCCGATCTCTTTCAGAATGGACTGGTTGGATCTCCTTGCAGTCCAATGGACTCTCAAGAGTCTTTTCCAACACCACAGTTTAAAAGCATCAATTCTTCGGTGCTCAGCCTTCTTCACAGTCCAACTCTCACATCCATACATGACCACAGGAAAAACCATAGCCTTGACTAGACGGATCTTTGTTGGCAAAGTAATGTCTCTGCTTTTGAATATGCTATCTAGGTTGGTCATAACTTTCCTTCCAAGGAGTAAGCGTCTTCTAATTTCATGGCTGCAGTGATTTTGGAGTCATATATACATATATACAACATATAGTCATATATACAACAGGTGAATTATATTTGGAAAAATTTCAAAATAAACCTCTTCAATTTTCCATGAAAAACTATTTTACCCTTATTCAACTGGCCAGAATCAGTTTCTCAAAACCCAAAATTTTGGGTTATTCTGACTTCTTCCCTAGACTCCTGTATTCTGAGCCTCAAACTTCTGTAAATTCTATTGCAGTGATTTTGGAGCCCAGAAAAATAAAGTCTGACACTGTTTCCACTGTTTCCCCATCTATTTCCCATGAAGTGATGGGACCAGATGCCATGATCTTTGTTTTCTGAATGTTGAGCTTTAAGCCAACTTTTTCACTCTCCACTTTCACCTTCATCAAGAGGCTTTTAAGTTCCTCTTCACTTTCTGCCATAATGGTGGTGTCATCTGCATATCTGAGGTTATTGATATTTCTCCTGGCAATCTTGATTCCAGCTTGTGTTTCTTCCAGTCCAGCGTTTCTCATGATGTACTCTGCATATAAGTTAAATAAACAGGGTGACAATATACAGCCTTGACGTACTCCTTTTCCTATTTGGAACCAGTCCAGGTACATTATTTTATACTGATATATTACTATAGGGAAACTTTTTATTATTAACTTAGGTATAGTTGATTTTCCTCCAATATTGTGTTATTTCTTGTGTATAGCAAGTGATTCAGTTATACATCACTATACATATTCTTTTTCATATATATTCCATTATGGTTTATTACAGGATATTGAATATAGTTCCCTGTGCCATATAGTAGGACCTTGTTCTTTATCTGTTTTATATATAGTAGTTTGTATCTGCAAACTCCAAACTCCTAATTTATCCCTCCCCACCCCTTTTCCCCTTTGGTGACCACAAGTTTGTTTTATATGTCTGTGAATCTGTTCCTGTTTCATAAATAAGTTTGTGTCACATATAGATTCCACATATAAGTGATATCATATGGTGTTTGTCCTTCTCTTTCTGACTTCACTTAGTGTGATAATATTGGGGTCTGTCTGTGTTGCTGCAGATGGCATTATTGCATTCTCTTTTATAGCTAAGTCATATTCCATTGTGTATATACCACATCTTCTTTATCAATTCATCTGTCGATGGGTACTTAGGTTGCTTTCATGTCTTGGCTACTGTAAATCATGCAGTTATGATCACTGAGGTACATGTGTCTTTTTGAATTAGAGTTTTGTCCAGGTATATGTCCAAGAGTGTGATTGCTGGTTCATTTGTGCATGCTAAGCCACTTCAGTAGTGTCCTACTCTTTGGGACCCTACAGACCGTATCCTGCCAGGCTTCTCTGTCCATGGAATTCTCCAGGCAAAAATACTGGAGTCGGTTGCCGTGCCCTCCTCCAGGGGCTCTTTCCAACCCAGGGATTGAACCTCCATCTCTTACATCTCCTGCACTGGCAGGCAGGTTTTCACCATTAGAGCCACCTGGGAAGCCCGCTGGATCGTATAATAGCTCTGTTTTTGTTTTTTAAGGAACTTCCATGTTGTTCTCCACAGTGGCTGCACCAATTGACATTCCCACCATCAGTGCAGGAAAGTTTGTAGGCAAACATTTTGAGCTTTGGATTCACAAAAGAGATGAGACAATATGTAGTTTAGACAGTGGGGAGTCATGATGGGGCCACAGCTGCTGCTGCTGCTGCTAAGTCGCTTCAGTCATGTCCGACTCTGTGCGACCCCATAGATGGCAGCCCACCAGGCTCCCCTGTCCCTGGGGTTCTCCAGACAAGAACACTGGAGTGGGTTGCCATTTCCTTCTCCAATGCATGAAAGGAAAAGTGAAAGTGAAGTCGCTCAGTCGTGTCTGACTCTTAGCGACCCCATGGACTGCAGCCTACAAGGCTCCTCTGCCCATGGGATTTTCCAGGCAAGAGTACTGGAGTGGGGTGCCATTGCCTTCTCCTGGGGCCACAGAAAGCTAAGTGAAAAAGAAGGCAATGATGTAGAAAAGTGTTGATAACACTGTTTTTAGAATTATTTTTACACAGACTCCTGATTTCTCCCCCAAACTTACTCCTTTCTTTCCATCCCCTCACTGATGGACTCTGCTTCACTAACATTTGATTCCTCAGGCCCAAAACTTTTCTGAGCCATCATTTAAAACATTCTTTCTTTCATATCCCACATGCAACTCACCAGCAAATCCGGTCAGCGTTACATTCATATCACAGATTTGACCACTTCTCAACATGTTCACCTCCACCACCCTCATCACCAAAATCTTTTTCGCCAGGACTGTTAAATTGCCTCCTAAGTAGTATTCCCTATTTCTGCTCTTTTTCACTTATTGCTTTCTTGTGCCACGCAGCAGCCAGAATGATCATTTAAAAATGTAAATCAGATTATTCCCCTCCCTTGTTCAAATCTAATACACCTTCCCATCACACTTGGTATGAGGCCCCACATCAGCGGTTCTAAAGCAAGTCTGCCCATTAGAATCACCTGGGGAGTATTGACAAATCACTGTTGATTGGGTACCACCATGAGTCAACAAGCTCAGACCTCTGGGGTCAGGACCTAGAATCTGTGAGGTGTTTTTGTTTGTTTATTTTTATTCATTTATGTGCTGTGCCAAGTCTTAGTTGTGGCACTCAGGATCTTCAATCTTTGTTGCAGTATGTGGTATCTTTTTTTTTTTTTTTAATCTCGGCATGAGGGATCTAGTTCCTGGACCAGGGATCAAACTACTCTGCATTGGGAGTCTGCAGGGTTAGCCATTTAGACCACCAGGGAAGTCCCTCTGTGCGATTTTAAAGCTCCCCAGGTGTTTCAGAGGTGAGGGGTTGCAAGTCTTCTCTGGCTACCTCGCCAACCCCATTGTCTGCCACCCTCCCCGCTGCATGCCCACTTTGACTTCCTTGTTGCTCCTCAAGCCTGCCAAGGATATCTAGGACTCAAAGCATTTGCAGCTGCTGCTGTTCCCTCAGCTGGCTACAATCATAACCTCACCCCATTCAGATCTCTTCTCAATAACACCTTCTCAAAGGGGTCTTTCCTGACCCTCATCTTGCTCTATACCATTGCCCTATTTAGTTCTCTTAAAGGAAATTATATTACAACTACTTGTTTGTTGATTTTCTCCCCCTTCTGTCTCACTTCTAGATTGTAAAATCCAGGAGGCAAAGACTGTCTTGTTTGTTCACTGCTGTGTTTCAAGTTCATAGCACAGTTCATAAACCAGTTCCTAGACACTGTAGGGACTTAATAAATATGAATTATTGCAGCCATGAAATTAAAAGATGCTTACTCCTTGGAAGACAGTTATGACCAACCTAGATAGCATATTCAAAAGCAGAGACATTACTTTGCCAACAAAGGTCCATCTATTCAAGGCTATGATTTTTCCAGTGGTCATGTATGGATGTGAGGGTTGGACTGTGAAGAAGGCTGAGCGCCGAAGAATTGATGCTTTTGAACTGTGGTATTGGAGAAGACTCTTGAGAGTCCCTTGGACTGCAAGGAGATCCAACCAGTTCATTTTAAAGGAAATCAGTCCTGGGTGTTCTTTGGAAGGAATGATGCTAAAGCTGAAACTCCAGTACTTTGGCCATCTCATGCGAAGAGTTGACTCATTGGAAAAGACTATTCTGGGAGGGATTGGGGGCAGGAGGAGAAGGAGACGACAGAGGATGAGATGGCTGGATGGCATCACTGACTCGATGGACGTGAGTCTGAGTGAACTCCGGGAGTTGGTGATGGACAGGGAGGCCTGGCGTGCTGAGATTCATGAGGTCTCAAAGAGTCGGACATGACTGAGCAACTGAACTGAACTGAACTGATTGTTGTTTAAAAAAAATTTTTTTAACTTATTTTAGTGTGCTTGGCCAATGGCCAAAAGGATGTCACTGCCCAGGATCTGTGGTTGGAAAATCTGGAGATTTGGCTTTGCCTCCTACTGGTTTTTTTTTTTCTTTTTTTTCTGTAGCTCAGACTTTAAAAGCAAGTTGAAAATACATTCTTTAGAATATTTATCATTTGCTGTTTCTTTGATTTTTCTTTTTTTTTAATTTTATTTTATTTTTAAACTTTACATAATTGTATTAGTTTTGCCAAATATCAAAATGAATCCATCACAGGTATACATGTGTTCCCCATCCTGAACCCTCCTCCCTCCTCCCTCCCCATACCATCCCTCTGGGTCATCCCAGTGCACTAGCCCCAAGCATCCAGTATCGTGCATCGAACCTGGACTGGCATCTCGTCTCATACATGATATTTTACATGTTTCAATGCCATTCTCCCAAATCTTCCCACCCTCTCCCTCTCCCACAGAGTCCATAAGACTGTTCTATACATCAGTGTCTCTTTTGCTGTCTCGTACACAGGGTTATTGTTATCATCTTTCTAAATTCCATATATATGTGTTAGTATACTGTATTGGTTATTTTTCCTTCTGGCTTACTTCACTCTGTATAATAGGCTCCAGTTTCATCCACCTCATTAGAACTGATTCAAATGAATTCTTTTTAATGGCTGAGTAATACTCCATTGTGTATATGTATCACTGCTTTCTTATCCATTCATCTGCTGATGG
>NW_011495034.1:2356400-2358109 GCF_000754665.1 Bison bison bison | reverse complement strand
GGGTTCCCTTTTCTCCACACCCTCTCTAGCATTTATTATTTGTAGACTTTTGGATCGCAGCCATTCTGACTGGTGTGAAATGGTACCTCATAGTGGTCTTGATTTGCATTTCTCTGATAATGAGTGATGTTGAGCATCTTTTCATGTGTTTGTTAGCCATCTGTATGTCTTCTTTGGAGAAATGTCTATTTAGTTCTTTGGCCCATTTTTTGATTGGGTCATTTATTTTTGTGGAGTTGAGCTGTAGGAGTTGCTTGTATATTTTTGAGATTAGTTGTTTGTCAGTTGTTTCATTTGCTATTATTTTCTCCCATTCTGAAGGCTGTCTTTGGTTTGGTTTTGACTTTGAAATTTCCCCGAAGTTGTTTGGCCATGGAGCCTGCCAGTCAGCACAGACGGCACACTCTAGGGCCTGATGAGTGGCCGGATGACCTGGTTCAGCAGGCTTTGGTTGGAAAATTCCAACAAATCTCAGGCTTGTTGGGGCAGGGCAGGGGCGGAGAGTCAGATTAGCCTGGAATCAGCCCAGTTGGGCAGGATCTATGAGGCCAGTAGTTGCTGCCGCCGCCTCTGCCATAGTTCTTCCAGAACTTATGCAGGAGTCGCCAGCCCCAGCGAGGCTGTAGGGAGGACCGGAGAGAAAAAACATGAAGCTTTAAATCTGCTCGTTGCCCAGTTATTTCAAGATTGTGTTCAAAATGCAGATGAGGTAAAATAGAAATTAGTTATATTTGTTTGTTCATATTGAGACATTATTGACATAACATTGTATTCTTTCACGTGTACAAAGTAATGATTTGGTATATGTAATATTGCAAAAGATCACCACAATAAGCCCAGTTAACCTGCATTACCACACATGGTTACACATTTTTTTTGTTTCTTGTGATGAAAACTTTCAGCAGCTTTCAAATATGTGATACAGTACTATTAACTGTAATCACCAGATTGGTCGTTATATCTCCAGGAGTTACATGTTTTCTCACTGGAAGTCTGTGCCTTCTTAAGACCCTCCTTCACCCATTTTGCACCCCTCTACCCCCTCAACCACAAATCTGTTCTCTGTATCTATGAGTTCTATTTTTTATTTTTCAAAGTTTCACATATGCATGAGGTATATGGTATTTGCTTTTTCTGACTTCTCTTAACATAATGCCCTCAGGGTCCATCCATGTTGTCAAAAATAGCAAGATTTCCTCATTTTTTATGGCTGAGTAATATTCCATTTTGTGTATACGTAACACACTTTATTAAGATTGCCAGGAGAAATATCAATAACCTCAAATATGCAGATGACACAGAAAGTGAAGAGGAACTCAAAAGCCTCTTGATGAAAGTGAAAGAGGAGAGTGAAAAAGTTGGCTTAAAGCTTAACATTCAGAAAACGAAGATCATGGCTTCTGGTCCCATCACTTCATGGGAAATAGATGGGGAAACAGTAGAAACAGTGTCAGACTTTATTTTTTGGGGCTCCAAAATCACTACAGATGGTGACTGCAGCCATGAAATAAAAAGACACTTACTCCTTGGAAGGAAAGTTATGGTCAACCTAGAGAGCATATTGAAAAGCAGAAACATTACTTTGCCAACAAAGGTCCATCTAAAGCTATAGTTTTTCCAGTAGTCATGTATGGATGTGAGAGTTGGACTGTGAAGAAGGCTGAATGCTGAAGAATTGATGCTTTTGAACTGTGGTGTTGGAGAAGACT
>NW_011495034.1:2342367-2356188 GCF_000754665.1 Bison bison bison | reverse complement strand
GGCGATCACTGACTCGATGGACATGAGTCTGAGTGAACTCCGGGAGTTGGTAATGGACAGGGAGGCCTGGCGTGCTGTGATTCATGGGGTCACAAAGAGTTGGACACGACTGAGCAACTGAACCTAACTGAACACACTTTATCCATTTATCCATGGATGAACACTTAGCCCTATTGTGAATAATGCTGCAGTGAAGGTGAGAGTAACTATACCTTTTAAAATAACTTTGATTGGAGTATAGTTGCTTTACAATGTTGTGTTAATTTCTTCTGTACAGCAAAGTGAATCAGCTTTCCATATATACAACATCCCTTCTTTTTTGAATTTCGTTTACAGGTCGGTCACCACAGAGCTTGAATGGAGTTCCCTGTGCTATATGGTAAGTTCTCATTAGTTATCTATTTTATATATAGTAGTGTATATATGTGGAGAAGGCACTGGCGACCCACTCCAGTACTCTTGCCTGGAAACTCCCATGGATGGAGGAACCTGGTAGGCTGCAGTCCATGGGATCGCTAAGAGTCAGACACAACTGAGCGACTTCACTTGCAATTCTCACTTTCATGCACTGGAGAAGGAAATGGCAACCCACTCCAGTGTTCTTGCCTGGAGAATCCCAGGGACGGGGGAGCCTGGTGGGCTGCCGTCTATGGGGTCGCATAGAGTCCGACACGACTGACGTGATTTAGCAGCAGCAGCAGTGTATATATGTCAATCCCAGTCTCCCAATTCCTCCCACCACCACCCCTTTTTCCCTTTTGGTGTCCGTACACTTTTTTCTCTGCATCTATATATCTGTTCCTTCTTTGCAAATAAAGTTTATACCATTTTTCTAGATTCCACACATATGCATTAATATACCATATTTGTTTTCCTAACTTCACCCTGTATGACACTCTATAGGTCCATCCACGTCTCTACAAATGACCCAGTTTCATTCCTTTCTATGGCTGAGTAATATTCCATTATGTATTTAATATTCCACATGTACCTCAACTTCTTTATCCATTTCTTTGTTGATGGACATTTAGGTTGTTTCTATATCCTGGCTATTGTAAATATTGCTGCAAGGAACACTGGGGTGCATGTGTCTTTTGAATTATAATTTTCTTTGGTTATATGCCCAGTAATGGGATTATTGGGTCATATAGTAGTTCTGTTTTTAGTTTTTTAAGACAATTCCATACTGTTCTCCCTAGTGGTTGTATTAACTTACATTCCCAGCAATAGTGCAAAAGGGTTTCCTTTTCTCCACACCCTCTCTGGCATCTATTGTTTGTAGACTTTTTGATGGTGGGCATTCTGACAGATGTGAGGTGATTTCTCTTTGTGGTCTTGATTTGCATTTCACTAATGATTAGTGATATTGAGCATCTTTTCATGTAGTTGTTGGCCATGCGAATGCTTTCTTTTGAGAAATGTTTATTTAGATCATCTTCCCATTTTAAAAATTGGATTGTCTTCTTGCTATTGAATTATATGAGTTCTTTATACATTTTGAATATCAGCCTCTTATCTGATACATAATTTGGAAATATTTTCTCCCACTTGGAAGGTTACCTTTTTATTTTGTTGATGATTTCCTTTACCGTGCGACCTTTTTGTTTGCTGTGGTCTTATTTGTTTATTTTTGCTTTTGTTGCCTTTGCTTTTAGTGTCAAATCCAAAAAAATCATTGCCAGGAAAGATGTCAAGGAATTTAAAGCCTGTTTCCTTGCAAGAGTTTTATGGTTTCAGGTCTTACGTACTAGTTTAATCCATTTTGAGTTAATTTTTATACATAGTGGTCTAGTAGCATGTGGCTCTCCAGTTCTTCCATAACAATTTATTGAAGAGATAGCCCTTTTCCCAGTACATTCTTGAGACTTCTGTTATAAATTAATTTACCATGTGTGTATGGGCTGATTTCTGGCTTTCTGTTCTATTCCATTAATCTATATGTCTGTTTTTATGCCAGTATCATACTGTATTGATTACTATCAGATCAGATCAGATCAGTCGCTCAGTCATGTCTGACTCTTTGCGACCCCATGAATCGCAGCACGCCAGGCCTCGCTGTCCATCACCAACTCCCAGAGTTCACCCAAACTCATGTCCATCGAGTCAGTGATGCCATCCAGCCATCTCATCCTCTGTCATTCCCTTCTCCTCTTGCCCCCAATCCCTTCCAGCATCAGAGTCTTTTCCAATGAGTCAACTCTTCGCATGAGGTGGCCAAAGTACTGGAGTTTCAGCTTTAGCATCATTCCTTCCAAAGAAATCCCAGGGCTGATCTCCTTCAGAATGGACTGGTTGGATCTCCTTGCAGTCCAAGGGACTCTCAAGAGTCTTCTCCAACACCACAGTTCAAAAGCATCAATTCTTCGGTGCTCAGCCTTCTTCACAGTCCAACTCTCACATCCATACATGACCACAGGAAAAACCATAGCCTTGACTAGACGGATCTTTGTTGGCAAAGTAATGTCTCTGCTTTTGAACATGCTATCTATGTTGGTCATAACTTTCCTTCTAAGGAGTAAGCATCTTTTAATTTCCTGGCTGCAATCACCATCTGCAGTGATTTTGGAGCCCAGAAAAATAAAGTCTGACACTGTTTCCACTGTTTCCCCATCTATTTCCCATGAAGTGATGGGACCAGAAGCCATAATCTTCGTTTTCTGAATGTTGAGCTTTAAGGCAACTTTTTCACTCTCCACTTTCACTTTCATCAAGAGGCTTTTGAGTTCCTCTTCACTTTCTGCCATAAGGGTGGTGTCATCTGCATATCTGAGGTTATTGATATTTCTCCCAGCAATCTTGATTCCAGTTTGTGTTTCTTCCAGTCCAGCATTTCTCATGATGTACTCTGCATATAAGTTAAATAAACAGGGTGACAATATACAGCCTTGACGAACTCCTTTTCCTGTTTGGAACCAGTCTGTTGTTCTGTGTCCAGTTCTAACTGTTGCTTCCTGACCTGCATACAAATTTTTCAAGAGGCAGATCAGGTGGTCTGGTATTCCCATCTCTTTCAGAATTTTCCACAGTTTATTTTGATCCACACAGTCAAAGGCTTTGGCATAGTCAATAAAGCAGAAATAGATGTTTTTCTGGAACTCTCTTGCTTTTTCTATGATCCAGCGGATGTTGGCAATTTGATTACTATAGCTTTGTAATATATTTTTTTTATTTTTTTATTTTATTTTTTTTTTATTTTGCTGAATTGGAACATAATTGTCTGTTGGGAAAATGAATACAAAAGAATGCATTGAGTTGGCCAAAAAGTTCATTCGGGCTTCCTGTATGATGTCACAGAAAAATCCAAATGAACTTTTTTTTTTCTACAAGAATTTTAACATAGTAAACCTCAACTCAAACATTGACACACAAACAATAAAAAATATTAAAGAGTATCATCATACATCATTTTGGCAAAACAAGATGGTCCAAGTTCTTGTCACAAAACATTGCATAGTGACATTTTTCCTGTCAAATGACTAACTGGATGAAAATACCACATTTCTTTTGTGTCCTTAAGAATATGTAGGTCATTTATCGATTATTGAGTTTTGAGAAGATTCATCTACAATATATTCCTCTGAAAGCTCATAACCTGACCAATTTTGTAATATATTTTAAAATCAGAAAATGTGAGTTTTGCAGCTTTGTCATTCTTTCTTAAGATTACTTTGGCTATTTGAGTTCTTTTGTGATTTTATATGAATTGTAGGATTGTTTTATTTCTGTGGAAAAATACCTTTAGAATTTTGATAGAAATTGCATTGAATCTATAAATTTCTCTGATAATATGGATATTTAAATAATACTAATTATTCCAAGCCATGTGCATGGAATATCTTACAATTTATTTGTTTCTTCTTCAGTTCTTTTAATCAGTGTCTTATACTTTTCAGTGTATAGTCTTTTACCTCCTTGATTAATTTATTTGTAGCTACTCTGTTCTTTTTGATGCAGTTGTAAATGGGATTGTTTTCTTGATCTCTGAGAGTTCATTATTAGTGTATTGACACACAGCTGATTTTTTAAAACTTTTAATTTTGCATTGGGCATAGCCAATTAACAAAGAGTGTTGTAATGGTTTCAGGTGAACAGTGAAGGGATTCAGCCATGCATTTACATGATACATGGATCCGTCCTCCCCCAAACTGTCCTCCCATCCAGGCAGCCACATAACGCTGAGCAGACTGCCATGAGCTAAACGATAGATCCTTGTTAGTGACACACAACTATTTTTTGTCTATTGATATTGTATCTGGCAACTTTGCCAAATTTGCTTACTTTCACAGTTTTTTGATGGAGTATTTTGAGTTTTCCATACGTAATATCGTGCCATCTGCAAATGGAGACAGTTTTACTTTTTTCCTTTCTGATTCTAATGTGTTTTATTTCTTTTTCTTGACAAATTTATTTGGCTAGGACTTCCAATACTGTGTTGGGTAAAAGTGGTGAGAGTGGGCATCTTATCTTATTTCTGACCTTACAGAAGAAAAGCTTTTAGCTTTTCATTATCGAGTATAATGTTAGCTATGGACTTGCCTTTATTATGTTGAAGTAAGTTTCCTCTGTATTTACTTTATTGAGAAGTTTTTAACCATACATGGAATTGAATTCCATGTATGAATTTTGTCAAATGCTTTTTTTGTATCTATTCCATGTATGAATGGATGTATCTATTCCATGTATGAATTTTGTCAAATGCTTTTTCTGTATCTATTGATGTTGAATTTTGTCAAATGCTTTTTCTGTATCTATTGAGATGATTATATAGTTTGCGTTCTTCAGTTTGTTCATGTGGTATATCACATTGATTTATCTGAGAATATCGATCCATCCTTTCATCCCTGAGGTAAATCAGACTTCACTATGGTGTATGAAACTGTTGGCCTTAAAAAGTCACAACCTAAAAGTTGAGAGTTTTATTTTATTTGGTGGGAATTTTTAGGACTTTAGGCCCAGGAGACAGCATCTCGAGTAACCCTAAGAGAACTGCTCTGAGGAGGCAGGGGAAGGAGTCAGGTTATATAGAAGTTTGTAACAAAGGGCAGATAGTTTGAACCTCAAAAGACTATTGTTAATTAAGGAAAACCAGATTTTGCAAATTAAGGGATTTAGTGCTTTTTATATATGGGAAGGTACAAGAGTCTGGGCTCACTGAAATCATTCCTTTCGTACGTATCTCAGCTATATGGGCCCAGTGTCCTGCATTTTTCATATCCCCCCCACGCTCTGTGGGATGTGGCTGCAGCCTGATGGCTATGGTTAGCAGGTATTATTCTCTTTACTGGGTGCCCTCTGGGGCATTTACATTTGGATGGCCAGAAGCGGTGATGGCTGTGACATCCTTGCTTATGGATATGGCAGGAAATATGTCATTTCTCAATCCCTTTAATGTATCATTGAATTCAGTTTGCTAATATTTTGTTAAGGATTTTTACATCTGTGTTCATCAGTGATATTGGCCTGTAGTTTTCTCTTTTTTGTGATCTTTGGATGTGGCATCAGGGTAATGCTGGCCTTGTAGAATGACTTCACAAGTTTTCCTTCCTTTGCAATTTTTGGGAATAGTTTAAGATGAATAAGTATTAATTCTTGATTGTTTGATGATGAATGTTTGATAGAATTCACCTTTGAAGCCATCTGTACTAGGCTTTTGTCTGCAGGTTTCTGATGACTGACTGAATCTCCTTAATAGTAGTCAGTCTGTTCAGATTTTCTGTTTCTTCATGGTTCCGTCTTGGTAGTTTGCATGTTTCTAGAAATTTATCCATTCTTTCTAGGGTGCCTAACTTTTTTGGTGTGTAATTGCTCATAGTAGTTTCTTATGATCTTTTGTATTTCTATGGTACTGGTTGTAATGCTTCTTTTTTTATTTCTCTTTTGATTTATTTGCATCTTCTTTCTTTTGTCTTGGTAAGTCCAGATAAAGGTTTGTCTGTTTTATCTTTTAAAAAGAAGCTCTTAGTTTCATTGATCTTGTTATACTGTTTTTCAATCTCTATTTTATTGATTTCTGCTCTGACTTTTGTTATTTCCTTCCTTCTGCTAACTTTAGGCTTAGTTTGTTTTTCTTTTTCTGGTTGCTTGAGGTGTAAAGTTGTTGTTGTTGTTTTCTTCTTTTTTTTATTTCAGGTCTCTCCCCAGCTTAGGGAAGTTTTCAGCCATTAATTGTTTCAGCAAATTTTCTGCCCCTTTCTTTTGCTCCTCTTTGGATCACTGTAGTGCAATTATTGGTTTCCTTGGTGTTGTCCTATAAGTCCTTTAAGCTATCTTCATGCTTTTTCTTTCTTCTTTTTGCTCCTCTAATTGGATGAATTCCATTGCCCTGTCTTAAAGTTTACTGATCCTTTTCTCATTTCAGCTTGTCTACTATTGAAACTCGCTATTGAAGTTTTCCGTTCAGTTATTGTAATCTTTAATTCTATGTGTCTGTTTGGTACTTTTAAATATTTTCTATCTCTTTTTTGAAATTCTTATTTTATTCATGCATTACTTTCCTGATCTCGGCAATCTTTGTGATCGTTATCTTAAGCTCCATCAGCTAAATCTTCATTAACTTTTTTTTTTTTTGAAGTTTTGTCTTATTCTCTCATTTGGAATATATTCCTTTGTTTCTTCATTTTTCTTGATTCTCTGTGCTGCATTAGATAAAACAACCACTTCTCCCAGTTTTGAAGTAGTGGTATTATGTAGGAAATGAATCTTACTGTTCAACCCTGTCTGAGCTCTTGGTTCTCTCTCAAACCTTTGTGATGGCCAAGCAGGCTCTTGCTTTTGACAGCTCCCAGTAGTTAAGGGTGCTCCAAGACCTGTCAGTGCCCTGATTGGGAGAATCTCAGTCAACAAGTGGCTTCAGGCTGATTGGAAGACGGAACCTCAGGTTGCAGCTTTTAAAGTATGCAAATATATCTCTTTCAGGGGAAGACAGGGAGATGGATGTTTCTGTCTGCTTTCTCTGTGCTGAGCCCTGGGATGATAACCAGTTCAGAACTAGTCTTTTGTTCACTACCATCCTGTTGAACCCATGAATGTAAGCCCCACTGGACATCAGAGCCAGGTATGAAGGGATATGTCCTCCAGCTACACACTAGAAAACATACCTTATCATAGTATTGTAAGGCACAAATTAGTGTGTGTTATGTATTGTATACCACATTTATTTGCAAAATTATTTCTGTGCTGTTTTAACATCCAAGTAAAGAGACAATTTGAATCTGATGAAAGTGGTCATTAGTAGACATAGAAAGGCAAGTTTTAAGAATGATCAGGAGTTAGCAGTAAAGAGATAATGCAAAAAACAAACTGATAAGAAATGAAGAGGGCTATCGTAAAGACTGGTGAGGGAAGTGAATACTTTTGGAGGACAGTGTTTTTGGTTTTGTGCTTTTGGCTGCACAGTGCACCTTTGGGATCTTTCCCGAGCAGGGATCAAGCCCCGGCCCCCTCAGTGAAAGCACCAAGTTCTAACCACTGGACTGCCAGGGAATTACCTTGGAGGGCAGTTTTTGTCTGATGAATCTACAGGGTGGGTAAGACTTTTGTTCTCTCTCTATTTAATTTATCTGTGTCCTTGTCCTACTCCTATATACCACTTTCCTGCATGCATCTATAGGCATGTAGCCCTAAACAGAGGATAGTGATAAATGAGGACAGTCATTCATTCCTTCAACAAGTAATTTTTATTTGACATCTGTTCTAATCCAGGCACTGGGTTATAATAAAAGATGAATGTTTTCACAAAGCAGAAACAGTTCTTTGTTCCAGGAATGGTAGAGTCTAGCAAGGGGACAGACAATAGGCCATAACAACAGTTTGTTGCTAAGATAAGAGTAAATAGGGGACTAGGGGAACCACAAGAGGAAACAGAGGAACCACTAGGGGAACTCTCCCAGAGTTAGGGCAGGGATGCTCAAGGAAAGCGTCTCTGAGGTGATGTTTGAAGGAAGAAGAATTGGCCAAATCAAGGAGGAGGAAGAAGAAGGGAAAGGTGTACCAGGCAGAGAAAGCAACAAATCCAGCATCAGCAGAATGGTTTTGCAGAATGGCAAAGCTCACCATAGATTGAGTATGGACTGTAAAGGAACTTATTGGGAGATTTGCAGAATTTTGGGGTAGATTTGGCATGTTCCAAATGTATTGGTGTAAGTGGTGCCTAGAAACTGAAGAGCACCTAGGGATCCTTGATGAAATATTTCCTGGATATAGAAACCTGTCTGCCAAGAGGCACAGGTTAAGAGTCAAGGTTTCTCCGTTGATTGGTTTTCTGTGGTAAATCCCTCTCTCATCATTTTATATTATAACTTGGAATGAACCTACTACAAGGAAAGACAAGAATTCTCGAAGACTTTGTCTGTGTATTGTGACAGATTGTAGAAACTCAAGAAAATGTTTCTATCTGTTCCAAATAGTTGGATTTGTTGCTTATGACTTCTACAAAACAAGAAATGAAGACTGGGCAGTGTGAAGCAATGGAAAGGTGGCTACATCTTGGCAGTCTTATTTTCAGAAGATTATCTGGTTTTCTTTATTGAGAACCAGGAAAAACAAGCTTCAAGGCAGGACAGTTGAATGTCCTGAGCACCTGTCCCTTGACCTGCGGACTTAAAGTGGGGATAAATACTGGCCAAGATGTAACAAGTAAGGATGTATTGTAGTGACTCACGTTTTGTCATTAATAACGTAAACTGAACAATTTTTTTTATTGTCTCAATATACAGAATTCAAGGAACAGGCTTAATTACCTTCTTTGATCACTTGAGCAATTATAAATCGCTGATTAAATATTTGAGATATTTTTGTTATTTACAGAAGGCTGATAACTTTTAATTTGCATAATATCTCATAATAGTTCATTAAAAATGATGAACAACGTAGAAAGCAATATATCATTTAAATTACTTAAGAGGTAAAGCCATTTACCTCTCCCTAGACTTGTGTTTTATTAGAATAATTTTGATGGTAAAATAGCATCTTGTTTGTATGTGTGTATTTGTATGTTTTCCAAAGATAAGATGAGGGACAGGAATACTATATCCCTTGGTGGCCAGCTCTCCTAGTGTGATGGGCTTTAGCTCCTGTCTGGCCTAGAATTCCAGCCCTACAACTGGAACTGTACAGCTTTGAACAGGTTATCCAAACTCTCTGAGCATCAGTTTGCTCACCTGTGATATAGGTATCTCAGTAATATTTTTATCAGAAGATTGCATTGAGATTAATTTAAAGATTGCAACATTAATTTAATGCATTCATGCTAAAACTAGGCACATATCAAAGGCTCAGTAAATGTTGGCAGTTACTAGCTTTTAGAATGGTGGAGCTAAATGTTTCAGTTGAGACTTTTATGAAAGTTATGGCTGTTTCCTCAGGCCCCCAAAAAAGCTTATACACAGGACATTTTGCATGTATTTTCAGGAGTCTCACCAACCCCTTGAGGTTCTTGCATAATTAAGAGCAGATGAGAGGGGCCGAGATTCTGTGTACAAGGGGAGGGTTTGGCTAGATAAGGACAAGCCTGGTTTTTATTTAAAATTAATTAATTTATTTTAATTAGAAGTTAATTACTTTACAGTATTATAGTGGTTTTTGCCATACATTGACATGAATTAGCAATGGATGTACATGTGTCCCCCATCCTGATTCCCCCTCTACCTCCCTCCACATCCCATCGCTCAGGGTTGTCCCAGTGCACCGGCTTTGAGTGCCCAGTTTCATGCATTGAACTTGGACTGGTGATCTATTATTTCACATATGCTAATATACATGTTTCAATGCTATTCTCTCAAATCATCTCACCCTCACCTTCTTCCACAGAGTCCAAAAGTCTGTTCTTTATACCTGTGTCTCTTTTGCTGTCTCACATATAGGATCTTCATTACCATCTTTCTAAATTCTATATATATGCATTAATATACTGTATTGGTGTTTTTCTTTCTGACTTACTTCACTGTATAATAGGCTCCAGTTTCATCCACCTCATTAGAACTGACTCAAATGCATTCTTTTTAATAGCTGAGTAATATTCCATTGTGTATATGTATCACAGCTTTTTTATCCATTCATCTGCCAATGGACATCAAGGTTGCTTCTGTGTCCTAGCTGTTGTAAACAGTGTTGTGATGAACATTGGGGTACACATGTCTCTTTCAATTCTGGTTTCCTCGGTGTGTATGCCCAGCAGTCAGATTGCTGGGTCATGTGGCAGTTCTATTTCCAGTTTTTTAATGAATCTCCACATTGTTCTCCATAGTGGCTGCACTAGTTTGCATTCCCACCAACAGTGTAAGAGGGTTCCCTTTTCTCTGCACCCTCTCCAGCATTCATTGTAGAGTTTTTGATAGCAGTCATTCCAACCGGCGACAAGCACGGTTGTTATATGAGGCTTCCCCAATGGAGCGGTAAAGAATCTGCCGGATTCAATGCAGGAGACATAAGAGACATGGATCAGGGAGATCCTCTGGAGGAGGAAATTGCAAGCCACCCCAGTATTCTTGCCTGGAGAATCCCATGGACGTAGGAGTCTGGCAGGCTACAGTCCACAGGGTTGCAGAGAGTCAGACACGACTGAAGCAATTTAGCACACATGCAATACGTGTTGTTGTTCAATCACTAAGTCATGTCCGACTCTTTGCGACCCCATGAACTGCAGCACACCAGGCTTCCCTGTCCTTCACTATCTCCTGGAGTTTCCTCAAACTCATGTCCATTGAGTCAGTGATGCCATCCAACCATCTCATCCTCTGTCATCCCCTTCTCCTCTTGTCCTCAATGTTTCTGAGCATCAGGGTCTTTTCCAATGAGTCAGCTTTTCCCATCACATGGCCAAAGTATTGGAGCTTCAGCATCAGTCCTTCCAATAAATATTCAGGGTTGATTCCTTTAGGATTGACTGGTTGGATCTCCTTGTAGTCCAAGGGACTCTCAAGAGTCTTCTCCAACACCACAGTTCAAAAGCATCAGTTCTTCAGCGTTCAGCCTTCTTTATTGTCCAACTCTCACATCCATACGTGACTACTGGAAAAACCATAGCTTTGACTATACGGACTTTTGTCAACAAAGTTGTGTCTCTGCTTTTTAATATACTGTCTAGGTTTGTCATAGCTATTCTTCCAAGGAACAAGCGTCTTTTAATTTTGTAGCTACAGTCATCATCTGCATTGATTTTGAAACTGTACAAGAAAATGAAATCTGACACTGTTTCCACATTTTCCCCATCTATTTGCCATGAAGTGATAGGACCAGATGCCATGATCTTTGTTTTTTGAATGTTGAGTTTTAAGCCAGTTTTTTCACTCTCCTCTTTCACCTTCATCAAGAGGCTTTTTAGATCCTCTTCACTTTCTGCCATTAAAGTGGTATTATATGCATATCTCAAGTTGTTGATATTTCCCTCAGCAATCTTGATTCCAACTCATCCAGCCCAGCATTTTGCATGATGCACTCTGCATATAAGTTACATAAAGAGGGTGACAATACAGCCTTGACATACTCCTTTCCGAATTTTGAACCAGTCTGTTATACCATGTCTAGTTCTCTTGCTTCTTGTCCTGCATACAGGTTTCTCAGGAGGCAGGTAATGCGGTCTGGTATTCCCATCTCATTAAGAATATTACACAGTTTGTTGTGATCCACACAGTCAAAGGCTTTAGCATAGTCAGTGAAACAGAAGTAGGAATTTTTTGGAATTCCCTTGCTTTTTCTATGATTCAGTGTATGTTGGTAATTCGATCTCTGGTTCCTCTGCCTTTCCTAAATCTAGCTTGAACATCTGGATGTTCTCAGTTTACATACTGGTGAACCCTAGCTTGAAGGATTTTGAGCATTATCTTGCTGGCATTAGAAATGAGTGCACTTGTACAGTAATCTGTACATTCTTTGCATTGCCTTTCTTTGGGATTGGAATGAAAACTGACCTTTTCCAGTCCTGTGGTCACTGCCGAGTTTTCCAAATTTGCTGGCATATTGAGTGCAGCACTTTCACAGCATCATCTTTTAGGATTTGAAATAACTCAGCTGGAATTCCATCACTTCCACTAGCTTCGTTTGTAGTAGTGCTTCCTAAGACCCACCTGGTATATATGAAAAATTGGTAAATTTGATCTTGGGAAGATATGGAATTCTCTTCTGTTTACATCTATTTTCCCACTGAAGTAAGAGGCAAAGCCATTGGTTGAGAATGAAGAGGGCAGGAAATGTTTGAGGCCTAAGGAGAGAAAAGGGAGTAATTGGAAGAGTGAATTGCATAGGGAATATATTTCACGATTGCCAGGCAGCATCGCACCCACGTTAGGTTTGTTATCACAAATTCACAGTAAGATCAGATAACTGTTGAGCACAAATGCAGATTAGGAGGCTCAAGGAGGGAGAGTTCCCTGGTGACCCAGGAGTTAGGACTGTAGGCTTTCACTGCTGAGCCCATGGGTTCAATCATTCCCTTTTTGGGAAACTAAGACCAGGGGGTAAAAAAGATCGATGAGAATAACCAGGTTTGGGTATTTCCAGATGAGGGAGTTGTGGTGTCTGATACTATTTCTCATGTGACTTACCATCAAAGTTACAGACTTCAATGGAGAATCCTGGGCCATGTGGTGGCATGTAGACCTTCTGTTACTGGGAAGTGATGGGAGCGCCCTCATGGGAGGGGCAGCGTGCCCTCCCTTGCCTCCACCTCCCCATCAGGACCTGGAAGAATCAGAATCTGTCTTCCATTGCCCTGGGAGTAGGAGGTCCCCTTCTGAGCTGGGCAGGGAAAGAATCTATTCTAGAATAGATGATCTTACCTCTTCCACCTATTACTGTATCAAGTAACTGTATTACTTATGCTAACTCCATCATGGTGTTGTTGAGTCACTAAGTCATGTCCAGCTCTTTTGCGACCCCATGGACAGTAGCCTGCCAGGCTCCTCTGTCCATGGAATTTTCCAGGCAAGGGTACTGGAGTGGGTTGCCATTTCCTTCTCCAAGGAATCTTCGCAACCAGGGATTGAACTCACATCTCCTGTATTTGGCAGGTGGATTCTTTACCACTGAGCTGTCAGGGAAGCCATTAACTCCATCTTAGAGTGTTCTGTTGGATTATCAAAGTGTCTGTGTTAATCAAGTTATCTAGGAAGTTAATAAGCCATTTTCCAAGGAAAAAGTACATAGTGCCTAAAAAGGCATGTTCATACTGAATTTCCATGACTTACAGGGGGTAAATATATGCCTTATTTCACTTACCTTAAAGGGTAGGAAAATAAAAACAGATGAAGTTAAGGGTGTAACTTTCCTTGCTCTTTTACCAAAGTGTACTCAGTCAATTTCTCTACCAGTTTGACTCCACTGGTAGCATTTTATTTTTTCCATCGACTTGTTTCTGTTAAGGCCTTTAGAACAGGAGTTACAAGCAGTTTCTTTACCCTTCCTGCTTGGATATGCACTGTGGTGAAACATGACCCAGGGAAGCCAGAGAACAGAACGGAAGCCAGCAGTTTCTGCCTCTCCTGCCTCCACGGGATCTTAGTTTTTCTTTCAAGATTGAGTTCCAGGATTCCTGCTCTTTCCCTTGCTCTTATGTACAGCCCTTTGTCTCTCAAGCAAAAGCTATTTTTCCAGCTGATGTGGAGGTCCACGGCACACCCTACTGAGGCAGGCAGTGAAGAGTGTGCTTGTCTCTGCTCATCAGTGGAAAGGCAGTGTGAGATGAGAGTGGGCAGACAGGCTTCCAAAGTCAGCTGGATCTGGGCTGGAGTACTGATGTATTGCAAATTACAATAGTTTTTCTTTTTTTGAAAAGAAGCTTTTTATTTTATTTTTTTAGAGGAACTTTTTTTTTTTTTTTTTTTTTTT
>NW_011495034.1:2329239-2342267 GCF_000754665.1 Bison bison bison | reverse complement strand
GATATTGTATTGGTTTGGACATACATTGACATGAATCCGCCACGGGTGTACATGTGTTCCCCATCCTGAACCCCCCTCCCACCTCCCTCCCCATATGATCTCTCTGGGTCATCTCAGTGCACCAGCCCCGAGTGTCCTGTATCATGCATTGAACCTGGACTGGCGATTCATTTCACATATCCTAATATACATGTTTCAATGCCATTCTCCCAAACCTACAATAGTTTTTCTAAATCTTATATCTAAAAAAAAAATCTTATATCTAATTCTTCCTCCTTCTTCTCTTCCTCTTCTTTTTTTTTTTGGCACTGGCCTGAGGCATGTGGGATCTTAGTTCCCTAGTCAGGGATCAAACCTGTATACCCTGCATCGTAAGTGCAGAGTCTTAACCACTGGACCACCAGGGATGTCCCTTTCTTTTATTCTAAGGTGTTCTATCACCTATAACATAAGCAGAGAAATCAAACTGGCTTCAGCCATAAGGATTTGATGGACTTGTGAAACTGGAAATCTTAGGCAAAATGACTTCTGAGGGCCCTCATTCCATGGCCCTTGCTCCCTATGTATTTCTTCAGCTCTTCATCCCTGAGTGGACTGACTTCATTCCCAGGCTGGCAGCAGTTCTGGGCCTTTCATCAGACAGAACAGTCTTTGAGGAATGTCCAGAATGTCTTCTAGAAGATTGAGCAGAGCTTTAGCAGAAGCCCCAGGAAGCCTGTCCATGGTCTCAATGGGTCAAAGGACAATTTTCCAACCTCTGGAAAGGAGGATTGGATTGCTTTTAGACAGCTAAGACTCACCCTAGGACCTGGGGATGGGGTCAGCCTTCTCTAAGGCTGTGTAGGGGAAGAAAAAATCCAGAGAAAGAAACTGAGGTTTGGTTAGGAGGCATGAAGGAAGGAATGGATACAGGGCAGCCATCCAATAATCCAGTCTACCAGGGCCTGATGTACTGCTCTTTCCCAGGGCTTATGCTTTCTGAACAAGCAAGCTCCCTTCTCTATTTGGTTCCAGGTTAAAACTGTCTGGCAACTGGGCCCCAGAGGTCTCATTTATGTCCCTCAGTAGCATTTTCCTGAAGTTGACTTTCTGGGCACACTGTCTATGTTAAAATCTTAGATACTCCTTTTGTTACTCAATCTTTTTTTTTTTTCCCTACTGTTTATTCACTCATTTATTTATTTATTTGGCTGTACCGGTCTTTGTTGTGGCATGCAGAGTCTTGTTGTGGCATGTGGGATCTAGTTCCCTGACCAGGGATCACACCTGGGCCCCTTGCCTTGGAGCCTGCAGTCCCAGCCACTGAACACCAGGGAAGTCCCTGTCTCTCAGTTTTTCTTGGTTCTTGGTGCTTTCTTGTGGCCTGGCTTTTCTGAGCAGGATTTGTCTTCTTCTTTTTTTTTTTTTTTTTAAATAATTCATGAATCCTCTCCCTGGCACTCTAACCATCCAAGGCTTCTCGGCTCCCATTCAAGAGTCACCTTTCCTAGGAACTCATCCTCTGGTCTTGTTATTGACTTTGGCATCAACTTTTGAAAAGTCTAAAACCCAACCATGTTTGGTGATGCCCCATCAAATTATTTTCCAGTCCCATTTTAGTTTCATCGTCATCGCCCAGGAGCTTGAACTGAGTAGGGGAGATGGTGTGAGTGCAGAAGCAGATTGCTGCTGGAAGGAGCCACAGGTAGGGTTTTTTTTAATGTGACCGGAATGGCTCCACTGGAGGGACGCCGTCCCAGCTAGAGCCTGGAAGCTGCGGCTCCACAGCTCCATGTACAACATGAAAAAAAAAAAAAAGACCAGGCCTGCTCATTCTGTCTGAGGAAGTTGCTGCCACTGAGGAAAGGGAAAGCGTTGGGTCCCTGGAATCACATCCTCACCAGCAAATAATTGCAGAAAATTTTAAAGCATTTTCCCAATTTTCCAGAAATACAAATTAAAAACTGATTTACTGCAAGGTTGTTCTGCATTCCTGCTAACAACTGTGCATCAGTCCAGTTCAGTTCAGTTCAGTCGCTCAGTCATGTCCGACTCTTTGCCACCCCATGAATTGTAGCACGCCAGGCCTCCCTGTCCATCACCAACTCCTGGAGTTCACTCAGACTCATGTCCATCGAGTCAGTGATGCCATCCAGCCATCTCATCCTCTCTCGTCCCCTTTTCCTCCTGCCCCCAATCCCTCCCAGCATCAGAGTCTTTTCCAATGAGTCAGCTGTACATCACAATCTGTCCAACTCACTCCCTCCAGGAAGAAATATGTGCAATTGTGAATACAGAGGGTGAAACAGGCTCCTTTCCTATATTCTAATACTTTTTTTTGTCCCTTGGGAACAAAAATGGCACTAACTTTGTGATTATAAATGCAAACTTTAGGATCTTTTACATTTGTCCATACACTTAGGAAAGGGTCAAGGACCAAGGAACATTATTATCATGATATTAGCCAACTTTGAGAACATGCTGAGTGCCAGGTGTTATTTTGTTTTTTGTTTTTTTAATTGGAGTATAGTTGCTTTAAGATGTTGTGTTAGTTTCTGCTATACATCAGAGTGAATCAGTCATATGTCTACACATATCACCACCTCTTTGCATTTCCTTCCCATTTAGGTCACTACAGAGCACTGAGTAGAGTTCCCTGTGCTATATAGTAGGTTCTCATTAGTCATATATTTTATACATAGTATCAATAGTGTATATATGCCAATCCCAATCTCCCAATACATCCCACTCCCCCTTCCCCTCCACCACTGTGTCTGTATGTTTGTTTTCTACATCTGTGTCTCTATTTCTGCTTTGCAGATAGGTTCCTCTGTACCATTTTTCTAGATCCCACATATATGCATTAATAGATGGTATTTGTTTTTCACTTTTGACTTATTCCACCCGGTATGACACTCTCTAGGTCCATTCACATCTCTGCTAATGTATGTTGTTGTTGTTTACTCGCTAAGTCGTGTCTGACTCTTTTGAGATCCCATGGACTGTAGCCCACCAGTCTCCTCTGTCCATGGAAGTTTCAGCCCACTGCAGTGGGTTGCCATTTCCTCCTCCAGGGAATTTCGCCACCCAGGGATCAAACCTGCATTTTCTGCATTGGCAGGTGGATTTTTTACCACTGAGTCACCAGGGAAGCCCTGCAAATGTGTGTGCCAGATAGTAAATGTATTAACTTATTTAGTGGTCACAGACTGTCATGAGGGTAAGTGGTATTATTATTCATCTATGAATGCTAAGACTCAGATTAATAAATCCAAATTAGCCCATTTGGCAAACTGCAGAATTGCTTATCAGAAAGAGTCTCTAAAGTTCTTGTCCTTGACCCCTTGCACCCTGTGTGGAAGTCTGCCCCCCACAACACATCCCTTGTGTGACAGCACATTGTGTTACTTCTACCTTTAAAACTATTCCTTTGTTATCTTTTGTGAGGGCTTCTTTTCTCTTCCCTATTCCTTTTTATGATTTCAGCATCCTTTCCCAGTGGAGGGAAGTTCACGCCAGTAAGGAGAGGTCTGACAAGGATGTTTGGGCCTGCGGGGATCCTGGGCCAAGTCAGAAAAGTGTATTAAACTAGACAAATTCAGTGAGTGATAAATAACTTCCAGGGGATCAGGATGATGCCAAGGGCTTAGAAGAGAGAGGTCCAGAATCTTAACAGGTAGAAAGTGACACACAGTGGCCTCAGTAAGCAGCCAGACACTGGGGGTGGGGCCACAGGCCTTCTGTTTCTTCCCTTGGCTTGTCTACCACTTGATTCTCTCTCTTTAATCAAAGTTAGAGTGACCAGAGCATCTATATGCCCTTTCCAGCAGGAGCCCTTTGACATACCTTCATTTTGGCTTTGTTGATCCTATGTCAGCTTTATTGTTTTAAACGATGTGGACCTTCCTGGATGAAATACAAAAAATAAATCTTAGAGCAGAACATTTTTTGTAGTTTTTTTCATGCATCAAAGATTCATTGAATATTAACTATATTTCTGGTATTGCCTTAGGTTTGGGAAACTATTCAGAGTATAAAGACATTTTTAGCCCATCTATAATAGGGGCAAAAAAAATGGAAAAGGAAACTTTTTTTTTTTAACTTGGTTGCACTGGCTCTTAGGTGCTGCACTCGGGATCTTCTACTTTCATTCGTCATGTGGAATCTTAGTTATAGCAGGCAGGATCTTTAGTTACAGCGTATGGGATCTAGTTCCCTGACTAGGGATCAAACCCAGTCCCCCTGCATTGGAGGCTCAGAGTCGTAGCCCCTGGACCACCAGGAAAGCCCCAAGAAAACATTTTAATCCTACAGATATATGTACATGTGTAAACTGTGGTTAACATCAGGTGGTAAGTTTGTCTTGACCTCCAGCCCAAACCAGGTGATAAAGTTTGTTTCAGTCTTTAATCCAGACCATTACTTTTCATGAGAAGATTTAGTTTTATTCAATTATCACTAGACTCAAAACTCTGTGGACTAGATTTGTGTCTTCACCTCTGTATTTCAGCACCCATCACGGAGCCTAAGATACAGCAGGAGCAGCAGGAAGCATTTATTAGAAAAGATCACGTCTCATAAACCAGTCTGTAATATTATTATGCCCTGTGTATGGATTTCTTTTGCCCTTTCTCCCAACTCGACTGTCAGCTCTTTCAAACTTTCTAAAGTCTTTGATTGCAAGAAGGATCCAGGAAATAAAGAGATTCTCAGGGAATTTAAAAAAAAAAAAACTTTTTGGAGGAGAGAGGTTTGACCCAGATGTTGATATAGGAGACTCTTGAGCACCTCTCCTCCCACGGACACTCTGACTGCCAGACATTTACAGCCACACACAGAGCAATTACATCTGAAAGAAATCCAGAAACTAACTAGTGACTCCTACACAATGGAAAAATGAAAAAATACCCACATCAAGACGAGTAGGAAAAGCTGGAACACGCTCTTGCCATAAACCACACCCTTGGCACAGCACCATACCATGTGGGGGTTGCTCCCAGCTCTCAGCTTCTCCCTCATAATTGAAGTTTGGAGCCCACGCTTAGCAACCCAACCTTTAAGACTCCCGTCTGAGATACAGGCCCCCATAGCATTGAGCCCTGAAAGCCAGAGTCCTTGTGTCTACAGGACCAGCAAGACTGTAGCAGGCAGAGGAGCAGCTGTTTACAGGGCACAAGCACTCATTGTGTCTGTTTCCCAGGACTCCCCACACTGAGGGAGCAGGCAAGACCAACCATGTCCCAGTGTTTTCCTGAAAGGGGTCCATCTGCGTACTTTGAAAACTGCTGTCTGAGGATCAGACTTCTAATTTAGCCCATGTCTAGGGGCTCCCAGCAACCTTCCTTGGAGACCAGGGAAAGTGATGTTTTCTTCTCTACTATCTCACTATAGACTGCTTCGTGTGTCTTCAGTTTCTCACTGGAAAGAGCTTGTACGCATGCCTGTATGCCCAGCTTTTGCTCTGTTGCCCAAGGGATGAGTCCCTGGATTGCAGGTTCTGAGAGCAACTGGGCTTGCATTCATGGTTCCACAGCACTGTAGCAATCAAAGAAGCAGCTACAAATAAGTGCAAGAGCATCCCTCCTTTATGACTATATACATAAGCCTAACACAGAGAGACGGAGAAGGCAATGGCACCCCACTCCTATACTCTTGCCTGGCAAATCCCATGGGCGGAGGAGGCTGGTAGGCTGCAATCCATGGGGTTGCTAAGAGTTAGACACAACTGAGCGACTTCATTTTCACTTTTCACTTGCATGGATTGGAGAAGGAAATGGCAACCCACTCCAGTGTTCTTGCCTGGAGAATCTCAGGGATGGGGGAGACTGGTGGGGTGTGTCTATGGGGTGACACAGAGTCGGCCACGACTAAAGCGACTTAGCAGCAGCAGCAACGCAGAGAGAAGAGGTAAAAAAGCCCATCTCCCAGCTTCTCCCTGGAACGGGCTTAACTGCACACTTTCTCAGCTGCTTCCTGAGGATACAGCATCCAGTCAACCTGTGTCTAGGCACTGAATGTGACCCCCACCGTTAAGATATTGTTGGGTTTTGGCGTACCCTCAACGACTGGAACCCACTAACAACAAAAGAGGTGACACAGACAAGTGAGAGACAAATAAGAGCCTGGGTGGGGCTGGAGGATAAAGGGCATTTCCTGTATGAAATCCCTGTGTTGAGGCTGGGAGAGGGGGCTGTTTTATCTAATGTGCAGAAGATGGATCATCAAGAAAAATGAAGAAACAGGTATATGTCCCAAACAAAAGAACAAAATAAATCTCCAGAAACAGATCTTAATGAAATGGAGATAAATGATTTAACTGATGGGAGTTCAAAATAATGGCTATGAGGATGCTCACTTAAGTCAGGGGAGCAATTCATAAATAAATTGAGAGTTTCAACAAAGATATAGAATATATAAAGTACCAGACAAAACACAGAACTGAAGAATGTAATAACTGAAAAATTCAATAGGGGAGCTCAACAGCAGAAGAGATGAAACGGAAGAAAGGATCAGAGATATCAAAGACAGGGTCATGGAATTCATCCAGTTAGAGGAACAAAAAGGAAAAAGAATGATGAACAGTGAGGACAGCTTGTGAGACTTATGGGACAGCGTCCAATGGACCACTGTGCATTACAGGGGTCCCAAAAGGGGAAGAGAAATATGGGCAGAAAGCTTATTCAGAGAAATAATGGCTGAAAACTTTCCTAGTACAGGGAAAGAAATGGACATCCAGTCCAGACCCAGGAAGCCCAGACAGTATCAAATAGGATATATCAAAAGAGACCCACAGTGAGACACATAATTAAAATACCAAGAATTAAAGACATAGTGAGAACTCCAGCAAGAGAAAAACAACCAGGAACTAACAACATTGGAAAGTAATTATCCTCCAATTAAAAATAAATTAAAAAAAAACTTATAATAGCCAAGGTAATCTTGAGAAAGAAAACAAAGCTAGAGGCATCACATTTCCTGATTTCAAACTATATTACAGAGCTATAGTTATCACAAGAGTATAATACTGCAATAAAAACAAGCACATAGATCAATGGGACAGAATAGAGAGCCAAGAAATAAGCCCACACATATATGGCCAGTAAATTTACAATGAAGGAGCCACGAATATACAATGGGGAATCAATAGTCTCTTCAATAAATGATGTTAGGAAAACAACCAGATGCAAAAGAACAGAACTGGACCACTGCCATGCACACAAATAAACTCCAGATGGATTGAAAACTTGAATGTGAAATTGGAAACCACAGATCACCTAGAAGAAAACATGAGTAAGCTCCTCAACATTGATTTTGGCAATGATTTTTTTTTTTTTGCATTTGATCTCAAAAGCAGAGGCAACAAAAATAAAAATAAACAATTGAGCCTATATCAAACTATAACGCTTTCACTCTGTAAAGGAAACCATCAACAAAATGAAACCCATGGAATAGAAGAAAATAATCTGCAAAGTATGTATCCAGTAAGGGGTTAGTATCTAAAATATATACCAAGGAACTCATACGATTCAATAGCAACAATAAAAATTAAAAAATCCAAAAAACAAATGAAAAAAACCAACCCAGGCCTGAAACCCACAAACAAAAAACAAAAAACCCACATGCGAACACACACACAATTTAAAATGAGCAAAGGACCTGAATAGACATTTTTTCAAAGAAGACATGCAAATAGTCAATAGATACATAAAAGGTGTTCACCATTACTAATCAAGAGGGAAATGCAAATCAAATCTACAATGAGATATCACCCCACAACTGTTAGAATAGTTATTATTAAGGAAAAAAACAAAACAAAACAAAACAAGAGAGACTTCTCTGGTGGTTCAGTGGTTGGGAATCCATGTTTCCAATGCAGGGGATGCAGGTTCAATTCCTGGTCAGAGAACTGAGTTCCCATGTACCGCACAGCCTAAAAATAAATAAAATTTGTTTTTTAAGAAGTTCTTAAAAAAAAGACAAGCAATAACAATTTTGGCAAGGATATGGAGAAAAGGGAAGCCTTGTATAATGTTGATGGGAAATGTTTTCCACTATGGAAAATGGTACGGATGTTCCTCAAGAAGTAAAAACAGATCCAGCCATCCCTTATGTGTATATATCCCCCAAACCCCATATTATTTTCTCTATAAGATATCTGTAGTCCCATGTTGATTGCAGCTTTAGTTACAATAGCCAAGATGTGGAAATAACCTAATTATCCATCAGTAGATGAATGGATCCAAAGATGTGATACATGCATGCAAACACACAGAGAAGAATATTATTCAGGCTTCAGAAAAAGAAAAAAAAAAAAAAAAGGAGATCCTGTCATTTTCAACAAAATGAGTGAACCTGGAGCACATTATGTTGAATGAAATAAGCCAGACAGAGAGAGACAAATCATGCACGGTATTACTTATATGTAGAATCTTAAGAGAAATCAAACTCATGGAAACAGAGTAAAAAAGTAGTTGCCACTGGATGGCAGTTGGGGGGAATAGGGAGAGGCGGGTAAAAGGGTATAAACTCTTCAAGTTATGAGATATGTAAGGGCTGAGGATCTAATATATAAAATGTGACTGTAATTGATAACACAGTATTGTATGATCGACATTTACTAATAGACTAATACTTCTATGTTCTTATCAAGAAAGAAAGAGGGTGAATGTGGGAAGTGATGGGTGTGTTAATTACCTGGATGGAAGGAATCCTTTCACAATGTGTGTGTGTGTCTATATAGTATAAGGTGATACTTATGTATCACCTTATGTACTTTAGATATCTTGCAATTTTATTTTTCAATTATATCTCAGTAACGAGGGAAAAATCCATTCTGCTGCTTTTGCCTATGATTGGGGTTCGTGGGAAGGTGAAAACACAGGAGCGAATTCTGTGTGAAACTTTTGCCTGGAATAGAGGTGGCGCTAGTGGTAAAGAAACTGCCTGCTGATGCAGGAGATGTAAGAGACGTGGGTTCAATCCCTGGGTCGGGAAGGTCACCTGGAGGAGGGCATTGCAATGCACTCCAGTATTCTTGACTGGAGAATCCCATAGACAGAGGAGCCTGGAGAGCTACAGTCTGTAGGATCACACAAAGTTGAACATGACCCAAGTGACTTAGCAAACATGCCAAATCTGAATTAAACTTTCATCACTGCATGTAATAGGATGTTGTGTTTGTCTAATGAGCCCTTATATTTTCTTATTTTCCTATCATCTTCAGATATAGGAGATCTGAGGCAGGAGAATGGGTGAGAACAGAGGTTTCAGAGCCTGAGAGATGAGCGAATCATGACTGAGAACACTGCCTGGCATCTTCGCAGCTGCCGCATGTGAGAAAAGGGTGGAGGGGGAACCAAGAGGTGGGTAATGAACGCGGCCACGGGTGCTTCGCTCTTTGCTCCTGCGTGTTTCCATGTTCGGGTGAAAACGCACAATGACGTAGCAGGCTGATCTGTTTTAGCACCAGAGATAAAATGCTCAGAAGAAAGGTTATCAGCTTGCCTAGTTATTAAAAATCCAGCAAGCCGTGGTTGAAAAGGTTTAGCTAAAGCTCGGACTCTTCGGGGGAAACAGCGATGAACTATATTTGCCTCAGGACCTTGTATGGGCTCCCCTTCATTGTCAGTGTGCTCACCCCACCAGTGTGACACCCCCTTGCTCCTCTGCCTTTTGCTTCACGGGCTTGTGGCCAGCCTCCATTCTCATGATTAAGCTATGGACAAAGAGTGTTGTCAGTTGGCACAAATGAACTTATCCAAGAAACAGAAGCAGACTCAAATGCAAGAGAATAGAACTTGTGGTTGCCAAGGGGGACTGAGGGGCTGGCAGAGATGGGCTGGGAGTTTGGGATCAGCAGGTGCAAACGGATAAGGAACAGGTCCTACCATATGCACAGGAAGCTATTTGGTGTCTTGTAATAAACCATAATGGAAAAGCATATGACAGAGGGTATGTGTAGGTATAGCTGAGCCATTTTGTTGTATACCAGAAACTAATGCAACCTGTATACCAGAATTCCAATTCAACTCTACTCCAAGAAAAAAGCAACTAAGAAAAAAAGAGTGTTGTCAGTTGGAAGCCTGGGAGTATATTTTCTTTCTCAGTCTGAATTCTGAATCATGTTCACAGGCAGTCCAACCCATAAAACCAGTGCGATTCTCATGCTTTCATTCTCTTCACCTTGTGGAGCCTCAGCTTCCTCCTCTGTAAAATGGAGAAGCTTGATTTCAAAATTTCCTTCCAGCTCTGATATCCTATGGCATTTATGACCTGTCTCTGTTTAGGAGAGAAATGTGTGTGTGTGCTCAGTCGTGTCTGACTCTTTGTGACCCCATGGACTGTAGCTGCCAGGCTCCTCTGTCCATAAAATTTCCAGGCAAGAATATTGGAGCAAGTTGCCATTTCATACTCCAGAGGATCTTCCCAACTGAGGGATCGAGCTTTGTACATCCTGCATTGGCAGGTGGGTTCTTTACCACTGGGCCACCAGGGAAGCCCTAAGATAACTAAAGGTGTTCATCAATGGGGTACCTGATTTTAAATAGCAAGTGAGTGAATTTCTGACAAAGCATGTGTGTGGGAAATTGTATTTTAGCCATGCCAAAAATGATTTTTAAAGGACATTTTTAGTGACTTGCTTTGGAAAGTTCTTTTCTTCAGCTTCACCTAATTTGATGTGTGCTTGACCTAAGAAAAAGAAACCCACTTATCTGTTGTTTTCTGTCTATAAAGTATATCCTTGTTTTACCGTGTGCTTGTTAAAAAAAAAAAAAAAGCATCAATAAAATCCTCTGTCTCCATGGTGTTGTGTGGAAATCATCTGAAGAAAGTTAAATATACAGCGCTTGCTTCTGGGAGAGTGTCTGATGTAGCAGTTGTACATATAAACAAAAGCACAGAAAACAAGTTCTTAAGTACAGTATTTTAATTGAGTTCAAGGAGCAACAAATATATCAAGTGATACACTGAGTGAATTTTTATTCAGTGAAAGAAGGCACCAGGTCCTATAGTAAATTAAAGAACACAGCCTGAAGGACTTTGGGACTTATGAATTACAAGGGGAGAGGAAAATTCCTCATCACTTTGGGGAGAAGGCATGGGCCTCTGATGACGTCTGGATGACTTGAAGACAGCTGTGCGCTTAGCTCATTCTGATGAAGATCTGGTTTTCTTTCCCATGGGAGGCGGAATAATGGCTCCCCAAGGAGGTTCATTTCTGATTCCAGGAATATATGACAATATGACCTTACATGGCAAAAGACACTTTTGGAGGTGTGATTATCCATAAAGACCTAGAAATGGGGAGGTGAGCCCAGTCTAATCACATGTGTCCTTAAAATCAGAGACCCTTTCCAGAGACGTGATCACAGGAAAAGGGTCAGAAGGATGGGATGTTGCTGGCTTTGAAAATGGAAGAAGGGGCAGTGAGCCAAAGAGTGCTGGCAGCCTCTAGAAGCCAAAAGAGTCAACAAAACCAATTCTCCCCTAGAGCCTCCAGGAAGGAAAACAGCCCTGCTGACCCCTTGGTGTCAGTTGATGAGACCTGTCCTGGATGAATAACCTACAGCATGGTGAGGTAATAAAGATAAGCTGTTTTAAGCAACTGAATCTGTGGTAATCTGTTACAGAGCAATAGAGCACTAATGTACTTATTCAAATTCATATCCATGTAAATAAAAACCCTGACATTTCAATGCCAAGTGATTTTTACATTGAAAAAAAGATTCTTTTAAAGAAAAAAAAATTAAGGTTTTATCTTCCAAATTCCATATGTTATGCTCTGCCACGGAAGTGTTTATATCTTAGGAGGCTGAAACCAGATCAGAATAAAAACTGGATGCGTCCTTAATTTCTCTGACCACCTGCCTTGCCTTGTCTCATATGGGCTGACCGTTGTTTTTCTTGCCCTTCTTTGATGTACAGCCTGCTCTGTCTTGGGGATAGTTGTTCTCTACCTTTCACCACTAATCTGCCCTAAAAGCCCTTCGGTTTATACCTTATTTGAAATATTTAAAAAAAAAAAATCATTGGAATATAATTGCTTTATAATGTTGTGTTGCTTTCTGCTGTACAGCAAAGTGAATCAGCCATATATATACATAGATGTCCTCTTTTTTGGATTTACTTCCCATTTAGGTCATCAAGTTATCTATTTTATACATATGTGTGTTTAGTTGCTCAGTTGTGTCCTACTTTTTGGGAACCCATGGAAAGTAGCCTGCCAGGCTCCTCTGTCCATGGAATTTCCAGGAAAGAATACTGGAGTGGGTTGCCATTTCTTACTCCAGGGCATCTTCAAGCACCAGGGATCAAACCTGGGTCTCTTGTGTCTCCTGCACTGGCAGACAAACTCTTTACCATTAGCGCCGCTTATATTTTATACATCAGTTCAGTTCAGTTCAGTCGCGTCCCACTCTTCACGACCCCGTGAATCGCAGCACGCCAGGCCTCCCTGTCCATCACCAACTCCCAGAATTCACTCAAACTCACATCCATCGAGTCGGTGATGCCATCCAGCCATCTCATCCACTGTCGTCCCTTCTCCTCCTGCCCCCAATCCCTCCCAGCATCAGAGTCTTTTCCAGTGAGTCAACTCTTTGCATGAGGTGGCCAAAGTACTGGAGTTTCAGCTTTAGCATCATTGCCTCCAAAGAAATCCCAGGGCTGATCTCCTTCAGAATGGACTGGTTGGATCTCCTTGCAGTCCAAGGGACTCTCAAGAGTCTTCTCCAACACCACAGTTCAAAAGCATCAATTCTTCTGCGCTCAGCCTTCTTCACAGTCCAACTCTCACATCCATACATGACCACAGGAAAAACCCTTGGCAAAGTAATGTCTCTGCTTTTGAATATGCTATCTAGGTTGGTCATAACTTTCCTTCCAAGGAGTAAGAGTCTTTTAATTTCATGGCTGCAGTCACCATCTGCAGTGATTTTGGATCCCAAAAAAATAAAGTCTGACACTGTTTCCACTGTTTCCCCATCTATTTCCCATGAAGTGATGGGACCGGATGCCATGATCTTCATTTTCTGAATGCTGAGCTTTAA
>NW_011495034.1:2326852-2327732 GCF_000754665.1 Bison bison bison | reverse complement strand
CTAGTTTGCATTCCCACCAACAGTGTAAGAGGGTTCCCTTTTCTCCACACCCTCTCCAGCATTTATTATTTGTAGACTTTTGGATCGCAGCCATTCTGACTGGTGTGAAATGGTACCTCATAGTGGTTTTGATTTGCATTTCTCTGACAATGAGTGATGTTGAGCATCTTTTCATGTGTTTGTTAGCCATCTGTATGTCTTCTTTGGAGAAATGTCTATTTAGTTCTTTGGCCCATTTTTTGATTGGGTCATTTGTTTTTGTGGAGTTGAGCTGTAGGAGTTTCTTGTATATTTTTGAGATTAGTTGTTTGTCAGTTGCTTCATTTGCTATTATTTTCTCCCATTCTGAAGGCTGTCTTTTCACCTTGCTAATAGTTTCCTTTGATGTGCAGAAGCTTTTAAGGTTAATTAGGTCCCATTTCCAATATTCTGGGAGGTGGGTCATAGAGGATCCTGCTGTGATGTATGTCGGAGAGTGTTTTGCCTATGTTCTCCTCTAGGAGTTTTATAGTTTCTGGTCTTACGTTGAGATCTTTAATCCATTTTGAGTTTATTTTTGTGTATGGTGTTAGAAAGTGTTCTAATCTCATTCTTTTACAAGTGGTTGACCAGATTTCCCAGCACCACTTGTTAAAGAGATTGTCTTTAATCCATTGTATATTCTTGCCTCCTTTGTCAAAGATAAGGTGTCCATACGTGCGTGGATTTATCTCTGGGCTTTCTATTTTGTTCCATTGATCTATATTTCTGTCTTTGTGCCAGTACCATACTGTCTTGATAACTGTGGCTTTGTAGTAGAGCCTGAAGTCAGGTAGGTTGATTCTTCCAGTTCCATTCTTCTTTCTCAAGATCGCTTTGGCTATTCGAGGTTTTTTGTATT
>NW_011495034.1:2326077-2326752 GCF_000754665.1 Bison bison bison | reverse complement strand
TATTGATTCTTCCAATCCATGAACATGGTATATTTCTCCATCTATTAGTGTCCTCTTTGATTTCTTTCACCAGTGTTTTATAGTTTTCTATATATAGGTCTTTAGTTTCTTTAGGTAGATATATTCCTAAGTATTTTATTCTTTCCATTGCAATGGTGAATGGAGAGATCTCTAGTCTTCCCCATTCTGTTGTTTTCCTCTATTTCTTTGCATTGATCACTGAGGAGGGCTTTCTTATCTCTCCTTGCTATTCTTTGGAACTCTGCATTCAGATGCTTATATCTTTCCTTTTCTCCTTTGCTTTTCACTTCTCTTCTTTTCACAGCTATTTGTAAGGCCTCCTCAGACAGCCATTTTGCTTTTTTGCATTTCTTTTCCATGGGGATGGTCTTGATCCCTGTCTCCTGTACAATGTCACGAACTTCATTCCATAGCTCATCAGGCACTCTATCTATCAGATCTAGTCCCTTAAATCTATTTCTCACTTCCACTGTATAATCATAAGGGATTTGATTTATGTCATACCTGAATGGTCTAGTGGTTTTCCCTACTTTCTTCAATTTAAGTCTGAATTTGGTAATAAGGAGTTCATGATCTGAGCCACAGTCAGCTCCCGGTTTTGTTTTTGCTGACTGTATAGAGCTTCTCCATCTTTGGCTGCAAAGAATATAATCA
>NW_011495034.1:2325379-2325977 GCF_000754665.1 Bison bison bison | reverse complement strand
CCCCTTCTTCTCCTGCCCCCCAATCCCTCCCAGCATCAGACTCCTGACTCTGCTTTTTGAGCAAAGATTGATATTTCTGTGTGAACCTCAGATATTCTCCAGGGAGCCTTTCTGTCTCATGCAGATTATGTCCTTAGATTATACTAAGTCCCTCTAAATTTCTTAGACTTTTAGTGACATAATGTCACTGGGGCTTTTTCTCATCATTATTGGTCCGATTTGTTTCATCCAAGAAATGCTGTTGAAGAAATGCCTTGGTTTCTTATCTAGGGCTATCCTATAAGTAGTCTTCAGAAAGTGCACTCATGTTGAAGTAACATGATTGATGATATATTATAGTAATACCTAGACCAGGCTGATTTGGTGGGCAAAAGTTTTTTTATTAATTTTTTAAATTGGAGTATAGTTGATTTACAGTGTTGTATTAATTTCTGCTGTACAGAAAAATGAGTTATACATCCACATATATCCACTCTTTTTTAGATTCTATTCCCATCTAGATTGCGTACTTCTCTGATGGCTCAGTGGTAAAGAATCCACCTGCAGTACAGGAGATGCAAGAGGCATGGGTTTGATCCCTGGGTTGGGAAGGTCCCCT
>NW_011495034.1:2312307-2325279 GCF_000754665.1 Bison bison bison | reverse complement strand
CTTCCAATTTGCCTTGATTCATGGACCTGACATTCCAGGTTCCTATACAATATTGCTCTTTACAGCATCACACCTTGCTTCTATCAACAGTCACATCCACAGCTGGGTATTGTTTTTGCTTTGGCTCCATCCCTTCATTCTTTCTGGAGTTATTTCTCCACTGATCTCCAGTAGCAAATTGGGCCCCTACTGAACTGGGGAGTTCCTCTTTCAGTATCCTATCATTTTGCCTTTTCATACTGTTCATGGGGTTCTCAAGGCAAGAATACTGAAGTGGTTTGCCATTCCCTTCTCCAGTGGACCACATTCTGTCAGATCTCTCCACCAAGTCCCACCCGTCTTGGGTTGCCCCACGGGCATGGCTTAGTTTCATTGAGTTAGACAAGGCTGTGGTCCTAGTGTGATTAGATTGACTAGTTTTCTGTGAGTATAGTTTCAGTGCCCTCTGATGTCCTCTTACGACACCCACCATCTTACTTGGGTTTCTCTTACCTTGGGCGTGGGGTATCTCTTCACAGCTGCTCCAGCAAAGCGCAGCCGCTGCTCCTTACCTTGGATGAGGGGTAGTTTATATATGTCAATCCCAGTCTCTTAATTCATCCCATCCCCCTCCCCCCTCTTGGTGTCCATACTTTTGTTCTCTATGTCTGTGTCTCTCTTGCTGCTTTGCAAACAGGTTCATCTGTACCATTTTTCTAGATCCTACATATAAGTGATTATCATATGTGTCTTTCTCTTTCTGACTTAGTTCCCTTTGTATGACAGTCTCTAGGTCATTCACATCTCTGCAGATGGCACAATTTCTTTCCTTTTTATGGCTGAGTAATTTTGAGAAGTGTTTCAAGGTTTTTATAGAGAGTATGATATTCTAATCTTTCCCTGGGAATTCCTTCTTTAATTTATAATGCTTATTATTTTAAAAATATTTTTTGAATGACTTTGATATGTTAGGTCTTTGTTTTTGCTCCTTTATCTTCAGATGCTCTTGGCCTTGTACACTGAGACACAATATACCTGTCTCATTTGAAAACACTTTTGTGTAATTGGATGTGCAAAGAACTCATTATTGTAGGGATTCCTAGTTATAGGGGCCAGGGGAGAGACAACTGTGGCTTGAACTAGAATTGCAGAAATAGAGGTGATCAAATTTGGCATGCATTGTGAAATTAAAGTCAGTAATATTTGCTGTGGATTGGATGGGGAGGGTGAGAGAAAGAGAAACATCAAGAATAATTCCAATAAAACAAGTGTTTTAGTCTGACTGTTTGACTAAACATTGACTCCAGTATTCTTGGGCTTCCCTTGTGTCTCAGCTGGTAAAGAGTCCGCCTGCAATGCAGGAGACCTGGGTTCGATCCCTGGGTTGGGAAGATGCCCTGGAGAAGGAAAAGGCTACCCACTCCAGTATTCTGGCCTGGAGAATTCCATGGACTGTGTAGTTCATGGGGTCACAAAGAATCGGACACGACTGAGTGATGTTCACTTTCACCGATGCCATTTACTGAGCCAACAAATACTTGGGAAGGAACAAGTGTGAGGATAGAATATGAGTTATCTCCGACACTTCCCTGGTGGGCCAGTGGCTAAGACTCCACACTCCCAATGCAGGGGCCCAGGTTTGATTCCTGGTCAGGGAACCAGATCCTGTATGCTGCAACTAAGAGTCAGCATGGCACAACTGAAGATCCCACATGCCACAATGAGGACTGGAGATCCTGTGTGCCACAGCTAAGACTCAGAGCAGCCAAATAAATAAATAAGTATATTTTAAAAAACATTATTAAAAATGAAAGAGTTATCTTAGTTGAACTTGTGGTAGCATTTGACATATATTCATACACCTTTATTAAAGCATTTTCTTCACGTGGTTATGGGAAACATCATCTTTTGGCTTTTCCCTGCCTTTCCATTTATTCTGTTCTTTTTTTTTTCCCCTAGATCCTCCTCCTCTTTCCAATCCACAAAGATTGTAATCATGCAAGGCTAGTCCTCATTTTTTTTTTTCTGCCCAGGTTGGCCTTCATCCAAGGATTTAAAAATTATCTATGTGTGATTTCTAAATTTATGTCTCCAGTCCAAACATCTCCCTCTAACTTTGAAACCATGTAAATAATTTCTTCAACATCTTAGCTAGGGTATCTAATCAGTTCAGTTCAGTTCAGTTCAGTCACTCAGTCGTGTCTGACTCTTTGCAACCCCATGAATCGCAGCATGCCAGGCCTCCCTGTCCATCACCAACTCCTGGAGTTCACTCAGACTCACGTCCATCGAGTCAGTGATGCCATCCAGCCATCTCATCCTCTGTCGTCCCCTTCTCCTCCTGGCCCCAATCCCTCCCAGCATCAGACTCCTGACTCTGCTTTTTGAGCAAAGATTGATATTTCTGTATGAACTTCAGATATTCTCCATGGAGCCTTTCTGTCTCATGCAGATTATGTCCTGAGATTATACTGGGAGTCCTTCTAAATTTCTTAGACTTTTAGTGACATAATGTCACTGGGGCTTTTTCTCATCATTATTGGTCAGATTTGTTTCATCCAAGAAATGCTGTTGGAAAAATGCCTTGGTTTCTTATCTAGGGCTCTCCAATAAGTAGTCTTCTGAAAGTGCACTCATGTTGAAGTAATATGATTGATGATAGATATATCATAGTAATACCTGCTGCTACTGCTAAGTTGCTTCAGTTGTGTCTGACCCTTAGTGACCCCATGGACTGCAGCCCACCAGGCTCCTCTGTCCATGGGATTTTCCAGGCAAGAGTACCGGAGTGGGGTGCCATTGCCTTCTCCGATAGTAATACCTAGACCAGGCTGATTTGGTGGGCAAAAATTTTTTTATTAATTTTTTTAATTGGAGTATAGTTGATTTACAGTGTTGTATTAATTTCTGTTGTACAGAAAAATGAGTTATACATCCACATATATCCACTCTTTTTTAGATTCTATTCCCATCTAGATTGCGTACTTCTCTGATGGCTCAGTGGTAAAGAATCCACCTGCAGTACAGGAGATGCAAGAGGCATGGGTTTGATCCCTGGGTTGGGAAGGTCCCCTGGAGGAGGAAATGGCAACAAGGTCTACTCTTCTTGCCTGAAAAATCCCATGGATTTTCTGTTTGTCCTCCAGACAGAGGAGACTGATGGGCTACAGTCCATGGGGTCACAAAGAGCTGTACATGACTGAGCATGCTGAGAGAGCCATATAGATCTTACAGAGTACTGAGTAGAGTTCCCTGTGATATACAGTAGATTTTATTAGCTATAGTAGTGTGTATATGTCAGTCTCAATCTACAAATTTATCTCTTCTCATCCCTTTTCCCCCTGGTAACCTCAAGTTTCTTTTCTACTTCTGTGACTCAGTTTCAGTTTTGTAAATAGGTTCATTTGTATCATTTCTTTAGATTCCACATACAAATGATATCATAAAATATCTGTCTTTCGTCTGACTTATTTCACTCATATAACAATGCCCAGGTTCATCCATGTCATTGCAAATGGCATTATTTCATTTTTTTTTATGTGGACAAAATTAAAATATCTTCATTGTGACTACTGGAGTTGGTAACAAATATTTGATAATTTCAACAGATATCCAGGTTTGGATCCCCACTGGATTTTCTTTCTCATTTATTTACTTTAATATCAGATGAAATATGTTTAGCATATGAATGCCAGGAGGCAGGATAATTGTTGTGAAGTGTTTCTTTAATAATTTTATCATTTTTCTTAATTGTACAGAGAACATATTGTTCATATTTAAATTTCACTAGGTGCCTCAGACAGTAAAGAATCCACCTGCAATGCAGGAAACCCAGGTTTGATCCCTGTCTTGGGAAGATCCCCTGGAGGAGGGCAAGGCAACCCACTCCAGTATTCTTGCCTGGAGAATCCCTATGGACAGAGGAGCCTGGTGGGCTATAGTCCGTGGGGTTGCAAACATGACTAAGCAACTAAGCACAGCAGGTTTTTAAAATTAAAAAGTCTTTATTAAAGTATAGTTTTGATCCCTGGGTTGGGATGATCCCCTGGAGAAGGGAAAGGCTACCCACTCCAGTATTCTGGCCTGGAGAATTCCATGGACTATAGTCCATGGGGTGGCAAAGAGTTGGACACAACTGAGCAACTTTCACTTTATGTACAGTATTACATAAGTTACCAGTATACAATAGACTGATTCTTTAAAATACATTTTAAAGGTTATACTTCATTTATAGCTTTATAAAATGTCGGTTATGTTGCCCATATTGTCACTAGATTTTAAGCTCAAAAGTAAATTTCAAATATGATTCCCAGGAGGCACCTTGTTTGCCAATATGGTGAGAGAAAGAAGGGCATAGACTTTGGAGGTGAGATATTCCTGGATTCAAATTCCAGCTCTGCTCTGCCACTTACCAAGTGTAGGAACTTGGGCGAATTGCTTAATTTCTCTAAGCATCGGTTTCCTCATCTGTGCAAAGAAAATAGTAACCACTCTCACGGTGTGGATTAAATTGGCTGATGTACATAACCGGCTAGCGCACTGTCTGGCACGTGGTTGTTCCTTCCTTTTCACCCTCCCTTGTTTTCTGCACAAGTCCTTTTACACTGAGTTCATTAAAATTGCAGTGTGGACTTTCTTACCGAGATACTTGAAATAACATTTCTACTGCCTGCCATTCAGCGCTTTTCTTTTTAAGTAGTATCCCAGTCTTGTTGCCAAATAATAATTAATACAATTGTTTTAGTATCTTGGTTAGCAGGGGGTCCCAGATTAAATGGACATTATTTCCTCCTTATGATTCTAGAGGGATGTGGTGGAGTTGATCAAAATAAAGAACCTCATAGGAAAGAATGCAGTCTACAAGAGGGGAGAAATGGAAGGAAAATCTGGTTTAAGGCCCATGAATGAGGGCTTGACAGGGCCAAGAGTAAGCTGAATGTGGAGCTCTGTGCTCAGAGTGCGGTTTCAATTGTGTTTCCTTGAAGAATATTTTTACCAGATGGAAGGTTTTATACCTTAGAATTTGAATACTGTTACCCTTTGGTGTGTAACCTTGGAAACCAGAGACAATTTAACTCAGAAATCAAAATGAATAATATCCCTATAACATTATACTACTACTCTCCTCATATGCATATGGCGTTTTATAAGACTTCAAGATTTGTTTTTATCTAACAACTTGACAGGATCCTTATTAATATTTCTATTTAGGTTTGTAGGTCATGGCTAGTGTTCATCAACCAATTAATATGCATATATGATCTGAAAATTAGTTTCTAGCCATATTTATAAACTTTTTTTTTATTATTAACCAACATTTTCTAATTTTTTTGTTAGACACTGTTGCTATGTCAAAATGACTTTTTTAAAAAATTAAAACTTAGTTGATTTACAATATTAGTATCAGATATATAACAAAGTGACTCAGTTTTCCATATATATATATATATATGATTATTTTCCATTCTAGGTTATTATAAGATATTGGATATAGTTCCCTGTGCTATACAGTAAACCCTTATTGCTTGTCTGTTTCATGTGTAGTAGTTTGTAGATTCCATATCCTAACTGATCCCTACCCTGCCTTCCTCTCCTCTTTTGTAATCATAAGTTTGCTCCCTGTGTCTGAGTCTGTTTATATTTTGTATATAGATTCACTTGTATTAGTTTTTAGATTCCACGTATAAATGATGTCATGTATTGTTCTTTCTCTTCCTAACTTTACTTAATATGATATTCTCTTAAGTCCATCCATGTTGCTGAAGATTGTAATATTTCTCTCCTTTTTAGGGCTGAATAATAGTCCATTGTATTTAAGGCACATCTTTTAAACCAATCACCTGCTGAGGGGCAGCTTGTTTGCATGTCTTGGCTGTTGTAAATAGTGCTGCTATAAACACTGGGGTGCATGTGTCTCTTCAAATCAGAGTTTTCATTTTTTCTGGATATATACCCAGGAGTGGGATTGCTACATCATTTGGTTGCTCTATTTTTGATTCAAAATGACTTTCTTGAGTCTGGAAAAGTTTGTGTTATTTCTATCTCCCAATGCTACTTTTTATCAAACATTCTTCTGATGTAATGTCTATTTCTTTCTAGGTATGAAATGATTTCTTTATTTCTTAACAATGAATTGTCTTGGTTAACACATCCCACTGCTACAAATCTCCATTAGAAATATAGATCTTTCTCCCCTTTCTTTACATCAAATCACTGGATACATTCTCAGAAACTGAAAGGATAAATTAAGCTGTACAATTCATAATGAACAGAAGTACAATAGCATACATCAATTGTAGCCTAGAAAACAATGAAACTGATCAGATATATTCACAAAGTATGATTAAGCAACAAGTTCCCAAATTTCTTTTTCCTGAGATAAGGAGTCATAGTGACCTCAGGAGGGGAGCCATGTTCTTGATATTGGCTGAAGTCAACATACGCCTTATTTTATACAAAGAAATAAAAGCAAAAGTTGCATGAGGTCCTGGGCAATCCTGGCCACCTTCTAGAACATACTTTAATATTGTGGCACGTAGGGTTGTCTTTTTCTCACTGAGGTGTCTTCCACGTAGCAGTGGCTCTCAACCCTTACATTTACCAGAGGAGTTTCTAAGAAATACTGATGCTCATGCTCAGTATTTATCAGAATCCAGAATTTAAATCAGAATTTTCCTCTAATATGCCACCGGGGTGAGGGTCACTAATGTAAGGCTTGGATCCAACATTCATTCATTTCTGAAGACCAGGTAAAATTGACTTATAGGGCAGCTGGTGGGCTTTTCTACATCTAGCCTGCTTGTTTGCCTGAAGAATTAAAAATTTTATGCAGAGATGGTTCTAAACACTTAGTAACGGGATCTCCTGAAATGCTAATTTTAACCCTTCCTAAGGAAGGTTGCTGCTAGTAACATAAATACAGTTCGTACTTTTTTTTTCCTTTTTTTACATTCTTGTTTACTTGTTTGTGATTCAGATGCACACCTTTGATCATTTACCCACACAATAAAAGATAACTGGCTAAAGGAAGCTCAAACCCTCACTTGGCTAACAGCTGATGTGCATCCTGACAGTTTCTTCAAGCTGCTCTTGAGGTGGTTGTGTTCTGTCGTGCGAGGTTTTCAGCCAGAGCTGTTAATTAGGGCTCATTAGGAGAGTCAAAACGGATTGTCTGTTCTGTCTCCATCTTCAGTTTCTTGTATCTCCATTAGTTTTAATTTGTAGCCTTGGCTGCCAGGCCCTGAATCTAACTTTGATTGCCTTACTTTCTACTTAGACGTACCAATTTCACACCCTCTTCCTCCCCTCCGCCCAAAAGTCTGCCAAGTGCCCTCGCATGCTCACCTGGCCCTGGCCATCACATGCATCCTACACCCTTGCCTCCCAAACCTACAACCATATTGTGCCCTTCTTGTTCCTGTTGCTCACTTGCCAGCATCTTCCTTATCTTCACCCTCATCTGTGCTGATGAGTCTGAGCTCTGTGTCTGTTCCCTCCCCTGACCTCTACCCACCTCTGCCTGGTGAATTTCTACCAAATTAGGTGAAAACAGGGTAAGTTTGCGTTTCCTAAAAGTAATTTAATCAAGCTTTGTTTTTGCCATTGCTACGAAGGCCTCTGATATCTATGCCTGCCTGTATTTTGATAAAGTAACCCATTGGCAGATAAATGGAAAATTCCCTAATGTATAATTAGAGTATCAGGTAAAATTACACATACTCATGGAACACTGGAGCAGCAGGGAGCAATCAGCATGCAAAATACAACCTGCAATTACAAATAATAATAATTACATACGAGAGTATTCAGTTTTGCGTGTCTTATAAAATACAGCAAGGAAAAGAAATCTGAAGCTGAGGTCTCAGTCTGGAAGAAATCATGTTAACCTAAATAAAAGACTTTTAATAAAAAGGCCAGGTCAGTGAACACTTCTGCAGATAAATGATACTTTCTGCCCTTATAAGCCTCATTTTTGTTGACTGTAGGACTATATCAAAATCAGACTTGCAGATAAATTTGAGGAGCTGTGTTGTTTAGAGCTATGTCAGACATATTATTGAAAATTTCATCTGCAGTCTGGCTCCAAGAGAGAAAAAGGCATGACTTTGTAGATCAAATATTGTTTATCTGAATTCTGTAATATATATTTAGATAGGTGTAATTGGAATTAATAGCTCTCATGAAGCTTACAGGAACAAGGGTGTTTGATCATTTAAATTTCTGAGCAGTGAGAATCCACATGGCAAACACTATATGCACAATTATAAAATATATCCTTTTTATTTACAGTAATTCAGAATTTGGGTGTCTTTGACTCTATAAATAACTAATAGAATTGGAAATATGGATTAGGAAAGTTCAAGAATAATCTTCCCAAGGAAACCAATGGCCTAATGTGAACATTAAACTTTAGTGTTTAAAAGTTTTTAAAAAAGAACACCTCCTTTTTTTTTTTTTAAACAGAAGATTTTCTTACTTGAGCAATTCTAGACATGTTACAGGGCCTGGTAAACTAGTCAAAAACTAGGCCCCTTGTGGGTACTTGACATAATGTGAAAACAGTTTTGTTTTGTTTTTATCTGTCGGGATAAAAGGATAATAGAGCAGTTTCAGATTCTCAAAATGGATTCTCCTCCAGGTAACAGACAGAAACATTCTTCTTTATACAGTCGCCAATCACTCCAGAAGAGGTGGCTTGATTTTTGCTTTGTTGTGAAATTAAAGAAGGCTAATCAGAAGCACAAGCTGGAATCAAGATTGCTGGGAGACATATCAATAACCTCAGATATGCAGATGACACCACCCTTATGGCAGAAAGTGAAGAGGAACTCAAAAGCCTCTTGATGAAAGTGAAAGAGGAGAGTGAAAAAGTTGGCTTAAAGCTCAACATTCAGAAAACAAAGATCATGGCATCCGGTCCCATCACTTCATGGGAAATAGATGGGGAAACGGTGGAAACAGTGTCAGACTTTATCTTTTTGGGCTCCAATTTTGGAGCCCACTGCAGATGGTGATTGCAGCCATGAAATTAAAAGACGCTTACTCCTTGGAAAAAAAGTTATGACCAACCTAGGTAGCATATTGAAAAGCAGAGACATTACTTTGCCAACAAAGATCCGTCTAGTCAAGGCTATGGTTTTTCCAGTGGTCACATATGGATGTGAGAGTTGGACTGTGACGAACACTGAGTGCCGAAGAATTGATGCTTTTAAACTGTGGTGTTGGAGAAGACTCTTGAGAGTCCCTTGGACTGCAAGGAGATCCAACCAGTCCATTCTAGAGGAGATCAGCCATGGGATTCCTTTGGAAGGAATGATGCTGAAGCTGAAACTCCAGTACTTTGGCCACCTCATGCCAAGAGTTGACTCATTGGAAAAGACTCTGATGCTGGGAGGGATTGAAGGCAGGAGGAGAATAGGATGACAGAGGATGAGATGGCTGGATGGCATCACTGACTCGATGGACACGAGTCTGAGTGAACTCCGGGAGTTGGTGATGGATAGGGAGGCCTGGCGTGCTGCGATTCATGGGGTTGCAAAGAGTCGGACACGGCCGAGCGACTGAACTGAACTGAACTGAATCCAAGCTAAAATGATAGAAGCCCTATGGCTTTTTTATTTTATTGCATCGTTAAGACATCAACCCTTGAGTGGAAAAAGATAATTCACATTTTATTCAGAAGTCTCTAATTCCTGGAATTCTTAAGCAAAATTCTATATCTTCCAGAAACTGTTTCCAGCTGCATATAATTTATGCAGTTAAGTTGCTCTGATAATTTATGTAAGAAAACATAGGGACACAACTTTTTCTAAAGCTTCCAGGAAGATGGCAATCAAAACATTTAAAGGTACCAATAAGTGCTGGGTTGTGGTAGAAGTATTCTGGGGATTTCCATGTTGCTCTAGACCAGTGGTTCTCAAAGCATACCCCCTTTCCCACCAACTGCAGAAGTATCACCTGGCAGGGGTGGGGGGCAGGGGGAAGTGGGTTGTTCTCAGCCCCTACTCCAGGCTCCCTGACTCAAACTCTTCAGGTGGACCCAACAATCTGGTTTTATTTACTTGCTTATTTGGCTGTGCCAGGTCTTATTTGGTACATGGAAGGAAGGATCTTCCATCTTTGTTGAGGCATGCCAACTCTTAGTTGCAGCATATGGGATCTAGTTCCCTGACTAGGGATCAAACCCTGGACCCCTGCTTTGGGACCAGGGAGTCTTAGCTGCTTGACCTCCAGGAAAGTCCTTATAATCTGTATTTTAACAAGTCCTCTTGCTGAGGACTTGTTTATTACAGTTCATTACACACTACAGTTCAAAAAATAGGTGGGTGTGCCTGTCAACTCATTCATTCATTCACCAGTGGTTATTGATACCAAGTAGGTACCAGAGGATGTTCTAAATTTCTGTAAAGGAGTGGGAGGCAAGGAGAGTATAAAAAGGAAGGCTGGATCACCTTTGGAGATTTGTCAGGATAAAAACACCTGGACCCCACCTCACAACCAGTGAACCATCACCTTCCTTGTAGCATCCATGCCTCCATCCAAGGAATAAGGGCAGGCAGAAAAGTGAAAGAAAGCTTTCCTAGCATCTGATGAAAGGATGAAATATGGATGGCTGCTAACCCTAAGGATTTCCCACTAGAGGCATCATTTGGTGGCAAGTCTGTTTACTACATTTGCAAGAAGGGACAGGAAGCAGACAGAGGCAACAGGGCTTCTAAGGAACGGGCGTATGTTTCCAGACATCACTCAGCTGAGAGTATATTTCCTACCGGAGATGTTTATAAAATGCTTCCCGTCACTGAGGCGCAAAGCACAGGGCTCTGGCAGAGCGTGTGTGGAATTTTCAAAGGGAAATTAGGTTCCTGCCAAATTGGACCATCATTTTTTTTTTCCCTGAACATTTCCCACCTCCTCCCATTTCCTAGGCTTTGATCCACCTCTTTCTGCCATCGGTAGTGCCACCACCTCATTTCTACTTGTCAGAAGTCCATAAATTCACTGAGCCACGGTTTTTAAAAAACCCTGTCAAAAATACTGGTCTAAGCCTGCTCTGACCCCCACCTTAATACACTGACTTCTTCCTTCAATTTCACCACTGCATTTGGTACATACCTTTGTACCTGGGTACACACAGCCTCTATGTAGAAATAGCAGTGGTTTCCCAGAAATGAATCTAACGAACTCATTAGCCACCAGTCACCTATAGAAAACACTTGATTTAACCACTTCAGGTTTCCTCAATCACTAATTAAATCGGGACTGAAATTCAGTCAGGGTTCATGACCCCTCTCAGGGTTGGTGTAGCTGCATAAGCGTTCTCCCTTCTCTCTCCCTGCAGCCAGGAAGGAGCTCGGGTGGCCGCGTGGCTGAAGGACAGGGAGACCTCATGGTGCGGGCAGGCAGGTAGGTGTACCCGGTTGGCGTTCTGTGAACTGGCGTTCTCACTGTGCCTGCTCTGGAGGTGCCTGTGGCTGGCGTTGCTGGCCATCTGCTCTCTTTCGGCCATCTTCTCTCTCAGCTCTGCCCTCACCAGGGCCACTGATCCTGTGAGGCTCCTCGGTGACCCCACAGTCTCCTGGTCTGGCAGCCTTTGCTGGGGGTCCCGTTCCCATACCACACAGCATCGTCAGGTTCAGGGACTCCTCACATGCCCAGGAGTTGTTTCTTCTCAGAGGCCTTCATGCTCCTCTGAAAGGACTTCAAAGGTCTTTTTTAATTGCTTCCACTTTGTGCTTGAGGGGGTTTCTCTCAGCCTCTTTCAGTTTAGACTCAAGTTGTTCCCAACTCTTCCCTGCTTCCCAGGACAGCCCAGCTCACGCAGTGAGGAGGTCTCCTCCAAGGGCTCCTGAAGGAAGCGAGGCTCAGGTCTCCTGCATTCTGGAATTCTCAACCTACCTGTTCCCGAATCCTCCCTCCCCACCCCAGGCTTTGAGTCCTCGGGTGCCCAGGACAGAAACATCTCGACTCTCTTCCGTTCCTAAATTTCCTCCTCGGGCCTCAGGCTGGGCTTTCCTTGAATCCCTGCCCTTTCCTGCCACCTCCCTCCTCTGTTGGAAGTTAAAACCCTACAGTCTAGTCCTCTGTGCTGGGCCGACGGTTATTTCAAAGCCCATCTTTGAGATTTCTGGGAAAATGCTTTTTCTTTCGTGTCTGGTTCTTGTAATTGAAAGCTGGCCATTTTTGCGTCTATTGTGAACCCTTGGGGGAAAAAAAATCATAGCGGGGCTGTGCCTTTATTCTAGACAGATTCCCCCTATCCCCTGCAGCAATGTTCACCTCAGCTTCACTGTGTGAAGATCCCCAGGGTGGCACGTTTGAGTGGGAATGAGAGCGAGACAATTGAAAACAAACGGAAAGTATCTTTCCTGCCACGCCTCTTTTGATTTACAACATGCTGCCTTTATCATACTTACATATCTTCTTATTTTCACATCTCCCTTCGATTTACCCACTGACTGTCACCCAGATGATCAGTCTGAGGTAAAGAGGGGCCAAAGCCCTAGATTTCTTCAGCTTCTAATGGGGTATCATCAATGTCATTGCCCTCCTCCCTCCAGAAGTGTTTGCTGCATTGAGTTAATTCTCAGTATTTTATTTAAATTTCTGTAAAATAGCTATTTGTTTATTATTGAGAAAAATTTCTCCTTTGCCTCTCTCTTCTTTTCTTGGTTGCTTATTTAAAATCCCAAGTAGAAAATAAAATGCTCTCAGGAATTTAACCTCTGATTCCCTGAAACTTATGCTTCCTTTATTTATAGTAATGATACCTGAAACCACCACCTGGATACTGCTTTAAAAAGGCACCGGCTGTCACTAGCTTTGCTTAATTAAAAGAGAGCTCAGATATGATTCCCACAGCTATTAACCACCTCCCTGAGTATGTGTGCACTCTCCCTCTCTCTCTCTGGCGTGAATGTGCATTTTGAAGGCAGGTGTATAGACTCAGGAAGTCCTTAAGCACACTGGTGTCTGAGGACTAGGTCTGGGTGGTTA
>NW_011495034.1:2277973-2312207 GCF_000754665.1 Bison bison bison | reverse complement strand
TATGATGATGAGGAAGGCTAGCTAGCTTGCTAAGTTTGATTCTCATGTGTCCCAACAAGAACCTTGAGTCTGGTCCCTGAAATCTGCAAGATTAGAAGAATATTAGCCTTTTTTTCCCCCTTGGAGTAGAACTCTGAAAACACAGGCTTAAAGGATTCTAACTGATAAACTCATGATACCAAAAGAAACATCTACCTGTCTATAGTGTTTATATAGATGGCACTACCCGCCTGCCTGTAGGATTTGGTGTCATTTCATAGATCAAGATTTGTACCTTCAGTTATTTCAACCATCAATATATGAAACCTGCATATCTCAGTCTCAGTTACAGCTGACTTGAGCAGAGAGGACATTTATCAAAAGGATCGTGGGTCATAGAACTGCTGCGAGTCTGGCTTGGGCTCTGTGGCCATGGGGCCCTGACAGCACAGCTGCAGAGTGTGAGGGGCCACACTTGGATTCCTGAGTGGACCCTGCTGGCCCAGAGCTCCACACACCGCCTCTGCGGCTAGGGAGCCTGATCTTGCCGCCACAACCACCGCTGCAGGAGTGACTTCCCCTCTCTCCATGATCCTGGCTCTGGCACATGGCTAGCTGGAGCAGGTGCACCTGATTTGGTGCAATGCCAGTGCCCTTGGCTCAGGAGAGTGAGACACTGACGGGCTGAGTCTGGATAATAGGAGAGAGCACAGCCTCTCAACAGGACTCACAAGGTGGGAAGTTTTTCAGATGAAGGAAGTGAGAGGGGGTCCTGATGAATGGCAGCCAAATGAGGAGAGATGTGATCCAGAATGCAGTTTGAAGCATGGTGGCAGCAAGGTATGAGTGAGAGTCTTTGTGTCAGATAGGCTTTTGCTTATCAGGAGAAGATGGCTGTGCTTCTGTTCTTTGACTATAGCATCGAAAATACTGTGAAACAGACAATTGGGCAAAGTTTGGTTCCTATCTCGCTTGCTAAATCCTGTTTTTATTTCCACGTTATTTTCCTTTTTCTCCTTGGTGTTTCAAAAACAAAACTTTGGGTTCAAAGCCCCCATTCTTCTATGCAGGTATTAGCTTCTCTTGGCATAATCTCCTTAAAAACTTTGGATTTATGTATTATCTCAGCTTCCCAGGTGACACTAGTGGTAAAGAACATGCCTGCCAGTGCAGGAGACGTCAGCAATGTGGGTTTGCTCCTTGGGTCAGGAAGATGCCCTGGAGGAGGGCATGACAACCCACTCTAGTATTCTCACCTGGAGAATCTCATGGACAGAGGAGCCTGGTGGGCTACAGTCCATATGTTGCTGAGTCCAAGCTCACTCTGCTCACCTCGCAACAGGACAATGAATCTGAGAGACGAGGTATTGAGGCAAGGAAAGAGGCTTTATTCAGAAAGCCGCTGACACAGAAGATGGCAGGCTAGCGCCTCAAAATAACCATCTTATTGGGGTCTGGATACCAGGTTCTTTTATAGATCAGAGAGAAAGAAGCAATGAGGAAATAAAGTCAAAAGGCAGAATAGAGGGGGAGAAGCACTGGGGAAGTCAAGAGAAAGGGTCTTCAGTCTTGTAAAACATCTCCGAGGGAACGGCCAGCCTTTGGAAGGGGTGTATTCCTCTCTTTAATTCACAGGGAGGCAGGGACAAGCTATCTCTCCAGGAGCTGAACAAAGGCACTTTAGTTTATAGCCAAGCAGAGGGGCAGGAGATCAAACCAGTCCATCCTGAAGGGAATCAATCCTGAACATTCATTGGAAGGACTGATGCTGAAGCTCCAATACTTTGGCCACCTTGTGAGCAGATCCGACTCATTAGAAAGGACTCTGTTGCTGGGAAAGATTGAAGGCAGGAGGAGAAAGGGACAACAGAGGACTAGACGGTTGGATGGCATCACCGACTCAATGGACATGAGTTTGAGCAAGCTCTGGGGGATGGTGAAGGAAAGGGAAGCTTGGTGTGCTGCAGCAGGGTCTCAAAGAGTCGGACATGCCTGAGCAACTGAAAAACAACAGAGGAGCAGGGTCCTCCAGGCAAGCCATTAAGTCTGATAATAATAACAAAAGCAATGAAAAAGCACATCAAAGAAACCATTTCCAACATGGAGTCAGAGTTGGTTTCCTCCTGCAACACATAGGGTTGCACAGAGTCATGAATGAAGCGACTTAGCATGCACACACATGTGTTATCTTGGAGCCTCTCTCTTACCTAATGGAGATAATATTTAAAGTCCAAATTGTTAAAAGAACTGGCGGAAACAAAAAGAACTTTCCTTTCTTGATTTCTTGCCATAGCTTTTTTTTTTTTTTTTTTACTTTTTATGTATTAGACATGTAATGAAGGAAATCATTTAGATGAAACCTCATGCTGAGAATATGAAGAAATATAAATATGGCAGGATTTTTCTAATAAGAGAACAACTTTCTATCTTCTTTTTAAACAATAAGCAAGAATCTTTCCTATATTGACAAGACTACTCATGCTCTTAGTTATAAGATGGGAACTAAAAGTAAAAAGTCTTCTCTCAAAAGTCGCTACCAAACAAGAACAGTAATGGCAGCAGCAAAATTACACGGGTTTACCTTTACCTTTGATCCAGTCAGGAAATACCTGAAACTCCAAACTATAATATATGTAGATGGTTGAACATGCACACACCCACTTTCCCTTTAGCAAATAAGAGGCGGTCGGATCTAAGGTGGGGGTGGGTGTGGAGTTGGGCGAGGTTACCACTGAGAAGCTAGTTGATCCACCCTGCCAAATTCCAGGAATTCTTGGACATTGGAAGTGCCAGGTTGGGGAGAGTCAGAAGGCTGTAAACAGGAGGTATGTTTATTTAAGGAACAGTTGGACTCCAACCCCTACCTTCATTCTGAGAAGTTATATAACTACCGCTCCTATATCCCAATAAGAGTTTGAGAGATCCATTTCTTGGAGAAATTTCAGATATGATGTTAGGAGTTGTAGGTCCCAAGCACAGAGGAGGGCTGTGATTTTGTTCTGGATGAAAGACAGTGGAAATATAAGTAACTGCACATCTAATAAGGAGGCTGCTACTGCCCTTTGATGGCCTAACCTGAGAGTGCCAGCCACCAGATTCCTATCCCAAGGAGACAACTGAAAGAATTCTCTCCTAGGAAAGTCATAAGTAAAGATGTTGGCGTCTCAATGAAAGAGCTGGATCCCCTCCTGATTGCCCTAACAATGAGGTTCACTAGCTGTCAAGGCTTGCCCATATAGCAGGGCTTCAATCAGCATTGTAATGCCTTGTTCTCAAATATGCGCAAGTGATCAGGCATTTATTAATAGGAAAGCCTCAAATATGAAAAATCCCTCCCCGTCAAAAAAAAAAAAAAAATTAGAGCTAACAGAGGCAGTGCAAGGAATTGAAGAAGAAAAAAGCCTACAATTTAACTCCAGTTAGTATTGTTAATGGAGAAGGCAATGGCACCCCACTCCAGTACTTTTGCCTAGAAAATCCCATGGACGGAGGAGCCTAGTAGGCTGCAGTCCATGGGGTCGCTAAGAGTCGGACGACTGAGCGACTTCACTTTCACTTTTCACTTTCATGTATTGGAGAAGGAAATGGCAACCCACTCCAGTATTCTTGCCTGGAGAATCCCAGGGACGGGAAGCCTGGTGGGCTGCCATCTATGGGGTCACACAGAGTCGGACACGACTGAAGCGACTTAGCAGCAGCAGCAGTATTGTTAATGAAATAAAAATGCAGAGCTATAAAACAAGTACTATCAGGGCAAAGCGCAGTTAGAAATTTAAAATGATACTTGAAATTAAAAATACTCATCATAATTTGGAAGATAAGGAAAGTACCCAGGAAAAAATAATAAAGAAATGGACAGTAGGCTTTCATTAGTTATCTACTTTATGCATATACTATACTATGTGACTTTTACCACAATTAAAAAGCCAAGCTTGTGGAAAAAAATGAAAAGTGGACAATAAGGGAGAAAAGCTAAGACAGGGGCGTAGTATAGAAGGTCCAGTATTCTAATAATAGGAGTTTTATAAAAAGGAAACAAAGTGATAGGACATTTTCAAAGTAAAAATATGAGAAGTTCTCCTTGGATATGGGTCTTCAGATTAAAAGGGTACATCATATACCATGCAGAATGAGTGAAAAATATCGTCTTATTGAGCACATCATTTGGAAGTTTCAGAATAACAGGAATAGAGATAATTTTTAAAAATTTATTTTTAATTGGAGGATACTTGCTTTACAATGTTGTGTTGGTTTCTACCCTGCAACAACGTAACGTGAATCAGCCATAAGTATACATATGTTCCCCTACCTCTTGAACCTCTCTCTTCACCCCTCTCCCCCGCCGCCTCTGGCCAGGTTGTCACAGAGTACCAGGTTGAACTCCCTGAGTTATATAGCAGCTTCCAAGGAATAATTTTAAAAGCTTCCAGAGAGGAAAAAACAGACATGTATAAAGGAGTCTGAATCAGAGTGGTACCCGCTCTCTCAACAATACTGCAAACTAGAAGGAAATCTTCAAAATTCTGGGAGAAATGATTTCCTCCATACTTGCATATTCGTGTCTGTTTTCTTTGCCAATGCCTTTTATTTTTAACTTTTCATTTTATATTGAAGTACAGCTCGTTAACAATGTTGTGATTGTTTCAGGTGGACAGCAAAGGGGCTCAGCAATACATGTACATATATTCATTCTCCCCCAGACTCCCCTCCCATCTAAGCTGCTGTGCCAATTCTGGACCCAATTATATTATCATTCCAGTGTGAGGATAGAATAAAGTTATTTCAGACACACAAGGGCTTCCCTGATGGTTCGGATGCTAAAGAATTCGCCTGCAATGCAGGAGACCCAGGTTCGACCCCTGGGTCAGGAAGATCCTCTGGAGAAGGGATAGATTACCCACTCCAGTATTCTTGGGCTTACCTGGTGGCTCAGACAGTAAAGAAGCTGCCTGCAATGTGGGAGACCTGGGTTCAACCTTTGGGTTGGGAAGATCTCCTGGAGAAGGGATAGGCTACCCACTCTAGTATTCTTGCCTGGAGAATCCCCGTGGACAGAGGAGCCTGGTGGGCTACCATCCATGGAATCACAAAGAATCAGACTGAGTGATTAAGCACAGCACAGACATACAAAGCCACACACCAACAATTTACTACCCATGTAACTTTTCTCCTGACCAGCTACTGAAGGGCATGATCCAGTCAATGAAGAAGATTGAGAAAATATCCTGACATGTGATCCAGGAGAGAAGCAAAGCAAATTCCCAGGGCTCTAGCTATAAATCCGGCCCAGAGAACAAACTGACTAGATTGAAATGGTGGGACGGGGGTTTGGGGGTATGGAATAAAGAGTCCATGGGTGTGGTTCCTGGTTCATCTGCCAGGTTTGACTGTTTGAAAGATTCACAAGAAACATTTAGAGTTGTTGGAAGATATATGAACTTTTAGCCTAGTTTCAAATAAAAGCAAGAAAATGAAGAAGAGAAAGAGGAGGAGGCAGTAACTCCAGGGGAAAAGAGAAAGCACTAGAGAAGAAATGTAATCATGGTGTATGTCATGGCTTAGCAGTGGATTATATTTATATACTTCTAGATTATTATGTTATAATAATGAAAACATGAAATAGGAATTTTAAAAGTGTGATATAACTATTAGGAAAGTGAGGAAGCAAGATGGGCATTTAAAGACAGCTAGAAACCCTACCAATCACAATAGGAAGTCAGTGTTTTGAATTAAGGGTGTCAGAGGATGAGATGGCTGGATGGCAACACTGATGCAATGGACATGAACTTGGGCAAACTTTGGGAGATGGTGAGGGATGGAGAGACCTGGTGTGCTGCAGTCCATGAGGTCACAAAGAGTCAGACGTGACTGGGCGACTGAACAACAGCAACAATAAGCACCACTACTTAGAAATAAGGAGGCAAGTGATAGAAGACTGCTGGAGGTAAAAGAGGTTTCCTGAGAAGGGAGATTAGAAGGGCAGTTGAGTGCACCGTGCTTTTTGTTTTGCTCCGTTTGATTTTATAAATCATGCATGTGCTTTGGTGATACACTGATTTGAAAAGGTGGTTTTTGAGTTTTTACTTGATGGAATCTTCAAAGTTGTGGTTGCTCTAAGAAAGTTAAAAACCAACACAATATAGTAAAGCAGTTGTCCTTCAATTAAAAATAAAAAATTTTTTTTAAAAAATGAGTAAAAACCAGGTTTGACCCTAGGAGCTTCCAAGAGGGAATGGATATAATTACAACCTGTAAATCAATCATTATAACCTGTATTTTAACTTTATTTATGTTGACTGAATGACTTTATTCATTTTATGAATGAATGACCTTAGATACAAACTGTTCAGTAAAGTAGCCACTTAGCCATATGTGACCTTTAAATTTAAATTGATGAGGATTAAGTAAAATTAAAAATTGTCTTCATTTACACTAGTAACATTTAAGAACTCAGTTGCTACATGTGGCTAATGGCTATCATATTAGCGCAGATACAGAACGTCATCATAGTTCTGTTGGAGAGTGCTACCTTGGACCATCTGAATTTGCCCATGGATCCTGAATCATGGAGGGGCAAAGTCTAGCTGTATGTTTGTTTGCACATTTTTGAAGGAGAGTAGAGATTTTGAAGGGAGTAGAGATTGGTATTGATACTCCATGACATTGGGAGCAAGCCGCAAAGTGGTTACGTTTGAAATAAAAGTCTGAGGAGTTCCAGTTTTCAGAATACTTAATGTGGGGAGGAAGAAAATTGTTCTCTGATACTTGTGCTTAAAGACCAGGCCGCTTCTCCTTATGATACTGTGGCCCGGCTGAAGCCTGATTTTCATGAAAAATGAAAAAGAGACATTTTTAGGATGAGCTCATCTTTTCTCTTGTTAGTGAATGTTGGAGGCATAGTTTAAGATGGGCTCAGTGAAACTAAAGAAGCAATCCCTTTGTTTCAATGTTTCTGAAAGACCAGATCAGTCTTAATCAGTGTCAGAATATCCTGGTGGTGTTAGGCGGTAGTGCTGGTGCCAGTGTAGATGGCATGAGTGCATTTGTTTATGTGTGTGTGTGTGCCTTGGGGGATGGGAGGTCAGAGCTATTAATAAAACTGATTACTGGGTCCCCTTTGAACCTAATGAATTGGAATCTCTGTCAGAACAAGAAATCTGTATTTTTTTGAATTGAAGTTCAGTTGATTTACAATATTGCATTAGTTTCAAATGTACAACAAAGTCATTCTGTTATATATCTTTCAGATTATTTTCCATTATAGGTTGTTACAAGATACTGAATATAGTTCCCCATGCTATACAGTAAATTCTTGTTGCTTATATGTTTCATGTATAGTAGTTTGTATCTGTTAACCTCATACTCCTAATTTACCCCCGCCCCTTTCCCTTCTGTAACCATTAGTTTGTTTTTTGTTTGTAACTCTACTTCTGTTTTGTACATGAATCCATTTGTATTATTTTTTACATTCCACATATAAGTGATGTCATATAATATTTGTCTTTCCCTGATTTCACTTAATACGGTATTCTCTAGTGCCATCCATGTTGCAGCAAATGACATTATTTCATTCTTTTTAATGGCCAAGTAATATTCCATCATGTGTGTGTGTGTGTGTGTGTGTGTGCGCGCTGAGTAATATTCCATTGTATGTGTGTATGTCATCTTTATCCATTCTCTGTTGATGGACACTTAGGTTGCTTCAGTGTCTTGGCTGTTATAAATAGTGCCACCATGAAGACTGGGGTGCATGTATCTTTTTCAATCTGTGTTTTCTCTGAATATATGCCCAGGAATGGGATTGTTGGATTATACAGTAACTCAATTTTGAGTTTTTTAAGGAATCCTCATATTCTTCTCCATAGTGGCTGCACCAATTTACATTCTCACCAGCAGTGTAGAAGGTTCCTTTTTCTTCATATCCTCTCCAGCATTTATTACTTACTGACTTTTTTATGATATGGCCATTCTGACTAGTGTAAGCTGATGCCTCATTGTGGTTTTGATTTTCAATAAATCTGTATTTTTAAACAAATTCCCCAGGCAAATCTTTATGTTAAAGTTGACAACCTTTGCATAGTTAGGGATCTATGCTAGGTTCTCACTGAGAAGGTGCTGAAAGTTGCTATCAGACTCAGTTGAATTGTAGTAAATACTTATATTTTACTTAAGCATAAAAACCTATCTTATACTTTATATATCTTGTGGCTTTTCTATTAAAAAAGTCTTCTGATAATTATCTACACATTAAATATCAATGAGTTTCCCTGGTGGCTCAGTCTGTAAAGGATCCACCTGCAATGTGGGAGACCTAAGTTCAAATATCAGTGGAAACCTAACTATAAAGTACTGTGTCCAGAGAAAATAGACTTAAGATTCTTCTTTGAAAAAAAAAAAAAACGAAGACTTACCCTTTTAGATACTGTAAAAAGTTTTGCCTTCAGGATAAAAATTAACATATAACTTTGGGACATACTGGCCTTTTATTCTGCTCCTACAACAAGTCATCTTCTTGGGCAAAACTTTGCCTGTTCTTAAAGTGTAGGGAGGAATGCTTTGTCTTAGAGAGTGCCTGAAGATTTGCATTTTATAGATGGGTAGGATGAAGGGGTCGGAGAAGGCAATGGCACCCCACTCCAGTACTCTTGCCTGGAAAATCCAATGGATGGAGGAGCCTAGCAGGCTGCAGTCCATGGGGTCGCGAAGAGTCGGACACTACTGAAGCGACTTAGCAGCAGCAGCAGCAGCAGGATGAAGGGGTATCTGACAGTGATCTCTACATACACATAGGATAAAGCAGTCTAGTCCCTTGACTTTTAAAGTTATTAAAACATACCTGGTGGACAGAGGGAAAGCAGATTATGGGAAAGGACAATAAAGACCCACAGACAAAGATCTTCATTAGAGAGAAGGCTGACTAATCCAGGCAGCACATTTGACACAAGCAATGTGATACTTGGACGTGTCTTTGAGGAAATGGGTTATAATCGAAGGACTAAAAGCTATCATACTTGAAGAATACCGAAAGCTAAGTAGGCAGTTTCAGTTTGGGTGGTTTGATTTGGGTATAACAACAGAAAAGAACATTTTCTTTCAGTTTTCAGAAAGCATTGATGAGTTTGCAGTTATTAGTCATGAGATCTATAAACACATATAGTGGGGAGTATAGCTGTGGGTGGTCCACTCAGGCCCCATCTATTTGGAAGAACAGCAGGTGGGATCCAGACCTGAAATTGTGATCTTCTGACAGGTGGTAATAAAGGGATTATGAGGAATACATTTCCTGGGCAGAATAAGGAAACCTGGGATCCTTAGGTATACAATGAACACACATTTAGTGCTCAACTGATGTTTGTTGAATTAATATAAGTACACTGATAGAAAGATGGATGATGCTTTAATGGGTAAGAACAAGGGATATGGCCATTATAAAACTTAGCTTTTAAGAGTCATTTCTGAGAGTGACTCAGCCAGGAGAATTGATGGTGTGTAATTTACGAAGTAATAGAAGGGATAAAGGAAGAATCTTCTAAAGCAAGGATTGGCAAAGTGTTTGTAAATATTTTGGGCTTTGCAGGTCATAGGTCTTCACTGCCACTACTTAATTCTACTGTTAGAGGGCAAAAGAGCCTAGACAATATCTAAGTGAATGAGCATGGTGGGGTTCTAACAAACATTGGCATCACCGACTCAGTGGGCATGAGTTTGAGCAAATTCCAGGAGATAGTGAAGGATTGGGAAGCCTGGTGTGCTGCAGTCCATGGAGGTGCAAAGATTCAGACATGACTTAGTCACTGAACAACAACAAATATTGGGTTGACCAAAAAGTTCTTTTGGGTTTTTTTGGTAACATCTTGGAAAAGCTCAAGCAAACTTTTTGGCCAACCCAGTACTTCTAGTTTTACAAGTGTTTTAAAACGTTAAAATCATTCATAGTCCATAGACAATATAAAAAGAGGTGGCAGTGTTTACCACCCTGTACTCTAAACTAGCAAAGACCGAGAGGCCAGGTTTTCTAGGAGTATAACACCAATCACAGGGCTTCTCCATCTGCCTGATCCCCTCTCACAGAGGCTACCAGGTAATGCAGAACGGAACTGCCAATTCCTCCCCAGGATAGCAAGAATGGAATGATTAGGACTAGGTAGGGAAAAATCAGTATTATAAACAGTTTTTTGATCAAAAAAAAAAAAAAAAAGCAGAAGAAAGTGTGCAGGGACTTTGCTAACTAATGCAGTTGCTAAAGCATAAAGCATTTGGCAGTCACATTTTTGGAAGATGCTAACTCTAAGGGTGGATTGATCCGCTCATATTTATTAAATGTGGAATTTGAGTTGAGCCAAATAAAAACCGAGAGAATAAAATGAATTGAAGGGTTGTATCTAGATGTTCATACTTCTTTAAATTTTGCTTCAAATTATTATTTCAACTTATGAAGAAACCACTGATTATAGCTATTTACTGAGAGTAAAGTATACAGGGTAGAGAGCCAAGAGGTGGAAATTTGAGTCCCAGCTCTAGCAGTCAGCTGAAAGTCATTGGCAAGTGATTTGAAATTTCCAGACCTCTAGTTTCCTCTTCTTTAGGATTCGGGGCTTGACTGTGTAATCTATAGAGTGACTTTTTGACCGAAAATTCTATGTACAAATGTGTTTAAAATGTTCAGTCTAAAGTACACAGAATGGCATGTCCCTTTTATATAAGAACTTTTGGGAAACTATGAATATACTGTATTAAAAGTTGGAAGACAAAAAACTAAAAGGCAGCAAGGGGTGGGAAGAAGCAGAATGGAGATGATGGGGGAAGAAACTAGACTTATTGAAATTTAGTTTGTAAACTTGGTTTATATTTGGATTTGGAACCATATGGATATTCTACATAATTCTAAAAATATTACAAAAGCATTCTCAAAAATTGGAAGCAAATGAACCTGTTTATGCAGTTGGTGGCATAATAGAAACTAATTCATGTAACTGTAAAACTCTGTAGTTTGATCACATCCTATTAGGATATATCCTAAGGACAGAACTAAAGTTTAAAAAACATTTTAAATAAGCATATTGTTGGTAACTTTGGTATTTTTATCCCAAATCTTATATGTGTATATTGTATATATATTTTGCTGCTGCTGCTAAGTCGCTTCAGTCGTGTCCGACTCTTCGTGACCCCATGAACTGCTGCCTACCAGGCTCCTCCATCCATGGGATTTTGTGGTGTTATTCAGAAATGAAGTTTTCAGTCTGGGAAAAAAAAGAATGCAGTTATCAGACTGGTGAGATTAAGTACAATGTATAGACCAGAATTGAACTGGAGAGACCAGTATAGAATCATGATGTATTCTATCTTTAAAATTTTATTTTTCCTATCTCTCTTACTGAAAAGGTTTAGAAACAACTATCCATCCAGTAACATGCTAAGCACCCACTGTCAAAGCAAGACTTGCCCTCCCAGCCCAGGGAGACCTTTGCGTTTAGGTTCATTGAGTCCCCAGATCCCTTGTGTGTGGAGGAATCTCAAAGTAGCACGAATCTGGCTGGAGAGTCATCAAGAGGAAGATTGCATTTCAAGGGGAATTGAATCATTCGTGGCTGTGGAGTGACCCTTGGACGGGTGACTGATGGGAATCGTGGCCAGACTTGTGGGTGAAGGTTGTGAGAGCTGAAGTGGGGCTGTTTCTGAAGGAAAAATCCGAGAGTTTTGGCCCAACTGAGAAGGAAAAGATTGTGAGAATGCCAATCCCAAACACTGCCAATTCTTAACATGAGCCACAGAGAACAGAAGGCCAGGGGAGGCAAGACCAGACCAACCTCACCTTAGTAGCCTCTACAAACAGCTTATAGTCAAATACGTGGACAGGGGGCCAGGTCTCGCTCCCTGAGTGAGGCCACACGGTTACCGAGCTGTCTATCCTCCTTTGCCCACATGCTCAGACACCGTTCTGGAGCAGAGGAGGAAAGGGCACTGAAAGACTTTATTTTACTGACTTACATAAGCCAAGTCTGAGTTCCTTATGGACACGTATTGAACTGCTGGATCAAGATTACTGAATGGGACCAAACAACTTGTTCCCTCCCTGCAGCTTAATGATGGATGACTCTCAAGAGCAAGATCAATTATAGATAAAATCATAGGCCCATTTTTTTAAAACAAATCTGAATTGTAAGATAAGTTTTCCAGCTCACTATACACTTTATTAATAGAGTCATTAATAATTTTCCTCTTTAAAAAAAAACATTTACCAGTTGGCTGTTGTTCCCTTAGATGGTATCTGCTTATCAGCTAACTGAAACACACAGACACACACATTTTGTGTAGATGGTTTCTCAGACCATATATAGTGATCATGCCATGTCAGGGAGGGGCCAAGTACCTGTCCTCGAGGGGTTGAAAAGTCAGATGGCTGCAAGGACAGGTGACATGGAATGACCAAAGCCCACTGGATGAGGCTCTGGCAGACCGCGGGGGGCCCCACCTGGTCTGTGGGAAGGGTGCCCATGTTCAGTTCTCTGGTGGCCAGACTTTATGAGAAAGTTAGAAGCCGAAACTTGTAACTGAAACCTGTTTCTTTAATGTTGGCAACTAGATAAACCAAAAAATCCACTGTGAGGGCCTAACATAACATGTCTACAAGCTAAATTTAACTCAAGGGCCTTGGATCAGTAACTTTGGATTTAATCCAGTTAAAGGCACTTGGCACTTGGGAAACTGAGGCCCAGAGGGCCTGTGACTTGCCTAGCTCTTGAGTCACATTTTAACTACCTTAAAGTTTGTATTGTTTTCAAAACAAAATATTATATGTGAAATGGTTCAAAATTCAAAAGAGACGTGAGGTATAAAATTATTTAATGCCTAGATTAGCAACAAGTGTTTGAATTTTTTTTTCAGGGATATCCTATGAAACTCTATGCTCCTTTTTGTGGCTAAATTTTTGTTTTTAATAAAAATGTCTTATTAGCAGATGGGATGGAGAAGGCAATGGCACCCCACTCCAGTACTGTTGCCTGGAAAATCCCATGGACGGAGGAGCCTGGTGGGCTTCAGTCCATGGGGTCGTTAGGAGTCGGACACGACTGAAGCGACTTAGCAGCAGCAGCAGATGGGATCATTTTTTTGTGGTGATGGTGGTTTAGTCGCTAAGTTGTGTCCAACTCTTGTGACCCCATGGACTGTAGTTCACCAGGCTGCTCTGTCCATGGGATTTCCCAGGCAAGAATACTGGAGTGGGTTGCCATTTCCTCCTTCAGGGTATCTTTCTGACCCAAGGATCGAAACCCCAGTCTCCAGCATCTTCTTCACTGGCAGGTGGGTTCTTTACCACTGGGCCACCTGAGCCCCCAGGGAGGCCTGTTCATTTTTTGTAGAAAACCAAAAAGAATGTAAAAGCAATTTATTAGAAATAATAGAATTGAACAAGATGGATGGGTATAAGGTTGTTGTATAAAAGCCAACTGTATACCAACTTTAAAAAGCCAACTTTTTACACCAGCAACAAATACCTAGAAAATATCTGGCAAGGGTAAGAAAATATCAAGTGCTCAGGAATTAATAAAAGATATACAAAGTCTATACATGCTACTGCTGCTGCTAAGTCGCTTCAGTCGTGTCCGATTCTGTGCAACCCCATAGACGGCATCCCACCAGGCTCCCCCGTCCCTGGGATTCTCCAGGGAAGAACACTGGAGTGGGTTGCCATTCCCTTCTCCAATGCATGAAAGTGAAAAGTGAAAGTGAAGTCACTCAGTCGTGTCCGACTCTTAGCGACCCCATGGACTGTAGCCCACCAGGCTCCTCCATCCATGGGATTTTCCAGGCAAGAGTACTGGAGTGGGGTGCCATCAAAGTCTATATGGAGAAGTATAAAACAGTGTATCTTTAATATATAATGAAAGTGATAAATGAGGCATTAAATGAAGACCTGAATGAAGAGATTAACTGTGTTCATACGTAAGGAGATTCATTATTGGAGATACCATGTCTTCTCCAGTTGGTGTATAAATTCAGTGCAATTCCAATCAAAACCTCAATGGATTCTTCTCATGAATCATTGAAAGCTGATTCTCTTACAGTATTTTCACGCAGGTTCATCTGTATTTTTGGTGATTTTGGTGAAGTATTCATGCCTTAAAAAATAAGGCACTATCTTTTGCTTTCTTTTTTTTCCTTACACATTTCTGATGTACATGTTTGTAATATCTGTTCATCTCAAATCTAGATTGAGCATCTGATTAAATAACAACGGCTCTGCAGCTATTATTTTGGACAAAGGGTCCTTTAATTTTGTCCGGTTTCATCCTCCACAAATTATCAACTTAAGGACACTGTAAAATAATTAAATTTGGGGAAGTTGCAGTCCCTTTTCCATGTTTCCTAGAAATCCTCTTGGTCTTATATGTAATCATCAGTCTTGACATCACAAGAAAATTCTGAGTAGGGTTCTTTCTGCTTCTGTGGGGTGAATGTAACAATTCATTATTCAAATTACATTGATGCAGGTTTATTGCTCTTATTTGTTTTTCTTCACATTGTGTGTGAAAATGTGAATAGGAAGTATGGTTATGCATATTCAGAGGCATGTGAATCTCAGCTAAATTTTCCTGTCTAACTTGGGCTGGAGTAGTGAGTGGTTCCAGGAAATGGCTTCAGCTATAATGGTGGTGATGTTCCCACCCATATGGGACGAGGTGAGTGGGCTCGCAATCTGAGGGAGAAGGTGGGTGGAGAGTCCTAGCTGGATGGTGGGACTCAGATACCCAGTTATGTTGTATTTTAATATAAAAGCATGCAATTTAAAAACCAAGTATCTTGCTATGAAGTCTTCTTAAATCTTAAGCAATAATAAAGATCAAATATGTGAGGAAGCCATATTCTCACTGCTATCTTATCTATAAAAAATGTGTGACTTACAAGTCCATTAGTAAGAGGTGGACCTCATTTTTTAAACAGAAGTTACTTTTCAACTAAACTATGTTGACATATGTTAGTTTCAGGTGTACTACATAGTGATCTGACATTTTCAGACATTATGAAATGATCACAATGATAAGTCTAGTAACCATCTGTCCACATACACAGTTATTACAGCACTGCTGATCATAATTCTTATGCTGTCTATTAAATCCACTAAAAGTTACTTTTGTAAGTGTACAGAGCACAGATTGCCAAGTAATGTGAGCAGTGTGATCCTATAAAAAGCTTCCTTTAAATTTATGAGCATAAAGATGTGGAAGGATACCAAAAGTATCTGAGAGGAGGATGGAATTGCTGAGGAGTATGTTGGGGAGATACTTATTATTTGTATATGTCTTAATTATATTCTTTGTTAAAATGAATATTTTACTTATGTAAATAAGAAGGTAATACATTTAAGATGAAGCATCCTTTTCTCCACATTTTTATTATAAACACTTTCAAACATATAACAAAGTTGAAAGAATTTCACAATAAATATCTGTATACCCACCATCAATCCACCTCATTTTTGACGCATTTCAGAATACACTGATATCAGTACACTACCCTCCTGAGTAATTAAGCATGGATATCATTAATTAGAATTTTGCATTTGTTTACAGTTTTCTGCAGTGCCTGTTTGATTAGAGAAGTAATACATATTCATCAGAGAAAATTGAAAATTATACATAAAAATTTTATAATTCTATCAGTATCTATTTGTATGAGGTATTATACTTTGTACTTTGCGAGCACCATCTCATTTAATCCCTTCCCAAGCCTTAATAAGTAGCATGACCCCTATTTTGCAGATAAGGAATTTGTAAGCAAGTGGCTATAATTCTCACAGTGGTAGAATTAGAATATGCACCAAGCACGTCCCAGCCGCTCACCTGTCATTACATGTGGCCCTCCTGCCGTGATTCCATCCCACCTCACTCTGAGATAAACGCTGGTGACTCTTCCAGACCCTTTTCTAGATGTTTGTGTTTCCACAAAAGTTTTTTTTTTTTTTTCACAAAAATAGCTTTACATTGTGTGTATTACTTTGGAACTAGCTTTTTACCATCTTGGCAAACCTTTTTTCACATCTTATTAATGGCTATTGAACATTCTGCTGAGTGACGATACAGTATCTTATAACTGCTTTATTGCTGAATATGTTTCCAGTTTTTGTTATCAACTGTTGAGGGTATACATCTCCATACATACTATCAATAGTAATTATATCCTTAGGTTCACAAGTGAAATCAGGGGGTCAGATTGTGTGTAGTTTCCACTTTTTGGGGGTCAGATATGATGCATGTTTTTATTTGTGTTGTGCTATGTGACTTCAGTCATGTCCGACTCTTGCGACCCCATGGACTGTAGCCTGTCAGTCTCCTCTGTCCATGTGACTCTCCAGGCAAGAACACTGGGATGCATTGCCATTTCCTTCTCCAGGGGACAGTTAGCGACTAAACAACAACAAAACAGTTATAGGCCAGCATCAGATCGCCAGTGGCTCTATTTGAAGGGGCAGTTGATGTCGCATCTTCTTGGCCCACCATTGTGTGCTATCCTGAAACTGATGGTGTGTGTGTAGTTTCTACTCTGAAGACAAATTCCCAAATTTGTATTTTGGAAATTGCTTTTATCAAACTCCTCCTACCAGTAATATATATATACACATATATTATATATATATGTATGTATGTATGCCCAGCAGGTCTTCCCCATACTAGCCAGGGCTGGCATGAAATACACAATTAAAATCTTTTCTAGTTAGATAAATAAAGCATTTATGCTTTGTTTGGCATTCTTTAGATTAATGAGGTGGGACCCATGTTCCCACACTTATTCATTGTTTAGTTTCTCCTTTCACATTCTGCTTGTTTGTGTTTGCACAGTTCAATTTTAAGTTAGTCTCTTGAATAAGAATTTAAAACCATTCAATGTGAAAGTCTACGTTAAGACTGAAATTTTATTTTTCACTCAGAGTTTACTTTCTGAGAAGCGTGGTAAAGGCAGCTACACTGGGAGTAGAAAGCAATAGCAGAAAGGTTTATGTTTTCCTCTTGGTGACAGATAAATCTCAGATTACTGTGAAGGAAGGAAGCATTTTAGGATTCATTTGTACAGAGCTTCTCAAGTGACTCAAGTGGCCATGGAGACCTGCCTACACCAACCACAAGGGCAGAGGTTTGGCTAATTGATGGTTGGCTTTGAAGCAGCCTGTGGCCCTGAGTGTCCTTCATGGGGGCAGAGGACATTCATTGCCTGGGAAAGGGGAGGAAGACTGAGTGTGGGCGAAGAAACAGTCATGGAGTTGGAGAGCAGAGAAGAGAGGGCTAAAAGTTTAGCTTCACCTTTTCTGATAAGTACACCTCATCTTTTCTGTCTGCCCTGCTTGATGGTGAGAAAAATCAAAGCTGTGCCCCACCGTGGGGCCCCAAGTCCTGTCTCCACACTAGTGGGGTGACCCAGTGGCTCCCACTATGTGTGAAGTGTCAGAGGACAGGGGAGCCTGACACAGTAAAGTACAGTTGGTCAGAATTCACTATGGTCTCAACAATGCTTCCCTGGCCTCAGTGGGCTTCCCTGGTGTCTCAGAAGGTAAAGAATCTGCTTGCATGCAGAAGACCCAGGTTCGATCCATTGCTCGGGCAGATCCACTGGAGAAGGGAATTGCTACCCACTCCAGTATTCTTGCCTAGAGAATCCCATGGACAGAGGATCCTGGTGGGCTACAGTCCATGGGATCACAAAGAGTCAGACACGACAGAGCAACTAACACACACTTTATTTGATGATGCTTATTCTCCATGGAAGTATGATAGTGAAACACAAGTTACAGGAGAAAAAGGATCTGAAGAAACAACTTCATGTTAATTCTGGTGTACCTTGAGTGATGATATTTTTACTCCTTTCTCTTTTTCTTAATTTCCATAATGAGCACAGTTACATATATAAAGGAAATACTGGTAAATCAAATTTTAAAAAACCTCCCCCCTAGTAAGACTCTCCTGCTGAATTAGGTTCAAGAAATAGGAAAGTTTTTCATCTCAATGCACAGAAGTTGCAGCCTGTGAGTATAGGTTCTTCTGTATTGGTAATTAAACTTTAAGAGAGAAGGAAGCAGGTTAGTAGCAGGAGTAATTTAAAGCCAGAACTGAGTATTCCAGATCCCCCCAGTCCTTGTGTGGATCATGTGACTGGCAGCCAGAGGAAGACCTGCTGAAATCTGTTAACATTTCGCCCCAATCCAAAGTGGCCCTTTGCTTATAGACTTGAATCCACATTCACTGAGATTAAATTATCTTGAATTCACTAAAAGGTTCTGGAAGGAGAGTTTACACAAAGGGAAACTTGCCTAATGAGACATCATTTCCCTTCATCACTGATCCCAGAAGGTGAAATTTTATTTATAAAATACAGAGTCACAGATATAGAAAACACATGTATATTTACTGAGGAGGGGGAGGGGAAGGGATAAATGGGGCAATCAGGATTGACAGATTGACATATACAAACTACTGTATATAAAATAGGTAACTAATAAGCACAGGGAAGTCAACTCAGTACTCTGTAATGGGAAAAGAATCTAAAGAGTGGACATATGTATATGTGTAACTGATTCACTTTGCTATACACTTGAAATTAACACAGCCTTGTAAATCAACCATGTATCAATTAAAAAAAGACAAGCCGGTCCCTCCAGTGAGCTGAGTAATATCTGAGGAGAAAGGGCCAGAGAGTAAACGGGGCCTGAAGTGGGCATGGAAAAGTTCTTGAAAACTGAAAAAATGGTACCATTTTGTTGGCTTGATATTCTTGGCATGTTCATTAGTCTATAAAAAGGGCCTTGCCAATGTCATAAGTCGAGTTCTAAAAGCCTGAGGCTTTTAAACTTGAAGGAGTACAGCAAAGGATGGACCTCACATAAAATATATCACAAAAAGTGACAAAAGTTGATTAATTACTCATATTAAAACTAATTTGCGGTAATGGTATTAACATTCTGAAGCTAGCTATTTCCTTCAGTTTGCTGCTTGTCATTGGGAACCTCTCTTTCTTCTTTGTTCATTTCTTAAAGGAACCATCTTTCATTTTCCCTCTTTTTTGTAACCTGTTTCCTTTAAAAAAAAAAAAAAAAGAAATATAAGGACTATAAATATCTGAGATTCACTTATCTAACCAAGATTTCCTTGACAGAGGTTCTTCAAGAACTCAGTTGCGAAAGTGAGTTACATGTTTGAATTGAAATCTGGAATTACTAAAGAAAAAATAATTTAAAATATCAGGTTCCTTTCTTGGGCTGAATGTTCGAAACAAATCTTTTAAGCAGGACATGTTAAGGACATGACCTGATATCAATTTCTGTTTCCTTTCCTCCAAATTTTAATTAATTCTACTTAAGAAAAGTCTTCTTGAAGCTGTATGGGTTACCAGCAAGTGTTCTCCTTCCAAAAATTATCTTTCATATGCCTATAAATGATATAGATGCTCAAACTTAAAAAATAAAAAGTACTTATTCATAGTGTCTTACGGGGAATTAAAGATAGTGATTATTTTTACATCTTGGTGAAGGCATTTCTGTTCTCCCCTGGTGTGAGTGATGTAGTATGAAGCTGCCTCCTCTTTTGTGCTCCAATTGCCTGGGACAGCAGTGTCCTCACATAAATAGCATTAGGAGCTCTGTATTGCACTAGTTCTTTTTGAACCATTGGCCAAAACTTGCTGTCTTCCAATGAGCTGAATTTTCCAAATATGTTCATGGAACACAAGTCCCAAAGGAGGGACACTGTCCCACAAAAACAAAAAACAACACCAAAGGAAAAAAAAAAAAATCTGTCTGCTCAGCTAATTTAGGAAGATAACGAGAGTGAACATTAAGTAAGCTTAATATTTTCTACTTAAACTTGAATGCCAGTGATTGTCCACGTCAAACTGGTGTTGGTTGATAAGAATGATTTGTCTTACCTTCAGCTTTTAAATGGAGAAGGCAATGGCACCCCACTCCAGTACTCTTGCCTGGAGAATCCCAGGGACGGGGGAGCCTGGTGGGCTGCCGTCTATGGGGTCGCACAGAGTCAGACACCACTGAAGCGACTTAGCAGCAGCAGCAGCAGCAGCAGCATTTAAATGGCTGCCATGCAGTGACTCCTGTGTAAGGTATTTGCCACCTGGTCCTAACCAACTCCTTCCTGCTGAAACAGTCTTCCTCACAGACCTGACCATTGTCACCTCCACAGATTCTGATAAGGCTAACAAAGCCAGATGGCTGTTAACAACCCTGTAGTAACTCTGGTTCACATCTGCTGGTGGGATAAAACCCTCTGAATTTTCAATTCTATCTGTGGTACAGCATTAGTCATGAGATCTTACTTTCTTTTCCAAGAAGCTTTTCAAGTGAATATTTCATGAACAGAGCAGCCTGGTCGAAGGATACAGTCTTTCAAGATAATCTGGAGTCGGATCACAGAGTCTGAATAGCTAAGTTTACTTGTAGACTTGCCATAAAATTTGAAATTGGACAGTTACTTAAACTTGCTGGGCCTCAATTTCTTCACCTGTAAAATGGGAATAATGATGGGACTTACTTTATAGGGTTGTTCTGAATGTTAAATAGAGCATAGTTACATCAGAACAGTTACTTAGACATACTTAGCAATAAATAAGTAGCAGTCATCATCAGAGTTTTCCAGATAGCTCAGTAGTGAAGAATCTGCCTGCCAATTCAGGAGACATGAGTTTGACCCCTGGGTCTGGAAGATCCCCTGGAGAAGGAAATGGGAAACCACTAGAGTTATCATCATCAGCATTATTGCATTCTCAGAAGCTGAGGTTGGGGTTTGCAGTCGCCTGATACTGCCTTTGAGGGTGTGTTTATAACTAGATCTTTCTTGTCCTTTTGGAAGGCATGATGCTTTCAATAGCCATATGACACCAAATCATATGAGTCTTGAGGATCTGTTGTGGAAATCATAGCACGTTGGAGCTGGAAAGGACTACAATAGCAATCAAGTCCCACTCTCATTTTATAGATGTACAGGTTCAGGTAAGGTGACTTTTCCAAAGCTCCCCCCCCCACCATTAGCTGCAGATGGAGTTGATAAGAGAACCTAGGACTCCACTCCAGGGGTGTAGGACAGTGATATTAGTTATCTTGTCTTCTGCTTGCATTTGTGGATTGTTTCATGACTAAGGTTAACCTTCCCGGAGCATAAAGAAGCACTATAAGAGGAGAGGAAGGGAAACATGGTGGAAAAGACATTTTAGAGCCAGAGAGCTCTGTGTTGCTATCCTGGTATGCGACTGTGTAGTGACCTTCTGTGACTTTCACAACCATCGTGTGTTTGGAGATACTAATATTTGCTTTTCAGCATTACTGAGAGGACTGAATGAGAAAATACATAAAACTACTCTGAATGTAGTAGCTTCTCAATAGATGGTAATTATCATTAAAATTTATTGTTAATGGAGTTTTAATAGATAAGTACCAGTGCCATTAACAGTTACCTGATAATAACAGAGTTGGAAAGGGATTGTGGGACCTACTTAATCTAATGCTTCTTGAACAGGATCATACACAGTGGAGGGTAAGTAGCCATGTACAAAAGTGAATGAAATGGAATGTCATTTAGGAGTGTTGATTTTTTTTTTTTGAGGAAATTTTCAGAGGTCAGTCATTGAAAAGATTTTAAAAATTACATGGATAGTCTATGGAATAACATTCAAAGTTAACAAACATTTCTTTTTTTTTTCCCCTTCCTTTATTTTATTTTTTTAAATCAATTTATTTATTTCTTGGAGGCTAATTACTTTACAATATTGTGCTTCTTTAAGAAGAAGCATGGAACTTGAAACAAATTTTAATTTTGCAGCAGACTGCTCTGAAATATACTATGAACCTCCCAGTGCAGATTCCAGAATGCTCACTTGGCATGGCTATTGGGGATAGTTGGATGGAAATGCTTGAGAATCATTAATTTAACCTGTCATCTTACTGCTGGGTGATAAATCTAATCATCTAAGGAAAGACAGACTGAGATGATATGTTCCTGGCGCTGCCAAGCTCCCCTTGCAAGTGGCGTGGTGGTGAAGCAATGACAGTCGGGTGAGGTTGGCTTTCAGAAGCCTTCCTGGGCTCCAGACCTACACATCTGCTTCCCTCACCTTTTATTCTCACTTCTAAAAGTCCAGTCCTCAGTTCTGGGATCTGTTTGAGGTGGCATTTATTCTTTGTGTCTGCCAATCATCGGTCTTTCCTTCTGCTGGTAACAACGACTGATTTTCTCTACCCTCCCTCCCTCAGCCTATGAGTCTTGGATGGCAGTACTCCTGACTGCTGGGGCCACATGACCCAAACCTGACCATGAATTTGTTCCTTTCTTTCCTGGTTCCTGTGGTGCTTTCTCCCCCTGAACTTGAGGCTGTGATGATGTCAGCCTCGAGTTCCCTGTTAGCGAGGAAGTGACATAAATTAAGTCCTTGGTTTTGCTTTCATCCAAAGTTGTGGGATTTGAGTTTTCTGTTGCTTGTGTCATTCTGTATTGGTATTTACCCTTGGCTTTTCCACTCTCGTTAGTTACCAGAACTATTTGCCCTTCTTTATCTTGAACATAAATTATGTATTCTTTTTTATGATTCAAAATTTTTATAGATTATATCCCATTTAAAAGTATTATAAAATCTTAGCTCTATTACCTGCGCTGTATAATATATCCTTGTAGCTTGCTTGTTTAAACTCAGTGGTTTGAACTTTTTAATCTCCTACTGCTATTTTGCCCTTTCCCCATTCCTTCTCCCTACTGGTAACCACCAGTTTGTTCTCTGCATCTCTGAGCGGTTGTATTTTGTTATAGGCGTTTTTGTTTGTTTGTTTGTTTGTTCTTTATTCTACATGTATTTATTTTATACTTTTATTTATTTATTTTTGACTGTGCTGGGTCTTCGTTGCTGTGAGGGCTTTTCTCTAGTTGCGGCAGGTGGGGGCTACTCTCTACTTGTGATGCGTGGACTTTTCATTGCAGCGGCTTCTCTTGTTGCAGAGCATGAACTCTAAGGTGGCTGGGCACCAGTAGTTGCAGCTCTTGGTCTCCAGAGCGTAGGCTCAATAGTTCTGGTGCATGGATTTGGTTGCTGTGTGGTGCGTGGAATCTTCCTGGACCACAGATTGGACCTATGTCTCCTGCACTGGCAGGTGGAGTCTTTCCCACTGAGCACCAGGGAAGCCCTAGATGCCACATTTAAATGATAACATATAGTATTTGCCTTCCTTTGTATGATTTATTTCACTAAGCATAGCACTCTTCAGGTCCATCTGTGTTGTTGCAAATGACAGAATTTCATTCTTTTTTATGATTGAGTAGTGGGGTCGCACAGAGTCGGACATGACTGATGCGACTTAGCAGCAGCAGCAACAGCAGTATACCATTGTGTATATACCACATCTTCTTTATCCATCTGTTGGACACTTAAGTTGTTTGCATATCTTGGCTATTGTAAATAATGCTGCTGTGAACATTGGGGTACATGTAAAATCTTTTGAATTAGTGTTTTTGTTTGGATATATACTCAGGAGTGGAATTGCTGGATCATATGGTAGCTCTATTTTTAGTTTTTTTGAGGAACATCCATATTGTTTTCCATAGTGGCTGTACCAATTTACATTTCCACCAACAGTGTCCATGGGCCCTCTTTTCTCTCCATCCTTGCCAACATTTTTTATTTGTTATCTTTTTGATGATAGCCATTCTGACAGGTGTGAGGTGATACTTCACTATAATTTTGATTTGCATCTCTCTGATTTGTGATATTGAACATCTTTTCATGTGCCTGTTGCCATCTGTATGTGTCTTCTGACCATTTTTAAATCAGTTTTCTTTTATATTGTGATGTATGAACTGTTTATATACTTTGGATACTAATCCCTTATTGGTCATATTATTTTCAAATATTTTCCCCCATTTACTAGATTACCTTTTTGTCAATGGTTTCCTTTGCTGTGCAAAGGCTTTTATTTAAGTCCTATGTGTTTATTTTTGCTTTTGTTTCCTTTACCATAGACAGATCAATACATACAAACACACACACATATATATTCCTACAATTTATGTCAAGGAGTGCTCTGTGTGTGTTTTCCTCTTAAGAGTTTAGTAGTATCCAGTCTTAGATTTAAGTTTTTAATCCATTTTATTTTGGGGTATGGTGTTCGAGAATGTTCTAATTTCATTCTTTTACATGTACCCTGTCCAGTTTATGCAGTATCACTTATTGAAAGGCCTATCTTTTCCCCATTGTATATTCTTGTCTCCTTTGTCATAGATTAATTAACCATAAGTTTTTGGATTTATGTCTGGACTCTCTATTCTGTTCTCTCGATCTGTGTGTCTGTTTTTGTTCCAGTGCCATACTGTTTTGATGATTGTGGCTTTGTTGTATAGTCTGAAGTCAGGGTGCATGATTCCTCCAGCTCTGTTCTTCTTCCCTAAGATTGTTTTGGATATGGATATTGGGGTCTTTTCTGTTTCCATACAGATTTTAAAATTATTCTCATTCTGTGAAAAATACCTAAAACAGTTGAGCTTTGAGTTAACTCTTAAACAGGAATAAGGGTTTTCCAAGTGGACCTAAGCATGCAGTCCTTGAAACTGGAACAGTATGTTCCAAACACACATGGCTAGTTCAGGAGCTAGAAGCAGTCATAGTTGCAAAACACAGAATAACAAAATTCAAGTAACAGGTTCTGTTTCTCTTTATAATCACTATACTATCTTTGAGAATCTACTGTAGGCAGTTCTTGCTTTGTACAGTTCCCATGGAGACAAATATCAGTTACCACAACTTAGTTAAATTACACCAGCCCTTCAGTGATGGGGTTGAAACTTCAGTTACCAGTTTAGTATATTAACTATGACGAATTGCATGAAGTACGGACCTACACTGTGGGCTCTTGAGTCCACAAGTCACAGTATAAATAATAGGTACAGATCATGGTCAGTGACCAATCGTGATGCTTTTTTAAAACCCTTTGGTAATTCATCACTGTGAACGTCAGCCCATGCACAGACAGTGAAATGTGTGGTTATGTTGTGTCCTTGTTGTCCAGTGATAATCCACATGACAGTTACAAAAACGGATAATCAAAGGGGAAATCGGCTGGCAAAGATGAAAGTGCTACGGAGAAATGAAAATAATACTGGATATGAAATCCAGATCTAACCTGAACAGAGATCATAGAAGAAATAGCTGACCACGCAAATGTTGACACTGCATCATTTGAGACTCTAGATACACAGCCAGAGAAACTCAGTGAAGGTGAATTTACTGACATTAATGAGGCAAGTGGCTGTGATGAAAAATATAAAGATGTCCCAGAGGAAGTGGCACCAGTAAAAACTCCACATTAAAGGAACTCTTGGAGATATTTCATGACACTGAAAAAGCAAAGGAAAAAATGTTGGAAGTTCATCCAAACTTAGGAAGGAGTATAACAGTTTGTCAAGGCATAGACAGAAATGCTCATTTCAGATCATCAGTGCCAGGACAAGAATTCAAGGGCCATTTAAAGTACTTTTGATACTTAAAAAATTTCTTTATTGGAGTACACTTGCTTTCCAATGTTATATTAATTTCTGCTGTGCAGCAAAGTGAATTGGCTATAGGTATACACATGTCCCCTCTTTTTTGGATTTGTTTCCTATTTAGGTCACCACAGAGTAGTGTCCCCTGTGCTGTAGAGTAGGTTCTTGCTGCTGCTGCTGCTAAGTCGCTTCAGTCGTGTCCAACTCTGTGCGACTCCATAGACGGCAGCCAACCAGGCTCCCCGTCCCTGGGATTCTCCAGGCAAGAATACTGGAGTGGGTTGCCATTTCCTTCTTCAATGCATGAAAGTGAAAAGTGAAAGTGAAGTCGCTCAGTCGTGTCCGACTCTTAGCGACCTCAGGGACTGCAGCCTACCAGGCTCCTCCGTCCATGGGATTTTCCAGCCAAGAGTACTGGAGAGTAGGTTCTTATTAGTTATCTGTTTCATACACAGTGGTGTATATGTGTTAATCCCAATCTCCCAATCCATCCCACTCCTTTTCCTCTTTTGGTAATCATAAATTTGTTCTCTAATCCGTGACTATATTTCTGCTTTACAAATAAGTTCATCTATACCATTTTGATACTTTTTTAAACAAAGAAATAAAGCACCTTTAATTCATGCTGTTTACATTAGTTTAAATTGCAGCTTACTAAGTATTAATTTTATTATTCTTCATTCATAGCCCATAATAAGATCTTTTAAACATTCCAGTCAAAAAGTTTAAAAGTCACAGAAGAATCATACTTTTCCTCACTGATTATGAAGATTGTTTTGCATGGTTTCTGCTTGTGTGGTTGTTTTTCAATCCCACAATATTGCTGCCAAAACTTGGCTTCTGTTCACCGGTGCTGAACAGAAACACAGAAGACAGAGTTTTGGGTGAAGTAGAATAGAGTAGGTTTTACTTCTTTGCCAGGCAAAGGGGGCCATAGCAGGCTAATGCCTTCAAAACTGTGTGATGCACTCTGGGGGAGGAAGCGAGGGGTTTTATGGTGTTCAAAGAGCAGGGCGTGATCAACACCAGTTCTTGGATTGGTTGGCATCAAGGCGAAGTTTCAGGCATCATCAGCCTTCTGGTCTCAGCTAGTCTAAGGTCTGTGTTCTTGTGGCCATCAGTTTTCATCTAGAGGGGTCTGCTTCCTGTAGAAAACAACTTAGGAACGTGTGTCAGGCCTTTTTCTTTCAGGTAACTTCCTAGTTAGGAAGTGATTCTGCTAGGTGGCAGAATTCTAGTCTAAATTGTTGCCAGTCCCCCAGCCCAATAGCTGTTCTTTGTTTCCACATCTTCACATTTCCCAATTATTAACTCTGGAACAAGCATTTTAGTTCAAAAGACAAGACCATGATGGCTTGTTCATGGTTTCGATACCATGCAAAGCAAGATCAGCTTGTATTTAAATGTGAGAAGGTGTAGTACCGGAGGAGCTGAGGATATAAACTGCTCCTGAAGTGAGCTTGAACAGTATTGAATCATTTCAAATTTACTTATGTGATAAACACATTTAGTGTATTGACTGTACAACTGGGGATTGTCTGAGTTAACTTCCATTCAACAAATGTTTATTAAAGGATAAACAATATAAATGTGCTAATTTGAAGCTCACGTAGATAACAACTGAAACTCAGCAGTAATCACAGCAATTGTTTAGAACTTAGAGTGAGAAAAGGTGTTTTTGTTTTATTCTGTTTTTTGTGGTGAGAGAAGTAGTTTGTCACTGACAGTGCTTCAACTCACTGACTCATAGGGATATTAAAAAGTAGACTCAATTTTAGTTAGTTTTATTGTTTTACTTTCAGTAGATTTGCTTACCTTAGTGCCTGTGCCTGAATGGGCCATTCCTGCCACCCTGGTGTTGGCACATCACTGAAAATATCCTGAGAAGCACAATGGAGTGGAGTGTCATCAGAAGACAGTAAAAACTAAAAAGCATTTTGTAGAGGAACTGATGGAGAGGGCCTGAGCTAGGGCAGTCCCAATGGAAATTAGCTTAATTTAGGCTATTGGTCTTCATGATGTAGTTAAGTTTAATTCCCACCTGATATGACCACTGTCTCTTAAAATTTCCACCACAGCTCATTTCTATCAGATGCATTTTTTTTGTAGTTGGCATTGCTGATTACTTTTGAACTTTCCTTGAACTTAACTGTGAACTTGGGAATTGCCCATCCATTTGTCCCTGAACTTCCAGCTTTTCCCATATCCAGTGATGTGTACGTTAGTATGCGTACAGTAGCCGTACCCCTAGTTTGGTTTGATTGTCTAAACTATCTAGCCTATTATACTTATCATCATTAGTGAAACGGATTCTAGAATCCCCTAATACACAACATCTTTTAAAATACCCTACCAGTTGAGCCTTGAACAATAGGGATTTGAACTTCATGAGTCCAGTACTCAGGTTTTTTTCAGTAGTAAATGCTACAGTACTATACAATCGACGGTTGACTGAATCCAAGAATATTGAACCAGCAATATGGAGCACTGACTGTATGTTATTCGTGGATTTTTTGACTTCACAGAGGGTTGGTGCCCCTGACCTGGTGTGGATCAACTGTAATTTTTAAAGACAGGAACTTGCCCCAACCCACCTTGTCTTCCTGAAATGACTACACCTATTTTCGTTTTTAGGTCATCTTTCTCCAATAACTGCTTATAGATTTGATTCTTCCATCACATATATTTTAATTGTATATCTGAATGTCCCAGAAAAAGTTCAATAACAACAACAGTAACACAGAAGTCTTGAGTTACAATAATGTAGTTAAGCCAGAAGTCCAAACTCAGACTGCAGATGTACAAATCTCATTTTCATATACAGTAGAAACTCCTTGGGAAGCTTTAGCTATACCTATTACTTGGTTGCCAAAAAAATTTTTTTTATAAAAGAATATTTTCTAAAGTTGCACAAAAGAAATTTTACCTTTTGGGAGTAACAAAAACTGAGGTGAGTGACATTTAGGGAATTAAACTGTAAAATGAGTTAAGTTTGGGGTATACTGAACTTTTGCATTAAGAGCTGTTTGAATGCAGAAACAGCTTAATGTCTTTCTGGAGTAAAATGAGTTTGGGATTTTTTTTGAAAAATGCTAATGCAACATATTATAAAAATTTCCCATATCGTTAGATGGAAGCAGCTAAAATAATGACAAGACTTCTGGGAAGGCCTATAGTGCTCTTGGAAGAATTGATCATGTTTTCCAGTGTGAACTTTGCTCTGGGTGCTGTAACTGCTAGAGGCAAAATGTGAAACTACTTTTATTGCAGAGAGAAGGAGGACTAATATTAACAAACACAAGAAAAGACCAAAGAAGACCTCTGAAATTCACAATAAATGTATCAATACAGTATGGAGTCTGAGGTGAGACTATGACAGTATGAGATAACTCCACAAAACTCTTATAAAAAATGTGGCTCACTGATTTTTGTTGAAATTAACCATTTCATCCAAGTCAAGCTATTCCCAGATTGGTGAAATGTGTTAGGAAATTACAAGTGGCACCATACTTTCAAAAGGGGTCTTAGAGATACCTCCAGCGTGTTCTGTGTCCCTCTGCTTCAGTTCAGTTCAGTCGCTCAGTCGTGTCCGACTCTTTGTGACCCCATGGACTGCAGCATGCCAGGCTTCCCTGTCCTTTACCATCTCCTGGAGCTTGCTCAAACTCATGTCCATTGAGTCGGTGATGCCATCCAACCATCTCATCCTCTGTTGTCCCCTTTCTTCTCCTGCCTTTAATCTTTCCCAGCATCAGGGTGTTTTCCAATGAATCAGTCCCTCTGCTTAGGTAGGCAATATTAATTTCTGCTGGGGACACTTTAACTGCCGAGTTTTTGTCATCTCATGGCGTTTATAATGAAGGGGTACTTGGAATCCCAGAGCCTATAGAGAGGCTTTGAGAAGGAAACTGCTTGGGGTGGAGTTAGTAAAATCAGATACGATAGATGGAATGGATTAAAGGCAGGAACTAGGGGATCATGTAGGGAAATTTAGAAAGATTTTTTAGAAAGGTTATTTTGTTTGTGGTATATTCTTGAAACATTTGACACACTATTGAAACTTATCCTGTTACTTAACATGGAGAATTTTGAGAATAAGCAGGTTCACTGGCTATAGAGGTATGGATAGCCAAGCACTGACTGACCAGATAAAGCTAGTGCAATTCTCAGGCTGAGTGATTATGTGTTTATTACTAATCTTGTAGTCATCACCTTGGGAAGCATAGAAACATTACAAAAATAAAAATACCAAATGTGCCCTTTTCAGATATTAAAATCTGAATCTTTTACAAGGTGTGGTTCATTTTTGGTTTTTAAAAAAGTTATAAAATATTGTTTTTTGATGTGCCATAAATCTGTCAGGTTGGCTAAGTACAAAAATAGATTTATCTCTTTATCCTCAGTAGTGAAATCTCGGTTTTATGATTCCAGGTCAAGAAAATGATGTTCTGTATTACATTAATACTAAGTACTTCCAAACCATGATGTTTAATAATGATTTACCTTTTACAAAATATTTGCACAAATGTTATTTCAACTGGAGTCACCAAACAGGAGAAATGTAAGCGTTAAGCAAAATTTTTCTTGAAAATGCTGAAAGAAAATGATTCTTTTAAATGTTTCATTAATATATAATGTAATATAGAATTTACATCTCCTTGTCCTAAGTATGTTATTCTGTTATAGTTTTAGCCTTAAGGTAAGATGACATTTTAATGACACAGCAGCTTATTAATAAAACAATGAATCCTCCTCATAGGAAGTATTTTCATTAAAATAAGCTTTTATTTTAATCCAGCTCAACTCAGCCATTATTGATTGTGTGTACACCGTGTGAAGGGTGCTGTGCTGGGTGCTGTGAGCCATATCAGGAGTAAACCTACTTCTTGCATTCAAGGAGCAATAAGTACGTAAATAGAAACCAGTCAAGAGTGGCATATCACTCTTCTTTGGGGAGTGAGGGGGAGGCAAGGCACAGATAGAAGAAACTATGATTCTAAGCTGAACTTGATGATGCTAGAGAAATGAAAGCAGTGAGCCATGGGAGTTCACAGGCAGAAGACAGAGCCCTGAGCTGGTAGGATTGAGAAAGCCTTCATGGACGTAGAGAGTATGATGTGAACTTTGAAGAAGAAATAATATTTGGAGAAGTGAAGTTTAAACACAATCATGGGCAGAAACAAAAGTCTTTGAGTTGAGGCTGTCTTAATAAGTTGAACTTTCTTTTCTTCCAAAGATGTCTATAAATCACCATATTGTCAGTGAATGACATATACACTCAGTCTATGATCTGGATTATCTCATCCAGTTTTTTTTAGGAAACTCTGGTCCAGAGAAATTAAGTGCCAGTCTACAAACCCTGGGGATTTGTTGAAGGAATCAGACTAGAGCCTGCTTCCTTATTTCCAGGCCTTTGCTAAACTCAGTTTACTTATAAAACAAAACAATGACACAGATGTCTATAACTCTCAGGTTTTTGTTTGTTTTTTCATTACTTAGGATGTTAATGTAAAGAAAAAATTCGGGGTTTTTTTTGGGGGGTGATGGGAGGTGGGATTGAGTTTTTATTTTTTTTTCTTAGTCTGTATATTGGCTTGCTATTGCTGCCATAATAAAAATGCCATGGAATGGGTGACTTAAATAACAGAAGTTGATTTTTCTCACAGTTTTGCAGGCTAGAAGTCCAAGATCAAGTTGTTATCAGGGTTGATATGTCCTAGATCCTCTTTCCTTGGCTTACAGATGGCCATCTTCTTACTGTGTCTTCAGATGGTTTTTCTCTGTATATTTGCATTCCTACTTTCTTCTTATAAAAGCACCAGTCCTATGGTAGTGGTCATACTACATGACCTTGAAAGTGAAAAGTTTAGGTGCTCAGTCATGTCCGATTCTTTGTGACTCTATGGATTGTAGATTACCAGGCTCCTCTGTCCACGGGATTTTTCAGGGAAGAGTACTGGAATGAGTTGCCATTTCCTTCTCCAGAGGATCTTCCTGACCCAGGGATCGAACCTGGGTCTCTCACCTTGTAGGCAGACACTTTACCGTCTGAGCCACCAGGGAACTTCTTATTTAACCATAATTCCTTCTTTAAAGGCCTTATCTCCAAAAATGATTACATTCTGAGGTATTCAGGGTTGGAAATTCAACATATGAATTTGGGGGAGACACATTTGAGCCCCTAACACTATGTCACAGTCTTGACTAAATGGAAGGAAATAATAATAGATGTCATTACTAGGTGGCAAGCATTTATCATATGTTTTCTCATTTAATCCCAACAATAAATAGTTATGCCCAATTAGCATAATTGTCATTGTCGTGATGAGGGAAAAGATTCTGTGAGAGGGTAAATGATATGGTTAGTACCACATATTTAGAAAATGGCAGAATCAAGACTCAAATATACTGTGTTAAGCTGTGGACCTACACTCCATTTTGCAGCAGAGCTCTAACAGCCTCTGATTGGGATTGAAGGCGTGAGATTGCTTTAAAATTAAATTTAAATGTAAATTGCTTTAAAATCCCTCTAAAATTACATTTCCCTTTTCTCTAAGACAAAGTTTTGGGGACGTATATTTAGGATATATTTCCTCTAACATTTGGACTACAGGCTTTTTGGAAATATAAGAAGGGTAATTTCTTCCCTTAGAAATAGAGAACAAGGACTTCTCTAAGTCAGTGCTTCAGTGGCTGAGGATCTGCCTTCCAATGCAGGGGATTTGGGTTCAATCCCTGGTTGGGGAACTAAGATCTCACTTGCTTCCAGGCAACTAAGGCTGCGTGCCTTAGCTACTGAGCCCGTGAATTCTAGAGCCCACGTGCCTCAGCTAGAGAAGCCTCCACGTGCTGCATCTAGAGAAAGCCTTGTGCCTCAACAAAGACCCAGCACAGCCAAAAAAAAAAAAGAAGAAAAAAGAACACAAAGTATGTGGTAATTAATGTATGGAGGAGATTTACCTTAACCTTTCCTGTTAGTTTATTCTCTCAAGAGGTCACTTGTATGCTGTTACCTGCAGCCTTGCTCATAGCTGTTTGAAGGGCTCTTAGGCGTGGGGTCATTACCCTTTCCAGGTGACCCCCATCATCGCTCCTTCACTGGTGACGCATGGAGTCATTGTGCCCGTGTAGAGGCAGGTAGAAGGTACCTTCTGGTCTTTTAAGGGGTGAGTTTTCCTGAAGGCTAAATGTTCAAAGGTTTGCCAAAGAGATGTCTGTGGAAAGTGCAATTTTTAGTTGCACTTTTTCAAAAAAGGAGAAAAGCAAAATGGAGACTTCCAGAATAAGGTTTCAAATGTACAGACAGGTGTCTGGATAAAAACAGGCAATTCTCTCAGCATATTGCTCTCATTTTATTTTTAATTACAGTGAGTTACAAGGTTAGTCCTGCTCTTTGGTTGCACTTTAATTATTCCCCCAATGTTGTCTTTCTGTGTTATGATCCCTTTAACAGGGAGGAGGAAATAGACGTTTAATTAACCAGATGTCACTCAATAAATCTTAAGTGTTATTCTCTGCATCAGAAAAGAAATTGCAAACCAGCAAAAAAGGACCTGGATTTTAAACTTATTAATTTGGCATACTTTAGGGTTTTTATAATGATGACATATTTGAAAGTAAAATCAAGAAAGTTTTTTAAAATGTAGGGTTTCTTATGGATCAGGTGAACAGTACTATAAATCATGTTCTTAATTTTTCTATATGTTCATGATTATTGGCTGTAGTATATTCTTAAAGTACTCTTTTCTTTAAAGCTGATTACAGAGGAGGGCTCAACAAGGATGGCAAGTTGGAAGGTGGCAGACACTTTACTAATCAATAGCCAATCCTTTTCTTTGAAAATAGAACCGTGATTTTTGTTCACCCTCCTCCTAGTAGCATTTCCTTCAAGAATGGCTGGGCTCTTCCCAACCAAGGAGGTAACTCTAGATTGCTCTAAGCCAATTATACTGGTGTCATTCACTTTCCAAGGTAATTGGCTTAAATGTGTGCATGTGACAAAGCTCTGATCAATGAAGGAAAACCTACCAAGGGCTTCTGAGAAGGAATTTTTTTCCCCCTCACTAATATACATGTAGTAATGTCACAATGCTATCGTACTTAATTTGCAAATTCCTGATATATGATAGGGAGCATTCCTTTTGTAGTATCCATTCAAGTCTTTACTGAATACCTGTATATTCAATGAATCTGGCTTGAGTTTTTAACATGAAATCACACACATTGTCTTCCTCACAAATGTTAATTTAGCATATATATGTGATGTTTCATTGTTTTCTGATACACAAGTTGCACTAGAATAAGAACTTACATTTAAAGGTCAAGAGATATATTCTAGAACCTTTTTCAGTTCAGTTCAGTTTAGTTGCTTAGTCATGTCCGACTCTTTGCGATCTCATGAATCGCAGCACGCCAGGCCTCCCTGTCCATCACCAACCCCCGGAGTTCACTCAAACTCAGGTCCATCAAGTCAGTGATGCCATCCAGCCATCTCATCCTCTGTCGTCCCCTTCTCCTCCTGCCCCCACTCCCTCCCAGCATCAGAGTCTTTTCCAATGAGTCAACTCTTCACATAATGTGGCCAAAGTACTGGAGTTTCAGCTTTAGCATCATGCCTTCCAAAGAACACCCAGGGCTGATCTCCTTTAGAATGGACTGGTTGGATCTCCTTGCAGTCCAAGGGACTCTCAAGAGTCTCTGCAACACCACAGTTCAAAAGCATCAATTCTTTGGCTGTC
>NW_011495034.1:2276842-2277873 GCF_000754665.1 Bison bison bison | reverse complement strand
TGTTTTTTTTTTTTTTTTTTTTTTTTTTTTTCTCTGAAAGCTCATGGCTTAAATCCCTATTTGTAACTTTAATCATGTTATTAGCTGTATTATTTACAATCTGTTTATTTTATAATAATGTTGTCTTTTGTATTACATAATATATAACCAGGCCTCCAACCAAATTAATGATAAGTAAACATCTTAGAGAAATAGATGGCATTTATAATGTAGAATAATTGGTGTTTTTTTTTTTTATAATGTAGAATAATTGTAATAGTATGGTTCTAGGTATGGGAAGAGGCAACAAGGGAAATATCTCCTGGATCCTATTAGGTTAGAAGATAGAGGATTCAGATCATCTTTTATTATTTATCAATGGGCCTAATCCAGAAATTAAGACCTGGAGCAATTTATCAATAAAGACCTTCACTTGATCTGGGATGAGTCTCAGGAGCCATGGGACCAAAAAAAGAAAAAAAGGTCATGAACTGTCTCCCAAATATGGTCAAATTTATTGCCATGGGGAGGTAATATTAATTAATTAATTAATTAATACCATGGGGAGAGAAAATATCTCCTGCCATGTTAATCAACATGAAATGTCACAGCCATCAGTGATTTCTGACGTGAATAGGAGTTCCCATCCAGTGGATGCTGCCACCCCCAACAGCGACCGCAGAGGAGCTGGAGGAATGCAAGAAGCAAGGCAAACAATGAAACAGGAATGGCCCCAGATAGCTGAGGTGCATATGAAAGGAATGAATTTAGTAAGCCCAGAGGCTTGCATCTTCCCATACCTAGAATACTAAATTCATTAACTCCATACCTGATCTTTTCTGTTCAGACTGCCTGTTCTCTTTGTTGCAAACTTATACATAGCCTGAATCCAGCCTACCCACCCCACACCCCCACACCCCCGCCAGCCTCCTTGGAGCAGTTTCTTGGAGCTATTGAGAGCGGTCTCCCAGGCTCGAAGTCCTAAATATTCCCGCTAAATAAAATAACTGTCTACTTTCAGTTTAGATCAGTTCAGTCACTCAGTCATGTCC
>NW_011495034.1:2276394-2276742 GCF_000754665.1 Bison bison bison | reverse complement strand
ATTTCATGGCTACAGTCACCATCTGCAGTGATTTTGGAGCCCAAAAAAATAAAGTCAGCCACTGTTTCCCCATCTGTTTGCCATGAAGTGATGGGACCACCTAAAATTCTGTTTTCTGGCTTCTCAAATCATCCAGAGCCTGAAATCTCATATTCTACATAAAACCTTTCCAAAACTTCCTGCAAAGGGTCTCCTTCTCTGAATTTCCAGAATAGTGCTTCTCAAATTCAAATGCTTTTAGGATCCATGTGGGAATCTTGTAAACATGCAAATTTTGATTTGCATGTGGAGCCTAAGATTCTGAATTTCTGAAAAGCTCCCAGGGGTTACTAGTGCCATATACAACAT
>NW_011495034.1:2270567-2276294 GCF_000754665.1 Bison bison bison | reverse complement strand
ATCTCATCCTCTGTCGTCCCCTTCTCCTCCTGCCCCCACTCCCTCCCAGCATCAGAGTCTTTTCCAATGGGTCAACTCTTCACATAATGTGGCCAAAGTACTGGAGTTTCAGCTTTAGCATCATGCCTTCCAAAGAACACCCAGGGCTGATCTCCTTTAGAATGGACTGGTTGGATCTCCTTGCAGTCTAAGGGACTCTCAAGAGTCTTCTCCAACACCACAGTTCAAAAGCATCAATTCTTCGGCGCTCAGCTTTCTTCACAGTCCAACTCTCACATCCATATATGACCACTGGAAAAACCATAGCCTTGACTAGATGGACCTTTGTTGGCAAAGTAATGTCTCTGCTTTTCAATATGCTATCTAGGTTGGTCATAACTTTCCTTCCAAGGAGTAAGTGTCTTTTAATTTCATGGCTGCAGTCACCATCTGCAGTGATTTTGGAGCCCCCAAAAATAAAATCTGACACTGTTTCCACTGTTTCCCCATCTATTTCCCATGAAGTGATGGGACCAGATGCCATGATCTTCGTTTTCTGGATGTTGAGCTTTAAGCCAACTTTTTCACTCTCCACTTTCACTTTCATCAAGAGGCTTTTTAGTTCCTTTTTAGAACCTTTATACTAATTTCCAAATCTGAGAGAAGATTATAAGCCTTAAAAAATTATCACCATTTAATAGTATGTAAGGGAGCATTTTAAAATATGCTTATTTGCCATATGTATATCTTTGGCAAAGTGTATGTTAAGGTTTTTGGTCTATTTTTTAAAATCTGTTTGTTTTGTTTTTATTGTTGCATTTTAAGGGTTCTTTGTATATTTTGGATAAGAGGCTGTTATCAGATTGGCCTTTTACAAATATTTTCTCCCAGTTTGAGTCTTGTCTTTTCATTCTCTTGAAGTCCAACTTACAGATTCTCTCTTTCATGGATTGTGCTTTTGGTATTATATCAAAAATTCATTTCCATATTTAAGGTCATCTAGTGACTTAGCAGCAGCAGTAGCAGCAGATTTTCTCCTATGTTATCTTCTAAGAGTTTTATAGTTTTACATTTTACGTTTAGAACCGTGATCCATTTTGTGTTAATTTTATGGGAGATGTAAAGTCTCTGTCTGGGCTTCCCTCATAGCTCAGTTGGTAAAGAATCTGCCTGCAATGCAGGAGACCCCGGTATGATTCCTGGGTCAGGAAGATCCGCTGGAGAAGGGATAGGCACCTACTCCAGTATTCTTGGGCTTCTCTCGTGGCTCAGCTGGTAAAGAACCGCCTGCAATGCAGGATACCTGGGTTTGATCTCTAGTTAGGAGAAGGGAAAGGCTATCCACTCCAGTATTCTGGCCTAGAGATTTCCATGGACTGTATTGTCCATGGGGTCACAAAGAGTCTGACATGACTGAACGACTTTCACTTCACTTTTCAAAGTCTCTGTCTAGATTCATTTTTTTACATGTGGATGTTTGGTTGTTCCAGCACCATTTGTTGAAAAGACTGTCTTTGTTCCATTGTATTGCCTTTACTCCTTTGTCAAACATCAATTGACTTTATAATGAATCTGTTTCTCAGTTCTCTCTACTGTACCCATTGATCTACCTTATCTGTTCTGTTCCCAGTACCATAAAATCTTGATTACTGTAGCTTTACAGTAAGTGTTAGAGTCAGGTAGTTGGTTCTGCTGCTTTGTTCTCCTTCACTATTGTGTTAGCTTTTCCAGATCTTTTGCTTTTCCATGCAAACTTTAGAATCAGCTAATCAATATCTACAAAATACCTTGTTGGGATTTTGATTGGGGTTACATTGATCTAAGTCTGAATTGGTAGGAAATGACATTTTAACAATATTGTATTCCTATTCATGAACGTGGGATATCATTCCATTTACTTAGTCATTCATTGGAGTTATGTAGTATTTTTAATAGATTTTATACATATATTGTTACATTTATAGTGAAATATTTCATTTTGAAAGTTGTTAATATAAATGGCATTATGTTTTTAATTTCAAATTCCATTTGTTCATTTTTGGTATATTGTTGTTCAGATGCTCAGTTGTGTCCACCAGGCTTCCCTGTCCTTCACCTTCTCCCAGAGCTTGCTCAAACTTATGTCCATTGAGTCAGTGATGCCGTCCAACCATCTCATCCTGTCATCCCCTTCTCCTTCTGCCTTCAATCTTCCCCAGCATCAGGGTCTTTTCCAGTGAGTCAGCACTTTGCATCAGGTGGCCAAAGTATTGGAGCTTCAGCCTCAGCATCAGTCCCACCAATGAATATTCAGGATTGATTTCCTTTAGGATTGACTGGTTTGATCTCCTTGCAGTCCAAGGGACTCTCAAGAGTCTTCTCCAACACCACAGTTCAGTAGCATCAATTCTTTGGTGCTCAGCCTTCTTTATGGTATATAGGAAAGCAATTGACTTTTGTATATTAAACTCATATCCTGTGACCTTGCTAATTAATAATTCTAGAGTTTTTTGTTACTGATTCTTTCAGATTTTCTAAATCATGTCACCTGCACAGATGGTATTATTTCTTTCTAGTGCGTATACCTTGTATTTCCTTTTCTTGTCTTATCACATAGGTAGGACTTCCAGTATGATGTTGAAAGGAGTTGTGAGAGGGCTCCTCCTTGCCTTGTACCTGATTTTAGTGAGAATGCTTTGAGTTTCTTACTGTTAAACATGATGTTGGTCATAGGTTTTCTTGTGGGTATTCTTCATCAAGATGAAGATGTTACCCTCTAGTCATATTTTACTAAGAGGTTTTATGGCGAATGGTTGTTGGATTCTGTCATGTTTTTTGATTCTATTGATATAATCATATGATTTTTTTTTTCTTTAGCTGGTTGATGTGATAGATTACATTAATTGATTTTCAAGCACTGAACAGATTACATTAATTGATTGTCAAGCATTGAATCAGCCTCACATAGTTGGGATAAATCCTACTTGGTCATGGTATAAAATTCTTTTCATACATTGCTGAATTCAGTTTGCTACTGTGTTCATGAAAGATATTGGTTTCTTATTTTCTTGTAATATCTTTGAGTAATGCTGACCTCATAGAATGTCTTAGGAAGTATTCCCTCTGTTTCTACCCTCCATTTTTATTTTTTACCTCACTGCACAGTATGTGGAATCTCCATTTCCTGACTTCCATGCCCCCTGCTCAGAAGTGCACAGTCTTAACCACTGGATTGCCAGGGAAGTCCCTATTTCTATCTTCTGAAATAGACTGCAAGTGTTGGTATAATATCTTTCTTAAATGTTTAGTAGAATTCACTAGTGAACCCATCCAGATCTAGTGCTTCCTATTGTGAAAGTACTGTTTTTAATTACTGATTCAATTTATGTAATAAATAAAAGCCTATTCAGATTGTCAATTTTTGAAACTGTTGTTGAACTACTGAATTACCCATCCTAGAACTGACCTATATTCAGACTTCTAATAATGTGAGATGATATATGCCCCTATTTTATAAGTTTCTTTGAGCCAGATTTCCTCTACTTTGCAGAAGAAAGTAGTCTAGTTAATACAAGTTTCAACTTTTTTTCCCCCAGAAGCATCTGTAATTCCCACTGTGTTCCTATTCAGTTCAGTTCAGTTGCTCAGTCATATCTGACTCTTTGTGACCCCATGAACTGCAGCATACCAGACCTCCCTATCCATCACCAACTGCTGAAGTCTACCCAAACTCATGTCCATTGAGTCGGTGATGCCATCCAACCATCTCATCCTCCGTCATCCCCTTCTCCTTCCACCTTCAATCTTTCCCAGCATCAGGGTCTTTTCCAATGAGTTGGTTCTTCACATCAGGTAGCCAAAGTATTGGAGTTTCAGCTTTAGCATCTGTCCTTCCAATGAACATTCATGAATTGAATTAAAAGGTAGTAAATATTAGCAGGAAAATAGATATGATTAAAGAGAAGCAAATGGAAATCCTGGAACTGAAAAATGAATTATCTGAAGTTTTGAAATTTCAGTTAATAGGCTAAAAAGAAAAAAACAAGAGTCAGTCTTGGAAATAGGGCAGCTTCAGTTCCAGACCACTGCAGTTAAATGAATATTGCAATAAAGTGAATCACACAAATATTTTGGGTTCCTGGTACATATAAAAGTTATGCTGATGCTATGCTATATTTTTTTAAGTGATCAATAGCGTTATCTGTTTAAAAAAAAAAAGGCAATGTGCATATCTTAATTTGAAAACACTGGTTAAGAAAAATGCTAACCACTATCTGAGCTTTCAAATGAGTTGTAATCTTTTTGCTGGTGTGAGTTGTAATCTTTTTGCTGGTGTAGCGTCTTTCCTCAGTGTTGATCACTGCTGACTGATCATCAGGGTGGTGGTTGCTGATGGTTAGAGTGGCTGTGGCAATTTCTTAAAATAAGACAACAATGAAGTTTGTCACAGCGACAGACTCTTCCTATTATGAAATGTTTCTCTGTAGCATGCAGTGCTTTTGAGAGTATTTTATGCACAATAGAATTTCTTTCAGAATTGGAATCAGTCCTTTCAAACCCTGCTGCTGCTCTAACCAAGTTTGTATCATATTTTGAATCTTTTGTTGTCATTTCAGCAATCATCACAACATCTCACCAGGAGTAGATTCCAGCTCATGAAGCTACTTTCTTTGCTCATCCATAAGAAGCAATTCTTCATCCATTGAAGTTTTATCATGAGATTGTGACAACTCAGTCACATCTTCAGCCTCTACTTCTAATTCTAGTTCTCTTGCTCTTTCTACCACAGCTGCGATTACTTCCTCCACTGCAGTCTTGAACCCCTCAAAGTCATTAATGAGGGTCAGAATTAATTTCTTCCAAACTCCTGTTAATGTTAATATTTTGGCCACTTCTCATCTTCTTATGGCACCTAAAATGTTGAATTTGCTTTGCCCAAATACATCAGAGAAATCACTATTTATGGCAGCTGTCACCTTCGAAAATGCATTTCTTAAATAATACTTGAAAGTTAAAATGACTCTTTGGTCAGTGGATTATGGAATGGATATTGTTTTAGCAGGCAAGAAAACAACATGAATCTTACTGTACATCACCATCAGAGCTCTTGTTTGGCCAGGTACATTGGCAATAAATAGTCATTTTGAAAGGAATCTTTTTTCTGAGTAGTAGGTATCAACAGCGGGTTTGAAATATTCAGTAAACCATGTTGTAAACATATGTGTTGTCATCCAGGTTTTGTTCCATTTATGAAGCACAGGTGGAGTAGATTTAGCATAATTCTTAAGGACCTTGGGATTTTTTGAATGGTAAATGAGCATTGGGTTCAACCTAAAGTTAGCTGCATTAACCCCTAAAAATAGAGTCAGATTGTGTTTTGAAGGTTTGAAGCCAAGCATTGACTTCTCCTCTCTAGCTATGAAAATCTGAGATGACATTTTCTTCCAGTGTAAGGCTATCTTGTCTACATTGAAAAATCTGTTTAGGGTAGCCGTCTTTGTCAACTATTTTAGCTAGATTTTGTGGATAACTTGCTGAAGTTTTTGTGTCAGTGCTTGCTGTTTCACCTGGCACTTTTATATTATGAAACCTTATGTTAGGCATCTCTTTAAACTCATGAAACAACCTCTGCTAGCTTTAAATATTTCTCCGACAGCTTCGTCACCTTTCTCTGCCTTTATAGAACTGAAGAAAGTTAGTACCTTGCTCTAGATTAGGTTTTTTTCTCTTTTTCTTTATATATATATATATATATATATATATATATAT
>NW_011495034.1:2269292-2270467 GCF_000754665.1 Bison bison bison | reverse complement strand
CTCCTTCTCTGAATTTCCAGAATAGTGCTTCTCAAATTCAAATTGCTTTTAGGATCCATGTGGGAATCTTGTAAACATGCAAATTTTGATTTGCATGTGGAGCCTAAGATTCTGAATTTCTGAAAAGCTCCCAGGGGTTACTAGTGCTGCTAATCCATATACAACATTTTGAGTAAAAGAGTTCTCATTTATAACATTCATTTGATACTAGATTACATGCAATCTTACAGGCAATGTAGCTTTAATGAGTTTATGTCTCACCTTTCCAATTAGATTTCAAACTTTTTGAAAGTGAGAGCTATGCCTCTTTTTTTATTCCATGACAGCACTCAACATAGTGCCTTATACAAAGTGTTAATCAAATGAAGGGATGAATAAATGAATGGAAAGGAGACAAAGTTAAATGTAACAATTTTTTGATAAGAAGGAATTCAGTATCTCAAATAACTGCTGAATTCAGTGAGAGAGGAGATGACTCTGGGAGAAAAAATATAATTTCATGTGATCTCTTGCATTTTGCCTGAGGACAGGTTCCAGCCAGCTTTGAGGGGGACCTATAAACAACAAAAAAAGTATCTCATATAATCTTACTTATTAAAACATGTAGAGGGCCAAGTTCAGAGAAACTACAGCCACAGGAAAGTGAATAAGAAATCTTAGGTAGAAGAGAGCCAGAGAAGAGGAATCCAAAATTCTGTGCATAAACTCTGCCCAAGTTCCTGGCTGGTCTAAGACCATGTATATATGGGGTAGATTCCAAGTAGTTCAATTATGGTTAAAGGAATTGAACTGAGATTTGAGCTGCTTGCCATAGAAGAGAGAGTTTTCAGTTTGACTTCAACTAACAACAAAATCAGTACTCTTCAAAGGAACATAACAGAGTCCGGAATCTGTATAGTATATCGCTAGCAGTGTTCAAGATATAATCCAAAAGTACTTTACATATGAAGAAACAATAAAAATTGATCCCTGTCCTGAGAAAAGGATTTTAAAGAAGCCAGTTAAACCGATGTTAAAGTATATAATGAATATGCTCATTCAGTGAATTCAGTTCAGTTCAGTCGCTCAGTCATGTCCAACTCTTTGCGACCTCATGGACTGCAGCACGCCAGGCTTCCCTGTCCATCACCAACTCCCAGAGCTTACTCAAACTCATGTCCATTGAGTTGGTGATG
>NW_011495034.1:2250982-2269192 GCF_000754665.1 Bison bison bison | reverse complement strand
TATATATATATATATATATATATATATATAAATTTATAGTTGGCTTACAATATTTCAGGTGTACAGCAAGGTGTTTTAGTTATACTTAAAGAATCTTCCATCAGTGCATAAGAACAGGGGTTTGATTCCTGGGTCAGGAAGATACCCTGGAGAAAGAAATCTCAACCTACTCCAATATTCTTGCCTGGAGAATCCCATGGACAGAGGAGCCTGGCAGGTTACAATCCATGGGGTCACACGAGTCGGACATGACTTAGCAACTAAACCACCACCACCACACACATACAGTATTTTTCATATTATTTTAGATTTTAGGTTATTACAAGATGTTGACTATAATTCCCTGTGTTATACAGTAAACCTTTGTTGTTTGTTGCATATCTATTTTTTTAATTAGAAATCTAGCATTCTGTTCCTATTAAGTCAAACAAATGGAGTCATACTGTCATAAGTTTTTTAGCTAGGCAAAAATTCATAAGTATTCTAAAATATGTATATGTTATACACACTATATATGTATGTATGTATGCAAAGGCTTTTCTACTACGCTTGATAGAGGCTTAAGTGATGGTGATGGTAGTGGTTTAGTTGCTAAGTCGTGTCCCACTCTCTGCGACCCCATGGACTGTAGCCCACCAGGCTCCTCTGTCCATGGGATTTTCAAGGCAAGAATGTTGGAGGCGGTTGCCATTTCCTTCTTCAGGATATATTCCCAACCAAGGGATTGAATCCTCATTTCCAAGATTGCAGGTGGATTCTTTACCACTGAGCCACCAGGTAAGCCCAAAGACTTGAGAAAGAACATTTAAAAAAAAAAAAAAAAGATGGAGAAAATGGAAAACAAATATATGGAGGGGAGCACTGATTATGAAATAGAAAAAGTGAAACAAAGTAGATAAAAGTAAAAGATCACCATATAGTCCAGTTGTTTTTAATCATGGTTGTTCATCAGAAACACAACTGAAACTTTGGAGGAAAAAAGCAATACCTGGGCATTTGTTTTTTTCAAAGAATTCCAAAATAATTCTGATGTGCATCTGGATTTTACAAAATGATTACAGGTTTTTCTATAAAATGGTAGTTTTGGTGATGTAGAATTCTGTTATTTTCTGTTGACCAATCATGATACAATGGTAGTAAACAAATAGTAGTTATATAATGACAGTAGTAGAAGATGTTTATCAGTTTTCACAATCAATACCTAGACAAAAAATAAAAGATAATTACAGTTGCAAGCCATAATGGAAACATGATTAATGAAACAGTATAAAATAATTATATACAATTTGGGGGATTAAGTAGAGTGATGTGATAAGTGGAAGTGCATACATATGTTTTCATCCACCCAGCCAGTCTATGTCCTTTGATTGGTGCATTTAATCCATTTATATTTAAGGTAGTTATCAATATGTATTATCCTATTGCCATTTTAAAAATTGTTTTGGGTTAATTTTGTGTAAGTCTTTTTCTTCTTTTGTTTCCTGCCTAGAGAAATTTCTTTAGCATTTGTTGTAAAGCTGGTTTGATAGTGCTGAGTTCTCTTAACTTCTGCTTTTCTAGAACGCTTTTGATTTCTCTATTAAATCTAAATGAAAGTCTTGCTGAATATAGTATTCTCAGTTGTAGGTTCTTCCCTTTCATCACTTTAAATGTATAAAGATCTGGCTTATAGAGTTTCTGTTGAGAAATTAGCTGATAACCTTATGAGAGTTTCCTTCTATGTTATTTGTCATTTTCTTGTTGCTTTTAATATTTTACCTTTGTCTTTAATTCTTATCAGTTTGATTACTATGTATCCTGCTGTGTTTCTCCTTGAGTTATCCTACTTGGGATTCTCCATGCTTCCTGGACTTGGTTGACTATTCTTTTTTTTTTTTTACTACGTTAGGGAAGTTTTCAGCAATTATCTCTTTAAACATTTTCTCTGGTCCTTTCTCTCTTCTCCTTCTGGGACCCCTACAATTTGAATGTTAGTGCATTTAATGTTGTTCCAAAGTCTCTTAAGCTGTCCTCATTTTTTTTTTTTTCATTCTTTTTTTCTATATCCTGTTCCGAAGCAGTGATTTACACCATTCTTTCCTATATGTCACATCCATTCTTCTATCAATTATTCTGCTATGGATTCCTTCTAGTGTATTGTTTCATCTGTTTGTTCTTTAGTTCATCTAGGTCTTTGAGAAACATTTCTTGCATCTTCTCCATTCTTTTTTTGAGATCCTGGATCTTCACTATCATTATTCTGAATTATTTTTCTGGAAGGTTGCCTATCTCCACTTCACTTAGTTGTTTTTTTCTGGGGTTTTATGTTGTCCCTTCATCTGGAAAATAAACCCTCTGCTTTTTCATCCTGATTAAATTTCTATAATGTGGTTTTTGTGCTAGCCACTATGGGATTGTGGTTCTTCTTGGTTCTTCTGTCTGCCTTCTGGTAGATGAGGCTGAGAGTCTTGTGTAAGGTTCCTGAAGGGGAGGGCCTAGGTGGGAAAAACTGATTCTTGCTCTGGTGGGCAGCGCCTTTATCAGTAAAGGTTTAATCCAATTACTTGCTGATGGGTGGGGTTGTGCTCCCTCCCTGTTAGTTGTTTGGCCTGAGATGACCCAGCCTTGGGGTCTGTGGGCTCTATTGTAGGGTTAATGGTGACCTCCAAAAAGACTTACAACAAGGGGTACCTTTCAGGATTGCTGGTGCCAGTGGCCCCATCCCTGTGGTGAAGCCCTTCCAACCCTTACCTCCACAGGAAACCCTCCAACACTAGCAGTTAGGTCTGGTTCAGTCTCCTATAGGATCACTGCGCCTTTCCCCCGGGTCTTGGTGCATGCAAGATTTTGTTTGTGCCCTCCAACAGTAGAATCTCTGTTTCTCCCAGTCCTGTGGAAGTCCTATAATCAAATCTTGCTGGCCTTCAAGGTCAGATTCCCTGGGGATTCCCAGTCCGTTTGTCAGATCCCCAGGCTGGGAAGCCTGACATGAGGCTCAGAACCATCACAATAGTGGGAGAACTTCTGCAGTTTGTGGGTTGCCCACCTGGTGGGTATGGAGTTTGATTTGATCATGATTGCGCCCCCTCCTGCCATCTCATTGCAGCGTCATCTTTGGCTTTGGGAGTATCTTTTTTTTGATAGGTTTCAGTGTCCTCTTGTCAATGGTCCTTCAACATTGAGTTGCAATTTTGATGCTCTCACAGGAGGAGATTAGCACACATCCTTCTACTCCATCATCTTGTGCTGGAAGCCTAGAATAGGCTTTGGCTTAAGGGACTGTTGTGGTTGGTTTGATTCTCTGTTCAATTCACTAAAGTTTCCTCCACATCAGCAATAAGGCTGTTTTACTTTCTTATCACTCCTGTGTTCACTGGAGCAGCATTTCTCATTTCCTCCAAGAAGTTCACTATTTGGCTAACTTTTTGGTGCAGGAGAATTAGCTTTCTGCATATCTTAGCTTTCATTACACCTTCCTCATTAAGCTTAATCATTTCTTGCTTTTGATTTAAAGGGCGAGACATGTGATCTTCCCTTCACTTGAAAACTTAGCGGTCATTATAGAATTATTAATTGGCCTGATTTTCAGTATTGTGTCTCTGGGAATAGGGAGGCCCAAGGAGAGGGAGGGAGACAAGGGAACAGTGGCACAGTCAGAATGCACACGTTTACTGAGTAAGTTCACCGTCTTACATGGGTGTAGTTTGTGATGCCCCAAAATAATTACAATAGTAATATCAAAGATCACACATCACAACAAATGTAATAATGACGAAAAAGTTTGAAATATTGTAAGAATTGCCAAAATTGACACAGAGACAGGAACTGAGCAATTGCTGTTGGAAAAATGGCACCAATAAATTAATTTACTCCATGCAGGGTTGCCACCAACCTTCATTTTGTTTTGTTTTGTTTTAAAAGCAGTATCTGCAAAAGTATAATAAAATGAAGTGCAATAAATTGAACCTCAGAAATGACAGCTGTGAGTAGACTTTCTGGGGGTCAATTACCACTTCAAGGACCTTAGGAATTCACTATTTTTCCGAGATAAGGACTTTGAAACTCAGGAAAATTCAAGAAGTTCCCAAAGTTCCTAATTCTGTCAAACAGCAGTTGAAAATCTTTAGTGAACTCAGAAGAGACATGCCAACCAGGAATTTCCCAGGTATCTGTTTGATGGCAGCTCTATTAGAGAAGGCCTAGAATGTACTGAATGACACCAACCCAGTTAGACTGATTAGAATCTGATCAGCTCTGAGAATGCAATTAAGCAATGCCACTGCTTTGTTAATATTATGTCACTCCCAGAATAACAGAAATATTTGATGTTGCTGAAAGAAAAGAGAAAACTTAAAAGGCGTTAAAAAGTAGGCACATCATCATTTGTCAACTACCACAGTAATAATATTTTCAGGCAAGAATCAAGAAAGAAACCCAAAACTAGTGAGTGTAAATTTGATGAGAAACAGGATATTTATGTTGTTTCAAAGTAGTCCCTAGAAGATCTTTATTAATTACAAAGAGAAAAATATATTTACACTGACAGGAACCCCTTCAACTAGGTGACCAAAGTGAATATCACTAATAATGAGGCATATTTATGTCATGTGCTTCTCATCACCATGTACTGAGAAGAACATAACCCTTCTCAAAAAAATGCATAACTTAAATCTAATCACGAGGAAACACCAGGCAAACTACATTCAGGACCAGTATACTTCTTGAATGCCAAGGTCCGGGAGGGCGAAGAAAGACTGAACAACTATAAGTAGATAAAGATACATGACAGCTTAATGTAATATATGATCCTGGATGGGAAAAAAAATTTTTTTTTTCTTTTGCTATCAAGGACATTAGTAGAATAATTAGTGAAATTTGACTAAATTCTGTAGCTTAATAATAGATTTGTGTGAATAAGATCTTGTTTTTTAAAAAAAATTTTTTTTAAATATTTGTTTTTGGTTGAGTGAGGTCTTAGTTGCGGCCATGCGGGATCTCTTTTGTTGTGTTGCAGGGGGTGGGCTCTTAGGTTGTGGTGCACAGACTTTAGTAGTTGCCCTAAGTGTATGGGTTTAGTTGCCCTGCAACATGTGGATCTTAGTTCTTCAATCAGGGATCAAACCCACATCCCCTGCAATGGAAGGCAGATTCTTCACCATTGGACCATCAGGAGAATCCCAAGACCTTGCTTTTGATAACTGAACTATGTTTAAATAAATAATGCTCTTAATCTTTTTTAAAAAATTGATTTCTTTTTTAAGAATGATTTCAGATTCACAGAAAAACTGAACAGAAAGCACAAGGAAACAGAGTTCCCTTATACTTCCTGTCCCCACACATGTGTAACTTTCTCTTCTATAGACGATCCACACCACCATGGTCCGTTTGTTACAATTAATGAATCTACATTTAAACTTTATTTCCCCCCAAAGTTGATGATGTACATTAGGATCTGTTCTTGGTGGTGTGTTATTTTTATTTTACCCATAGTTCTTCCTTTTCCAGAATGTCATATAGTTGGAATCATGCTGTATAGATTTGTGTGAGACTATACTTGTTTTGTAAGAGACTGTCTTCAAAAGTGACCATTTTGCATTCCCACCAGAAATAAGAGAAGTTTTTGTTCCTCTACATCCTTATTTGGTATTGTCAGTGTTTTGGACTTTGGACATTGTGATAGGTGTGTAGCCCTTGCTTTAAAGAAACATACTTAATGTATTTGCACATAAAGAGGCATTGCAATATAATCTTACATCAGAAAAAAAATCTGTGTACATGCATTCACAAAGTAGTAAATATTAGTAGTGGTTCATCTTCTTTTGCCTAGCTTTACCTCCCCTCGCTTTTCCTAATCTTGAACTCCCTTTTTTCTGTTTTATATCCAAAATAACAGGAAGAAGGACTTATGGCCAGGGTTGGTGGGAGGAGGTGACAGAAACACATTTTGATTCCTTCTGGCTGTGATTGTAAATTCTAGAGCAATAGTTTTCAAACTTGGCTGCACAGGCTCATTCAAGGAGTTTTAAATAAATACTGATGCCTGCATCCATCCCTAGAGATTGTGGTTTAATGGATTGGGGTCTGGTCTGGGGATTTAAAAGCTCACCAGGTTGTTGCAATGTGCAGAAAAGTTTGAGTGCTACTACTCTAGAATGACCTTATGATTCACAAATGCAAAGAAAGAATTTTGACAAGGAAATTCAGACTTGGATTTATTAAACATTTAACTCATAGATCAAATAAACCTGTGAATGTAGATATCTCTTGTGTTTTTTAGCAAAGCAAACTTTGTATATTCAGAGGAGGATGAAGCGATTGTTTTTAAAAATATATTTTTAAGATTTACTTTTAATTGGAAGATAATTGCTTTACAATGTTGTGTGGGTTTCTGCCATACAACAGCGTGAATCAGCCATAAGTATACGTATATCCTGTCCCTCCTGAACCTTCCTCCCACCGTCCCCTATCCCTCTCCTCTAGGTCATCACAGAGCCCTGGGCTGGACTCCCTGTGTGATATAGCAACTTCTCACTGGCTGTCTATTTTACACTGGTTATGTATATATTTCAATGCTGCTCTCTCAATTCATTCCAACCTCTTCTTACCCCACTGTGTCCACAAATCCGTTCTCTACATGTATGTTTCTATTCTTGCTGTGCAAATAGGTTCATCAGTACAATTTTTCTAGATCCCGTATATATGCGTTAATATACAATATTTTTTTTCTCTTACTGAACTTCACTGTGTACAGTAGGCTCTAGGTTCCTGCACCTGAGTTCAACTGACTCAAATTCATTCTTTTTTATGGCTGAGTAATGTTCCATTGTATATATGTACCACAGCATCTTTATCCATTCATCTGTTGATTGACATCTAGGTTGCTTCCATGTCCTGGTTATTGTAAATAGTGCTGCAGTGAATATTGAGGTAATATGTTTGTTTCAGTTATGATTTTCTCAGCATCTATGCCCATTTGTGGAATTGTTGGTATGGGTGTGTGTCTGTCTGTCTGTCTGTCTGTCTGTGTTAGTTGCTCAGTCACATCCAACTGTTTGTGACCCATGGACTATAGTTCACAGGCTTCTCTGTACATGGGATTTCCCAGGCAAGAATACTGGAGTAGGTTGCCATTTCCTCCTTCAGAGGCTCTTCCCTACCCAGAGATGGAACCCAGGTCTCCCACATTGCAGGCAGATTCTTTATTGTCTGAGCCACCAGGGAAGCCCCTTGCTGGGTCATAATAATAGTTTTATTTCTAGTTTTTTTTTTTTTTTTTAAAGGAAATTTCCTACTGTTCTTCTTAGTGGCTCTATCAATTTACAGTCTGCCAACACTACAAGAGGGTTCCTTTTCTCTACTTCCTCTCCAGCATTTACTATTTGTAGATTTTTTTTTTTTTTTGATGGTGGCCACCTGACTGATACAAGGTGATACCTCATTGTGGGTTTGATTTGCATTTCTTTAATAATGAGTGATGTTGAGCATCTTTTCATGTGCTTGTTGACCATCTGAATATCTTCTTTGGACAGATGTGTGTTTAGGTTTCCACTCATTTTTGATTGGGTTGTTTGTTTTTCTGATATTGAGCTGCAAGAGCTGCTTGTATATTTTGGTGATTAATCCTTTGTCAGTTGCTTTGTTTGCAAATATTTTCTCTCATTCCGAGGGTTAAAGTGATTCTTAAACCTGGTATGATGATTAGAATCACTGGAGGAAACTCTTTAAACAACTATAAATGCTCTGACCCCGCTTCATGCCTGAGCAAAAGCTTGTTTTTTTCTTTTAAAACAAAACAATGCCCAAGTAATTGTGGTGATCAATGAGGATTAAGTACATTTTTTTAAATTTTAGTGATCTTCTAGCCATTTCATTGACATCCAGAGTATACTTAGATTAATTTGTATTTACTGAGTATGTAGTTAGATACTGTGGAGTAGGGTTTCCTGTTCCAGGGAATCTCATGGATTCCCTTAGAGATCCAACCAGAAAGGCTTGGATTATCGATTTAAAGCTTATCGATTTAATCTTTAGGAAACACCTAAAGATTAAAATACAAATTCTTAGCTTGACTACCAGAGATGCAGATTTTGTAGCTCTGGGAGGGGCATAGGATCATTATTTTAATAATGTTATAGGTTGATTTTGAAGCAGATAAGGATCAGCTTTAGAAAACTATTTTTTAGGGGAACCATAGACCCACTTCAAAGGGTCTTCAAGTTTGCATTTGTATGCGGTTTGCATATTTGTGTCTATGTACATTTGCGGGGGGCGGGGGTTAGGGATAGAGAGGCCTTACCAGTACATCAGATTCTCAAAAGGGCCAATTACCCACTATATAGACAGAAAATGTGAATAGGGACCAGTAAGGAGTTCACAATCTAGTAGGTAAGTAAAAGATGGCGTTTTGTTAAGCCATTATCTAAATGTAGTCATAGTAAGTATTAGGGAGGACAAAGTACATACCAGGGACCTGAAGGGAGAATAAACTTAATACAGTGATGGCTGTGTGACAGGCACCATAGGGTGCTTTACATACATTACAGTATATCATTCTCACAATAACTCATTGTGCCAGGATTTATTATCCTCAATTTACAGGGAAGGTTAAGTAATTTGCGTAAGGCCAGTTACTGAAGTCTGTTTCGCTCTATCACAGTGTTTCTTAAAATGTGGCCACAGGCTCCCAGGGTTCCCCAAGACTTTCAGGAGATTTGTGTGGTTAAAACTCTTTCAAAATAATATCAAGTGTTCTTTGCCTCTTTCACTGTATTTCCATTTCAACCAGTTGATGGAACAAAAGCAGTAGTGGATAAAACCACTGCGCCTTAGTAGAACTCAAGACGGAGCTCCCAACCATGCCACAGGTCACTGTATTCCTCAACTGGACTGCCACACACTCACAGTAAAACAAAATGCTAGTTTTCAGACCATCCTTGAATAAGCAGTAAAAATGATTAATTGTATGAAGTCTTGATCCTTGGATACATGCGCTTTTCATATCCAACATGATGAAATGGGAGTTTCTATGGAATACTGAACTGCAGGGGTCATCTTGAGGAAAAGCAGTTGTTTTTGCTGTGAGCTGAGTCAGTTACTTTTCCTGTGGCACAGCAGTTTTACTAGAAGGGATGATTGACAGCTAAACTGATTATTCAGACATGGGTACTTGGCAGCCACTTTTTCAAAATGAATTAAGCAAGCTTATCGATTCAAAGAAAACAACTGACAGTATTTGTTGCCAATGATAAAACTTAAGCTTTCAAGTGAAAATTGGAATTTTGGAGAAGTTTATTTTCTACCATGAGCTTGACAGCTTATCAATAGTTTAAAGCTTTCATGATGGAATTGAAAGGGATATTACTGTGATTTTTAAAAATACCGTGTAATGAAATACAACATTTGGAAGATCTGTATAACTCAATGAATCAGTATTTTCCAAATAACCAATGCATGATGTTAAAAAAAAAAAAAAAAATCATCCATGAGTAAGAAGATTCGTTCAAAGTGCAAAATAGAACAATAATGTAAGAGTATGAAGAGTTTGTTAGTGTAGCTTCAGATTCCACATCACAACTAACATTTAAGAAAGATGACTTGTAGAGTTTTGGTGTGGTATCAAAAAATGATATCCATAATATCTGCAAAGGCTGCCAAAGTACTGCTCCCTTTCCCAACTACATGTTACGTGAGGCTTTTTTTTTCTTCAAATGTTTCCATCAAGATAATATATTATTGTAAGCAGATGTAAGAATCCAGCTGTCCATCTCCTATTAAACCAGACATTAAAGAGATTTGCAAAATGTAAAACAAGCCTAGTTTATTCACAATCTGAGGGGAAAACAGTTTTATTTTTCATAAGTGTATTACTTATGCCAATATGTGATGAGTTTATTATCTTTAATGAATTAGCAAATTTTTTAGAAGTTATTTCAGTTCTAATTTCTAATGTGGTTAATATCGATAGATATAATTCATTTAAACAAAACCCCTTTGAGGTCTTCAATAGGTTTTAAGACTAAAATGGAATTCAGAGATTAAACCGATGGATCACTGAGCATTCACAGGAACTTCCTAGCATTTCATAGGGTCTTTAAGAACTGGCTGGGATTTTAGCAATTAAAGAATTGGGCTGATTGTGTGAGGAAATGTTCCAGGCAGAGAGATCCATGTGAGCTGAGGCCCAGATGTGTGGAAGTCTGGACAGTATTTAGGAAGCAATGGAAAATTCATTTCAATTGGATGAGTACCTGCCAAGTACATTTTGTGTGGTTGATTCATGCTGTGAACAGCGCTGGGGAATAAGACACATTCTTTACCTTTAGCTCACACTTTGTGTGGGTGGGTGCACTAGATTTTGAGGGGGAAGGCAGTCAATGATACATATGCCTTGACCTCAGCTTTATTTTCCTAGGTACTTTCTTTAAAAAAAAAATCTTATATTTGGTTAACTGTAATGCCTTTGGAGTTTATTATCCAGGCAGTCGTTAGCAGCTGCCTCACTTTTTTCTTTGTGGGCACTTTTTCCTTAGGCAGCCAGTTTTACACAGATGCGGGTGAAATTGTTCAGCTGATAAATGAGCAAGTTATGTTCATAAAAATGAATGGGAATCAAATATGTGAACTGGGGGAAAGATACACTTCAAAAAGTCAGTTTACACAATGTTTCCCATTACATTCTCATTGTAGAATTTCTATTTCAATTATGCTGAATGAATTATATTAGATACCCTGTCTCTAAGGTTGTGTGTGTGTGTCCTCAGTTGTGTCTGACTCTTCATGACCCCATGGACTGTAGCCCTCCTCTATCAATGGGATTTTCCAAGCAAGAATACTAGTGTGGGTTGTCACTTCCTCCTCCAGGGGATCCTCCTGACACAGGGATCAAACGTACGTCTTTTGCTTTGCAGGCAAATTCTTTACCTCTTGAGCCATCGGGTAAGCCCTTTTATGTAACATGTCAAAAGCTAATTCTACCTGTTCACTTATATGTTAGAAAATAGGAATTCTATCAGAATTTCATTACAGACCTAGTTGGATTAAACAGAATGACACCTGGCACATAGTAAATGTTAGGTATTTCTCTTCCCCTTACAAAAGATTTTGTCTCCCTGTTTGTACAGTTTTAACTTCAATGCAAGTGCTTTCTAACACTGCATCTATAAAGTTCTTGCATTTCTCAAAGGTTAGTGACATCAAATATGCTTCTAGTTGTGTTTCATGTCTTGGGCTGTCCAGAGCAATCATTTTGAAGTGGAGTTAAGCTCACCTCCTGTGATGTTCTTTTAGGATTTGAAATAGCTCAACTGGAATTCCATCACCTCCACTAGCTTTGTTTGTAGTGAGGCTTCCTAAGGCCCACTTGACTTCGCATTCCAGGATGTCTGGTTCTAGGTGAGTGATCACACCATCGTGATTATCTGGGTCATGAAGATCTTTTTTGTATAGTTCTTTGGTTGTGTTCTTGCCACCTCTTCTTAATATCTTCTTCTTCTGTTAAGTCCATACCAATTCTGTCCTTTATTGTGCCATTTTTGCATGAAATGTTCCCTTGGTATCTCTAATTTTCTTCTGGAGATCTCTAGTTTTTCCCACTCTTTTGTTTTCATCTATTTCTTTGCATTGATCGCTGAAGAAGGCTTTCTTATCTCTCCTTACTATTCTTTGGAACTCTGCATTCAGATAGGTATATGTTTCCTTTTCCCCTTTGCTTTTCGCTTCTCTTTTTTTCATAGCTATTTGTCAGACCTCCTCAGACAGCCATTTTGCCTTTTTTGCATTTCTTTTTCTTGGGGATGGTCTTGATCTCTGCCTCCTGGACAGTGTCACGAACCTCCATTCATAGTTCTTCGGGCACTCTGTTTATCAGATCTAATGCCGTGAATCTATTTGTCACTTCCACTGTATAATCATAGAGGATCTGATTTAAGTCATACCTGAATGGTCTAGTGGTTTTCCCTACTTTCTTCAATTTAAGTCTGTGGTGTTGGAGAAGATTCTTGAGAGTCCTTTGGACTGCAAGGAGATCCAACCAGTCCATCCTAAAGGAAATTAGTCCTGAATATTCATTGGAAGGACTGATGCTGAAGCTGAAACTCCAGTACTTTGGCCACCTCATGTGAAGAGTTGACTCATTTGAAAAGACCCTGATGCTGGGAAAGATTGAAGGCAGGAGGAGAAGGGGATGACAGAGGATGAGATGGTTGGATGGCATCACCGACTCAATGGATATGAGTGAGTAACCTCTGGGAGTTGGTGATGGACAGGGAAGCCTGGCGTGCTGCAGTCAATGGGGTCACAAGGAGTCAGACACAACTGAGCCATTGGACTGAACTGAGCCGAACCCATGATGCTCGGACAGAGAACAGTTTTCCGATACAGTTCAATGCCAAAGTCGCCACAATAAGAGAATATTATTAAGAGACTAATTGAAAAGCAGAGACATTAATTTGCCAACAAAGGTCTGTCTAGTCAAGGCTATGGCTTTTCCTGTGGTCATGTATGGATGTGAGAGTTGGACTGTGAAGAAAGCTGAACGCCAAAGAATTGATGCTTTTGAACTGTGGTGTTGGAGAAGACTCTTGAGAGTCCCTTGGACTGCAAGGAGATCCAACCAGTCCATTCTGAAGGAGATCAGCCCTGGGATTTCTTTGGAAGGAATGATGCTAAAGCTGAAACTCCAGTACTTTGGAGTACTTTCCACCTCATGTGAATAGTTGACTCATTGGAAAGGGAGGGGTTTGGGGCAGGAGGAGAAGGGGACGACAGAGAATGAGATGGCTGGATGGCATCACTGACTCGATGGACGTGAGTCTCAATGAATTCCGGGAGTTGTTGATGGACAGGGAGGCCTGGCGTGCTGCGATTCATGGGGTTGCAAAGAGTTGGACATGACTGAGCGACTGAAATGAACTGAACTGAAAGGAAAGGGAACAGATTGCTTGTAAAGCATGTGACTCTGAGATAACAAATGACATGTTATTCACTAAAAGAGCATTCCTAGTAAAAAAGCAAACAAACAAAACCGTCACACAAACCCATGGATCAGGAGAGGAGATGAACATTTTCTCCTGGGATCCTTTTGCAAGTTGTACACAGTTTGTCAGTAAACCTCAGTTTCCTTAAATATCGTTTATCCTTGTACTAATAAACCACATTTACCAAGAAACCCCAGAACATGATAGCAAACATAAACCATATAGTTATTTCATTATCTACTTATTGGCTTCTGGATACAAATTGACCCTCTGTTGACCTGACTGTCTCAGCCTTTCTAATAGGCTCAGGAAGTGCCTGGAGCTATTGCTCAGAGAAGACAGTGACTCTGGTCATCCTTCATTGCTGTTGTTATTCTTAATAATCTTTCCTAACATCTTCCAAAGGAACACCTAATAAGTGCCTTAACTCTCCATCAGCATCAATGACATTATTATTGCAGGAACCTTTCACTGTTTCCTTGCCCTTCTGCTTCTGGTGGTTGTAGTAGATTCTCCGAGAGCCCTAAGGCAAGATTTCAGCACGTCAAGAAGCATTCCTTGGATTGAGCTTTTATGATTTGAGCATTTGCTTTTGAGGGAGTAGGTATAGGAAAACACATCTTGGTTTTACTCGGTGATTATATTCATAGCCTTTCTTGCTATCAGTACTCCTTCCTTTGAGTGCCTATGTACTAGGACTGTGCCAGGAAATCTATTTATAGGATTCTTTCATTTACAACTCTTTGAGGAAAGTACTATGATTATTTTCATTGTTTGAAACATGAAGAAATTAAGACTGGGAGAGCTAAAAAACTGGCCTTAAACTACACAGATTTGGACCCAATTGAATTGGCCCCCAGCTTGGTGTTTTCGTGCTATGTCATACTTCACTGCGTTGTGGGCGACAAGGACGATTGGGTCAACACTAAGGAGTCTGTGTCATTTGCCATCACTTCTTGTCCGGGACCACTCTCTAGCAAGACCTCTGTCCTCAGCTTTGTTTCTCATCCATTCACTGTTGAAACTGACAGCTGTGATTACAAGTAAACCTACATGTATCTGTGTATCTGTACTCAGGGATTTGCCTCCAATTAAATAACAATTAAATGATGACATGCAAATGCCCAGAGTTTTCTAAGCATCCTTGTATGATTACTCTTTGAGGGAGGAGGTTCGTTTCTAGTTTTGTGAGGCGCCTGACTCAGGCTCTGACATCTGACAGACCTCAGTTGTCATGGCTCTGCCCTTACTGACGATATAAAATGGGCAGATAATTAACTTCTTTGAGCCTTAATGATCTTACCTGAAAAAACAGGGCTGGCCACAGTGCTACCACACAGGGTTGTTGTGGGGATTCCATGAACTCTTGTGTTGAACTTTTGCATGTGTGCATGCTCAGTCATGTCCAACTCTTTGTGACTCCATGGACTGTAGCCCACCAGGCTCCTCTGTCCATGGGATTTCCCAGGCAAGAATATTGGAATGGGTTACCATTTCCGGTCCAGGGAATCCTCCTGACCCAGGGATCGAACTTGTATCTCCTGCATTGTCAGGTGGATTCTTTACCCCTTTGCCACCTGAGAAGCCCATTGAACATTTAGCACAGCATTATTTCAGAGTATGCACTCTGTGAGTGGTGGTGTCTTATTACCAGTTTTTCCTTTTGGCCGTCGTGTGTCAATCACCCTAGGTTTTGGAAAAGGTCTTTCATGCCTTCGTTCATTCGACCAGCATACCCGGTTGTAATCATGAACACCTAGTTACCCTCCTTAAGGAGTTTTTGGTTTAATGAGCAACTGAACACATCCACTTTATTATCGTTATTGAGAATTCAGCTTCAAACATCGATTGTGAACTTAGTGACATTTTGGTTTTGCACATTCATCCTGACAAGGTGTACAGCCTGGGCCCAAAGATGAAAGCCAAGATTATGTTTCATAAATAATGTTATCTTTGTTTGATTTTTGTGTTAACAGTCTCCTTTGTTAGGAAGGTGTTTCCCTTCAGTGGGTTGTGCTGCTCTAGACCCAGTCTGTGTGAGCAGTAAAGGGCTTCACTCACAGGTTCTGAGCACAGAACAGTGTTTGCATGACTCCTGTTCCCTTTCTACTCGTTGGCCCCACTCTGTGCCCAAGCCTTCTCACAGAGATGATAGGTTTCCCAGTGAAATTTATTTTAGTATTTTATTTTTTGTGTTAAAACTTCCCTTTCTCATTCTCTGAAAGGCACTCTTGATTGCCTCTAGTTGTTGGTACCAGTGTTTCTGAGGACATGCACTTTTCAGTCACTATGGGAACAGGTCCAAGCCACTGAGAGTGTGTCTGGAACATCACAAGGAACAGAGCCAGCACCGGGCCTGGGTGCTGAGCCATTGTGTGGCCTGAAGAACTGGGAGCTTAGTTTTGACTTGAAGCTTTATGATTTGAACTGAAATGGTTTGGGGGGAAAAGGCACATGAATCAATCAGATCACATCAGATCAGTCACTCAGTCGTGTCCAACTCTTTGCGACCCCATGAATCACAGCACACCAGACCTCCCTGTCCATCACCAACTCCCGGAGTTCACTCAGACTCACGTCCATCGAGTCAGCGATGCCATCCAGCCATCTCATCCTCTGTCATCCCCTTCTCCTCTTGCCCCCAATCCCTCCCAAGATCAGAGTCTTTTCCAATGAGTCAACTCTTCGCATGAGGTGGCCAAAGTACTGGAGTTTCAGCTGTAGCATCATTCCTTTCAAAGAAATCCCAGGGCTGATTTCCTTCAGAATGGACTGGTTGGATCTCCTTGCAGTCCAAGGGACTCTCAGGAGTCTTCTCCAACACCACAGTTCAAAAGCATCAATTCTTCAGCGCTCAGCCTTCTTCACAGTCCAACTCTCACATCCATACATGACCACTGGAAAATCCATAGCCTTGACTAGACGAACCTTTGTTGGCAAAGTAATGTCTCTGCTTTTGAATGTGCTATCTAGGTTGGTCATAACTTTGCTTCCAAGGAGTAAGCGTCTTTTAATTTCATGGCTGCAGTCACCATCTGCAGTGATTTTGGAGCCCAGAAAAATAAAGTCTGACACTGTTTCCACTGTTTCCCCATCTATTTGCCATGAAGTGATGGGGCCGGATGCCATGATCTTCGTTTTCTGAATGTTGAGCTTTAAGCGAACTTTTTCACTCTCCTCTTTCACTTTCATCAAGAGGCTTTTGAGTTCCTCTTCACTTTCTGCCATAAGGGTGGTGTCATCTGCATATCTGAGGTTATTGATATTTCTCCCTGCAATCTTGATTCCAGCTTGTGTTTCTTCCAGTCCAGCGTTTGTCATGATGTACTCTGCATGTAAGTTAAATAAACAGGGTGACAATATACAGCCTTGACATACTTCTTTTCCTATTTGGAACCAGTCTGTCGTTCCATGTCCAGTTTTAACTGTTGCTTCCTGACCTGCATACAAATTTCTCAAGAGGCAGATCAGGTGGTCTGGTATTTTAATGGCTGTTCAAAGAATGGGAGATGTGGGGTTGGGGAAGGAACGTGACATTTCAATGTGTTGTAAGGTCTCAAAGTACCACATTGAATAGACACCAAAGAAAATGGAATCTACAAAGTGTAAATATCAACTGTAAGATATATTAACATGTTAAAAGAATCTTGGGTAACTGAATCACTTTGCTGTACAGCTGAAATTAACACAACATTGTAACAACTATGCTTCAATTTTTTAAAAGAATAACCCCCCTCTACCTAAGTTAAAAGAATCTTTAATGAACAATGATTGGGGCTTACTAGTATAAACAATCTGCCTATTTATTTTTTTCTTAAATCCATTAAAGGGGCTGCAATGCTGGAGACCTGGTTTTAATCCCTGGGTTGGGAAGATCCCCTGGAGAAGGGAAAGGCTACCCACTCCAGTATTCAGAGTTCCAAGAACTGTATACTCTATGGGGTTGCAAAGAGTCAGACACAACCTGAGCAACTTTCACAAATCTATTAAAAATACTGTTGAATAAATAATTCTCAGGTTGAATATACATAGAAAAGTCTGATAGCAAAAGAAAACCCCATAATAAGAACAATTAGTGTTGTGATATCTTTCTAATTCATCCAGTAACGTCTCTTGAAGGGTTGCATTCTCTGGAATCAGTTGCTCAAAAAAAAAGTGTAGCGATATTATTTGGTTTTCCAGTCAGTAAAAATGGTGCATCAAGATCTGGAATGGTTTTCTCTTATTCTAGGAAACTGCAAGTCTTCTGATAAAATAACACCATTTTTAGACATTTATTTAGATTTGGAGGACATTGTGACAGTGAAAATAAAGAGCAGACAGATTCATTCAGAACATATAAAAATACCGTTGACACAGCACCATCCCAGCTACAACATCTATGCTGAAGCCCGTCTGGCAGTTTTATTTTTATGTTGCAATTACAGCGTGAGGGAAAATGGAAAGTTACCAGGATGTCTCCTTACCCAGACATTGGATGCACAGAAATGGACTCCTACATAGGTTGTAAATCAGGCAAATGATTTGCTGTACTTTACCAAGACTTGCTCTTAGAGTTTTACGGTCTCCTCAGCCATGGATTTTTGGTAATCATTCAGCTCCGTTACATCTGGGACCGTGGTGTGGCCCATAGGCAATGTGCTGTGTCTCTTTCCTTCACTCCTTTCTGCTGCATTCTAAATCACAGTGTCTCATGTATTTGTTTTCTCTCTTTAGTCTTGCAATCAACTAGCCTTTATCATGACGATGATGGTGGTGGTTTTAAGCGCCTTCCTTTAACAACTGCTGAGAAGCTAGATCTGAGATTCATAGAAGAGAACAGCATGTTTGCACTTTCTAGTATTTTAGAGGTTTAATTAAAAACCAGAGACTTATAAGCTCGGTTTGGTCCATTCTCTTTCGGTCTTTGGCAGAGAATCCTGAAAATCAAAGCATGCTAGCTATTTTTAATTCATAGTTTTTTGCTCATTTGAATTGTAGATTTAATATCTTATCGAATGTTTGTTACATTTCTTTAAACTTGGAGATTTCACTTTCCTGCATTGTAAAGTGGAATCCCCCCAGCGATTTCTGCATACATACACACCTTATGATGCTAGCTCTTTTTTTTTCTCTCTCACACGGACACCTTTAAAATGTTTTGGTGAAAAGAAGTTGGATGTACAATATGGAGATTTACTTCACAGGCAGCCTTTATGTGACTGTATCTGTTTTGCCAAAATGGGGAAAATTAGCTTTACAGTCAGGGCCACCACTC
>NW_011495034.1:2244195-2250882 GCF_000754665.1 Bison bison bison | reverse complement strand
TCTTTGTGTAGGAGTGAGCTACTGGTGAAATCTAGCCTGTGATCCAGCCCCCCATGCCACTGGGGGAAGCAGGTCCTTTTCCCACTTGATCCATCCAGAGAGATAATTTTTTCCTAGTTCTTACAAATCACATGGCATGTGCTAGCATCAGCCCTGAAAAAGAGGCTTTTAAAGGCAATTTTACAAAGTTTTTAAAACCATAAAAATTACCCCTTATTTATCTTTTTTATTTTTTATTGAAGTATAGTTGATTTACAATGTCATGTTACTTTCAAGTGTACAGTACAGTGAGTGATTCACACACGATTATTATTTATACCATCATTGCCAAATAAAACAACCATGATACAAAGTCTCTTAAGTTTCCAGGATCATCAAAATGTGTTTCTACTTCCAAGAATATACATATGTGTACACACAGAAACAAAGGGAATATGTTGGTGGCTCCATGAAAGTGAAAGTCACTCAGTCCTGTCTGACGCTTTGTGACTCCATGGACTATACAGTCCATGTAATTCTCCAGGCCAGAATACTGGAGTAGGTAGCCTTTCCCTTCTGCAGGGGATCTTCCCAACCCAGGGATCAAACCCAGGTCTCCCACATTGCGGGTGGATTCTTTACCAGCTGAGCCACAAGGGAAGTCCCTGTGGCTCCATACTTAATGATTTATTTTACTTATATCCCAGAAGGTGATGGTAGTAACATTTCCATTATGTATTCAAACTGGAGAAAATTGATTATAGAAATCACTAGGTATCTATACCTATTCATTGAGTTTAGAAAATTATTTCTCTAGAAAACATTGCTAATGTCAGAATAACAGTAACTAAACTTATTTACCTGTAGTCCAGAGTCACAGTGTTTGCAATGTTAAATTTCATGGTCCATTTTTTGTGTTGATCAGAAAGACATAATGCCAGTAAACAAGTTGGCAGGGAATTCTGGAAATCAACTTTCAAGACTATGTCATAACTAGAATTACAATCAAATTTACCTTCCAAACCTGGACATTTTTGAGAATGAAAGGGAGTACTCTGTGGGGATAGCAGGTGTTAGCTGGCAGTATCCCAAGCAAGTTAGAATATATGAAGACCTAGGTTATAGATCACAGAGTAATCTGAATTAATAATTCAGTGACTCCATTGAGCTCAGGAATATTGTAGTGCTTCACAAATTAATGTCGTAACCATGCAATAAGTGCCTTATACTGTGCAGATGCTTGCAGATTTGCGGTGTATACAAACACCGGTCATGGACATATTCTGGCTTCAAGGAGTTTACAGTCAAATATGAATAGACATGTCTGTACAGCCTGGTTTGGCTCCTTTAAGATGCTTCTTCTGGCCTGTTACGATGTGTGAGGCGCCATCAGAGAAACCCAGAATTCCCAGACCAAAGAGCTACATGCTCTGACGCTGTAGCCCGAGCCTCTCTCCTCACTGTGTTCTCTGAACTACCTTTGTTCTCATCTTCCATCCAGTCTTTTGCAGGTTTCTCCCAGTTGCTCATTTGGTCTTGCTTCCTGTCTTTGCCTCTGCCTTCCTTTCCCTGGCTTGCTCACCTCATCCTTCTCTCCTAGCCCTCCCTCCCCAAGCTCAACAGGAGTTGCCCTCCTCTGAATCTCTCCTCCAATTGTTCTGGAAAATGGCAGCTTACTGCACATTTTATGGATTTCTTTTTAGCCTTTTACAGCGTGGGTTAATTTTATTTGCATATGTGCATTGATTTGTTAGCGGGGGCAGGGGGAGGATTGTTTATTACTCAATTTTCTCTTCAATGATATAATGAAGTTTTTAAACCCCAGCTGCAACTCATTTTGAGTTTTATTATGTATTATCATTTTAGTTTAAAACTGCACCATGCATGTTGTGTTGTCTCCTACTTTAACTTATTTTTATGTTGTCTTTCCCTGGCAAAAGTCGTGGTTCTTTTTATTATACTCTGTCCAATAGAGCAGGAAAAGAATAATATAACAAACCAATTAAAAAGGAGATAAGTTATAAACTTCTCACCGAGATAATAATACTGTGCCTACTGAATAATATTCCTCAAATCTATTTCCATGAGACTCTTGGAATATTAGGTAATCATAATTTACTTCTGAGCGCAGAGCATTTGGAAGACAATGATCATCATTAAGGGAAAAAGAACTAATTGCGGAAAGTCCAATATGAAATCCAGTGATGACTGATTCTGTATTGCTCAAGGGAAGCAGACATTTAGCTATTATCTCTTTGGTCTGATCAATACAGTCAGTCAAAACTTGGTAATTTAGGCCCTAAATAAAGAGCCCTCAGAGGATCTCCAGAGGGCTCATTTATAAACCTGATTCAATTCTAAAAGTTTTGAAATTTCAAAAGAGAGAGAATTCATACTTAGGAAACAACAATCTATTCTTCTCTGTTTATCAAATGCCCCACAGTGTAAAACACTGGGGTTTTTGCAACAAATAAAATTGATCCCTTCCTTAACCTTAAGGTTTTCGGTGTGGTGGAAAAGACGCTGCATATGAAATGATGAGTGTAGTGAGTTTCTCATACAAAGATGCATCCTAGGCTGATTAACTTTTAGATTTAGTAGAAGTTTTAACCATTTAGTTCAAGTGCTGAGTAAAATCACTCCTAAGGGGTGAGGGTGTTTCAGCAGGTGGAGCAAATATGGCTAGGAAGGCAGAGCACATAGGCAGTGAAAGAGGAAAGGTCATACTTGAGCACGACGTCCTAGGATCATGGATGGAACGTGTATTTTGACCACCCTTGAAGATCTGATCAGTTAGTGCTTCATTTGGCAAATAACAGGGCCACTGAAGTTTGTTGCTGTTTTTAGCAGAGAAATGACATTGGAACTGCAGAAGAAAATAAAGCTGGCAGTGGGGCTTCCCAGGTGGTGCTAGTGGTAAAGAACGTCCTTGCCAATGCAGGAGACCTAAGAACCGTGGGGTCGATCCCTAGGTTGCGAAGATCTCCTGGAGGAGGGCATGGCAACCCACTCCAGCATTCTTGCCTGGAGAATCCCATGGACAGAAGGGCCTGGAGGACTACAGGGCATAGGGTTGCAAAGAGTTGGATGCCACTGAAGTAACTTAGCACACAAACAAGCACACAAAGCTGGCAGTGGGATGAATGAATGGGAGCAGGAGATGCGTTTGGAGACTTTTGCTGTTATGCAGGGAGAGACAGTGAGGTAGAAAGAGGATGGTGATTTGGGGCTGCAGAGGAAGGGCCTGAGGCAAGAGACACAGCAAACTATGGAAAGCAGTAAGGTGGCTCCTTAAAAAATTAAAACTAGAATTACCATATGATTCAGCAGTTCAGCTGGTGGGTATATACCCAAAAGAACTGATTTTGGATCAAATTCTGCCATAATAAAGATTTATTAAATGCTAACATTTATTAAACGTTAGTTAGAAAGCCAGCACAAAATAGCATATACAGCCATATTATCAGGCAACTAAACTTCATCCTAAACCAATGGCCAACCAACACAAAGCTATTCAACACTTAGTTGGGTGCTGTCCTTAAAGATGAACGCTTAGGCCTCACTGGATTTTATACCCTATTCATGCAAAGGAGTTGAGTGTCTCTAAAATATCTTAAACCAGTCCATACCTAAAATACCTTTAATTTAATCAACAAGAGTCCTTTCTAAAATGTTATCATGCTATTCACGAGGCCACTGTTGTTGTTTTTTAAGATTTATCTATGTTTTGGCTGTAGTGGGTCTTTGTTGCTGCACGTGGCCTTTCTCTAGTTGCAGCAAGCAGGGGCTGCTCTTCGTTGCAGTGTGCAGGTTTCTCATCGAGGTGGCTTCTTTTGTTGTGGAGCACAGGCTCTGGACGCTAAGGCTTTGGTAGCTGCAGCTCATGGGTTCAGTAGTTTCAGCACTACGGCTCTCGAGCTTGGACTCAGCATTTGTGGCACACGGGCCACGTGTGGGATCTTCCTGGAACAGGGATCAAACTGGTGTCTGCCGCACTGCAGGGCAGAATCTTAACCACTGGACCACCAGCGAAACCTGTGAGGCCACTGTTTTTATCAATGAAAACCAATTGCTGATACTGACTAAGCTAATTAGCAGTGTTGGTTATTGACTGAGATGTGGATGGCTTAAGTTGCAGCTTTCAGCAGCAGACTTTCTGACTAAAACACCAGCAGATCACCCTGGTCTTTGCATTCTTTTTTTGAAACCTAGGCTGAGCTTATACTGGGTACATGTGTATACATGTACATGTATCATATACATGTGATAGTCACATCATATGTGTATTTTAAAGTGCTTTAAATTATAGAATAATATTATGTTGAATTTTTAAATTAATGAGATCATTTTAGATCAACTGGTTGATTACAGATGCAAAGTATAATTTGAGAACTAATTTTAGTAACTTATTTCTAGATTAGACATCTTTTTCTCATAAATGTCAATGAACTGATGTACCCTGATGGCAGATGTGGAAACTGAGCTATAGCTTATTAGTTAAATGACTTTTTAAAATGTATAGGAAAAAGTGTAGAGAAAGAACCAAGGGGAGACTCCAGAGCTGCTGACTGTAAATGTGTATTTCATGTGGGGATCCCACAGAGTGAGCAAAGAAGGACGTTTGTGAGAGAGAATTAAGTGAGACACTAAATTAAGTCACGCCTAAAACCTTTCTCCTCACTCGTAGGACGGGGGGAACTGAATTCTGTACTTCAGGCAGATGTTTGCCTCTGTTCTTACCTTAGATGTGTTAGTCACTCAGTCATATCCGACTCTTTGCAACCCCACGGACTATAGCCCGCCAGGCTCCTCTGTCCATGGGATTCTCCAGGCAAGAATACTGGAGTGGGTTGCCATTCCCTTCTCCAGTTCTTACCTTGGGGAAATGTAATTGCCTTCCTGGCCTTGGAGGCCAGGGTCCTCATCACGCTGCAGCTAGGAGATTTGGAGAGCGTGGCCTCCTGGTGTGCACGCTGAGCACCTGGAAACCGTACTTTCTGGTCACATGGTAACAGCCCCAAGGACAGTGGCTATGATGACAGTCACCTGGCTGACTGTAAGCCCAGTGGTCTATCTGGGTTATTCCTTTCTAGCTTATCTAGAAAATCCTGCACCAACACTAAATCCCTGGTGTTTCAGATTCTATTCAGAAACAGTGGGCTAACACAACTCTAAACACATCCTCTTTTGAAGAGTCATTCCAAATTCTCTGCTTCTAAGGAGTCTAGGACCTCAGAGTAACCCTCCTGTATTCTTCCGGTTCTTCATCCTCTCATCACCCTACCCTAAATGTCCTGGCTGTTGGAGATGTGAAAACACCCGAGAAGGTATGGACAGGGTAGAGATTTCTTTAAATTATGTTTTCATGCAAATAGAAAGGTAATCCTAGCAGACCCAAATGTTTCCCTCCCTCTATTTTAGGCTTTTGAGACCAGATAAAAGAATTGAGAGATTTATTGCCTCCACTGTTGGGCAGTTATCATCGGTACCCTAACCTGGGTAATTCTTTGGTTTCGATAGTTACTTTTCATCCTTTAGACTGTACAAATATTCTGAAACTCAGTAACTCCATGATCAGGGAAATTACTGTTTTCACCGAGGGATGCTTCTGAGATCTTGACTGACTCAAGAGAGTATTTCAGAAATTCATGTCAGTGATAGCGCTCTATTCCACTGTTTCTGCATTTTGTTCTGGGAAGTGATTTACTGATGGGATGCTACCTGGAGAAAATTGGATTAAGTCTCATCCTGTGTTTGAAGACTAAGCTATTTTTTATAAGCTCAACTTTGATATATAAAGTTCTGACTTCTTTATCTCTTAAAAAAATAATAAAAATGAAACACCATGTAGAAAGCATAGTAAAAAGTCACGAATCCTGTTTAAAATACCAGGAAATAAAGTATTATTTACCCAGTATATTTCGTAACCACTGGTTTCATGAAATTTATAAAGTTTGAGGATGTGTAATTAAATTTTTGAAAAATGAAATTAATCTTAATGTTGTATAAGGTATAAATCTCTTTGGCCCTAGAAAATATAATGAAAAATGTGTTTTAGTTTTTAAACCACTTAACTTCGTAGTTGGGTGACTTCTTGGCTTCTAAGCAACCATTATCTATCTAGCACTGTAGTTGAGACTTTACACACATTATGCCATTTATTTATTGATTAAAAAAATTTTTTTTGCTTAATACTATCTTACTATAAGAATATATACATTTTTTGTTTTATCTATTAATTAATTAATGCTGGGCTGGAAGAAGCACAAGCTGGAATCAAGATTTCTGGGAGAAATATCAATCACCTCAGATATGCAGATGACACCACCCTTATACCAGAAAGCGAAGAAGAACTAAAGAGCTTCTTGATGAAAGTGAAAGAGGAGAATAAAAAAGTTGGCTTAAAGCTCAGCATTTAGAAAAGTAAGATCATGGCATCCAGTCCCATCACTTCATGGCAAATAGATGGGGAAACAGTGGAAACAGTGGCAGATTTTATTTTGGGGGGCTCCAAAATCACTGCAGATGGTGATTGCAGTCATGAAGTTAAAAGACGCTTACTCCTTGGAAGGAAAGTTATGATCAACCTAGACAGCATATTCAAAAGCAGAGACATTACTTTGCCAACAAAGGTCCATCTAGTCAAGGCTATAGTTTTTCCAGTAGTCATGTATGTATGCGAGAGTTGGACTGTGAAGAAGGCTGAGC
>NW_011495034.1:2222349-2244095 GCF_000754665.1 Bison bison bison | reverse complement strand
ACTGATGTTGAAGCTGAAACTCCCTTACTTGGGCCACCTGATGTGAAGAGCTGACTCATTAGAAGACCCTGATGCTGGGAAAGATTGAGGGCAGGAGGAGAAGGGGACAACAGAGGATGAGATGGTTGGATGGTATCACCAACTCAATAGACATGAGTCTGAGTAAACTCCGGGAGTTGGTGATGGACAGGGAGGCCTGGCGTGCTGCGGTTCATGGGGTTGCAAAGAGTCGGACGTGACTGAGTAACTGAACTGAACTGATTCATTAATTGGTGGACATCTGGGTTATTTCTACTTCTTAACAAGTATGAAGAGTGCTGCTATGAATATTTATGTACTTATTTTTGAGTGGGCATATATTTTCATGGGGTCACAAAGAGTCAGACATGACTGAGCGACTGAGCACATATACACACACACACACATTTTCATTTCTTTTTGTTGTATATCAAGGAGTGGGATTGCTGGGTTATATGGTAACTATTTTTACCCCTTTGAAGAACTGCAGACTTTTCCACAGTGTTTATACTATTTTACATTCTCACTAGCATTGGATGGAGCTTCCCATTTCTACATGTTCTTATAAACACTTGTTGCTGTCTGACTTCTATATTATAGTCATCTTAGTGGGTATCAAGTAATATCTTGCTCTGATTTTGATTTTCATTTCCTCAGTGTTTAATGTTGAGCATCTTTGCATGTGCTTGTTGGCCATTTGTATATCTTCTTTGTAGAAATGTGTATTCAAAACCTTTGCCCATTTTTAATTGGGTTTTTGTCTTTTTGATCTTCATATTATTCCATGTAATTCTGTTTTTGAGGTGAGGAAATGGAAGCTTAGAGAGGTTAAGACTTGATCTTAGGTCTGCCAGCTGGGACATAGTAAAGCAAGGATGCATAGGTTGGCTACACAAACCTTGTTTTTTTCCAACTTTGCAGCATTTACTGGATTTCAGTTTCTTGTTTACCTGTGGCAGGGGATCCCCACAGACTCCCAGATGTTTGAAATCACCCCCTTTTGGCTAGGCCTTGGATACTCTCATTCTGGATAATTCTGTCAAAAGCAGATTATATTTGGTGGCCTGACTTATGCAGACTTGTGAAAAACACACATAGCTGATAAAAGAAAGAGCCTAGTTGTATCTTAAAGATGCTCAATATATGTTTCCTTCCTTCCTCCATTTTCCCCTTTTTTTCCAATGTTCTGTTTACAAGTAACACTGTTTCCCCCCACCTTCCAGAAATATTCTAATTTAGTTCAGGGCAGTCTTTATACTGATCCTCTATAAAGGCATGGGGACTGGGCAAATGACAGTCTTAAATGTGGAATGGCTTATCTGAGAATCAGGTAATAGGCAATGGCGTCCATGTGATTTATCATCATGTTAATTAGACTTTTGACTCCATCCATCTGCCGAAGAAAGTTAGACTTCCCTGAGTGGAGGACATACACTTGATCTGAGAATGAGAAGGGTAGATGAGTCATCTCTGCTATAAATCAGTCTTGACAGGTAATGTCAGAAGCTCAGGGCCAATAAGTCAGTGTCACTTACTGAGCCCTAACCTGGCCACTGTGTAATTACTCCTGGGCTTTTCCCCTTGAGTGCACCACTGTCTTCCTATCTGACAAGGTATTAATTACTGGACCTGAAAGTTCAACGTGTCTGATTTCACTCAATCAGGCAAACTAATGTCAGTCTCCATGCACGTTCCAATTAGGCATGAGGAGTAAGGTGAGGGGAAATTAAGGAGGACTAACTTGATCTCCAAATCCCTCCAGGCAAACTTAAAAAATATATGTATTTGGATGTCAGAAAAATTTTAGGAGTTCATGCCATCCTGTGTTTTCATTGTAATTGTCATGGTTATTGTCATCACTAGGAAATCTACCATGTAGTAAGAAATGTGGTTTTAGCTGCATTCCTGGACCATCTTCAGTGAAATTTATGTCAGTTAAAAATAATTTGTGCAGGTTTTCCCTAATTTGCAAACTATATATTCTTGAAGAGCATGTGTAAATTTATATACCTGAAGGCTTATCTTAAAATCACTTCTCTGCCCCATCTCTAGGCCTTCCGCAAAGGCCTTGCTCTTTGTATCTGTGATGCCCACGGTCACCTCTTTGGTAAGACAATTCTTCTTTCTGTATTTTTCCCTCTCTCCATTTTAAGCAAGTAGCCAGAACTCTTTTGCCTTCTTATCTTCAGGATGGTTTCTACTTCTGGACCAAAAGCCAAAGTTTCCTGCAAGATACACAACTTGTGGATTTTTGGAAAGCCAAAACCCACTGATTCGCAAGGTGTGTGGGAGGTCTACAGCTTAGAGAGGATTGGGTCTTTGAGAAGTTGCGAAAAAGGAGGGTAGAAGAGAGCTGGTGGGTTCTGCACAGAGGTCCCAGAAAGAGCAGGGACTTGCATTTTGCTCAGTTGCAGCGCCTGAGGTGTTGGTATTGCTCCAAGGGCAGGACTAGGGCTGAGCTCTGCCGAGGGTCCCAGACCAGCCGCAGACTTTACTGTGCGTGTGTTCCTGCCGATCAGGGCTAACTGCGAACCGGTGACGACAGGGGCCTCCCGACGCTTTGGTCCCATGTAGATCCCTTTGCCTGACTCCATTGCTTACTCCTAGTGGCTTCAGACACTACTCTGTTTGCCACTTTGATGGGACTGACATCCTCACAACAGAGCTGATGACTGTTATGGAAAACGGAACTCTGCTTTCCTACAAACTGTAAGAAAATTTTACCCTGGGCTCTTAAACTCTTGGTCAGACCCTGGGTCTAATGCATTTCTTAACTTCCTTGGCAAAGTTATTCAAACTTGCTCTGTCAAAATACAATTCTTGGGTCCCTGGGGGCTCTGACTATGCCCAGTCATTAATTACCTGTCTGAAACAACCTGACTGGGAATAAGGTGGGAAAAGCTGGGCCTTGTCCTCTGTGAGCAGATGATTTTGGAAAGAGGGTCTGGAGAAGACAGGAAGGACCCCTGGTTGAAATCATCAGAACAGAGCAGCACTGAGTCAGCAAAGACACAGGCTTGAGTTAAGGAAGGGGTGGGCCTGCGTTCCAGGGAGCTTGCGTTACAGAGCCAGACAGGAATACATTGTCTGTTACCCACTTTTGTTGGCTTAGCTAGTGAATATACAGGATTGAAAAGAGAAATAATAGTCTTAAGGAACTTTTTTAAAATTAAACTTATTTTCTATTGGGGTATAAGTGATTAACAATATTGTGATAGTTTCAGGTGAACAGTGAAGTGACTCAGTCATACATATACATGTATCCTTTCTCCCCAAAATTCTCTCCCATCCAGGCTGCCATCTAGCATTGAGAAGGGTTCCCTGTGCTATACAGTAAGTCCTTATTGGTTATCCATTTTAAATAAAGCAGTGTGTACATGCCTATTCCTAACTCCCTAACTATCCCTGCCCCCATCCTTCTCTCCGCAACCATAAATTTGTGCTCTAAGTCTTGAGTCTCTATTTCGTAAGTAATTCTATTTGTATAATTCTTTTTAGATTCTGCATATAAGGGATGTCATATTGACTTTTGCAGTTCATCTACCATGTGTGTGGTTGTGCATCCCCAGTCGTGGCTGACTCTTGGTGACCCCATGGACTGGAGTTCACAAGGCTCCTCTATCCATGGAATTTTCCAGGCAAGACTACTGGAATGGGTAGCCATTCCCTTCTTTAGGGTGTCTTCCCGACCCAGGGTTCAAACCTGAGTCTCCTGCAGCTCCTGCATTGTGGCAGATTCTTTGCCATGGTACCAACTGGGAAGCCCCCGTTGTGTGGTTGTAAATTCATTCAGTCCTGAATTAGTTCCTTCAACTTCACTGGCATCAGCATCTTTAAATTATAAAGGCCTAGAAGTTAGGTACCACGTATGTTTGATTAGCTTTGTGAAATGCCTCCTACAGCTATTTATGCAGGAAATTATTAAATGTGCTAAGATAATGAGCTGATGCTTGAAAAGTGGAAAAGATCTCTGAGTCACTTAAAGGTCATATTTTACATGATGCTTTTTGGCGCCTTTTAGGATCTCTTTTTCGGAGAAGGCAATGAATGGCACCCCACTCCAGTACTCTTGCCTGGAAAATCCCATGGATGGAGGAGCCAGTAGGCTGCAGTCCATGGGGTTGCTAAGAGTCGGACATGACTGAGCGACTTCACTTTCACTTTTCACTTTCATGCATTGGAGAAGGAAATGGCAACCCACTCCAGTGTTCTTGCCTGGAGAATCCCAAGGACAGGGAAGCCTGGTGGGCTTCTGTCTATGGGGTCGCACAGAGTCGGACACGACTGAAGCGACTTAGCAGCAGCAGCAGGATCTCTTTTGAGTTGACAGGAAGTGGATTCCACAATGAATGGCTCAGCAGGTAAAGAATCCACCTGCAATGCAGGAGATGTGGGTTCAATCCCTGAGTCAGGAATATCCTCTGGAGCAAGAAATGGCAACCCATTCCATTGTTCTTGCCTGAAAAATCCCATGGATAGAAGATCCTGGTGAGCTACAGTCCGACGGGTCTTGAAGAGTCAGACATGATTGAGCAACTGAGCATACAACACACAAAATTAGGGGTGTCACTGGAGAACTGGTGTTTATTTCTGTGGTTGGGAGCACGTTTCCCAACTTGATACACTTGGACCTACATTGAACTACGGCCCCATGTTGATGGCCTTCTAGGGTTTCAGGGGTGCTTGATTCCAATTTCTCAGCATCCCGGTCCTGTGGCGATCTTCTCTCAAAAGGCACAGGGCAGCTGACATTGAGATGGAGCCTGGCCACATGAGGAGAAGCACATGCATGAGATGCATTGCGTTTGCTCAGGCCAAGGGTCCAAAACACCAAACCAAACCCCATAGCCATGATAGCTCAAAGAAAGACTATAAATCATTAAAGTTATAAGGAACAAGAATCAGTAATAAAAGAAAATCCAAACTTCTCTCTGAATGGTCAGATTTTGGAATCTTCCTTGTCCTTGAAATGTAAAGGATTGTGATTGTGAATGTAGCCATGACAGGAAACCTAAGACACAATTGGACCACAGAGGAGACAAGGCTATTGTTGGCTGTGACAATGAAGGAAAAGGAATGGCGCTCACACGATGGTGAGAGCCTTGGAGTTAATGAGGCCAGTGGTCCAGGACTTCAAAAGAAAAATAGCTAACAAAAATGTAAAAAGCCTTGGGATGTTAGCCTGTAAGAGTTCCAGAGCAGTTATCACCAACTGTCATGTCCATGAGCCCTATTTCAATACCTGCTACAGCGTCAGGCTTGTTAGATACCACACACTGGAAGACTTTCCTTGGCAGATGCATATGGAGGTGACAGCTAGTAAAAGTCCCAAACAGGCTTATTGAACAATTCTGTGAAGACTTTGGAGAACAGCGTGGAGAAGAGAGATGGTTAGTACATAAAAGAATAAATCTGTGGAAGTTTCTGTCTCCTTTGATTAATTAGCTCAGGTTTGAATTGGAGGAGGATTCCCAAGGGCAGCGCTTGGAGGCATGGATATCCGGTGACTTTGTTTTATAGCCCATGAGCTCTCTTGGAGACGGAGCCCTTTAGGCAGAGTCGGCCATCAAGGCATTCATTCCCAGCCCTCTGCTGTCCTCCCTGTCTCCTGCCTCCAGTTTTCCCCGAGGATTGTGTCTTCACCCATCAGCTGGAAGCAGGTGGCTCCCGCCTCTGTGTCTCTGGCCTCAGTCTCTCTTCTGAGTCTCTGTTGCACAGTTTTCATTACTGAGTGGATGTTCCCATTTGAAGACTTAGATGCCTTCCATGAAAAACTCTTTTCCCTTCCTAACTTGTCCTGTGTTTGAGGGATACCCTGTGTTGTTGTAATTCTTGTATTGCCAGTAAGAAATCCTCAGGTCACTATTGACTTCTTCCTGTTTCCAACTTCTCCATAAGCAATCACTCGTCAGAGCTGTTGTTATCAACTTGCTCCCAATATCCTATCCTGCAATCTGAGCATTTTAGCCTCTTTTCCTGGCACACTTGGGTTGTTTCACCCAGGTTTCCACTGTATTTATTTATGGTTTCAGTCTTCCATGAGAATGATAATTTGTATTTTTGAGGACTTTCACAACCTGCTAACCCACTTGATCCTCATAATGATCCTTATAAGGGACAAGGAAAACCAAAACTCAGTGACTCATCAAGGTCACAGATAAGTAGTGGTAGACTAGGTCTCTTGGCTCCAAATCTACTGCTCTTTTTAATAGTGTCTTTTCATATCATTTCACTTAGGGTCTGGTCAGTGTTCCTTGACATCTCCTCCCCAACTCTCTGCCTCTGCAGCCAGGAGATGAACTGTGTACTAAAGTTGTAACTGTGTGTTGGGTGTCAGGGAATCCTCCAGGACCTGTCACTTTATTCATCTTTCTCTCTCTCATTTAATAGCTTTTATTTTTAAGAGAGTTTTAGATTCACAGTAAAATTAAGTAGAGGGTACACAGAATTTTCCCTTCATATACATTTGGACTCCCTAACCATCAACATCCTCCACCAAAGTGGTACCATAGCTACAGTCCATGAACCAACATTGAAACATCCTAATCACCTGAAGTCCATTGAACATTAGGGTTCATTCTTGGTGTTGTACATTCTGTAGGTCTCGACAAATGTATAGTGACCTGGATATACCACTGTAGTATCAAATAGGATAATGCACTGTCCTAAAGGTCCTTTGTGCTCAATGTATTTATTTTCACTTCCCTGATTATCCCTGGCAACTCCTGATCTTTTTACTGTCCGCATAGTTTTTGCCTCTTCTAGAATCTCATATAGTTAAGAGTCCTACAAGTATGTCGCCCTCTCAGATTGACTTCTTTCACTTGTTGTTTAGTCCCCGTCAGACTCTTTGGCGACCCCGTGGAGTATACAGCCTGCCAAGCTCCTCTGTTGATGGAATTTCCCAGGCAAGAATACTGGAGTGTGTTGCCATTTCCTTCTCCAGGGGATCTTAGTATTAAGCATTTAGGGTTCCTCCACGTTTCATCATGACTTGATACCTCATTTTATGTTTTTGTTTTTGTTTTTTTTTTTTTCATGGCTGAACTATATACCACTGTATGGGGGTACCGCCGTTGATCCATTTACCTACTAAAGGATGTCTTGGTTGCTTCCACATTTTGAAAATTATATATAAAGGTGTTATAAACATCCATGTGCAGGTTTTTGTGTGTGGCTATATGTTTTCAACTCAGTTGAGTGAATACCAAGGAGTGCAATTTTTGGATCATATTGGAAGAGTATGTTTAGTTTTGTAAGAAACTTCAAATTGTTCTCCAAAGTGGCTCTTCCATTTTGCATTCCCATCAGCAGTGAGTGAGAGAGTACCCGTTGCTCCATTTTCTTGTCAGCATTTGGTATGTGTTTTGAATTTTAACCATTCTAATAGACGTATCTCATTGTTGCTTTAATTTAAAATTACCTAATGATACATGATTTTGAGCATCTTTTCATGTGCATATTTGTTATCTGTTGGTATGTTCATATGTTCTGCCTATTAAAAAATAAGGTTGCTAATTTTCTTATTGTTGAATTTTTAAAGTTTTTTGTACACATTGAATAACAGTCCTTTATCAGAAATGTCTTTGCAGTGGTATTTGCCCAGTCTGTCCCTTGTCTCCTTTCACAGAACAGTTTTACAGAAGTCCAGCTAAGTTTTACTATCTTTCATGGATCATGCCTTTGGTGCGTGCATGCTCAGTTGCTCCAGTCAGGTCCGACTCTTTGTGACCCTATGGACCATAGCCTGCCAGGCTTCTCTATCCATGGGATTCTCCAGGCAAGAATACTGGAGTGGGCTACCATGCCCTCCCCCAGAGGATCTTCCCAACCCAGTGACTGAACCTGGGGCCTCCCACATCTTCTGCATTGCAGGTGGATTCTTTACTGCTGAGCCACTAGGGAAGCCCATGCCTTTGGTATTATATCTAAAAAGTTACAAACTGAAGGTCATAAGGATTTTCTCGTATGTTATCTGCTAGAAGTTTTATAGTTTTACATTTTACATTTAGGTCTGCAATACATTTTGAATTAATTTTTCTTAAGGGTGTAAAGTTTGTGTCTATAGATTAATTTTTCTTTTTGCACATGGAAGTCCAGTTGGTTCAGCATCATTTGTTGAAAAGACTTCTTTCTCCATTGAATTGCTTTTGATCCTTTGTCAAAGATCAATTGAGTATGTTTTGTAGGTTTTTTTTCCCCCTGGACTCTCTACTCTGTTCTACTGATTTTTCTATTTACCAATACTGTACTATGATGATTACTATAGGTTTACAGTAAGTTTTGATTTTAGGTAATGACAGTCCTCTGATTCTGTTCATCTTCAATATTGTGTTGGCTATTCTAACTCTTTTGTTTCTTATAAACTTTAGAATCAGTTTGTTAACATCCACAAAATAACTCTCTGGGATTTTGATTAGGATTATATTGAATCTGTAGATAAAGTTGGGAGGAATTGACATCTTCACAATATTGAGTCTTTGTGTTCGTGAACATGGAATATTTTTCCATTTATTTATTTCTTCCTTCTTTCTTCAGAATTTTGTAGTTTTCCTTATATTGATCTCATACAAATTTTGTTACATTTATGCATAAGTATCCCTGGAGAAGGAAATGGCAACCCACTCCAGTTTTCTTGCCTGGAAAATTCTATGTACAGAGGAGCCTGGAGGGCTATAGACCATGGGGTCTCAAAGAGTAATACATGACTAGAGCAACTAAACAGCAGCAGCATTTTTATTTACTGTTAAACATTTTTCTTAAATTTATTTTGAGATTTTAAAATGTGTTGTATGATCTCTAACTATCTGAGGATTTTTCAGCTGTCTTTTTGTTATTGATTTCTAGTTTAATTCCATTGCAGTCTAAGAGCATACATACACTGTTTGATTTTTATTCTTTTAATTTGTTAAGATGTGTCTTATGGGTCAGAATGTGGTCTATCTTAGTGTTCCATGTGAGCTTGAGAAGAGTATATATCCTGGTGGTATTGGATGGTATATTCTATAGTTGTCGATTATATCTAGTCAGTTACATGCTATTGATTTAAACTATGTCCTTACTTATTTCCTGCCTGCTGTATTTGTCCGTTACTGATAGAAGGGTATTGACATCTCCAACTACAGTAGTGGTAATATTTCGGTTATTTCTCCTTGCAATTCTATCAGTTTTTGCCTTATTTCTGCTCATCTGTTTTGTTAAAGTATGCCTAATTTGCTTCTCAACATCCTTTTAACAGCATGACTCAGTCAAATATTCTGCTCATCTGTTTCACAGTTTCGCATAATATTCTGCTATCCTGTTGACACACGTGACCAAGACAAGTTCAGACCTGATGTGCTGACTCACCTTGATGTTCCCAGATCCTACCTGTTGGGAAGGGATAATTGGTTGTGTTACTTGAATTAATTCATCCTCATCACTGCATGTGGAGAAGGCAATGGCACCCCACTCCAGTACTCTTGCCTGGAAAATCCCATGGATGGAGGAGCCTGGTGGGCTGCAGTCCATGGGGTCACTAAGCGTTGGACACGACTGAGCGACTTTACTTTCACTTTTCACTTTTATGCATTGGAGAAGGAAATGGCAACCCACTCCAGTATTCTTGCCTGGAGAATCCCAGGAACGGGGGAGCCTGGTGGGCTGCCGTCTATGGGGTCGCACAGAGTCAGACACGACTGAAGCGACTTAGCAGCAGTAGCAGCAGCATCACTGTATGGCAAGCTTTTGTAGGCATATTGTGTGACAGTGCATATTCATCTCAATCCATTCTTCTTTTTTTTTTTTTTTTTTGTTTTGGCCACACCACGCAGCAGCATGCAGGATCTTAATTCCCTGACCAGGGGTGAAGCTCGTGCCCCCTGCAGTGGAAGAACTAGTCCTAACCACTGGACCACTGGGGAATTCCCTTAATATGTTCTTCTAACGTTATCAAAAGGGGCAGGTGTCCTGTTTATTGGTCCCTACCCAGTGCCAGTAGCACGGTTGACTTGTATTGCATGTTTGTCCAAGAGTCAAATGAGCACATTAGTGTATAGCTGGAGGAAGAGATCTTGTGGTCTAATGTTTGAGTTTGAAAAAATAAAGACCAAAGGCGAAAATTTTTAAAAAGAAAAAAGAAAGGAAACAGTTCTTTGGAATCAAAATTCCTACTCACTCTAAAAAAGAGAATACGTCAGGACTTCCCTGGTGGTCCAGTGGTTAAGAATCCGCTTGCCAGTGCAGGGGACATGGGTTCAATCCCTGGTCCAGGGAGATGCCACATGTCTCAGGGCAGCTAAATCTGTGCGTCAGAATTACTGAGCTCACACTCTAAAGCCCAGGAGCTGCAACTGCTGAAGCCCATGTGCCTAGAGCCTGTGCTCCACAATAAGGGAAGCCGTGGCAATGAGAAGCCCGTGCACCACAAGTAAACAGTAGCCCCTGCTCCCTGCGAATAGAGAAAGCCTGTGCACAGCCAAACATAAATAATAATTAAAAAAGAACATATCAGTATGTAGTCTGAAAATAATATTGTTTTTAGAGTTATAAGATCTGGACATGAGTTGTCGCTCCATCATCTTGGACAGTTTACGTATCTTCTCTAAGCTTTAAATAATACTTACCTAATGGAATCATTTAAGGAATACAGTGAGATAATGATGTTTTACAGATACTATTAAATATTTCCATTTAAATCTTCATTATGGGTGAGAGTATGATGACATCACATATTCGTTCACAGATAGCTTCTAAAAATACTCTCTGAGCATGTGTATACAAAAAAGAACAGCCTCTGGCACACAATTCACTTTTTCATTTTTGTTTAGAGAAGAGGTGAATCCTGATTTCACTGTTTTACTTGGTTTACATAAAAAAGTTCCACGTTGTATTGCTGGTTTGTGCAGTTTGGGATTAATGCTTAATGTGTTTACAAAGATACATTTTTATTTCTGTAGCATGAGTTCACGCTATTGGGCTTACATCATCTGTCTAGTATAAGCTCACTTCAATTCTCAGCTACTGATGTGCTTCTAATTAATGAATGTGTAATGGAAGCACTGAAAAACCTCCCCTTTCATCATGAAGAAGTGAGGCCTGAAATTGTGTGTGCCTTTTTGTCTGTTTATTTAAGGTCTTTTGCCACATGGAGATTTTATTTCCCATAATGCCCTAGCTGAACTAATATTTTTTCCATAATAGAATTTCTGAAGTATCACTTACTCAGTGTATATGGGCCTTGTTAAAGTGTAACTAATTTCAAAGAGGTCCTCTTCTAGAACCTGAGACTCTTTTTAAATTTATTAAAAGTATTTTAAAAGCAAGTTCAACTAAGGCCTCAGAGGGGAGGACATTTATAGATTAGCAACTGAGTTGTTAATTCTTGTTTCTTCCCCACAGGAGCACCACTAATTAATGTTTTCCAATCAGGCCCTATCCTCCCTGAAAGCTCAGCCATGAACTAATCCTAATTATGCAGTCACGTGGACTAGTGGGATGGGAGTTAGTCATATCACTCTCGTCCCTGTCGTATCCTGTACTTGTAGCGAGCCCTCAGTAGCTGTTCTGACCAATTCACACAACAAAACTCTTGCCTCAACCCCTCCTCACCATCCCCAACCCAAGCCCACCTGGGTGGCTCTTGGTATTCTGCCAAGCTCTAGCCTTTTCCCTTTTCTGAAGGTAGAGCCCATCTCCCTGCACTTCCACTAGTCAGAGAATAGCTGTGTTTGAACAATCACTTAAATCCTTAACTATTACCAAGATCCCTCGCCATGTGCCCAACCATGTTGTATTTCCTTAGATAGCTCATCTCTCATTGCTTGACCCCTGGAACTCAATTATCCAGCCAGCCATTTTTTTCAGCTTTTTTTCGGGCATCATGCTCTCTTTGGTGTCTGAGTATTTTCATGCGCATTTCCGTCTGTATGGAGCAGTTTTCTACTCCCTCCAACCAAATGCACACGATCCAAACTAACTCTACATGTCCTTCAGGTGATCCTTCCGAGACGATCCAGTTTGGGTTAGGTGTTTTTCCATGTATTTTGATCACACTTTGTGCTTTCCCTATTGTAGCATTATTACACTCAATTATAATTGCCTGCTTGCTTCTCTGTTTCCTCCATCTCCAGATTATGAGCAATTGTATCTATAATATTCCAGGTGGTTCAGTAGTAAAGAATCTGCCTGCCAGTGCAGGAGACTCGGGTTTGATCCCTGGGTCAGGAAGATACTCTGGAGGAGGAAATGTTGCAATGCACTCCAATATTCTTGCCAGGGTAATCCCATGGACAGAAGAGCCTTGTAGGCTACAGTCCATGGGATCACAGTGAGACAGGGCTGAGTGCCTGAACACACATGCACATCTGTAACACTCAGCTGAATTCCTGTGCTTAGTGAAGGGTCTGACATTTTATAAGCACTTAATTAAAAACTTGTTGTACCAAGTCTGAGTTGTACATGCTTCAGCTGCCTTGAAGAAACCACTCTGTAAACCATTTTTACTTCTCCATGACCCTGTCTTATCTAGGCCCTGAATCATAGCGAGGCCCTCTTGCCAGTTGGAAATAGTAGAATTTTGACATAGTCCCAAAGCTGTGCTGACCAGGGCTGGAGGAGGTATATGGGAATGTGAACCTTAGTTCATAGCATCTCTCCTGTATCCCGTGATTCCTTTGAAACTCTTCCCCTCCAACTCTTCTTCTAAGGAGCTATGCAGTCATATCTTTAGGCAAACTCAGACCTCTCTGAAAGCCACCATTTCCTCACTTCTCACCTGTGTCAGAAGTAGCAGTTTTCACTGATATTAGAACAAAAGAAAGGAGACTCTCTCCTCCTACCCCCAATGCCCTTAATATAATTTTTTTTCCAAGGCACGTGTGGGTCACATACTCACAAATGCTCTTGGGCTCACCACGTGGAGATATATATATGTGTGTGTGTGTGTGTGTGTGTGTATGCATAGATGTGTTCCTGGCTCTGTTCAGTAAGGGTGGAAACCATCCTTTGTACATGTCTCATTGAAACAGATGTTTGGATGAGACTAAAATTATCAGTGTGCACTGAATCTCAGTCAGATTTTGTGATTTAGAAACTATCCAACTTTCCAGTCCTTAATTTGGCTCCTTCCAAAGAATCCAAGGCTTCCCTGGTGGCTCAGAGGGTAAAGAATCTGCCTGCAGTGCAGGAGAGGCATAAGAGATGTGGGTTCGATCCCTGACTTGGGAAGATCCCCTGGAGTAGGGGACCTTCCCAGGTAGCGCTAGTGGTAAAGAACCCACATGCCAATGCAGAAGACTCAAGAGACTCAGGTTTGATCCCTGAGTCGGGAAGATTCCCTGGTTAAGGAAACGGCAACCCACTCCAATTTTCTTGCCTGTGGAAAATTCCATGGACAGGAGAAGCCTAGTGGGCTACAGTCTATGGGGTTGCAAAGAGTGAGACAGAACTGAGCACATGCAGACATAGATGTGAGAACCCAGCTTGTGTGGAGGCCCCAGACTTGTGGCCCAGAGACTGAGCTGAACTCTCAGTTTGGTTTTGCTGTACAGCATTGACCTACACTGGTGTAAACTTTCCATGAGCTGTCACTTCTTCACAATCAGATAATATATGTTTAAAATTTTGGATTTCTAGCTTCTCTTGAAAAAAAAAAAAAAAAAAAAACGAGAAGACCAGAGCCAGATTTTAGGGCACAGTCCTTTTAACTCCCAGTTGTTGCCACTATGCCCAGACCAGGCGATGTATTTATAGCACCTGCTGGTTCCTTGTGACCACTCAAGTTTATGATCCCAAGTCCAGAGATCCAAGAGAATCTAGTTTCTAATTTTCTCGAGTCAAATGGTATGTGATATGGCTCTAAAAAATGCATGTAGGCTACTTCCCCTATATTGTACATGTGACAGACTATGGGCCAAGAGTACTTAGCTTCTCATAGAGAGACTTGATCGTGTATGAAGAAACACAAACTTGGAGGCATGCTTAAATATGGTGTCTATTTGGTGACATGTAGGAGCCATTAAAATGATTTTTTGCAAAACAATCATATCTTGATAGTGGAAAAATTAAGACTACATTATTACATATATGTGTGCTTAGCGCTTAGTTGTGTCCAACTGTGATCTCGTGGACTGTAGCCTGCCAGGCTCCTTTGTCCATGGGGATTCTCCAGGCCAGAATCTTGGAATGGGTTGCCATGCCCTCCTCCAGGGGATCTTCCCAACCTAGGGATCGAACCCAGGTCTCCCACATTGCAGGCAGATTCTTTACTGTCTGAGCCACCAGGGAAGCCCAAGAATACTGGAGTGAGTAACCTATTCCTTCTCCCAGGGATCTTCCTGTCCCAGAAATTGAACCAGGGTCTCCTGCATTACGGGCAGATTTTTCACCAGCTGAGCTACCAAATGTATCTATAATTCTAAAGGAAAAATATAAATATGTGTACACACACACACACCTCCGCCCCCCAGGAAAGTCTTGAGGAAGGAAATGCATTGATGTATAAAGGTGATAATCTCTGGTCAGTGGGATTGTGGATAATTTGCTGTCATTGTTTTTTAATACACTCTGAATCTTCCAAAAATCTCTTGAGTATCTATTCCCTTTATAATAAAAGTAATTTTTTAAAATAGAGGAAACAGAATTATCTGTCTCCAGCAATCTAAATGGACCATTTCTATAAAATTTATTATGGTCCTAGGGAGGATTTTAAGCCTGTGGGTCTCCCAAAGTACCCACTGTACAATTTTTTTTAACAACATTGAAGGGAACTTGAGCTCCATTAATGAGCGCCCCGGGGACAGCTGGGGGATGGCTGAAAGGAAATAAGTACTAATCATTCCCACTATTGGGTGTCTGCCCCATGACCCTCCCTACCCTATGTTCCTGGGCCTGTGTGAAACTAACAGTTGAAGGAAGTTATAGAACCCACATCATACACTGAAAGCATTAGGGACTGATGGGCTCACAGAGGCAGAAGGTTGAGAAGGGCAGAAATTGAGACTAAAGGGATAAGAATAGAAAGAATAAAATAAAAATAAAGGATTGATCTAGAGGCTGTCATACAGAATGAAGTAAGTCAGAAAGAGAAAAACAAATATCAAATATCACATACTAATGCATATATACAGAGTCTGAAAAAAAATGGTATAAATGATCTTATTTACAAAGCAGAAATAGGGACACAGAAGTAGAGAACGGATGTATGGATATCAAGGAGGAAAGTGGGGGTGGGATGAATTGGGAGGTTGGGGTTAACATATGTACACTCTTTTCTTTCCCCAAGGTTATTTTTTATAATTTTATTTATTTTTGGCTTTGCTGGGTCTTTGTTGCTGCATGGGCTTTTCTCTAGTTGCAGAGAGTAGGGGCTGCTCTCTACTTGTGGGTGTGGGCTTCTCACTGCAGTGGCCGTCTTGCGGAGCACGGGTTCCAGGGCACACGGGTTCAGTAGTTGTGGCTTGTGGGCTCAATAGGCGCAGCTCCCAGGCTCTAGAGCACAAACTCAATAGTTGTGGTGGATGGCTTAGCTGCTCCTCGATTTAGGGACTAAACCCATGTCTCCTGCATTGGCAGGCAGATTCTTTACCACTGAGCCACCAGGGAAGGCCCTAAACTCTTGATACCACGTATAAAATAGATAACCAAGGAGAACCTACTGGATAGCACAGGGAATTGTACTTAGTGCTCTGTGGTGACCTAAAGGAGAGGGAAATCTAAAAAAGAGGGTTTATATGTGTAGTTATAGCTGATTCACTTTGCAGTACAGCAGAAACTAATACAACATTGTAAAGCAACTATACTCCAATTAAAATTTTACAAAACAAAAGATAAAAGAATATTTTAAAAAGTGCACTATAAATGACTAAACAAAACAAAAACAAGTTAGGACCCCCAGAAGCTTAGAAATTAAAAGAGTTCAAAAAGGAGAGAGGCAAAAATATAAAAGGAAAAAAATGATAAAGGCTCAGGAATAAATGCAACCATGAAAAGAAATAAGATAAATGATATTGATGAAGCTTTTTAAATGAACAAAAAGAAAACTAAGAAAACTCAAAACAACTCAGGAAAAAACCCTAAAACTTTGAAAGGATAGTATAAAGGAGTACAGTACCACAAAACAATAAATAAGGAAACATTAAAACTATTTAGAAGAAGATAAAATGGTAAAATCCGGGATGCTTAAAAATTGGAAGTGTAAGACAATTGAGGAGAAACACATGTAATAGAATTGTGGTATCCAACTTTTATTGGAAGTTTATTGGATGCCAAGGACTTGATATTAATTCGAGTGGATCCTTTCACACTGTGAGGTCCATGCTGTTACCCTCCTGTTCCCCGGAAGCAAGGGGAAAGCAAGGCACACAGGTGAGAGGCTCCCCTGCAGGTACCTGTTGGGAAGGGATGGCTCTGGGGCTTAAACTCAGATCACCTGCCTCCAGACCCTGGCATTTTCCTGACCATTTGGTCATACATACTGTGATCTAGTATAGATCGAATGGAAATCTTAAAGAAAAATACTGCTAAAATAAAACTCCCTCTGAAGTTGTATTTAAAATAAGATTCCAGTGAGAAGGAGAAGGAACACAGAGACCAAGACAAGGGCGCTAGTAAAAGCTACTCTGCCGGATGTTCTGTCCTCCCTGAAGGAGAGCGTGAGGCCTTGCACTGTCTACACAGGACATGCTCTCCCTTCACCTCCGGAGGTTTCTGTACCCAGCGCTCTAGCGACAGTGTGAGCTGTCCAAATACTGTGAGGGAGGCTAACACAGGACTGTCTTACTTATTTAAGGTGATAGAAGATTTGGGGATATGTAGAAAAAGATAGGAAAATCTCACATCTTCTCTTTCCAGCTGAATCTTTTTTACAGAGGATTGAGATATTTGAACCTTAAGCCTGTACACCTTTTTTTTTTTTTTAATTACCTTGATTCCTGTTTTTATTTTCCAAAGCATCTTTAGTAGATAATTCCTATAAATGTAAAATAAAAACAACTTGGGGGGGGGGTGGAATTTGATGGTGATATCAAGCTTGTGTGCTCTTTTCAACAAAATTTTGGAAATTAGATTTCACTGATTTCTGAAGCTTAATACCTCTCACACACAGTAGGTATAAACAAATAAATGGAAAAGTACTATTTGAAGCAATACAAACACTTAAATATGAGAAATATTAGTACAAAATCTTCAAAGTCTAGGTAAAATCTTGACGAAATCACATATCAGTCTGTTATAGTTTCTTGCTGTTCACAGAAGTTTGACAGAATATTACAGGGAACATGGATTGATTTTTTTCTTATGTTTCAGCAGTTGCTGTTATACTAAAATGTCTGTTACTTTTATGACTGCCTTGAAGTTCAAAAAGATGCCACAAAATACCATTGCAGTTTACTTGGCCTTAAAATGTGAAAGTAATACAAGATCATGGAAAGGAGGGGAAAGAGCGCTGAGCACTGCAGTTAACTTTTCTTTAATGCTTCCTCTTCTCTGAAATTACAGTAATACTGAACTTGCTGGTTAAAGACGTTAGAATAAAGATCTCGCCTCATTTCTATGTAAAAACCAACTTAAAAAACAAACAAGCAAGCAAATAGCAGAGGAAATAGCAGACTTGTCTTGGAAATTAGGGAGTACTCCAAGCTCTGATTTGACAAATACAAGGGGCTGAATGTAGTAAACACTGGACCAGAGTGTTTGGTGTGTGCAGTGGAGTCAGGGTGATGCCACCAGATGAACTTTGTTTCTCCAGATCCCAGGCAGAGAGTGCAAAGTGTAGAGTTCTCCAGAGTTGCAGCCCACAGAGCCTGAGGCATAAGGGTTGAGTGTTTTGTGGACTATGGAAGGTTCCCTGAAACCAGACTCCAATGATTAGAAATGTAGGAGGGGTTACATGCCTAGCTCAAGTCAGGACCCTGTCCAGGGTACCACATATCATTGTGTCTCCTTAGACTCTTTAGTTGGCCGTACCAGCTTCTCAGACTTTTTTAAGGTTTTTGATGGTTTTGGCAGATTTGAAGAGTTCTGGTCAGATATTTTGTAGAATGTCCCTCCGTTGAGATTTGTCTGATACATTTCATATGATTAGACTGGGTTTAGGGGTTTTACAGATGAAGTGCCATTCTGATTATAATGTATCAAGGACACATACTATCATCATGGCTTGTTCCTATTGATATTAACCTTGATAACTTGGCTGAGGTAACATCTGTCAAATTTTTCCACTGAAATTATTCTCCTTCCCCTTTCCAAAATGTCCTCTTCAGAAGGACATCACTATGCACAGCCCACACTTAAGGAGTGGGGAGTTACACTGTCCTTCTTGGAGGGAGGAGCATTTATGTAGATTATATGGGATTCCTCTGTGCGGGAAATTTGTTCTCCATTCATTATTAATTCACTCAATCAGTCCATCACTTATTTGCATCAATAGGACTCATGACTGTTTTATACTTTGGGTTATAATTCAGTACTACTTATTTTGTTGCTCAGATTTTCCACCATTGGGAGTTCTTCCACTTGGCTCCTGTGTCTTTTTGACATTCCTCTATTGTGTGTGTGAGGGGGTGGTGGGTAGGGGAATGGATGAGCAGTTCTTTATTTTCTGGCACTGCAAAATACTGCAAACTCATTTTGTTTATTTCTTGTCTCAGTCCTGTAATCTGTCATTTCTCAAAAATGGTGAGAGAAAACAAGATTTAGCACTAGGTTGTTGTTATTGAGGTGTTATTGCTTCTGCTACTGCTGCTGCTAAGTCACTTCAGTTGTGTCCGACTCTGTGTGACCCCATAGACGGCAGCCCACCAAGCTCCGCCGTCCCTGGGATTCTCCAGGCAAGAACACTGGAGTGGGTTGCCATTTCCTTCTCCGATGCATGAAAGTGAAAAGTGAAAGGGAAGTCACTCAGTTGTGTCCGACTCTTCGCAACCCCATGGACTGAAGCCCACCAGGCTCCTCCATCCATGGGATTTTCCAGGCAAGAGTACTGGAGTGGGGTGCCATTGCCTTCTCCAAGAAGGTTATTGCTTCTAGGCCCTCTCAACTGAGAGAAATGCATGGGTGCATACTAACCCATTCATACCTGTATCTAAAACTATATATATATAACTATATATTCATGCATATCTATATTAATCTAGACATGAGTTTGTACTGATGACTTTAATTTTAATCTCTTATGTCTTGAATCATTCTAGACTTCTCCTCTTGTTTATCTATAATCTCTTATTCCAACAGTGAAATACCTGAGTCCCACCATCTGCTTTTACTTAATTTAATTTATTTACTTGATTGTTCAATTTTGGTTGACATTCTAGTGGTTTCAGAATTGTTCACCAGAACTCTCATGGGAAGCGGTTTTATCAGCTTTTGCCTTTAGTCTTACAGAAACCATTCATTTTCAAAGTTACTTAGCCAGCATATTTTCCCCTACTCCCTTCAATGAGGTTTTTCATAAATTTGTAATGCAGTTAGATTCTTTTGCACAGTCTAAGTTTCATCCAGGGATCCCACAACCTTCTAAAAGATTTTTTAAATTGTGTATTCTAAGGTCCACTCTTTGCACTGTAAAATTCTATGAGTTTTGACAAATGCATGAGGCCACATATCCACCATTACAATATTATACAGATTACTTCTACCACATTAAAAATCCCCTGTGCTTCATCTATTCAACATTTCCTCAAGCCCTTGAATTCTTGACAACTGCTAATCTGTTTATAATTTCTATAATTATTGTCATATAAATGCAATCATTTAGTATAGAGCCTCTTCAGAATGGTTTCTTTGACTTAGCAATATGCACTTAAGACATTCTATGTCTTTGAATGGCTTGATAGCTCATTTTTTGTATCACTGAATAATATTCCACTGAATAATTGTACCACAATTTGTCCATTTACCTATGGAAGTATATCTTGGTTGCATCTAGTTTTTGGCAATTTGAATAAAGCTGCTATCATTCACATACAGGTTTACATGTAGACATAAGTTCTCACATCAGTTGGGAATATGATTACCTAGGACACCTAGAAGTGTGATTGCCATACTGTATGGTAAGATGATATTTAGCCTTGTAAGAAACTGCTAAACTCTCCTCCAAAGTGCCTGTAACATTTTTGAATTCCCACCAGCAATGAATGAATGTTCCTTGCTCCAATCCTCACCAGCTATTAGTATTGTTGGTTTATTTATTTAAAAAAAATTTTTAGCCATTCTCAGAGCTCTGTAGTGTATTTCATTTGTTTTCATTTTCATTTCCCTAATGACATGTGATGTTGAGCATCTTTTCCAGTGCTTATTTGCAGTCTGTATATCTTCTTTGGTGAAATGTCCGAATCTTCGGCTCATTTTTCGATTGGGCAGTGCATATATATATATATATATCTTGAAGATTCCTTTATGGACCTCAGCTTGTTCTTTCTCTGCATTCTTTGAGTGAGGAGATTACAAACAGGCCTGGTAGTTTCATTCCAACACCAGTGGAGGCTTCCCTTGGCTCCCCTCGCCATTCAGCTGTGACTCGGAGGAATCTCCTTGGCTGTGAGAGGGCTTGTGACCTGCACATCTGCTCATCATTTACCTACTGTGGATCTGCTGGGCTGGTGAAGAACTGGTTCCTGCTTCTTCTGCCTTATTCTGTGATATGTGGAGAGAAATTGCTCCTGTTAATTTGACTCCATCCCTGGCTTTGCTCCTGTCAAATCGGATGCATGGAAAATCTCCAGAATGTACCATTCCCATGGCTCTCGCCATCTTGTTTGCTCCTCCTTCCTGCGGTCAATACATCCCAGGTGCCACCTATGTACCTGCTAATTTTTACTCCCAGCTGCAATGAGTCACTTGAAGTTTTAGTCCATAAAACAAATGAAAAAAGAGAAAGTTACTGATGCATGGGATAGAGGATGTTGTATTGATTGCTTTAGAACAAAGAAAACCTGCTTACAGGTATCCCAGTAAGAGTGTGATTGGCAGCTTCTGCAAATACCCTGCATCTCCAAAGTCAGAAACACAATGAAAGAGAGAGAAAAAACCTCATGTAACCATAACAGTGCCCACTATTAGTCTCTTAAAATAACCCAGCACTTTACTAAGATTTTGTGTATAATGATATCTTATTATTATTTTAAAGGTCTTTTTTGAGGTGGACCATCTTTAAAGTCCTTATTGAATTTGTTGTAATATTGTTTTTGTTTTTTATGTTCTGGTTTTTTGGCCATGAGGCACGTGGGATCCTAGCTCCCCGACCAGGGATTGAACCCACTCCCCCTGCACTGGAATGTGAAGTCTTAACCAGTGGACCACCAGTAGTCCTGATATATTAAAGCAACTCTCTGGGATAGGAGTAACTGTCCTCAATTTACAGATTAGGGAATATAAGACTTAGGGAAATTAAAGACACTAATAAGTAGCAGAGCTGAAATTCATACTCAGGAAAGTCTGACTCCAGTACTACTTATCCTTCCAACCAGCATTTTCTTGCTTCTTATTGGACTTTCCTCTTCTAGATCAGGTCCATGCTTGTGCTTTACTCGGTGAGATTTCTTGGAATCTGGAAAATGGTGTTTGATATATTTCAGGCTCTGTGATAATTCTGTATGTTAATGATTAAAATATATGAATCAACTGAACTGCAAGCTGCTTACTAGCTGCCATCTTTCTCTCTCTACAGCTGACATTAGAAAAATAAAGCTATAAAAATAGGTTTCAATTTTTAAATTAAAATCCACATTTCTGTACTATAGAATACCTCACTG
>NW_011495034.1:2211583-2222249 GCF_000754665.1 Bison bison bison | reverse complement strand
TCACTGCTATGCTTTATTTCAATAGATGAAGGCATTTTGAGTATTTTCAATTGATATGGCAGCTTTTACTTGAAAATTCTACTATCTCTAGGTCATTCATAGATCATAAAACCATTTTGATAAGCAGGAGAATTAATAAATGATGCTCATGCAGTTTGAAATTTAAAATGTTGAATTCTCTGATATGTTAAAGTCTTTCTCTGTTTGTTAAGATGGAATAAAATCAAACTGTGATTTTTTCCAAGACAAGAATGAGGCTTAAATGTCTTGAGTCCTTTTAAGTGTCTCCTCTTCCATGTTATCTCCTAAGTCCATTACAGTAATTTTTTTTTTTTAAGTCTATGTGCTTAAATATATCACTTGGACCTCTGGAAGTACAGTATTGACTTCAGCCAGTATAACTTTGTATGTTACTCCTGTGGTTATCATCCATGTGCAGGACTTATCTTCTTGTACTGGGATCTTTGCAATTATCAAAACATACTGATATCTGTATATCATTTGACTTTTGTATATCAAAGCATATACAAGTGCAGTATTGTACTGCTCATTGTATTTATCTAGGGAGTTTTTTTTTCACTTTCTGAAGGGAAAACACAGGTCTAGTCTCACATCCCATGGAAAGTGTTTGTTCTTTGAAGTCAACTGGAATCACATCTGCTCCATTGATTAATCCTAACAAGTTACCCAACCTAACTAATCTTTAGTTTCTTATTCTCTGAGGGGAGTCTCAAAGGTTGCAATGAAATTAAATGACTTGAAGTATGCAAGTAAATGTTCTCATTTCCCTGTCCACAACTGGACCCCTGTCGAACTTCATGATTTCGTTTTCCAAACTACTGTCCATGCGGTATCTACCACTTTTCAAACAAGTTTTGTTTTTCCCTGGTTCTGTGCATTTTATTCTGTGTTCTCTCTGACTGGCATGTACTTTCAGAAGACATGGAGGGCCATCTTCTGAGAGCTCAGCCCATTCACAGCCTAAGTTAAGATCTTGGGCAGGACGGGCTGTAAAATAATATAACCCCACCTGAGTGGTATATTGTGGTAACTTGTAGGTATGCATGCCCACTAAAGCACAGACTTTTCTTAATCATACTGAATTTCTCCAGTATGCAAAACTGGGACTCCACATGCGTTTCTTTATAGCACTGTAGTTATTACCAGGTTATGAATGTATCCTAGCCCTGGGTCCCAGTCCTCTTGACTGGGATCTTGATGCTTCCTAATTCTTGAGAGGTTCTTCTCTAAAGGGCTCTCACAACCTCTGGTTGAAGTCTAAATCTGCAAAAATTAACCTGTGTATCACTCCTAACTTATCTTGGTACTTTCACTTGAAAGTATCATACTACAGTTGACGCACAGGAGTGAAAACAAGGCTGATTTCCGCCATGCCTCTCTGGACTTTAAGATCTTGACTTCTGGCATCATCTTTTGGGAACAAACTTTACAACCAAGCCAATTTCTCCACCTATCCTGGTCCTTTCTAATTAGTCTCTTAGTCTGGGCACTGAGAATTGAGAATCCTATCTTGCTTGCTTCATTGCTTTGTTCAGAAGCAATAAACAATTAATCAATGAAGGCTAGCTCAAATGCTTCCTTTTCTGTAATGACCCCTACCCCACCACACATTGATATATGATCTGTGAGAAACTCCATTCAGCTTTGTTTGTTGAGCACATAGTATGTGCAAGGCAGTGAAAATCAAAACAAGAAACACAAATCTTTGTCCTCAAGGAGTTTTTGTTTACCTGACTTATTGCATTTTTAGATTGTTTTTGTTAGTTATTTGTAAATACTATTAATCCAAAAACAGGAGACTTTTAAATTATCTTGTCTAACCCTCTGTGTAGTGGGATGAATGATAGATCTCCAAAAGATGTGTCCACGTCCTAGCCCGTAGAAGCTGACAGTAACCTTATTAAGGATCTCGCGATGAGATCATCCTGGACTACCTGGGTCAGTGAAAAGTGTCCTTATAAGAGATGGAAAAGAAGATGCAGACAAAGAGCAGAAGCCTGTGTGAAGATGAGATGAGATGCAATGCAACCACAGAGATGAGAGCAATGCAACCACAAGCCAAGGAACACCTGGAGCCACTAGCACTTCCTGGAAGAGGCAGGGAAGGGCTCTCTCCTGGACCTTCAGAAGAGTCAGCCCTTCTGACACAATGATTTCAGACTTCTGGCCTCCAGAACTGCTTTGGAATAAGTGTCTGTGGTTTTAGGCTCCTCAAATTGGTGATAATTTGTTATGGCGGCCACAGACACTGAAATATCACCATACTCTGCAATTGACCAGGGCTAGTTAAGAGCTTTAGAACTCATCCATACTAATAAGATTATAGTCTCACTTCTGGTGCTATATGTAATTTAATATAAAAACCAGTTCTAAACTGAAAAGTGCAAATATGCATTCTGAAATTAGTAGTTTCCCTTCAGCTTTTCTGACTGAACAATTCAGATGAGTTCATAAAGTATGGTAGGTTCTTTTGGTTTTTCAACTGTAGGACAGAAATTAAATGCCATCCCATAGGGCTATTATAGGAATAAAATGATACAGTGTGTGAAAATGCCTCATGTGGTGCCTATCCCTTTTTAAAATTTTTTATTTGTTTTTTATTTTATATTGGAGTATAATTGATTAAAATGCTGTTAGTTTCAGGTGTACAGCAAAGTGATTCAGTTATACATATACATGTATTTGGGCTTCCCTGATGGCTCAGATGATAAATAATCTGCCTGCTGATTTAAAGATGGCAAGGGAGTAGGTGGATGTAGAGTATCTCTCTCTCCATGGATACATCAGGAATATACCTTCAGACACAGAAGTGCTTGCAGAACACCAGCTGAGAGCAGACAGGAGTACCTGGCCAGTGGAAAAGAACATACAGAACCATGCAAAACTCGGTAGGACGAAGGAACTAGGGGGAAAAACAGGAGTGTTAGTAAGACTGGACCTACCCTTGACCAGTGGGGGAACTGAAGCAGGGGTCCGATCCCCACATCAGGGCAATTGTCTGAGTCAGAGGAGAAACATTTAAGGCTGAGAGTGAAACAGCTGATCTGTGGCAGCCTAAACGGAATGAGAATCAGACAGTCCTTGTTGCAGCTATACATACTCTGGACAGGGACACAGGTCCCCTGGAAGGTACAGAAGCTGGGAACTGGAGTTTAGGGATTCTGGAGTAATCCCAGGGTGAGGGCTGCTGTGGACTGCAGAGAGACGGATCAAGGGGATGTGAGGGAGGAGATTATGGTGGGAAATGCCTGTGGAGGAAACCCAGGCAGCCACGAAGCAAGGTGATACTGCTGAGTCATGCTTGGGGGCTGGAGCCATCACCACAGCCTCTCTCTCTCCACACCTGAACAATAGAGAGGATGACCCATCAAATGCCTGATGCACTGAACTACAGAGTAGGACCCCACCCAGGGTGCCCTTTTAAGTGCCTGATGTGCCAATCTACAGAGTAGGATCCCAGCTAGGGGGGGCCCATCTATGTGCCTGACCTGCCAAACAACAGAGAAGGACTCCAGGTGAGGGAGCCCTCCAAGTGCCTGAAAAGGTGGAGCTACAGAGAAAGACTGGTCAAAGAGGCCTTCTGATCGCCAGCTACAAGAGGTGCAGAAAAAGATTCTGAGAGGGCCATAACTCCTGCGGTGGAGGCAGTCCATGTACCTGCACACTTGGGTCCCTGCAAGTCAAGCAGCTGCATCACCTTCATTCTCAACTGTCACTGGGGCAGAACTGCCACAGGCAAAAAAAAGTCTTGGCGTCTATGCACACAGGGTCGCTTCAGTCATGTGCAGCTCTTTGTGACCCTGTAGACTGTGGCCTGCCAGGCTTCTCTGTCAGGGGGGTTCTCCAGGCAAGAATATTGAAGCATATTGGCCATTACTGGTTGCCATACCCTTCTAGAGCACTGTATTTCCTGCTGCCCTAGTCGCCAACACCCCCTGAGTACCTGGTGCTGCCGGAACCCCTGAGACCCAAGCAGTTGCACCACCTTCACACCTGGCCCTCATAGGGGCAAACCAAAATCCTCCAGGGCAACTTCAGGAGCTAAACCCCAGTGAATGACCCACATTTAAAGGTGGAAATAAAACCATAATTGAAACCCAGGGGCAGTGTGGCTAAGGAAGAAGACCCAAAACCTTCCCACCAGCTGTACAAGCTGCAGATTAAATCCAAATGATCAAGTAGGTAGATTCTGTGTCTATGGAATATATAAAAGGACATTGAGAGCTCCCACAAAAGAAAACACACTATTTCTGATAGCTATGGACATTGGAAGCAAGAACACACAGGAGTAGGACCAGATTAGAATCTGAGCTGCCTGCCTACCAGGTCTAGAGATCAGCACAGTGTTGGAGGGCATCCTAGAGAAATGAGGTGGACTGTGACTCCCAGTGAGGGAAAGGACTCTAACAGCAGTGACTCAAGAAAAATATTTATTATTATTCGTATGTTTTGACTTGTTCTATGGATTCTTTTGAATTTTTTTCTTTTTTTCCCTCCCCACACCACCGCCCCCCACCACCTCTGTTGTAGTTGTCAATTTTATTGGCACTATGAAATCTAATTAAGCTTTTGAGTTTTGTTTTTTTTTTTCTCAGTCACATTTTTTAAAATTGTTTTTATAAACCTCTGCCTCAACATTAGGCTTTTGCAGTTCTGTGGTTTTCCTTTTTTTTTTTTTCTATCTTTTTTTAATTTTAATTTTTTAAACCTATTATTATTTTCCTACATTTATTCCTTTGTTTGCTTTTCCTACTGTTATTTTCCCCTTGCAGTTAATATTTAATGTATATAAATCTTCTTTATCTACATCTAACTTTGCACATCTGTTCTTTCCTTCTTTTCTTTCTTTCCTTTCATCTCAACATATGTTTGTTTTTTTTTTTTTTCTTTTTCGTTGCTTTATTCCCCAGTTGGCACCTTGCTTTAATTTTGTTTTCCAATTTGTGCTTTAGTTAGTTTTGTTCTTGACTGGTAAATATAATTTTTAATTTCCTTTGTTTGCCAGGTCAATCTACTCTATTTTAGTTGGACTGTTTTGACTTTGCTTATGGGTGTATATGTATACATGTATATTCTATTATTTTAATTATTATTTGCCTGATTTTATAACTGCCATTTGCCTGGGGTTCATCTTTGGTTTCTCACATTCGCGTATTTGTTTTTATCTCACTTAATGCCATAACAAACCACTTGTGGAATCTTTGTTCCTGACCAGAGATCAAGCCCTGAGCTTTTGGAGTGAAAGCATTGACTCCAAGACCCTAGACTACCAGAGAACTAACCCTAGGGAGTATCAGATACTGATAACTTCCACAAAGGAAACCACTTGAATATAAGACCCAGTATCACCCAACCACCAGTAGCACCCTATGCAGGAAGGCTCATCTAAACAACAAACAAAACAAAAATATAAACCCAATCATCAGCAGACAGGATTACCACTTCACTCAGCCTTGCCTATCAGAGGAAAAACAGACAAACAAAAAACCCAGCACAAATCTCACCCTGTACGAAGCTTACACAAACCACTGGACCAATCTTAGGAGGGCAGAAACCAAAAGGAAGAAAGAATTCAACCTTGAAACTTGGGAAAAGGAGACCTCAAACACAATAAGGTAAAAAAAAAAAAAGAAGAAAAGGCAGAGAAATACTACACAAATGAAGGAACAAATGAGAAACACAGATGCCCAAATAAATGAAGAGGAAATAGGCAAACTACCTGAAAAAGAATTCAGAATAATGATAGTAAAGATGATCAAAAACCTTGAAAACAAAATGGAGAAAATGCAAGAATCAATTAACAAAGACCTAGAAGAATTAAAATAAAAACAGGGAGAGACAAAGAATACAATTGCTGAAATTAAAAATACTCTGTAAGGAATCAATAACAATATCTGAAACAGAAAAATGAACCAGTGTGCTGGAAGATAAAGTGGTGGAAATAACTTATGAAGAGCAGAATAAAGTAAAAAGAATGAAAAGAACTGAGGATAGTCTCAGAGACCTCTGGGATAATATCAAATGCACCAACATTCAAATTATAGGGGTCCCAGAAGAAGAAGTGGAGAAGGAAATGGCAACCCTCTCCAGTATTCTTCCTGGAGAATCCCAGGGACACAGGACCCTGGTGGGCTGCCGTCTATGGGGTCGCACAGAGTTGGACATGACTGGAGTGACTTAGCAGCATCAACAGCAGCAGAAGAGAAAAAGTAAGGGTATAAGAAAAATTTTGAAGAGATTATAGTTGAAAATTTCCCCAACATGGAAAAGGAAATAGTCAGTCAAATCCAAGAGGCTCAAAGAGTCCCATACAGGATAAACCCAAGGAGAAACATGCCAAGACACATACTAATCAAACTAACAAAGACTAAACACAAAGAAAGAATACTAAAAGCAGCAAGGGAAAAGCAACAAGTAGCATACAAGGGAAACCCCATATGTTTAACAGCTGATCTTTCAGCAGAAACTCTACAGGCCAGAAGGGAATGGCAGGATATATTTAAAATACTGAAAGAGAAAAATCTACAACCAAGATTACTGTGCCCAGCAAGGATCTCATTCAGAATTGATGGAGAAATAAAAAGCTTTTCAGACAAGCAAAAGTTAAGAGAATTCAGTACCACTAAGCCAGCTTTACAACAAATGTTAAAGGGACTTATATAGTCAAGAAATACAAGAGAAGAAAAAAGATCTACAAAATCAACCCCAAACAATTAAGAAATGGCAATAGGAACATATATAGCAACAATTACTTTAAATGTAAATGGATTAAATGCTCCAACCAAAAGACACAGACTGGCTGAATGGATACAAAAGGAAGACCCACATGTATGCTGTCTACAAGAAACTCACTTCAGACCTAAAGACACATATAGATTGAGAGGATGGAAAAATATATTTCATGAAAATGGGAAGCAAATGAAAGCTGGAGTAGCAATCCTCATATCAGACAAAATAAACCTTAAAGAAGATTACAAGAGATAAGGAGGGACACTACATAATGATCAATCCAAAGGAAGACATAACAATTGTAAATATCTATGCACCCAACATAGGAGCACCTCAATGCATACGACAAACACTAACAGACATAAAAGGAGAAATTGACAGTAACACAATAATAGTAGGAGACTTTAACACCCCACTCACACCAATGGACAGATCATCAAAACAAAAAATTAATAAGGAAACACATCTTAAATGATGCACTAGATGAGATGGATTTCATTGATGTCTTCAGGACAGTCCATCCAAATGCAGAATATCTTCTTCTTAAGTGCACAAGAAACATTCTCCAGGATGCCACATCTTGGGTCACAAGTCAAATCTCAGTAAATTTAAGAATATTGAAATAGTATCAAGCATCTTCTCTGACCACAATGCTATGAGACTAGATAACCATTACAAGGAAAAAGCTGTAAGAAACACAAACACATAGAGATTAAACAATACATTTCTAAATAACCCACTGGTTACTAGAGAAATCAAAAGGGAAATCAAAAAGTTTCTAGAAACAAATGACAATGAAAACACGACAACTCAAAACCTATGGGATGCAGCAAAAGCGGTTCTAAGAGGGAAGTTTTTAGCAATATAATCCTGCCTCAGGAAATGAGGAAAACAATGAATAGACAACATAACTTTACACCTAAAACAACTGGAAAAAGAAGAACAAAAAAAAAAAAACCAACATTAGTAGAAGGAAAGATATAATAAAGATACAAGCAGAAATAAATTAAAAAGAAATGAAAGAAAGAAAAGCAAAGATTAATAAAACTAAAAGCTGGTTCTTTGAGATGATAAATTGACAAACCTTTGGCCAGACTCATCAATAAAAAAAGAAGAATCAAATCAACAAAATTAGAAATGAAGAAAAGGTTACAACAGACAATGCAGAAATATAAAGGATTATAAGAGACTATTATGAACAACTATATGGCAATAAAATAGATAACCTGGAAGAAATGGACAGATTCTTAAAAAAGTTTGATCTTCCAAGACTGAACCGGGAAGAAACAGAAATTATGAATAACCCAGTTACAAGCACTGAAATTGAAGCTGTGATCAAAAATCTCCCCAAAAACAAAAGCCCAGGACCAGATGGCTTCACAGGAGAATTCTATCAAACATTTAGAAAAGAGCTAATGCCTATCCTTCTAAAACTCTTTCAAAAAATTGCAGAGGAAGGAACACTTTCAAACTCATTCTACAAGGCCACCGTCACCCTGATACCAAAACCAGACAAAGACAACACACAAAAAGAAAACTATAGGCCAATATCACTGATAAACATAGATGAAAAATCCTCAACAAAATTTTAGCAAACAGAGTTCAGCAACAAATCAAAAAGCTCATACACTATGATCAAGTTGGGTTTATTCTAGGGATGCAGGGATTCTTCAATATACGCAAGTCAATCAATGTGATATACCATATTAACGAAAGATAAAAACCATAGGATCATCTCAATAGATGTAGAAAAAGCTTTTGCCAAAATTCAACACCCATTTATAATTAAAACTCTTCAGAAAAGGGGCATGGAAGGAACCTACCTCAACATAGTAAAGACCACATATGATAAGCCTACAGCAAATGGTGAAAAACTGAAAACATTCCCCCTAAGATCAGGAACAATACAAGTGTGTCCACTTTCCCCACTATTATTCAACATAGTTCTGGAAGTCCTAGCTATGGCAATCAAAGAGGAAAAAGAAAAAAGGAATCCAGACCAGAAAAGAAGAAGTAAACCTCTAACTGTTTGCAGATAACATAATACTGTATATAGAAAACCTTAAAGATAGTATCAGAAAATTACTAGAGCTAACCAGTGAATTTACCAGAGGTGCAAGATACAAAATCAATACACAGAAATCACTTGCATTTCTATATACTAACAATGAAAATCCAGAAAGAGAAATTAAGGAATCAATCCCATTAACCATTACAACAAAAAGAATTAAATATCTAGGAATAAACTTACCTAAGGAGACAAAAGAACTGTACACAGAAAATTATAAGACACTAATGAAAAAAATCAAAGACGCCATAAACAGATGGAGAGATATTCCATGTTTCTGGGTAGGAAGAATGAATATTGTGAAAATGACCATATTACCAAATGCAATTTATAGATTCAATGGTAACCCTATCAAACTACCAATGGCATTTTTCACAGAATTAGAACAAAAAATTTCACAATTCATATGGAAACACAAAATACCCTTAATGGCCAAAGCAATCTTGAGAAGGAAGAATGGAGCTGGAGGAATCAACCATCCTGACTTCAGATTATACTACAAAGCTATTGTCATCAAGACAGTATGGTACTGGCACAAAAAAAGAATTATAGACCAATAGAACAAGATAGAAAGCCCAGAAATAAACCATGAACCTATGGGTACCTTATTTTTGACAAAGGAGGCAAGAATATACAATGGGGCAAAGACAGCCTCTTCAGTAATGGTGCTGGGAAAACTGGACAGCTACATGTAAAAGAATGAACGAAATTAGAACACTTCCTAACACTGTACACAAAGATAAACTCAAAATGGGTTAAAGACCTAAAGGTATGACCAGAAACTATAAAACTCTTAAAGGAAAACATAGGCAGAAGACTCGATCACATAAGTCAAAGCAAAATATACAAGCAGCTTATACAACTCAATACCAGAAAAGCAAACAAACCAATCAAAAAGTGGGAAAAAGACCTAAACAGACATTTCTCCAAAGACATATGATGGCTAACAAATACATAAAAAGATGCTCAACATCGCTCATTATTAGAGAAATGCACATACAATGAGATATCACCTCACACTGGTCAGAATGGCCATCATCAAAAAGTCTACAAACAATAAATGCTGAAGAGGATGAGGATAAAAGGGAATGCTTTTGCACTGTTGGTGGGAATGTAAATTGACACAGCCACTATGGAAGACAGTATGGAGATTTCTTAAAAAACCAGAATTAAAACCACCATATGACCCAGTAATCCCACTCCTAGGCATATACCCTGAGGAAACCAAAATTGAAAAAGACACATGTATCCCATTGTTCATTGCAGCACTGTTTACAACAGCTAGAACATGGAAGCAACCTAGATGTACATCAACAGATGAATCAATAAAGAAGTTTTGGTACATATACACAATGGAATATTACTCAGCCACAAAAAGGAACACCTTTGAGTCCGTTCTAATGAGGTGGATGATCCTAGCACCTATTTTACAGAGTGAAGTGTGTCAGAAAGAGAAAGATAAACATCATATTCTAATGTATATATACAGAATCTAGAAAAATGGTACTGAAGAATTTATTCACAGGGCAGCAGTGGAGAAACAGACATAGAAGATGAACTTTTGGACATGGAGAGAGGGGAGGAGAGGGTGAGATGTATGGAAAGAGTAGCATTGAAACTTACACTACCATGTGTAAAATAAATGGCTGATAGGAATTTGCTATTTGGCTCAGGAAACTCAAACAGGGGCTCTATGTCAACCTGGAGGGGTGGGATGGGAAGGGAGATGGGTTCAGGAGGAAGGGGAATTCATGGATACCTATGGCTGATTCATGTTGAGGTTTGACAGAAAACAACAGAGCTCTGTAAAGCAATTATCCTTCAATTAAAAAAAAAAAAAAAAGAAAG
>NW_011495034.1:2196450-2211483 GCF_000754665.1 Bison bison bison | reverse complement strand
TGAAGAATCTACCTGTGATGCAGGAGACCCATGTTCAATCCCTGGGTTGGGAAGATTCCCTGGAGAAGGAAATGGCTTCCCACTCCAGTATTCTTGCCTAGAGAATTCCGTGGTCAGAGGGGTCTGGTGGGCTACAGTCCATGGGGTCGCAAAGAGTGGACATGATCAAGTGACTTAACACTTTCACTTTCTTTGTTTCTTTATTTATTTCAATTTGAGGCTAATTACTTTACACTATTGTAGTGGTTTTTGCCATACATTGACATGAATCAGCCATGGGTGTACACTTTCACTTTCATACATATATCTATACTTTTTCAAATTATTTTCCCATTTAGGTTATTAGACAGTATTGTGTAGAGTTCCCTGTGCTATGCAGTAGGTCTTTGTTGATTATCTGTCTTAAGTATAGCAGTGTGTACACGTCAATCTCAAACTCCCAATCTATCCCCCATACCCTTCCCCCTAGTAACCAAAAGTTTATTCTCTAAGTCTGTGAGTCTGTTTCTTAAATAAATCCATTTGTATCATTTTGAGGGGCTTCCCAACTGGCTCACTGATAATGAATTCACCTGCCAGAGACACAAGTTCAGTCCTTCAGTTGGGAAGATCCCCTGGGGAAGTAAATGGCAACTTGCTCCAGTATTCTTGCCTGGGAAATCTCATTGACAGAGGAGACTGGCAGGCTACCGTCATCCATAGCATCACAAAAACGCTGGACACAGCTTAGTGGCTAAACAACAACATTATTTTCTTAAGATTCTGCATATAAACATTATCATATGATATTTATGTTTCCCTGTCCTACTTACTTCACTTAGTATGATAATCTCCAGGTGCACACATGTTGCCTCAGATGGCATTATTTCATTCTTTTTAATGGCTGAGTAACATTTTATTGTATATATGCACCACATCTTCTTTATCCATTCAAAATTCAAAAGGATACATGCACCCCAATGTCACTGCTTTTTTTTTTTTTTTTTAATTTTAGGGCTGTTGATGGGTTGGTGGCAAGGGTATAATGAAGATTTGAGACATACTTTATTTCTTGGCTCTCTCTCTACTGACTAAATGGTTCCAGGTCTGTGAAGTAGACAGGAGATGATTGTCCAGATAATTGAAATTAACATAGCTTGGCAGATCAGGGTTCAGATATCATTCTCCCACACAACTTGGTGAATTCTCACAGCACTTCATTTTTGTACCTTGTTTTTTCTATTCACCAGGCCAAGTCATTTGTGCCTTTCTCATTGGGATGTTCTAAAGGCACAAGGAAAACGCTGTCGAACATAACTCCCAAGAAACAAATTATAAAATAATTTTCCTTTACGGATTGAGAGAAAAGTAAGCAAGAACTTTCTCCTTGAGATTTTCTGGGATTGCAAGCAGCTGATTGAGTGGCTGTGAACCATGCATGAGCCTTAGTGTCTCTCCCAAATGAGAGTGAAAATTACATAATTTCTTTGGGAAATTTTTCACACTGTCAATTATATCTTACCTCCTGGAGAGACAGACTCCATTGACAATATGTAAAAGAAGCATCTTAAGTGCCACCGTGTTGTCTCCAGAGCTTTAGTCTCTCATAATACTTCCTCAAGACTATAAAAACATCCTCTAAAATTATTTTTCCTTTTTCTTTTAATTGAAAGAATTCTTTGACCTTTCTCAAACAGCTGCTCCCTAGAAAATTCCTTTCAGTTGAAAGCTATACTTCACCTTGGCCTCCCAAACGAGCTCATTTCTATGCAAACAGGTTTCCTCACATTCATTTGAAAATGGGGAGAATAATAGCTGGATTTGGGGAGAGTCATGAAACTATTTTCTGGGCTGAGTTCCAATTGAATTACATCAAACAGACCAGGACTGTGATCACTAACATATATTCACATGTCTGCCTCATCCCTTGGCATATGCTGTCCATTTTTTTATGTACTCTGGCAAATTCTTGGTGTTCATCTTCCTGTACTCTAAGTCAAGCATGAGTGTGGGTTCTCAGTAGACTTTAGCAGCTGGTGAGATGGCGTGGTACTTGTACATAGCCTGATTTTGTTCTGATTGGTGCCCATGTCACATATTTGGAATATCACTCATGTAACAACCATACTTTAATGCTGATACATAGAATAAGTGGTTATAGAAGTACATAAAGTGTTTAGAAACTATTGCAGTGTTTGGAAAGCATTTTATTTCCTATAATGTGGGGAGTCACATCTCAGGCATTGAAGGACTGGGAAAACTGATGGGCAGTATGATATCATATAACCAATTCAGTTTGTTTCTCCATCTGGTTTATTTTTTTTTTAATATCTATTTATTTGGCTGTGCCAGTCTTAGTTATGGCACAGAGAATCTTCAGTCTTCATTGAGGCACACAGAATCTTTAGTTGTGGCACATGGAATCTAGTTCCCTGACCAGGGACCTGGGCCCCCTGCATTGGGAGCATGGTGTCCTAGCCACTGGACCACCAGGGAAGTTCTTCCTTCTGGTTTAAAGGATAGCTGCTGGGAGGGCCAGTCTGTCATGAGCCCCGAGTGTCCCTGCACATTCTTGCTGGGTACACCAAGAATGCAAGGCCCTTTCTACTCTTTACTAGACCATTTATCAGACTTGTGGTTGCTACGAGCAGTCTTGAACTATCCGGTACTGTCTTCCCTAGAAGCAAGGCTAGATTTGCTTCTGCTTACTACAAAGTCAGTGAGTCCCCAAGCTCAGCGCTTCTGTCCTCTAAATGCAGCCCATTTTGTTTGCAGGCATCCATCGTGAGATACCAAATTAGAGATACCAAAGGAACATTTCATGCAAACACAGGCACAAAAAAGGACAGAAATGGTATGGACCTAACAGAAGCAGAAGATATTAAGAGGTGGGAAAATACATAGACAAACTATACAAAAAAGATCTTCACGACCCAGATAACCACAAGGGTGTGATCACCCACCTAGAGCCAGACATCTTGAAATGTGAAGTCAAGTGGGACTTAGGAAGCATCACTATGAACAAAGCTAGTGGAGGTGATGGAATTCAAGTTGAGCTCTTTCAAATCCTAAAAGATGATGCTGTGAAAGTGCAGCATTCAATATGCCAGCAAATTTGGAAAACTCAGCAGTGGCCACAGGACTGGAAAAGGTCAGTTTTCATTCCAATCCCAAAGAAAGGCAATGCCAAAGAATGCTCAAACTACCACACAATTGCACTCATCTCACATGCTAGCAAAGTAATGCTTAAAAATTCTCCAAGCCAGGCTTCAGCAGTACATGAATGGTGAACTCCCAGATGTTCAAGCTGAATTTAGAAAAGGCAGAGGAAGCAGAGATCAAATTGCCAACATCCATTGGATCACTGGATTATCTTGGGAAAAGTAAGAGAGTTCCAGAAAAACATCTACTTCTGCTTTATTGATTATGCTAAAGCATTTGACTGTGTGGATCACAAAAAACTGTGGAAAATTCTTCAAGAGATGGGAATATCAGACCACCTGATCTGCCTTCTGAGAAATCTGTATGCAGGTCAAGAAGCAACAGTTAGCACTGGACATGGAACAACAGACTGGTTCATAATCGAGAAAGGAGTACAGCAAGGCTGTATATTGTCACCCTGCTTATTTAACTTATATGCAGAGTACACCATGCAAAATGCCAGACTGGATGGAGCACAAGCTGGACTCAAGATTTCTGGGAGAAATATCAATAACCTCAGATATGCAGATAACACCACCCTTATGGCAGAAAGAGAAGAAGACCTAAAGAGCCTCTTGATGAAAGTGAAAGAGGAGAGTGAAACATTGGTGTAAAACTCAACTTTCAGAAAACTAAGATCATGGCATCTGGTCTATCACTTCATGGCAAATAGATGGGGAAACAATAGAAACAGTGGCAGACTTTATTTTTTGGGCTCCAAAATCACTGCAGATGGTGACTGCAGCCATGAAATTAAAAGACACTTGCTCCTTGGAAGAAAAGTTATGACCAACCTAGACAGCTTATTAAAAAGCAGAGACATCACTTTGCCAACAAAGGTCTGTCTAGTCGAGGCTATGGTTTCTCCAGTAGTCATGTATGGATGTGAGTGTTGGGCTATAAAGAAAGCTGACCACAGAAGAATTGATGCTTTTGAACTGTGGTGTTGGAGAAGACTCTTGAGAGTCCCTTGGACTGCAAGGAGATCCAACCAGTCCATCCTAAAGGAAATCAGTCCTGAATATTCATTGGAAGGACTGATGCTGAAGCTGACACTCCAATACTTTGGCCACCTGATGTGAAGAACTGACTCCTTTGAAAAGGCTCTAATGCTGGGAAAGATTGAAGGCAGGAGCAGAGGGGGATGACGGAGGATGAGATGGTTGGATGGCATCACCGACTCAATGGACATGAGTTTGAGTAAACTCTGGGAATTGGTGATGGACAGGGAGGCCTGGCGTGCTGCAGTCCATGGGGTCACAAAGAGTTGGACTAGAGTGAGTGACTGAACTGAACTGACCTGAACTGAAAGTCTCAAGACCCTACATAGTTCCTGACACTTTGGAAATATTTCTCTTTATACTCATAAATAGGTCCTAGAAGGGTTATATTATTTCAGATAATTAATGACCATGACGAATTTAGAATGTTGATTTTTAGTTCTGAATCTACTGCTGATTTAGTTCTGAATCTACTACTGAATGATCTTGAGTATGTTTGTATTCCTCTGGGACTCTGTCTCGTTATCTGTAAAATGCAGGGGTGCAACTAGATGAGTGGTTTTTCAAGTGTGCTCTGGGGTACCCATGATCAGTCGTTTCAAGGGCCCTCTCATTAGCTGCTGGTGGAGGCTGCTGGATATAATTGGAGGCAAAGGTATTGTTGGTTGACTGGCCTGGTTGCCTGCCTTCATCAGGGATACTAGCTGTGCTGTGGTTACTGTTCCTGCTCAGCGCCCTCTCCCATTTCCCTCAGCTGTCACTTTCTCTGTAGTTATCTTTATATTTCCTAACTTTCTCATTTCCTACTTCTCAAGGGAAAAAAGTACAAACAATGAGAATGTTTTCACTTTCTATTTCTTGGCCCACAGGCTGCTTTCTGGTCATGTTGAATGAACAAAGAGAAGACAGATTCTCCGCTCAAATTCCCTAACCCCCCTGACATCCTATCAACCCTTCTAGGGCTTGACTCTTGGAAAGTCACAGGGTCCTGCTTCAGGGACTCTTGAGACTCTTTCACTCCGGTGCTATGAAATATGTAGCTAAATAAGAGGCAATAAAGCTGGCTCTTGCTAGGGTGACCAGCTGCCTGATTTGCCTGGGACTGGAAGGTATTCTTAGGACATGAGACTTTCATTTTTTAAACCAGAATAGTCTTGGGCAAACCAAGACAGGTTGGTTGTCCTACTAATTTTCTAGATTCAGACTTTATGGTATAAGCTTATGTAATGAGGTCCTCAAAGATCAGGGTGTTTGAAGCTCAAAAGTCAAGAAGTTGACTTCCCCCCTCCCTGGATTTTGATCTAACAACTATATTGCCAGGAAATAGATGTTCTTGCATAAATGGGAGAAGAAGAAAGATAAGAAAACAGTAGGGAATGTTGGCTAACATAAAAAAAATATTATTCTCTTTCAGCTTTAATAAATTATAGCCTAAAACGGTTTTATTATGATCTCTTTCTAATGAATTCCTAAGTAGTGGGGGTGAAAATGTTCATGAAAATATACTTAGAATAAAGGTCTAATATAGAAAAGAACAAAAGGAGAAAGAGAAGGGCCTGGGAAGAATATGTAATCACAAAGTAAAAAGCAACTGTGAGGAAATAAAATGAAACCTGAAAAATAATGGTTATTTTTGGTTATTGATTTTTATTTTAATATTTATACTTCTTTGTATTTCATAGTGTCTATAATAGCCACATGCTTCCATGGTGACTCAGTGGTAAAGAATCCGCCTGTCAATGCAAGAGACATGAGCTTTGATCCCTGGGTCAGGAAGATCCTCTGGAGAGGGAAATGGCAACCCACTCCTATATTCTTGCCAACAAAACCCCAAAGACAGAGGAGCCTGGTGGCCTACAGTCTTTGTGGTTGCAGAGTTGGACATAACTGAGTGACTGAGCATGCACACATAATTACCACATATTATTTTTATAATTGGAAAGTGAAAGTGGTAATCACTGTCTGTGACCTCATGGCCTGTAGCCCACCCTCCTCTGTCCATGGGATTCTCCAGGCAAGAATACTGGAGTGGGTAGCCATTCCCTTCTCTTCCGACCCAGGGATTGATCCCAGGTCTCCCACATTGCAGGCAGATTCTTTACTATCTGAGCCACCAGGAAAGTCCTTATAATTGGAAAAATGTTATTAAGGAAAGCTTTTTAAAAAAGAAGAGGGGAGAGTCAAAAGGTCAAAGGATGAAAGACCTCGCTAAGAAAGTATTAGGATTCCATGTTAGAATCCTGATCATGGGAATCCGTTGGTGTTTTTTAAGCAAGTAAATAACAGTCTGTTTGATCAGAGAGTTTTAGATGGGGTTTTTGGAACGATCTAGCTGATTTGTGGAGAGGTATCACTGTGGCCTGGGGTTTTTGGATTTAAACAGAGACCTTTGCTTTTAAATCCAGGAGTGGAGGCCCTCTGACAGGAGCTTGCCCAGAGCTTGCCAAATATCTTGATGAAAGTGAACACTTCTTTCTCCTACTCAAGCCAAGTGCCCTTTTCTTCATCAAAATCATTTAAAGGTCAGATTCAGAGCTTGTAACATTTGTTAACCTCCACTGTGTCTGAATTTCTAGAAATCTGAGAGGTTTCTGAATTGAGTAGCCTCCCCTCTAAAGACTTTTTATGAGTTTGATTTCAGGATTGGTTAAATTAATTTGCAGAGGCATACTACTTATAGTGTAAGGAAAATTATGTAACCATGGCATGGTTCCCTCTTCCTGAGATTTTTTTTTTTTTTGCTAGGTACATGTGTTTTGTTTGGGGATTTTCTGTGATTCTATCATCATTTACCAAAGAGAGAATTTCAATGAAAGGAATAGAGGAGCTCCATCAAGATGTGTTCATAGGCACATTAATTAACATGACTGTTAATGGGAAGGGAGCCATCGTCAGACTAAAGTGCTTCTTAATTCTCTTCTGTTCCATTTAGGCACAAGATTTAGGGGATTCAAGGTATGTGCTAAGGTAGCATACTCTTGGCAATGCTGTGAAACTGGGAATCACCAAGTTCTTCTGAGGGTGTCTCTAGCTTCTATCTCCGCTGTTTAAAGCACGCAACTGTATTGCATGGTTCTTTGCTATTCTGCCTTTTCAATAAGCACTGTGCAAAAGGAATTTCCCGTCTGCTACTTGCACATCGTGTTGTTGTCATCTTACTAAAACATAAAATGATTTAAGCTTCGCAGCTGTCATTGTTTTCCCTGGAGCAGCTGCCCAGCACTTCCAGGGACAATGCCAGGTGCACCAGGAGGCTATCTATGCAAATACTAGTTAAAAGTTGAGCAATAATCTGGTGCCTTTGATCATTACAGACAACCAGCCTAAACAACTTGGATGCAAATCGAATAAAGTTATTATCATTGGTCAGAGTAGTACAGCAAATTGCTTTAGCTCCTCCACCTGATTTATGTATTTTTTTGGACTTAGGCTAAGTGACTGACTTAATAACTATTAATAGATTCATAAGAGATGATGTATGATGAACCTGAATTCTGATTTAGAAATTTACAATGGGAACCATTGTTCATGCTAGTAAAGTTTGTCTTGGTAGGAAGACCTATGTGTGAAACCGAATTCTATAATTAGAAGGTTTGCTTATGATAACATCCTGAGCAAGGACAGTCAGTCATTTTAACCAATAGCGGTCTCAGCAGTGAGAATAAAACTGCCCAGCAATAGATCCAGGATTTGAACCTGGAAAACATGACCACAGGCCTATGTCAACATATAGAGCACATTGTCTGGAACATTATTTTTTGTCAGCTTGAGTCTTGCTTCCAGAATTCTCTTTTATACACCTTCATTGACTTGACTCTTTACTAAATCTGCCTCCCAGATTTGCACATATTTATAAAATCCTAAATCATGTCTTCAAATGGCAAGCAATCCCATTCACTGGGATTTTTCCATGCTTCAGTTCTTAGGCATTGAGGCCGTTTGTGAGTGCTGGGGGCCTTTTGCATCAGGTCTGGACACTAAGAACTGATGGCATGAGGGTCTCAGGGTACAGTCAATAAAGATTGTAGAAGTTCAGTGGGTGAGAAGTCAATGTGGGCTAGGATATGGAGAATGGAAATATCACTTGGACCTTCAAAACTGGCATTCTCCATAGGAGGAGAGCTCTAGAGACTGTGACTAAATCTGCTTGCTGGTGTGAAAACTTTATGTCGCAGAGAAATACAAGGTTGAAAATGTATGTTGGGGCCAAATTCATAAATGTCAGGATAGTAAGTATGGGTGTTTTTTTAGAAGGTAGTGGGGATCCTTGAGTGCGTCCTCTGAGGAATGATGTAATCAATCCAGGGCTTGAAAAAAAATAATAAATCTGACATTTTATAGAAGGGAAGAATGGAGGACAGAAGCATGGAAACAAGTAGGAGACCATAATGGGAGTTGAGATGGAAAGGAAACTGGAGTGGCCCAAAGTAAGGCAATAGAGATGGTCTTGGTTTCCTACTGCCACTTTGACAAAGGAGCACAAACTTAGTGGCTAAACCAGCAGAGATTATTTTCGTGCAGTTCTAGAGGTCAGGAATCTAAAATAAAGATGCTGGAGGGCTACATTCCTTCTGGAAGAATCAGGGGAGAATCTGTTACTTGTCTTTTCCAGTTTCAAGAGGCCATCTGCCCTCAGGGGCTCACGGCCTCTTCCTCCATCTTCAAAGCGTCTCACTCCAACCTCTGCTTCTTTTGTCCCAACTCCTCCTCCTGCCTTAGTCTTCTTGTCTCCTCCTTGTAAGGCCCCTTGTGATTATATTGAGCCCACCTGGCTAATCCAGGTTCACCTCCCTATCTCAAGATCTTTACCTTGATCACATGTGCCAAGTCTTTTATACCATGTAACATAGTCACAGGTCTGGGGATTGACATATGAACATTTTTGCGGGGAGTCACATTATTCAGCTGACCACAGAGACACAAGAACATTCTAGTTTGGCAGCAGTTGTTGCACTGTTCCCTTCTTGCTGAATTCTGAAGGAGCATGATTATTTATATCCGATATATGCCTTGCTTTTTGCTTTTTTTTTGGTGGTGGTTTTTCCTACCCTTCATTGCCTAGAATATCATTCCCCTGTATCCGTGGTCTCAAATCTCAGCTGAGATGTTTCTGTCTTCCAGAATCCTTCTGCTATCTGCTTCCCCTCCTGTTGACCCATAAATTGAGGAAGAATTCTACCCTTTATCTTACATCTGTATTTTCTATTGCTCCTGTTTTTTTTAGGGAAAAGCCTTTCATTTTGAAATCATTTCAGACTTGGAACAAAGTTGCAAAAATAGTGCAAAGAATTTTATTCGCTCTTCATCCAACTTCCCCACATCATAACTTAAATAGCCAGAGCATAATGATGCTAGCACTGATATTAGCACTGATCCAATACCATTAACTAATCTACAGACTTTACTGAGATTCCAACAATTGTCCCACCAATGTCCTTTATCTGGTCTTCATCTGGAATGCTTCTTTAATCTTCTCCAGCCAGGCATAGCTTGCCAGTCTTTGTTTTTCATGACCTTGATGCCTTTGAAGACTTTGAGTAGTTATTTTATAGAATTTTTTTCTGCTTTTTTCTGATATTTTCTCCTGATTTGATTCAGGTTATGTATTTATGGCAAGAATATCACAAAAGTGATGTGCCCTTCTCAATGCATCATATCAAGAGGTAAATGAAGTCTCACTAGTGATGTTTACTCACGAGTTTAAAATGGTGTCTGCTAGGTTTCCTATTGCTCTTAACACATTTAGCCTTGTATTCTCTATATTTTTGTCATAGTGTTTTAGGACTGGAGAGGATCAAAGAAATGATTTGTCAATAATATTAAACGTAGTGTACTATCAGGAATTATACACTAAGGCCTATATACACTCATTCACTTATTCCTCATAATATGTCTGGAGACACTTTATCAACTCCAGTTTACCTTTTTGGAGAGGACATGCCTGCTTGACAACCAACTACTTGTGGAAAGAATATAACTTGCTCATTTTTTATGCCACTTAGAGCTTAGCACAGTTTTTTACACAAACTATGGGGCAGTAAATGTTTAAGGTGACTTAAATTGAAATTAAATGGAAGGCAGAGTGTTCAGATTATATGACTAACCATATATGTGAAAAAGGAGAAGGAATCACGGGTAATTATGAAGAACTGAATTTGGGGAAGAGGAATACATGAAGCTGATGATTTATTTTCAAAGAGGCAAAGCTAAGAAACAAGATGAAATTTCTGTTGTCCAGAGGGGTTAAGAGCACAGCCGTGGGGAGCACTCACGTTTAGGAAGTATGTGGCAGAAAAAAGTCAGTAAAATCTAAGGGGGTGAAATGTGAACGAGGTAGAAGTAAGATAGTATCTGGTTACAGCCAAGCTCAAGTCTAGAATGAAGAAAATTAAGTAGCATATGTTTGGGGCCATGGTTAAGTGCTGATGGATATTTTGGGGAAACTGTAAAAACATCTTTTAAACATTGTCATAAGTTTGTTTTTTTTTTTAATTTAGCCAACACACAATTATCCATAGTAATGGAAGAGAAAAAATGGCAAGTTAAGTTAGAAGAATGGATAACTCCGGACATGCAGACTTGACTACAACACTTTGTATGTGATTTCTGAGGCAGCACATTTCCTTTTCAATGTTTGCTAAATTTACATGAAAAATAGCTTTTATTTCTTAATACAAAGCCTGTGTGGTAGAAGGGAAAGAAAAGCAGAATTTGAAAAGTGGTCACATATTTATACTTGTGAGCTTATTTTAAATGTAAGACTGCTTCACATTGTTCTAAATATTAAATCTTTTCTGACTGTATCTATCTTCAAATTTTACAATGAGAGAGATCAGATCGTTGGACCAGAATGCACATCAGATTTCTACTCTTTGCATCACCAGTAACTAACTTTGGCCACCTGATGCGAAGAACTGACTCATTGGAAAAGACCCTGATGCTGGGAAAGATTGAAGGCAGGAGGAGAAGGGGACACAGAGGATGAGATGGTTGGATGGCATCACTGACTCGATGGATGTGAGTTTGAGCAAGCTCCAGGAATTGGTGATGGACAGGGAAGCCTGGCATGCTGCAGTCCATGGGGTCACAAAGAGCTGGACATCCCTGAGCAACTGAACGGTGTCATGCAGCAGGGAGAGTACTTCAGTCCTTTGGTGCCTCAGTCTCTCTCCTAAAAAGGCAAAGGTTGACAGGATAATCTCAATTATGTCCCCTTTGGAGTTAATATTCTAGATGCTTCTCTTTTGGGGATGCTAGCTGCATAACTGGTTTGCATCTCAGACAAATTGTATTTACTAAATCATGACATGTGTAACTGCTTCCTAAAAAGCAGATTTTTCTAGAGAAAAATAGAAGTAGGGAGATTCATTGCCAAAGCTGCATAACATGGTAATTGTGGAACAAACAGTTACAGGAACAGCTTTTTATTTTAAAACAAGCTTGGCATTTTCATTTGTTTGGAGCTTTCTCGGTGGTAATGAGGATGGCCCTTGCCAATTAGTTCTCACTCCCGGAGTCCCTGGATGAGCTGCTTCTATGAGAGAGAGATTGGTCTTAAGAACCCAAGGCAGCCGGGAAGAAAGATATTGATGCTGCAGCGCCTAGCAGTCTTTGAAAGAGGACGGATGGAGATGGGTAGCTAGAGAGGGGAAGACTCTGACGATAGAAGGAGAGAAAGAAATTAATTTGGATGGGAGCCCTGGAGACTGGACAGAGTTAAATAGTCTAACAGTGGGTGGTTTATTATGCAGCCAGAAGTAGTTTGCTTCTGAAAGAAGTATCCATTCTTTCTTCTGTTTGGAGTCTTTCTCTTTGCCTCTATCCCTCCTCAACTCTTTCTCCACCCCCACCTTCTCTTCTCAGCGTGTCCTTTCGTGATTAGGTTAATTTGTTTACCTGGAAAAGGGGAAGAATGAGAGTTTGCATACTGGTGAAAACAGGCTTCCTCGTTCAGAGCTGCAAACATTAAACTCTCCACTCTGCCCAGGGGAGGCTGTGAGCAACAAAAGATGATACCTCATTTTAAGATGAAAGGCAAGATTCTGAGATCTTCTAACATCCCAGCTAATCAAAATCCTGCTGAAGTGAAGGAAAGGGTGTGTGTGTGTGTGTGTGTGTGTGTGTGTGTGTGTGTGTGTGTGTGTGTTGCCCCGCCACCCTGGTGGGTGGCCAGTCTCTGAAATGGACACATAAAGTAAGGCTCTGATGAGCTCTGGTGTGATGACTGATGCCAGGGTGATGGAGAGTAGGAGGAAGCACACAGGAGCCCTGCTGCAGCCAAGAGGTGTCTTAAAGTAGGGCAGACAGTCTGAGAAGAATATATTTTTCAAGTAGTACAATTTTGATACTGCAAAGATCATATTCCCAAGATATGGAATTTGAAAACCTCAGTTCTCCCTTAATATCTGTTCCCTATTAGTGTGTAGTCCTAAGCAAGCTACTTAACCTTTCTCAATCAAAGTTTCCTAAAATAAATGGACACACTCATTATTTCTCACTTTTTTTTTTTTGGAGACCGTGAAGTAGATCATCTTTGTACTAGTGCTGAGATCTGTGTCATCATATGACTTTGAGCATTCAGTTGCATCTGTACAATGGGAAGAGTGATACTTGGAGGGATTTCATGAGAATTTAATGAGATAAGAAAGCCAGGCCTAGAAAACTGCCCAATACTTTTCTTTTCTCTCCCCTTTCTTTGGATGCTGGTTATCTTGAATATTTGGGAAATAATAACTTAGTTTATATTATTACTTTTGTTATGAGCATAAAAGTATAATTAAGACTTTGAACTTGCTGGAAATCACAAGATGTGTTCCAAAGTAAACTGGGAAAGCATTTTATGTGATTTCCTGTATTTTAAATTATTAGTTGGCCATTGATATAGCTAACTCAGAGCTGATTCTATATTTGCAGCATAGGAAAAAAAGGATATGCATATAAGATCATATTAGCTGACATTATGATAAACTGGTACCCTGTAGGCACGGACCAGTTAGAATAGACACCCATCCTAGTGCTGGAGCGAGGCCTCTGAATCTCTCTACTGTGACAGCCTGGGCATTAACCTTTCAATTGCTGGGAGTTTGGGAAGGGGGCTGGGACAGGTTCTGGGGAAAATAGGAAGTCCTTGAAGGACCTTGGGAAAGTGACTTTATAAATACGAAGTTTTTGATATTTTAAAAGGTAGAAGGCTGAACCAATGCAAACAGTGTCCCTACTTATCTAGAACTCAACAACAATATCATGCAAACAAATTAAAATGTCCTTAAACCACCCATTTTCCACCCAAACACCAACTCTGAATCCCTTGTAATATTTATTGGCAAGTTTCTAAATGGGCTTTTATCACTGAACCTTACTCTCTTGGTGAGTCAACAGAATGGGGTCAAAACTGGGGCAACTCATTAGATGGGCTCCAAAATAGGCATAGAACAAGTGGCTTGTGCTAAGGAATATGTACCTTACTCTTGACACTTTCCGACTAACTAGGGTTCAGTTTTCATAAGTAGTTCTGTGAAGTCTGAGCCTAACTATCATTCTACATTACAAGGATTTACGTAGTTAATTATGCTCAGGACCTAGGACCTTGATTGAAATCAGTACGTGACAGGAAGAAAAGAGATTATTTCAAGGGATGGTTTAAAAGAGGGCAGACGCGGTGGCACACTGCACTAAGACATTTGGAAATCCACAAGAGCCTCTTCCTGAAGTTACTGGCTGCCTCGGAATCAGGAAGAAAGGGTTCCCAAGAAGGGCGAGGCATCAAGTCTGTCTCCCAGGTGGCTGACCCTATGCACACATACTTTGCTTTGGGCCTGTGAAGCCTCAGATGCTTATACAGGCAGCAGGATGAAAAGGAGACTGGTCACATACATGGCAGTTCTTGATGAACCCACAGCTGTTCTGGGCAGTGCTATCTGCAAACGCAGAAGAAATAATGGAATTGTATCACCAAGTGATACTTTCCCTTAATTTCAAAGACAGTCATGAACTCACCTGTGGCCCATTAAATATGAGCAGGGACCTGAATTGGGGGGAATGTCACTTGAAGGGAAGGGCAGCTGAGAGACAAAGAAGGCAAAGCCACTAGAGTGGGGATCTTTTGGAAGATGGTCAGTGGTGGGTGATTCATCACCACCAGTTCCTGAACCACTCTGATGGCTTACTTGGAGGCAGGCTCTCATGCAGAAAGCTTGCTCAGCAAGAGAGACCTGCGAGGATCACAGTTCAAGGCACAAAGTTTCCAGCTGAAGCCCTTAGTAAAGATAGATACTGGTTTCATTTTGCAGCCTCAGTAAGCTGTCATTAATAATAGTGTTTATATTTTTAACATTCTATTAAGCTATATTTTTTCTTTATCCAAAATTCCTGAAAAACATAATATTCTGGTTAAGGGAGTCTTTTTTTTAACAGAATATTCTGGTTAATGGAGTCTTTTTTTAGTTAAAAAAATTGCCTTTTGTACTATAAAGAAAGCAATACTTACATTGAGTAGAAATGTAGTAAAATATACTTAACAGTACAGTAGTTCTTTGATGATTTAAGAAGCCCTTAACAAACTCATATTATTACCTAAAGCTCATCCAGGACACCAAGTCCAGGTATCAAATGGTCTCAATCTGATGTCACCATAGGAATATACTTGAGGAATTGATTGAGTTAATTTTTAAATGGAATATTTTTTTTCCAATTTTCTCAAACCAAGAATGCAAAGACTGCATCAGTTCAGTTCAGTTGCTCAGTCGTGTCTGACTCTTTGTGACCCCATGGACTGCAGCACACCAGGCCTCCCTGTCCATCACCAACTCCCAGAGCTTCCTCAAACTCATGTCCATTGAGTCAGTGATGCCAT
>NW_011495034.1:2195290-2196350 GCF_000754665.1 Bison bison bison | reverse complement strand
TCCTGCCACCTTCATTCTTTCCCAGCATCAGAGTCTTTTCCAATGTGTCAGTTCTTCGCTTCAGATGGCCAAAGTACTGGAGTTTCAGCTTCAGCATCAGTCCTTCCAATGAATATTCAGGACTGATTTCCTTTGGAGTGGACTGTTTGGATCTCCTTGTTGTCCAAGACCCTCAAGAGTCTTCTCCAACACCATAGTTCAAAAGCATCAATTCTTCGGTGCTCAGCTTTTTTTATAGTCCAACTCTCACATCCATACATGACTACTGGAAAAACCATAGCTTTGACTAGATGGACCTTTAGAAATAATCAAATTATATGTTTGTATGTACATGCATACCTTTACTGAGTTAGTTCAGTCGCTCAGTTGTGTCCGACTTTTTGCAACCCCATGGACTGCAGCATGCCAGGCCTACCTGTCCATCACCAACTCCCGGAGTTCACCCAAACTCATGTCCATCGACTAGGTGATGCCATCCAGCCATCTCATCCTCTGTCATCCCCTTTTCCCCCTGCTCCCAATCCCTCCCAGCATCAGAGTTTTCATTTTCCAATGAATCAACTTTTCTCATGAGGTGGCCAAAGGACTGGAGTTTCAGCTTTAGCATCATTCCTTCCAAAGAACACCCAGAGCTGATCTCCTTCAGAATGGACTGGTTGGATCTCCTTGCAGTCCAAGGGACTCTCAAGAGTCTTCTCCAAACCACAGTTCAAAAGCATCAATTCTTCAGCGCTCAGCTTTCTTCACAGCCCATTCTCACATCCATACATGACCACTGGAAAAACCATAGCATTGACTAGACGAACCTTTGTTGACAAAGTGATGTCTCTGCTTTTGAATATGCTATCTTGGTTAGTCATAACTTCCTTCCAAAGAGTAAGCGTCTTTTAATTTCATGGCTGCAGTCACCATCTGCACTGATTTTGGAGCCCAGAAAAATAAAGTCTGACACTGTTTCCACTGTTTCCCCATCTATTTCCCATGAAGTGATGGGACCAGATGCCATGATCTTCGTTTTCTGAATGTTGAGCTTTAAGCCAACTTTTTCACTCTCCTCTTT
>NW_011495034.1:2171032-2195190 GCF_000754665.1 Bison bison bison | reverse complement strand
TCATCTTTCAGGATTTGAAATAGCTCAACTGGAATTCCATCACTTCCAGTAGCTTTGTTCATAGTGATGCTTTCTAAGGCCCACTTGACTTCACATTCCAGGATGTCTGGCTCTAGGTCAGTGATCACACCATTGTGATTATCTGGGTCATGACGATTTTTTTTGTATAGTTCCTCTGTGAATTCTTGCCATCTCTTCTTAATATCTTCTGCTTCTGTTAGGTCCATACCATTTCTGTCCTTTATCGAACCCATCTTTGCATGAAATGTTCCCTTGGTATCTCTAATTTTCTTGAAGAGATCTCTAGTTTTTCCCATTCTGTTGTTTTCCTCTATTTCTTTGCATTGATCGCCGAGGAAGGCTTTCTTATCTCTCCTTGCTATTCTTTGGAACTCTGCATTCAGATGCTTATATCTTTTTTTTTCTCCTTTGCTTTTTGCTTCTCTTCTTTTTACAGCTATTTGTAAGGCCTCCCCAGACAGCCATTTTGCTTTTTTGCATTTCTTTTCCATGGGAATGGTCTTGATCCCTGTCTCCTGTACAATGTCACGAACCTCTGTTCATACTTCATCAGGCACTCTATCCATCAGATCTAGGCCCTTAAATCTATTTCTTACTTCTACTGTATAATCATAAGGAATTTGATTTAGGTCATTCCTGAATGATCTAGTGGTTTTCCCTAGTTTCTTCAATTTAAGTCTGAATTTGGCAATAAGGAGTTCATGCTCTGAGCCACAGTCAGCTCCTGGTCTTGTTTTTGCTGACTGTATAGAGCTTCTCCATCTTTGGCTGCAAAGAATATAATCAATCTGATTTCGGTGTTGACCATCTGGTGATGTCCATGTGTAGAGTCTTCTCTTGTGTTTTTGGAAGAGGGTGTTTGCTATGACCAGTGCATTCTCTTGGCAAAACTCCTTTAGTCTTTGCCCTGCTTCATTCCGTATTCCAAGGCCAAATTTGCCTGTTACCCCAGGTCTTTCTTGACTTCCTACTTTTGCATTCTAGTCCCCTATAATGAAAAGGACATCTTTTTTGGGTGTTCTAAAAGGTCTTGTAGGTCTTCATAAAACCGTTCAACTACAGCTTCTTCGGCATTACTAGTTGGGGCATAGACTTGGATTACTGTGATATTGAATGGTTTGCCTTGGAAACGAGCAGGGATCATTCTGTCATTTTTGAGATTGCATCCAAGTACTGCATTTCAAACTCTTTTGTTGACCATGATGGCTACTCCATTTCTTCTGAGGGATTCCTGCCCGCTGTAGTAGATATAATGATCATCTAAGTTAAACCCACCCATTCCAGTCCATTTTAGTTCGCTGATTCCTAGAATGTCGATGTTCACTCTTGCCGTCTCCTGTTTGACCACTTCCAATTTGCTTTGATTCATGGACCTAACATTCCAGGTTCCTCTGCAACATTGCTTTTTACAACATCGGACCTTGTTTCTATCACCAGTCACATCCACAGCTGGGTATTGTTTTTGCTTTGGCTCCATCCCTTCATTCTTTCTGGAGTTTCTCCACTGATCTCCAATAGCATATTGGGCACCTACCGACCTGGGGAGTTCCTCTTTTCGTATCTATCATTTTGCCTTTTCATACTGTTCATGGGGTTTACATGCATATATAAATATCACTTCAATATTTGAAGTGATATTTATATCACTTTACATACATGGATATATATATATATATATCACTTCAATATTTGTGGTGAATAAAAAGTTAATGTTATCTTTTCCCATATTTTCAATCATGAGCTTGTTTGACCTAAAAATGGCTTTGAACATGATTGAAGAGATCAGTGTTTTCTGATTTATTTTATTAGAGTAATTAAAAAACAGGAAAGAAGAATTTCTCAACAGAACTCAGCATAATAACTGACCCTGAAACTTCTAGAATAGATTTGCTTAGGAGTTATTTCCTTCCAAATAATTTTAATCAAGTTATTTTTTAGTGGAAGCATAGTTTGTATACAGTGAAATGCATGGATTTTTTAGTGTTAGAGTTCAGTGAATACTGATATATTTGTATGTCTCAGCAGCCATCAATTTGATCAAGACACAGAATATTTTTACCACCAGTGAAATATCCCTTCTGTGTATGTGATCTGAATCACGAATTGAGAAATATTTTAGTAATGGTTGTGTATCTTGCTGCAGCCAAGTTCATCTGTTAGAGAGCAGATGCAGAGCTATTGTGGAGTGGGATTTACCAGGCCCTGATTTTTTTTTTTTTCTCCCCTCTTCTGGGAAAGAATGCCAGAGAAAGAGATGAGGGGAAGAGTTGAGAATATATGTAATGGAGTGATTAGTGATGTTTTATGGAATCCAAGATGAGACAAATGAGAATATAAAGGGAATAAGAGGATTTTAAAAATTGTGCCAGTGGACTTGAAATCCAAACATCTTTGGAGCTGGGATTCTAAAATACATGATATGGAAAAATAGAAATTGGTAGGAAGAGGGTAGGCTGTGAAGATTTTGCAAGTGATTCAGTGAGTAAATGTTAATGAAAGTTTTTAAAACCTTAGGATTCAGTTGCTAAAGTGGAGAGGAAAAAATAAATTGTTGGAGAATAAGGAAGTCAGGCCAAGGTGTTGAGTGGATATTGACCTGAATATTGAAATCACTAAGAATAATGAAAAGTAATCGTGGTATGCAAGACAAGTGAGAGAGAGGGATCCAAAGGCTGATGGTGATCACAGCATCACCATCTGTACCACTGGAGTACGGGACCCCGGGGTACAGTCTAATGAGCTGTGATTCATAAATCTGTGGTTTTATGGAAGGAAGGAAAAATATTTCTAGAAGCAGCCATGGGGAACAGAGACATCCGTTCTGTCTCCAGGCCTGTGTTTCCACGTGGGACGTAAGTGGGAAAAGCAGCCATTTGGGGCTACAGAGGAGACAGCATTTTCAGGGAAAAGCTAAATTTAGTAGATGAAGAAGTTGGAATTAATACCTAGAAAAGAGTTGATGGCTCTGGAGAAGAGGTAGAAGAGTAAGTTTCAGAGAGTGCAGTGCAAAAGTCGGGAAAGTCAAAGAAGATTTTGGATTAGGGAATGGGCAGCACTGTATAACGGAATTGGAGAAGGAAATGGCAACCCACTCCAGTACTCTTGCCTGGAAAACCCCTAGACGATCCTGGTGGGCTACATACAGTCCATGGGGTTGGAAAGAGCTGGACAAGACTGAGCAACTGAGCACACACACAAACACACACACACAGCAGTTGGCTCCCTATTTTCTTCTCTCCCTCTTCCTCCCTTAGTGGGACAGTTCTGTTCTTGTACCTTAGACCTTTATCTTTCCACAGCTGACCTGCAAATTTAATTCTCAGCGCCCAACCCTTTTTTCTCTTCTCAGCAGCTCCTCTCTACCTGACACTCAAATGTATCAACTTAGGTGCTTTTTTTTTTTTTTCCTCTTTGCAAGTTAAACATGGAAAAGACAAAAATAGAAGAGCTCATTAATCCCTGTAAGAAAAACATGTCAGGGTGAGACAATGAAGTTCCGTTAAAAGGGCAAGCACAGTGTTGATTTTTAGCAAGTTGACCCAAGATCATCCTTTGTTAAATAGCTATAATGTAGGTCACAGTTTGGATCACGCAAATATTAGGAAATGCTTATTGGACTTATAAATTTCTTATTAATGAATGATAATATTAGTAATAAACTTGAACTAGACTTAGCTGCTTCATTTGGCAATATCATGCTAGTAAACTCTATGTTTAGATAAATAGGAGCAAAAAGCAATGAAAACAACTTGCCAAAGGGCCCTTTTCCTACTCGATAAGCCAGTTTTCTTAATTTGTTTTCTATGCCTTTACTCACTTTCTCATTTACTGCAACAGCTTCTGGTTCTGGAAGTAAACAAGGTTACACAGAAAATTGTAATTAAAATTTTCCTTAAGTTCAGTTACCAAAGAGTTGGGCTTAGAGGCAAAGCAAATGTTTAGTGGTATAACAAGTGGGAATCTTCTAAATTTATTCAGAAGAATGCAGTATATCTGACCTGGAAAATCTGAAATGAGAGAAAGTGTAGCTTTACTAAAGCATGTCTCACAGATGAGTAAATATAGTAGAGAATGCTTTCTCTTTTTAGTGATGTATGGAGTAATTTTTGAGATACTTGTTAATTTTTTCTCTGTAAATTTTTTTTTCTCCTGCTCAATTCTGAGAAAGTAGTAAAACCTTTGTACTACCTTGCCTCTAGGAAGGATTGTGTCACAGGGTGAAAGAAAAAATTGCTTATAAACTACAAAGCATGTCATATAGATAAAAGAGCAACATGGAGACAGCTTGGGCAACGGGAATCTCAGTAATAACTGTAGTGGCTGTGAGAGTGGAGGGGCCTTCCCATCACTTTTGTGCTTGATAAGACTCCAGGACCTTTGCAGAGCACCGGGGAATTGTCTAAATACTTGAATTTAAATTTCCCATTATTTTGGCCTGATGGACCTTGTAAATGGAATTAATTGTTTGTTTGTTTGTTATTTCTATTATAATTATTATCATTTATCTTTACCTCAGGGTACCAAGTAGAACTACTCATAATCTTTGATTCATGATATACTACCATCATTGCTTATTCAAGGCTATCATTTATTTTACTTTATATATTCATTAAAAATATGAAATTATATGAACCCATTGCCCAATTTAAGAACTGGAATCTAATGTACATCTATGTGATCTTGCTTATTCCATTTTTTTGGTCTGCCATTGAAGTGGCCATTATTTTGAATTTTATGTTTATCCTTACCCTGCCTGTTGTTACATGCCTGCTGCTGCTGCTGCTGCTAAGTCGCTTCAGTCACATCCAACTCTGTGCGACCCCATAGATGACAGCCCATCAAGCTCCGCCATCCCTGGAATTCTCCAGGCAAGAACACTGGAATGGGCTGCCATTTCCTTTTCCAACGCATGAAAGTGAAAAGTGAAAGTGAAGTTGCTCAGTCGTGTCCGACTCTTAGCGACCCCATGGACTGCAGCCTACCAGGCTCCTCCGTCCATGGGATTTTCCAGGCAAGAGTGCTGGAGTGGGGTGCCATTGCCCTCTCCATATTACATGCCTATCTTACCCTAAATTTTTTTTTGTTTGTTTAGCTTTGCTTCCTTTTGATTTTTATAAAAAGAATATCATAATATATGTGTCTTCTAGGAGTTGCTTCTTCCACTCATCATTATCACAGTAAGATTCCTGGATGATTCACCTATGTGTTACATATGCTTCCCTCATGAAGAAGTCGGTAAAGAGTCTGCCTGCAATGCAGGAGACCTGGGCTCAATCCCTGGGTTAGGAAGATCACCTGGAGGAGGGCATTCTCCAGTATTCTTGCCTGGAGAATCCTCATGGACAGAGGAGCCTGGTGGGCTGCAGTCCATGGGGTTGTAAAGAGTCGGACATGACTGAGCGACTAAGCACAGCATGCACCACATGTGCCACATGTAGCTTGGTTCTTTAATCTTCATTGATATTTGATATTTCTCTAATAATTAATGTTGCAGTTTTTTGAAACTTCTATCATGGGCATCTGGGTTGTTTCCATATTTGTGCTATCATTAACAATACTGCTGATTGTTTTCTGGTACACATTTGCTAAACTTCTCTTGGGCAAATATCTAGGAGTGGAATTGCTGGTGTATTGAGTATGCAAATATTCAACTGTATAAAATAATGGTAAATAGTTTTCCAAAGTGATTATTCCAAGTTATATCCTGTTAACAATGTATGAGAGCCTATTGCTCTACAATCTCTGAAATACTTGGTTTTTAGTTTTTGCCCATTGAATGAATGTAAATCCTGCCATTTTTTTTTATACTTCCTAATTAATTGAGCTTCACTTCGTATGCTTTTTAGTGACACATGTTTTCTATTTTGTAAAATGCTTATTCAGATATTTTGCACAATGTTCATTTCTTTTTGTATTTTTATTATTGATTCATAGGAGTTCTTAATTATAGATTATACCAAATTTTTAATCTTTTCTTTCCTATTAAGTGTTTTGTGATAGCTTAGGAAATAATTTTCTACCATAAGGAAATCACTTTCTACCATAGGAAGATGTTCATCTATGTGATCCTCTTAAAATTTTAAACTTTTTATTTCAATAAGACATCACCATTTGTATTCAGTATTGTATAGGATTTCTACCTAGTTCTGTAAGAGAAGGAATGAATTAAAAGTTGTAAGGAATGAATTGAAAGTCATAAGGATAAAAACACTATCACTTTCTGATAATGATTATCTACTTAAAATTCCCCTAAATTGAGTAAACAAGTTATAATAGGGGAATTGAACAAGGCAGCTGAAGATAAGACCAATACAAATTTTATTATATTCTATTAACCAGAAACAAACAGAATAACAATTAACTATGAAAGATACTATTTTACAATGATTGAAAATATGAAGTATAATACTTAGAAATAAATCTAACACTAAGTATACAAAACTTACATATAGAAAACTATAACATTTTTGAAGAATATTTAAAAAGATTAGTAGCAGAGAAGTATACCATGTTCATCATAGAAAGATGTAATAAAGACCTTAATTCTTCCTGCAAAGATCTATAGATTTAATGTTCAATTCAGTTACTCAGTCATGTCCAACTCTTTCTGACCCCATGAACTGCAGCACGCCAGGCCTCCCTGTCCATCACCATCTCCCGGAGTCCACCCAAACCCATGTCCATTGAGTTGGTGATGCCATCCAACTGTCTCATAGTCTGTCGTCCCCTTCTCCTCCTGCCTTCAATCTTTCCCAGCATCAGGGTCTTTTCAAATGAGTCAGCTCTTCATATCAGGTGGCGAAAGTATTGGAGTTTCAGCTTCAAAATCAGTCATACCAATGAACACCCAGGACTGATCTCCTTTAGGATGGGCTGGTTGGTTCTCCTTGCAGCCCAAGGGACTCTCAAGAGTTTTCTCCAACACCACAGTTCAAAAGCATGAATTCTTCAGCACTCAGCTTTCTTTATGGTCCAACTCTCACATCCATATATGACTACTGGAAAAACCATAGCCTTGACAAGATGGACCTTTGTTGACAAAGTAATTTAATGTCTCTGCTTTTTAATATGTTGTCTAGGTTGGTCATAACTTTCCTTCCAAGGAGCAAGCGTCTTTTAATTTCATGGCTGAAATCACCATCTGCAGTGATTTTGGAGCCCAGAAAAATAAAATCATCCACTGTTTCCCCATCTATTTGCTGTGAAGTGATGGGACCGGATGCTATGATCTTGGTTTTCTGAATGTTGAGCTTTAAGCCAACTTTCTCAGCCTCCTCTTTCACTTTCATCAAGAGGCTCTTTAGTTCTTCTTCACTTTCTGCCATAAGGGTGGTGTCATCTGCATATCTGAGGTTATTTATATTTCTGCCAGCAATCTTTTAATGTGACTATAGTCAAAATCCCCAAAGGATTCTTTGTATAACTCAGTAAAGGTCCAAACATAATCAAAATACTTCCTTAAAACAAAAACATGAAGGAGTTTCTCTCCCAGGTATACAGGCTTTTGGAGCTACTGTAATTGAGATGTTTTTCACACAGGAGAGATAAATTGATGCATGAAATAGAATACATAATTCAACAAAAGATCCATGCATATATACAATTTGAATATTTGATAGAGGTGGCATGGAAAATCACTTGGGAGAAGAGTTATTATTCAATAGTTATGGCTGAAAAAGTTTGTTATCTACATGCAAAAGATATGAAAATTAATCTCTACACACATCATACATGAAACAACTCTCCATGGATTAAGAATTTAAATAGAAAAGGCAGAAATTTAAAACTTTCACTAGAATTAATTTGTTTTGGAGAAAGGGAACCATAACCCATTTCTGCATAGCTAAATTTGCAGTATCATATTCATTTCTAGTTTAAGTATTGAGCCCATACTTAATATAGAACACAGATTTTAGAGAATTCCTTCAATAGAAAATTAAATTTCTATTTCCTTTTCTAAAATGATGTCCACCTCTTATCCATTGCTCTTCCCTTTCCAATCCTGCTGATTATCAGAGGAGAAAATCCTAGACTAGATAGTCTATATCTCTTGCAAATTGTTTTTTAAATAAAGAGAGGTATATCTAGAGGAGATGAAGGAATGTTGGGACAGCATTGAAGAAAGAGGCAGCAAATACTAAAACTTTGGGTTCTGAATATATGCATTAAGAGTGTTCATGTGTGGCAGATACCGTTAGTTGACTTCTTCAACACCCATTCCAATTTCTTTTCACTTACCTTCTTCCGTTTTGAAAGCTCTAAAACAAAAAGCTAATTTTTTTTTTTTTCTCAGACTCCATTATAACTAGAGGAGCCCATGGAACTCAGTTCTGGCCAGGGAGACATACATGTTGAAGTCCCTTGGTGCTGCCACTTCTGTTTTCTCCTGACTGTTGCCTGAAACATAGGTGCCAACCCAGAACTGCAGCTGCCATAATTAAGGATGATAGAGCAGAAGAGGAAGGGTCCTGCTCTTTTGATGGCATCCTTGAGGTTCCATACAAGCCCTAGACCTAGCTACCTACAACCTTTTCTTCCATAAGTGAAGGATCTCTGTTTCTACTAAGTCAACATTTACTGGACTTTCTGATGCTCACTATACAGTGCATCCTATCATCACTACACAAGTAATCCTTACTATTTCACGTGTGTATCTGAATGCAGCAATTATCATTCATTCATATAAATGTATGCAACTCCAGTACAACCTCTCCCGAATTTAACAATTCTGGTTGAGAAAGCTTAAATAGTAAAGACATAGAGGAATTGAATCGTATAGTTAACACATTTTATGTTATAGGTGTAAATAGGCTTTTATATCTTCAAGAAGGAAATAAATCATTTTTATACATTCTGGAACTTTCAAAAAACTGATCATGAATTTGACCACAAAAAATGTTAATTTTTTAAATGGCCTTGTCAGTTTTTTATGGGTCACATATTCTGATTGTAAATCTATCATATTTGAAATAAATGATAGATTAAACAGAAATTCTGATAACTTAAAGATATACCTCTACAAATATTATGTTGGATCAGTGAGAAAATGAAAAAAGGAATTACATGCTATCCAAGAAGCAAGAAAATAAGAATACTTCATCCCCAAAACTAGGAAACACAGCAAAAGCTGCACTCAGGAGAAAATCAATAGTTTACATGCCCTCAATATTGAAAAAACAATAGAAAATAAGGGAACTAAGAATTGATCTTAAGAAATTAGAAAAGTAATGCCAAAGTAAACCAAAGGAAAATACAGGAAATTGTTAAAGATAGACTAGATTTAATTTAGTAAAAAAACAAAACTATGCAGAAAAAGAAAAAAGTAAGTCTAAAAGATGGTTTTTAGAAAATAGCAATAAACCGGAAAAGCCTGATTATAAGTGAGAGAACAAAATACAAATGTTTAGGAATGTGAATATAGTACAAGTGTGGAAGAGATTAAGAAGAATATAAAGATTGCACATCTATTTTGACAAATCTGGAGACCTAGAGCAGATGGATGATTTTCTAGCAAAAGATGAAATACCAAGTTTGACCTGAAGAAGATGTAAGATCCTTGAAGAGACCAATTACCAAAGACAAGATTGAAAAGGTGAATAAAGATGTACCATTCAGACAGACACCAAGGCCAGATGGGTTCTCAGCCAAGTTTTATCTAACCTTTAAAGAAAAGTTTATTCCAGGTTATTTTAACTATTTCAAGTTATAGAAGAAAGTAGAAGTCTTCTCAATTTATTTTCTAAATCTCACAAACTTAATGGCAAAATTTTATCAGTTACCAATATATTACCTAATATACACCAAAACCCATCTATTAAATAAAATATTGGCAAGCAGAATATATCAAAAGAATAATATATTATTATTAAGAGGCCACTCAGAAATTCAAATATGATTCAGTATCAGTATAATCTATTATGATATCAATAAATCTAAGAAGAAAAAAAGCATGTGATTGTGTGTATGTATGTGTGCATGCTCAGTCATGTCTTGCTCTTTGCAACCCCATGACTGTAGCCTGCCAGGCTCCTCTGTCTATGGAATTCTCCAGGCAAGAATACTGGAGTAGGTTGCCATTTCCCCCTTCAAAGGATCGTCCTGACCCAGGGACTAAACCCACATCTCTTGTTTCTCCTGCAAATAGGTGCTAAAAGACATTTAATAAAAAACAACAGTTTTTCCTAATAACTCAAACTAGAAAGGAAACTACTTTAAAGTACTACTGAGTTTTACCATTTTTCTGTAGCACATCCCACTCTAAACTGCAAAACACTAAAAGTTTCAATTAAATCAAGAAGAAAATAGCTAGCAGTTTTGTAGTGCTTACTATCTGTGAGGATGGTTTTAGGTACTTTACATATAATATTTTTCAAAATCATACATGAGAGATATTATTATAATCCCCATGTTAAAGATGGGAGAACTGAGGCATAGAGAGATTAAATAACTTGCCCAGGAACACAAAAACAGCAAATAGTGAACTTATGATTCAGAGTTAGACAGTTATGCTCTAGAGACCATGGTCTTAACACTGCGGTGTGTAGTCTCTAAATAAAGATTCTTGTTTTCATTATTACTATTCAACACATTTTGAAGTAGCAGCAACTGTAATACAACAAGAAAATGACAGAAACCTCAGTGTTGGAAGAGATAAGTAGACATTTTATAGATTGTGTTCAGTGAAAAATCAAAAACCATAAAGTACTATTAATATTAATAAGGATATTTGATAAGATACCTGGACAAAAGAAAAAAAAATCTTTTCCTCATTCTTGCAATAAAGACCTAGAAATGGAAACGGGGGGGAAGTATTTCACTTGCAACAGTCATACAGATGAACAGATACACATATACATGAAGGACACTTAAAATCTGGCAAAAATTGGATAAGGAAATCCCATGATATACACAGAAAACTATGTATACACTATAACCATATTAAAAGACATACAAAGAAGTTTTAAACAAATGGAAAAAATATTTAACATCTCAATTCTCTGAAATTAATATGTAATGAAATTCCAGTAACAAAATTTCCTAGGCATTAGATAAAATCATCTTGAAATACAGATAAAAGAATAAATGCCTCAGAAATAGCCAGGAAAATATATGAAATGAAAAATGATGGGGAAATTTCCTTACCAGGCATTCGGCATACAATAATCAATGTAAGATCATGGCATCCGGTCCCATCACTTCATGGGAAATAGATGGGGAAACATGGAAACAGTGTCAGACTTTATTTTTGGGGGCTCCAAAATCACTGCAGATGGTGATTGCAGCCATGAAATTAAAAGATGCTTGCTCCTTGGAAGGAAAGTTATGACCAACCTAGACAGCATATTAAAAAGCAGAGACATTACTTTGTCAACAAAGATCTATCTAGTCAAGGCTATTATTTTTCCAGTAGTCATGTATGGATGTGAGAGTCGGACTGTCAAGACAGCTGAGCTCCAAAAAATGGATGCTTTTGAACTGTGGTGTTGGAGAAGACTGAGAGTCCCTTGGACTGCAAGGAGATCCAACTAGTCCATCCTAAAGGAGATCAGTCCTGGGTGTTCATGGGAAGGACTGATGTTGAAGCTGAAACTCCAATATTTTGGCCACCTGATGCGAAGAGCTGACTCATTTGAAAAGACCCTGATGTTGGGAAAGATTGAAGGCAGGAGGAGAAGGGGACAACAGAGGATGAGATGGTTAGATGGCATAACCAAATCAATGGACATGAGTTTGGGTGAACTCCGGGAGTTGGTGATGGACAGGGAGGCCTGGTGTGCTGCAGTTCATGGGATCGCAGGGAGTCAGACAGGACTGAGCAACTGAACTGAATCAATGTAAATGTAGGGAGAAACAAATAATTTGAAATCTCAGGGTACAACAGAATTTAATATTTTGTGAGTAGGGATTCAATTCAGTGGGGAAAGGATGGATCATTCAATAAATGGTAGTGACCCTATTCAACGGGAGTGGAAAATACAGAGCTGTCTTTGATCAAGCAGTTTTTTTTTTTTTTCCCCAAGTGGTGGACCAAATAGCCAGGCCATTGGCAATAGCCCAAGCATTAGTAAAAATAGAACAAAGTTCATCAAAAGAGACGTTGCCTCAAGTTATGAGAATAGCCTTGAGTTCTATCTGCTAGTGGAGCAACTGTGTCCCTTTTGTGTTTGCATAGCAGCTGTTGAGGTTGAGAAGCTATGCAGCCCAGCAGACACTACTAGATTTCAGCCTAGCCAGGCCATTAGTGAATTGGGCCCAGGCACTTGAGTGAACCTCTGTGAACTGAGAATCCAATGAGCCAGCAGCTTCCTTCAGGTGGTAGAATGGGGGGATAAAGTTTTCCTCAAAGAGACAGCTGTAATTTTTTTCATGTAAAACTGAGGTGTCACTCAGGTCATGATAGATATATTCTTGAATATTTCATTTCCATGTGATAATCACACTTAAAACTACAGGGGGCACATTTGGGTGCTGACTCTCTCTCTTTACCAGAGGCTTCAATTGAGAAAGTCATCCATTCCAGAGACTGGTAGCTCAAAAGAGTTATTAGTGCCGTGGGACCACAGACATTGACAGCCTACCACAGCTTCCTGGACTGCTTCCAATGCCACTCGTTGATCTGGACCTCCCACTCACAGGATACTAATCTGTTAGTTAGCTGATATAAACACCAAGCAGAATGCCCAAGTGAGGTGCATACTGTTTCCAACACCAAATTAGATGCTGATCTTCTTTTTGGTTGCTTCCCACATTGCACTAGTGGTAAAGAACCGGCCTGCCAATGCAGGAGACATGAGATGTGGGTTTGATCCCTGAGTAGGGAAGATCCCCTGGAGGAGGACATGGCAACCTGCTCCAGTATTCTTGCCTGGAAAATTCCAGGGACAGAGGAGCCTGGTGGGCTACAGTCCATGGGGTCGCACTAAATTGGCCCAAAGTTTCTCAGGTGTCACAAAGTCTTTTCTTCCCCACTGTGAATCACTTTTCCTCCCCAGATTGACTGACAAGGTGACACTGGCCTTGAGGACACTTTGATTTAGCAGCCACCAGCCATACTGTTTTTTGGCTAGTGCTGTGGGGTTTTTGTACCCTTTGGTGACTTGTGCTTGACTTACACAATACTTGTTTAAAAAGAGCTCCACTTTAATCTGGATCAATTGCTACCCCATTGTATAATTACATCTCTTAAGTTTTTGCCCAGTTTTAACATAAGGACTAGGGGAGTTTTCCAAAGAAGAGGGGCTAACACTAAGAAAAGATCTAGAACCCCTTGGTTAGTTTCTCATTCTCCATTGATTCACCTTCATCAGCATCAGAGACCCCACCTGGGCCATCAGAGCCTGAATAATAGTGATTCAGCTATGGTTTCCCCTAAGAGTTTGTCTCTTCCAGGAAAATCTCTCCAAGAGAGTTTAAGGTTCCACATAGCAGCCAAAGCTCACTGCAAAAACTCTGAAACCTTCTCTTATCATCTCTGAATGTATTTAAATATAGCTTAGTAGGTTATAGGAGAAGGAAATGGCAACCCGCTCCAGTGTTCTTGCCTGGAGAATCCCAGGGACAGGGGAGCCTGGTAGGCTACCGTCTATGGGGTCACACAGAGTCAGACATGACTGAAGTGACTTAGCATAGCATAGCATAGTAGGTTACAAGGGGGCCTCAGAAATAAGATGTCCCTACTGTGGCTATTCTTCCTTAACAATTATAGGGTATCCACCACCCTCATCTCCCAGATGACCCAGCCAGAGAACTAACAATCAGTCCGGTTTCTGCCCCACTGGTTGCAAATTTGCCTGCTTTCACTCCATATAGAGGCTCATCTCTGTAACTATTGGGATGGAAACTTTTGCATATCCATCATGAGTTGTAATACTGGTGTTCACAATATAGAGGATTTAAGGTCAACATCCCAACTGGTTAAAAAAAAAAAGAAAAAAAAATGCCCACCCTGTACAGAGTTAGCAACCACTGGCATCTTTCAGGCAACTGTCTTTGAACTGATTTCCTAGTATTCATCTACAACCACCACCTCACTTCTGTCTCATTTACAGGCAGTAAACCAGTGGACCATTCATTGCCTAGTTAACCAATCAATTCAGTCACATATTCACTATCACTACAAACAAAGCTAGTGGAGGTGATGGAATTCCAGTTGAGCTACTTCAAATCCTGAAAGATGATGCTGTGAAAGTGCTGCACTCAATATGCCAGCAAACTTGGAAAACTCAGCAGTGGCCACAGGACTGAAAAAGGTCAGTTTTCATTCTAATCCCAAAGAAAGGCAATGCCAAAGAATGCTCAAACTACCACACAATTGCACTCATCTCACACGCTAGTAAAGTAATGCTCAAAATTCTCCAAGCCACGCTTCAGCAATACATGAACGTGAACTTCCAGATGTTGAAGCTGGGTTTAGAAAAGGCAGAGGAACCAGGGATCAAATTGCCAACATCCGCTGGATCATGGAAAAAGCAAGAGAGTTCCAGAAAAACATCTATTTCTGCTTTATTGACTATGCCAAAGCCTTTGACTGTGTGGATCACAATAAACTGTGGAAAATTCTGAAAGAGATGGGAATACCAGACCACCTGACCTGCCTCTTGAGAAATCTGTAGGCAGGTCAGGAAGCAACAGTTAGAACTGGACATGGAACAACAGACTGGTTCCAAATAGGAAAAGGGGTACATCAAGGCTGTATGTTGTCACCCTGCTTATTTAACTTCTATGCAGAGTACATCTTGAGAAATGCTGGGCTGGAGGAATCACAAGCTGGAATCAAGATTGCCAGGAGAAATATCAATAATCTCAGATATGCAGATGACACCACCCTTATGGCAGAAAGTGAAGAGGAACTCAAAAGCCTCTTGATGAAAGTGAAAGAGGAGAGTGAAAAAGTTGGCTTAAAGCTCAACATTCAGAAAATGAAGATCATGGCATCTGGTCCCATCACTTCATGGGAAATATATGAGGAAACAGTGGAAACAGTGTCAGACTTTATTTTTCTGGGCTCCAAAACCACTGCAGATGGTGATTGCAGCCATGAAATTAAAAGACACTTACTCCTTGGAAGGAAAGTTATGACCAACCTAGATAGCATATTAAAAAACAGAGACATTACTTTGTCAACAAAGGTCCGTCTAGTCAAGGCTATGGTTTTTCCAGTAGTCATGTATGGATATGCGTGTTGGAGTATAAAGAAAGCTGAGGACAGAATTGATGCTTTTGAACTGTGGTGTTGGAGAAGACTCTTGAGAGTCCCTTGGACTGCAAGGAGATCCAACCAGTCCATTCTGAAGGAGATCAGTCCTGGGTGTTCACTGGAAGGACTGATGTTGAAGCTGAAACTCCAATATTTTGGCCATCTGATGTGAAGAGCTGACTCATTTGAAAAGATCCTGATGTTGGGAAAGATTGAAGGCAGGAGGAGAAGGGGACAACAGAGGATGAGATCATTAGATGGCATCACTGACTCAATGGACATGAGTTTGAGTAAACTCTGGGAGTTGGTGATGGACAGGGAGGCCTGGTGTGCTGCAGTTCATGGGATCACAGGGAGTCGGACATGACCGAGTGACTGAACTGAACTGATTCACTATCAATATTGTGGACTTCCTTTAAATGCCTTTAATTGGCCCAAAAGGTCCTCTCTGTTTCTCTTGCACAAAGTCATGCCTCACAGAAGCTGGGAAGAATTGTGACCTTATTTTCAAGCTCATATGTTAGCCTTCTAGAGTTTCATGGATGGTCTTAAAAGACATGAGACTCCTGGGTTAGAGATAAAGGACAGTTTAGCACATGCAGCGATAGTCATAGCCAGAGAATCGGCATTTTTAGCATTGATTTCTTGAGTCCCATTTACCTTATCTGATGCACAGAGCACCAGCTGACACCTCACAGGCAGTGAGCTGTGTTACAGGAGAGAAGTCTTGACCTCAGGGGACCTGAATCTTTTATAAGGGGCAGTAAGTATGCCTGAACTTTGCTCCAGAAGGAAAAACTATCTTTATCTTCTGAGACTGTACACCAACATGTCCCTTGCTCTGGAGGAGACATTCTTTCTCTCTTCCCAGGCTGTTTGCTCTATAAGCATACTTAAAAAGACAGTCTGGAACAAAACAGTCAGTCTGAAGGCATGCAGTAATGTGCGAGGTCCATGGAGAATAGTCTACCAACAATGAATTTATACTCTTTGCCAGAATAGAATAAAACTGAGGGAGACTAAAATGTTGCAGCATCTAACTCAAGGGAAACTTTAAGGAATCGTAAAATTAGACAATTGTGAAAACTATTAAAATCGACAGTCAATTGAAAATGTGAAAAATTTCAAATACATAACTGTGAATAAATTTTATGCATCTTGAAGAATTGCAGGCAATTTCATGGCAAAGAAGTTATGTGATATTGAATTTTTAAAGAAAAATACTAACAATGTAGTATTTGAAAAAATATACTCATTATTCTGTTTACATTTGTTGTAATAATCAGAAATATTCAATATAAAGATGTTTTAAAAATTTGTTTTTAAATATACATGTCATTTTTATTTTCAAAATAATTTTAATTCTGAAAACAACTTCTAAGTAGAACTATTTAGAAATCTGCCAATATAATTTAAAAAATGATTTATAGTCAATAAATAAATGCTTTCCAGACAATTTCAGTTAAAGAGCCCTCTTTGAATCAAAACTGGTGTTGATGACAAGTTATCTGTTCATCTGACAATGAATGAAAGTTACCTAATGAGAGGAAGAAATTCTGAGTGATTATAGGAGGCTAATGGGAAGTGAAGAAACTTCAAAAAGCTTCCATGAGAAATGTGAAAGTAATATCATATCATATATATACAGAGAAGTTCTGTTTAATTCATTTATATTTTCACTGATCATTCAGAGAATTATTGAACTTTTGAGATAGAAGGAAACTTAGAATTCATCTACTTTAATGTTCAATTTAATGTAATATCTTTTTAAATACCCTTTACAGATTTAAATCTTATTTAAAAGCCTTAATTATATTTTTAAATAATTTAGGGGAGAAAAGTAATATGTTGGACATACTTTATATAAAAGTATATTCATACTGCTACTACTCAATTGGAAGAATCAGCTGTATTCTCTCCTGGGGTTGATTTTTCTCCTTTTACTGTATAGGTTTATTTGAATCTTTTAATTAAATAGCTGCTTTAATTTGGGGACATTTTCTACATCTGCAGTATCAGCTACTTGACATCCTCTTCCTTTCTGTAACTGCATTAAATTTCAACACCACTTTTGGCTGCTGAGTAATTTAGTCATGAAGATTAGCAGGATGGGGATATAGCAAGGTGATTAAAACCTGAGCTTCTGGGGTCAGTTCAAACCAAGTTTGAACTCTAGTTACAGCACTTCCAAGTCATGTGACTTCAAATTATTTGACCTCTGTAAACCTCAACTGCCTTATCAGTAACATGGGAATAACAGTGATAATACTTGGTGAATTGTGAGAGTTAAATGAGATAGTCTGTGTTAAAAAGCTTAGCAGGGTGTCCGGCACCTAGTTTGCCTGCATGTGTGCTCAGTTGCTTTAGTCGTGTCCAACTCTGTGCGATCCTATGGACTGTGCCCGCCGGGCTCCTCTGTCCAGGCGATCCTCCAGGCAAGAACACTGGAGTGGGTTGCCACGCCCTCCTCCAGAGGATCTTCCCAACCCAGGGATCAGACCCGAGTCTCTTACATCTCCTGCATTGACAACTGGGTTCTTTACCTCTAGCGCCACCTGGGAAAGTGAAAGTGAAGTCGCTCAGTTGTGTCCAACTCTTTGCGACCCCATGGACTGCAGCCCACCAGGCTCCTCTGTCCTTGGGATTTTCCAGGCAAGAATACTGGAGTGGATTGCCATTTCCTTCTCCAGGGGATCTTCCCGACCCAGGGATCGAACCCGGGTCTCCCACATTGTAGACAGACGCTTTACTGACCTGGGAAGCCCCTGACGACTAGTTTATTGACATTCAGTAGACATTTATGATGATGACGACGATGACAGTATTGACATAATATAAAAACCAGAATAAAATTGTTAGTGAAAAATTCAGTGTACTCTTAAAACAAAAACAAAAACAAAAACAAAACAGGCTACGAGTATCAAAATCTAATTAAAACTTTATACTAGGTATTAAGGGCTTCCCAGGTGGCAGAGTGGTAAGAAACTGCCTGCCAGTGCAAGAGATTCGGGTTTGATCCCTAGACTAAGATCCCCTGGAGGAGGAGATGAAAACTCACTCTAGTGTCTTGCCAGAGAAATCACATGGATAGAGGAGCCTGGCAGGCTACCGTCCATGGGATCTCAAAGAGTCAGACACGACTGAGTGTGCACGAATACTCAGTGGCACTAGATTATGCATTGCTTCACATTTCATGAGCTTATTTCAGGAGTGCCTGGTGATATCTACCATTAGTTCATTTTCTCACCTGAGAGGCTCTGAAATGTGAGAGAAGGGAATGAATGATTTGAATGGGAAAGGGTAATATGTGTAAGGATGTGCAGAATAAGTATATCCTTTGCTTACTGTGATTTTTGCAGCCTAATGACTTTTTCTGCAAGCAGTTTTGCAAAGCTAGGATAACTAATCTGAACCACAGCCTTATTAGTAAAGTCAATATTTTGGTCCTTGTTTTACAGATAGAGGAACTGAGCCAAGACACAGTAAATGTCTTTGTCAAGGTTACATAGACAGTCAGGGGCAAAAAATACACATTTATTTCAGGGTCCTGATTCCAAAGCCATAGGCTATTTAATCCTGGTGATATACAGAACAGCTGAAAACACACTGTATGTAGTAGTTGTATCTAAAATAGAATAACTCAAATATCATTTTCAGAATCTCCAAATCAAGGTCACACCTGTGTAATCGCATATTTCTAACATTATTATTTATGCTGGCAGTAGTTGAAGCGTGCAAGAAATGTATTTGTGAAAAGAAACTACCAGTTATATTGATAAAGCAGTCTCTGGAATGGAACCGGTGCTAGAGGGAGAAATAAGAAGGAAATAACTTAATACATTGAACACATTTTTACCTGATACATTTTAATATTGAACTGAAATTCATGGAAGAAAAAAAAAGTATGGCTGGTATTTCCCACTGACATGGTGGTGGTTCTGCATTTCCTCTTCATTCTGCAGCCCCAGCTCATCTGGGTCTCTGTGACTGAGTCAAAGAAAGAGCCAGCCAGCAAGAGTGAATTCATCACAAAATATCCTAAACCTTGGACAGCAGAAAAGAACTATTTATTGCTTCTGTAAAGTAGGGGCGTGTTTAGGCACTTTAATTAGAAGCACATTTAGATGTAGGAAATAACTATATTTCCATTTTCTATTTTAGTCTTCAGTCTCTGGCTGAACTGTGTGATCAAGCAGCTCCTGGAAATCATTTGAAATTGGCATAGATGGATCTTCCTTGACTAAATTTAGCAGGAGAGTCAAAATTTTAGTAGTCTGTCTCACCCACTCTAAGTTAATTTACCAGTTAGCATTTGTGGCCGCTAACTGGCTGCTGTTTGTGTGTAAGTGTACTGATCTGTTTTCCAGAAGAAAAGAGTTGATGGTGGCGTGTAGTCAGTCCTGAAACTGTTGTGATTCCAGGATTAGACATTATTTTCCTCTTCCAGGGGAAGATAAGCGGGACATGTCCAGACGTGCCTTCTATAAAAGGCTGGCTCAGAAAAGCCCTCCATAGAACATATTCACTTTCACGATTGCTATTTCAGGTAAATTGCATCCCTAAGTACTTTACATAAAAATCTTCCAGTTGCTAAATTTGGTTGAAAAGTAATGTTTCATTTGGATGATAGATAAAGTGGTATCATCCTTGTGACATCTGATATAATTTTAAAAAATAGTCTACTGTGGATTTAGAGCCTCACAGCTAAAGAAAGAAAAACCTATCATACTTTGGGGCTAGTTTCATATACTACTTCTGTGCTAAACAATAGCCATATCAACAAGCCTGGTTCTACCACCACCTGCAGTAAGAATTGGACATGTACATGGTCGGTAAGTCTACTATGGCTGTTATTTATTACATTGGCGTCCATTCAGTGCACTGATCTTTTTTTTCCCATTAAACAGATGATTTAATGACATGAGAACTACCTGAACCCCAGCTCCATTACCAGACTCCTGCACAGCCTGGATTTGACCTCCCCATCAGCATCCACCTTCCATAGTTGTGTTCACCACATCCTCTGCTGCAGCTCACAAGTGAATCTTGTCACATCTGCCTTTGCATGAGCCTGGAAAGGAGCTTTTTTCCTTCCTCTGAGAAAATTCCTTTGGTCAGATCTCTGGGCTGCATCCTCATAGCCCTTGTTTCCACCCTGGCTCCTTTTTATCTGTGTGTCATTATATCCTCTTTGGTAGGAGGATATAATGATATTTGATGAATTTCCTCACTGCCCCTGCCCATGACTATAATCTCTTTAAAAGCAGAAACTATCATAGTATACCCACCACTTATTTCAGTGTCTAACAGCTACAGAGAGGAAACTCAATAAGGATTTGTTGAATGAATGACTGAGTAAATGAATGTTAGGAGAACTTCCTCCAAATGAAGTAAATGGAATGTAGAGGAGCTGCCTATGTCTGAGGCAAGGATTAGTGGCCTCACTGAGATAATGTGAAACATAGAAGAAGATAAAACCTTGGAGACAAACTTTTCCAACCTTGCAATTTTTCTGGAGGGTTCACTCTGTTACCGAGTGGCCTGGTGCCCTGGAACAAGTTTACATCATTAATGTCAGATGTTGAAAACCCTGATATATAAAAGAACTGTTTCCACAGGAACTTCTCAGATAATGGAAGTATTTTTTTTTTTTTCCAGGAGTGCTTGATAAACTTGACTACAAGCCTGAGTTAGAACTGAAAGGAGACCCAAGAGAAAAATTGCTGGAAATAGAGTTGGGTGTGAGAAGATGGTCACATCCCAGGTTATGTCCCTGGGACGGCTGCCAAGTGTGGGTTCTTGGCTTCACACAGGAGAGGATTCAAGAGTGAGCCACAGTAAAGTGAAGGAAGGTTTATTCAGAGAGGAAACACATTCTATACACAGAGTGTTGGCCATCTCAGAAGGCAAGAGAGGCACCAGGGTTTGGAGATTGTCAGTTTTTATAGGGGTGAGTAATTTCGTGAAAGTCACTCAGTCGTGTCCAACCCTTTGTGACCCCAAGAACTGTATAGTCCCTGGAATTCTCCAGGCCAGAATACTGGAGTGGGCACCCTTTCCCTTCTCCAGGGTATCTTCCCAACCCAGGGATTGAACCCAGGTCTCCTGCATTGTAGGCAGATTCTTTACCAGCTGAGCAACAGTTCAGTTCAGTCAGTTCAGTCGCTCAGTCGTGTCGGACTCTTTGCGACCCCATGAATTGCAGCACACCAGGCGTCCCTGTCCATCACCAACTCTTGGAGTTCACTCATACCTACATCCATCGAGTCGGTGATGCCATCCATCCATCTCATCCTCTGTTGTCCCCTTTTCCTCCTGTCCCCAATTCCTCCCATCAGTCTTTTCCAATGAGTCAACTCTTCTCATGAGGTGGCCAAAGTACTGGAGTTTCAGCTTTAGCATCATTCCTTCCAAAGAACACCCAGGGCTGATCTCCTTCAGAATGGATTGGATGGGTCTCCTTGCACAAGGGAAGCCCAATTTCATAGGCTTAGTGGGAGGAGTATTCCAGCTCTTATGGGGGAAGGATGGGATTTCCAGGAATTAGGCCACTGCCACTTTTTGACCTTTCTGATGGGCCTGGGAACTGTCGAGGTGCCCATGGGTGTGTCATTTAGGTTGTTGATTTGTTACAATGAGCATATATTGAGGCTCAAGATCCAGTGGAAGTCAACTAGTCTGCCATCTTGGACCTGGTTGTTTCTAATCAGTTTATGTCATGTCCTCGGGCTGTATCATTCTTTTAAAGGTTGTTCCTTGCCCCTTTCCTGTCTCAGAAGCACAGCCAAATAGAAATAACTTTGAAGCATCCATGAATACATAAATGAGATTTGAATTCCAGAGTCACAGCTTCAAAGGATGCCTGTTCTAATAGACGGGGGCCTAGGTAGGCTTCCTGTTCCCTCCCTCTTCTCCATTTGTGTGATGACTGGAGTCTAGTATGAACAGACATCTTTGGTCCCAGACCTCTGCCAACCAAAGCAGAGGCAGCAGTGGTTGAATCCCATGCAGAAGACAGGTGAAGCTATTCAGCAGGAAGGTGACCTCTCTGGCAAAACATGAATAGTTCTTCGTGGCTGTGTATTTCAAGGTGTCATCCTAGGAGTTCTGGAATCAGATTAACATGTGTGCTTTTTAAAAATTCAGATTTGTGCCTGCCCAGCCCCAACTAAATCAGTATTTTCTGTTGGTTGGGAGGGTGGGTGGGGGTGACTGGGAAGCTGTGTTAGTTTACTCAGACTGCAAAATACTTCAGACTGTGTGACTTGAACAACAGAAATGGTATGTTCTAGTCATTCTGGGGTCTAGAAGTCCAAGGTGATGGTACTGGCAGGTTTGGTTTCTTTTGAGGCCTCTCTCCTTGACTTGTAGATGGCTGCACTCTTGCTAACTCTCCACAGGGTCCTCCCTCCATACTCCTGAGCCCCTCATGTCTCTCAGTGTGCCCTAATTTTTTCTGATAAGACTACACAGTCTGACTGAGTAGGACCACCATGTGGGGCCATCAGTTCAACTCAGTCGCTCAGTCGTGTCCGATTCTTTGAAACCCCATGGACTGCAGCATGCCAGGCTTCCCTGTCCATCACCAACTCCCTGAGCTTGCTCAAACTCATGTCCATCAAGTCAGTGATGCCATCCAACCACCTCATCCTCTGTCATCCCCTTTTCCTCCGGCCTTCAATCTTTCCCAACATCAGGGTCTTTTCCAGTAAGTTAGCTCTTCCTATCAGGTGGCCAAAGTATTGGAGTTTCAGCTTCAGCATCAGTCCTTCCAATGAATATTCAGGACTGATTTCCTTTAGGATGGACTGGTTGGATCTCCTTTCAGTCCAGGGACTCTCAAGAGTCTTCTCCAACACCACAATTCTGAAGCATCAGTTCTTCAGCGCTCAGCATTCTTTATGGTCCAACTCTCGAATCCATACACGACTACAGGAAAAACCATAGCTTTGACTAGACAGACCTTTGTTGGCAAAGTAATGTCTCTGCTTTTTATTATGCTGTCTAGTTTGGTAATAGTGTGGGGCCTTATTTTAACTTAATCACCTCTTTAGAGGTCCTATCTCCAAATTCAGCCATATTCTGAGGTATTGGTGGTTATGGCTTCAACATATGAATCTTTCACACAATTCAGTACATAAAAGACCATTAAAAAAAAAAAACACTTCAGATGATTCAGAAGCATAAATTTAAAAAGCTGTGATTGTTCTTCTCTCCTTCTCTTACAGAAAACTGTAGGGCTGTAGCTAGTCCTTGGCAAGACCAATAGCTTTCTGTCTCTTGCTGCTTTAAACTCATCAGGCACATCTGTGAGCATCATAACCATCAAGGCCGAGGAATGCTATGTACTTTTTAACCTAATGTGATGACTCTTTCCTTCTAAACTTAACTGTCCTCATTAGGAACTCTCAGAACATTAAAAACAATTTACCTCTTAGGCTAGGAAGTATGTATAAGCATAAGTTTTATTTTGCCAGGCTCAACAGACATTGTTTTATGAATTAACAACCTCTAATGGGAACATCAACCTCCATCCATTCATTAACCCAGTCCATTGAGCTGCCATATGCTAAGCTTATATGCTAAGTCATATGCTAAGAGCTTGAATAACTTGTCATCAGCACAGCCTGGCAACCAGTTAGCCCAGGAGCCATGCACAGGACGCAGTGTGCCTGTCAAACTTTGCAATTACTGGAGATTTGTCTGTACCTATCTAATGTCATCTACCAAATTATATCATATTATGTCTTTTGCTAGTTGGTAGAAAGTGAAGAGGAACTAAAAAGCCTCTTGATGAAAATGAAAGAGGAGAGTGAAAAAGTTGGCTTAAAGCTCAAAATTCAGAAAACGAAGATCATGGCATCTGGTCACATCACTTCATGGCAAATAGATGGGGAAAGAGTGTCAGACTTTATTTTTCTGGGCTCCAAAATCACTGCAG
>NW_011495034.1:2163886-2170932 GCF_000754665.1 Bison bison bison | reverse complement strand
AAGGAGATCCAACCAGTCCATTCTAAAGGAGATGGGTCCTGGGTATTCTTTGGAAGGAATGATGCTAAAGCTGAAACTGCAGTACTTTGGCCACCTCATGCAAAGAGTTGACTCATTGGAAAAGACTCTGATGCTGGGAGGGATTGGGGGCAGGAGGAGAAGGGGACGACAGAGGATGAGATGGCTGGATGGCATCACTGACTCGATGGACGTGAGTCTCAGTGAACTCCAGGAGTTGGTGATGGACAGGGAGGCCTGGCGTGCTGCAATGCATGGGGTCGCAAAGAGTCAGGCACAACTGAGCAACTGAACTGAACTGAAGTTTCTTAAGAGTGGAGGCAAGCATTAGACCTTATCCAGCTTTATTTCTCTAAAATAGTGCCAGGCATAAATATTTTTTGAATGAATGTGAATAATGAATTTACTTAAATGCCTTTAGGTCTGAGATTTGTCTGAAGAGGTAGAGGCAGACCTTTGCAGATGCTGCATTTTTATTTTATTTTATTTTACAAGTTGAAGGTTTATAGCAATCCTGCATCAAGCAAGTCTATTGGGGCCATTTCTCCAATAGCATTTGCTCACTTCATGTCTCTGTGTCACACTTTAGTAATTCTCACAATATCTCAAACTTCTTCTATATATAATCATATTTATTATGGTGATCAGTGATTTTGATGTTACTACTACAACTCACGCAAGGCTCAGATGATGGTTAGTATTTTTTTTTTTGGCCAATAAAATATTTTTAAATTAAGGTAGGTACATTTTTTTTAGACATAACACTATTGAACACTGAATAGACTACAGTACAGTGTAAATGTAACTTGTCTATGCATTGGGAAACCAAAACATTTGTGCTTTATTGCAGTTGTCTGGAACTGAACCCACCACCTGTCTGAGGTCTGCCTGCCTGTACTTCCTTTATCCCTCATCAAACTTCACAAAATTAAACGTATTTGTTATTTTAAATCTCTGCCTATGGAGGTGAAAGAAAACCTCAGTATTTCTCTGTATAATCTCAAGAACAACAATGCAAAAGAAATGAATAAAATTCAAATATATATCTTTAATAGAATAATTTAATAATATGCCAGTAATAAGATGAACAAAGGAGTAATTCTGTGATGGAAAGCACATTATGCTGGTATTGCACATTTACCTTGTTGGTCTGGGCTGAGCAGAAATAAAGTGGCCCTGGAATGAAATGAATCAGGTCTTTGAGGGAGAGGATACAAAACTCTCCCCCTCGTCCCCTCTGCCCCCTGCCCTACACACATACACAGCAGCAGCAGCAGCATGATTTGTGTCTAAAGAGAGGACTGCTCCTAGAAAAGTTCCTTTAAAAAAAAAAAAGCATCTGTCACAAGTGCTATGGCTAAGATCTCTTACTGAGCATTTCCAGGGCATAAGCATGGTCTTTCCCTGAGCTGCCAAGAAGAACCAAGTCTTCATTTAGGACTCAGACTTTTTCTTGCTTTGTGAGAGTTTGTCATTTGATTCATTAGAGTAGGATGGAAGTGATAATTGGGTATTTTATTTGCATGAGGGAGAATCTTTAAAAAAGCATTTCATTATTCTTTCAAAACAACGCCTTTTGTTAAAACATTTCTAGCTTAAGACTAAAATGTGAGGTATTTACTGGAGAGAGAAAAATATTACCGAGAGCAGGCAGGTGAGAAGGTGGCAATAACTCAAAAGAAGAGACTTGTAAAAAGATGGTCTTAATATAGTGTGATATCCTAATTGGAACTCCCTTAATGAAGTGTTTTGATAATTCAGATAGAGTTGAACCTGAAAATAACTTACCTGCTTCTGTAGGAAAACAAATCTTTTCTTTATTAAGTAAGGAGGTAGCGTTAAGTGTAACAGTTCAAAAAGAATACATAAAAAAACCTATTTGAGGAATCCACCACTTTCAAGTACCTTAACATCACTAACCCACATAATACAGTGTAATGTTTCCTTCTTTTATTCTCCCCCCTCCTCATTATCAGTGGTGAGATTTTTTAGAAAAATAATGCCTCAGGTCTTGCCTTGAGAAGTGATGGATATTGGCAAAAACAAGGTCTGCTTTGTCTTTCAATAGTCACTATAAAAAATGAAGAATCTACATGTGTTCTCCCAGGATGGATCCAGGAATGACTTCCCATGGCTTTGATGGCCATGGGCAGTAGCTGGAAAAAGTTGAGTTTCTCTGGGAAGATTGAGGGGAAAATAGATTTTTGGGTGCCCATCCCTGGATAATGCTGAAGACAGGAACCCAGAGAAGACAATAAAGGGACATTGTGACTGTCTTTTGGATTTGGGAAGTTTGAAATGGGTTGCTTCTAAAATCATGTTCTTTCTAACTGTGGACTTACTGGTATGCCTTTCCAGGGAAGTGAGTCATTTTGGCAGAGTTGCATGTGTTTCACTGCTAATGGTGTTCTTTACTACATAATTGTCTTTACTCACAATAATCACAAATGATACTAATTCATTTCTATAAACATATTTTAGAAATCAGACTTTTAATTTTTCTTTGCTGGCCTTCCTTCTAGCTAGCCCATCTCTGACCTCCTGTTGTCCAGCTGTGTCCGAACAGTTGAGTTCTTTAGTTTTCCACATCTTAACATGCTCTGGCTTGGCTGTTAGGTTGTGGTTAAGTTACTGCACAGCAGTGGGACCTTGTTTTGCTTTCTTATAATATCCAAGAGCAGAATATAACATAGGAACATACGGACATTCTATAAAATTGCAGTGCTTGTTTGAACTTTAATTTTTTATTTATTTTTTGACTGCACCACTCATGTGGGATCTCCCCAACAAGGGATCAAACCCATGCTCCCTGCAGTGGAAGCACAGATTCCTAACCACTGGACTCCCAGGGAAGTCCCTGGAATTTTAATAATGTGATTGCATAAATCAAGCAAGGTTTTTCTGATTTCATCTCAGTATCTTCTTAGCTTTTCGTAAATCTCATAATTTAAAAGTTTTAAGAAGATGATGTTTATATTTGTTACCAATTTCTTTAAAAAAAAAAATGAAAAAGAAAACAACGCACCTTCCCTTTTCTGCCAGAAACCGAAGTGTTAAAATACTAACTCACTGAACCCTCCCACCACCATTACTCAGTAGACCCTTGTTCGAAAGTTAGTCATGGCTGAGCTCTAGGGCTGTTCATTTGATTAAATAGGTGACATATTTTGTGTCAGATACAACTACTCAACAGACTTTCAGCCAGTGTGGCTTCCTGCTACAGATCAGCCAGCCCCTCACAACCACCACCTGAGAACCTTTGTAATAATTACCACCTGCAGATCTTTTCCATTCATTACCTGCAGTACAGCCTTCAAGAACGGTCGCTCACATTTTAGAGAAGAAATAGGAAGTTGTTTTTCCTTTCCCTTCTCCATACTTGGTGCTCCCAAAGGGCTAGCCCACCACTGATTATCAAGCTTCCTAATGGGGAAGCACAGCAGTGCCTCTGTTACATTCTTCCATCATCAGCCCCATGTCTGATGAATGTACTTGAATATGTACATCATTGCTCTCAAGAGGAATATAATGGGCCTGCTTAAAAATAACCACCCCTTCCCATGCTGTGCTCATTCATTCTCGGTAAGCATTCTACATTAGAAAAGATATTTTGCTCTTGTGATTGTGTGAGAAAAGATTTGACCAACACTGAAGATTAAGTATTATCAAGAAAAAAATATAAATATTAGATTTTTTATTTCTTTTCTTATCCAGTTATTATCTAGATAGGCACTGAATTGAAATAATAGTAAGATTACTGGGCTGCTTATTGATAAATTAGACCTTTGTTAATCCCAATATTCTTTTTTTTTGTTGTTTTGTTTATACTTTATTTTACTTTTTCTTCCATGAATATATATATATTTTTATAACTAGAATAAAGTTAAATTTTTGATAAGAATTTTTAAATGCTTATTTTTAATTATAGAATAATTGTTTTGCAATGTTGTATTAGTTTCTGCTGTACAGCAACATGAATCAGCTCTAAGTATACATATATCCCCTCCCTCTTGAATCTCCCTCCTACTCCCTCCTGTTAATATTCTTAGGGTTTTTTGCTTGAGATAAATTTCTTGATAGATTCATGTCATGGAATCGCAAAATCTTGGAAGTAAGCTTATAAACCCTCTGATCCAATTCTTTCAATTCTAGCTTGAGAAAGACTTTTCTATTTTTTTTTATTAAAAAAAATTAACAAAAGAGTAAAGATCTTAATATATTGCACTTCTTTTACTTTTCAAAATTAAAAAATAAATAAACTTACAATTTTAGAATATAGATTTACAAAAAGTTGCAAAGATGATAGAGAATCCCTATACATCCAAAAATAGTTTCCCCTGTTATTAACATCTTAAATTAGTATGGTACATTTAACACAATTAATGAGCCTGATACATTATTCTTCATGGAAGTCTATATTTTATTCAGGTGTCCTTCAGTTCAGTTCAGTCGCTCAGTCGTGTCCGACTCTTTGCGACCCCATGAATTGCAGCAGGCCAGGCCTCCCTGTCCATCACCAACTCCCAGAATTCACTCAAACTCACGTCCATCGAGTCGGTGATGCCATCCAGCCATCTCATCCTTTGTCCTCAGTTTTTATCTAATGACTTCCCTTTTTCTGTACCAAGATCCCATGCAGAATGTGTTGTGTGCTGCTGTTTGCTCAGTCATGTGTGACACTTTGCAGCCCTGTGTACTGTTGGGTTCCTCTGTCCATGGGATTTCCCAGGCAAGAATACTGGAGTGGGTTGCCATTTCCTCCTCCAGGCATATTCTTGACCCAGGGATCGAACCCACATCTCCTACATTGGCAGGAGGATTCTTTACCACTAGCACCACCTTGGAACCCCCCATGCAGGATACCACATTACATTTAGTGATCAAATCTTCTAAGGCCCTTTTTTAACTGTGTTATTGTTTCAGACTTTCCTTGTTTTTGATGACCTTAATGGTTTTGGGGAATACTGGTCAACTATTTTGTAGAACGGCCCTACAAATGGATCTGTCTGACGTTTTCTTTATGATTAGGCTGGTGTTACAAGCTTTGAGGAAGACATGGAAGTGAATTGCCATTTTCATCGCATTGTATGAAAAATGTGTGCTATCAACATGACTCAACACTGCTGATGTTAATGCTGACCACTGGGCTCAGGTAGTGTTTGTAAGGTTTCTCCCCTATAGTTACTCATTTTTCCCTTTCCATATTGCTCTCTTCATAAGGAAGTCACTATAAAGAAGGGATCAGGAGCTAGGCTGACCTTCTTTGAGGATGAAGTGTCTACATAGATTATTTGTAATTCTTCTGCGTGGGAGATTTGTCTCTTCTCCCCCATTTGTTATTAATTCAGTCACTTATTTATAATCATGTGGACTCATGAACATTTATTTCATACTTTGTAATATAATTAAGTGCTTTATTTTGTTATTTAAATTGTTTCAGCTTTGACCATTGGGAGCTCTTTTAGTTGACGCCTGTCTTCTTAACATAATCTCATCACTGCAGGTTTGGTCTTTCTTTTTTAAGGCTTTTTTGGTTGTTGTTGTTGTTTTTGTTTTGTTTTAACATTTTATAACTACAAGCACTACAAGATACCCCAGGCTTGTCCTGCATATTTCCCACCCCAGACCTGGAATCAGCCATTTCTCCATCTTGGTTTGTTTCACTGGAGAATACTATTAGAAACCAAGATCTGGGCACCAATTTTTCCTGTTGCTGCTGGAGTATTGTTGTATCCAGGCATTCTTGGCTAACAGAGCAAGGGAATATATATGTGTATACTAATTCATGTATATTCACATATCCATAGATATTTCTGTATGTCACTAACTGCATCTTTACCTTATATGTTAAACATAAGTTCAACTGATGTCTCCAACTTTAGTACATTGTAGACTCCTCTCATTTACCTATAACCTCACACTCCAACAGTGAGATACCTGGCTTCCAGCATCCGCTATCCATTTACTTAGTTATTCAGTTCCTTATACACTGATTTTAGAATTATTTTCCTGTATTTCTGGGGGAAACAGCTTTATCAACTGTAGAATAGTGCTCTGGTACAATTCCTTCTGCCTTTACCCTTTTAATATTACACAAGTAAGTGACTTTTTCCCCTTCAGTGATTCCATATATTTCTCACGTGTGTGTGTGCATGCATGTTCAAGTCATGTCCAACTCTTTATGACCCCATGGACTGTAGCCTGCCAGGCTCCTCTGTCCATGGAATTTTCCAGGCAAGAATACTGGAGTGGGTTGTCATTTTCTACTCGAGGGGATCTTCCTGACTTTGAGGTCAAACCCACATCTCCTGCACTGGCAGGCAGATTCTTAACCACTGAAGCACGTAGTTAGATTCTTTTACTCACAGTCTGCATTCCGTCCTGTGACCCTCTGACCTCTTAAATGATTTCTTTTAATTTGCATGTAATAAGGCGCACTCTTTGTAATAAAATTCTGTGGGTTTTCACAAATACAGGTGTCATTACAGTATCATACAGAATAGTTTCATTGCCCTAAAAAAGTCTCCTATGCTTCACCTATTTAATCCTTCACCAACCTATCCCTTCTTGAACCTCTGGAAGCCGGTGATCTGTTTACCGTCTCTGTAGTTCTGCCTCTTTCAGAAGGTCATAAATGGAATGGTAGAGACTGACCTTTTCAGACTGGCTTCACTTAGCAATATATACTTGATATTCATCCATGTCTTTGCATGGTTTGATAGCTCATAATTTTTTATTGCTGAATGGTATTCCACTGTGTTGAGATAGCACAGTTTATTTACCTATTTACTCATTAAAGAACATTTTTGTTGCTTCCAGTTTGGCAGGATTATAAATAAGGCTATTATAAAAATTCTTTTTTTTTTTTTATCCATTCATCTGTTGTTGTTTATTTTATTTTATTTTATTTTTAAACTTTACAATATTGTATTAGTTTTGCCAAATATCAAAATGAATCTGCCACAGGTATACATGTGTTCCCCATCCTGAACCCTCCTCCCTCCTCCCTCCCCATACCATCCCTCTGG
>NW_011495034.1:2161775-2162412 GCF_000754665.1 Bison bison bison | reverse complement strand
ATGTGTGTGGATTTATCTCTGGGCTTTCTATTTTGTTCCATTGATCAATATTTCTGTCTTTGTGCCAGTACCATACTGTCTTGATAACTGTGGCTTTGTAGTAGAGCCTGAAGTCAGGTAGGTTGATTCCTCCAGTTCCATTCTTTTTTCTCAAGATCACTTTGGCTATTCGAGGTTTTTTTGTATTTCCATACAAATTGTGAAATTATTTGTTCTAGCTCTGTGAAGAATACCGTTGGTAGCTTGATAGGGATTGTATTGAATCTATAGATTGCTTTGGGTAGTATACTCATTTTCACTATATTGATTCTTCCAATCCATGAACATGGTATATTTCTCCATCTATTAGTGTCCTCTTTGATTTCTTTCACCAGTGTTTTATAGTTTTCTGTATATAGGTCTTTAGTTTCTTTAGGTAGATATATTCCTAAGTATTTTATTCTTTCTGTTGCAATGGTGAATGGAATGGTTTCCTTCTCTTTATGTTTTCTCATTATTAGTGTATAGGAATGCAAGGGATTTCTGTGTGTTGATTTTATATCCTGCAACTTTACTATAATCATTGATTAGTTCTAGTAATTTTCTGGTGGAGTCTTTAGGGTTTTCTATGTAGAGGATCATGTCATCTGCAAATAGC
>NW_011495034.1:2159207-2160665 GCF_000754665.1 Bison bison bison | reverse complement strand
AGGTGTAGGGTTAGGTTATTTATTTGACTTTTTTCTTGTTTCTTGAGGTGTGCCTGTATTGCTATGAACTTTCCCCTTAGGACTGCTTTTACAGTGTCCCACCGGTTTTGGGTTGTTGTGTTTTCATTTTCATTTGTTTCTATGCAAATTTTGATTTATTTTTTTATTTCATCTGTGATTTGTTGGTTATTCAGCAGCGTGTTGTTCAGCCTCCATATGTTGGAATTTTTAATAGTTTTTCTCCTGTAATTGAGATCTAATCTTACTGCATTGTGGTCAGAAAAGATGCTTGGAATGATTTCTATTTTTTTTAATTTACCAAGGCTAGATTTATGGCCTAGGATGTGATCTATCCTGGAGAAGGTTCCATGTGTGCTTGAGAAAAAGGTGAAATTCATTGTTTTGGGATGAAATGTCCTATAGATATCAATTAGGTCTAACTGGTCTATTGTATTGTTTAAAGTTTGTGTTTCCTTGTTAATTTTCTGTTTAGTTGATCTATCCATAGGTGTGAGTAGGGTATTAAAGTCTCCCACTATTATTGTGTTATTGTTAATTTCTCCTTTCATACTTGTTAGCATTTGTCTTACATACTGCGGTGCTCCCGTGTTGGGTGCATATATATTTATAATTGTTATATCTTCTTCTTGGATTGATCCTTTGATCATTATGTAGTGACCATCTTTGTCTCTTTTCACAGCCTTTGTTTTACAGTCTATTTTATCTGATATGAGTATTGCTACTCCTGCTTTCTTTTGGTCCCTATTTGCATGGAAAATCTTTTTCCAGCCCTTCACTTTCAGTCTGTATGTGTCCCCTGTTTTGAGGTGGGTCTTTTGTAGACAGCATATGTAGGGGTCTTGTTTTTGTATCCATTCAGCCAGTCTTTGTCTTTTGTTTGGGGCATTCAACCCATTTACGTTTAAGGTAATTACTAATAAGTATGACCCCGTTGCCATTTACTTTATTGTTTTGGGTTCGAATTTATACACCATTTTTGTGTTTCCTGTCTAGAGAAGATCCTTTAGTATTTGTTGGAGAGCTGGTTTGGTGGTGCTGAATTCTCTCAGCTTTTGCTTGTCTGAAAAGCTTTTGATTTCTCCTTCATATTTGAATGAGATCCTTGCTGGGTACAATAATCTGGGCTGTAGGTTATTTTCTTTCATCACTTTAAGTATGTCTTGCCATTCCCTCCTGGCTTGAAGAGTTTCTATTGAAAGATCAGCTGTTATCCTTATGGGAATTCCCTTGTTATTTGTTGTTTTTGTTGTTGTTATTTGTTGTTTTTCCCTTGCTGCTTTTAATATTTGTTCTTTGTGTTTGATCTTTGTTAATTTGATTAATATGTGTCTTGGGGTGTTTCACCTTGGGTTTATCCTGTTTGGGACTCTCTGGGTTTCTTGGACTTGGGTGATTATTTCCTTCCCCATTTTAGGGAAGTTTTCAACTATTATCTCC
>NW_011495034.1:2158235-2158897 GCF_000754665.1 Bison bison bison | reverse complement strand
CTTTTGTTTGGTTTGGTGGGCATTTATCCTGTTCCTTTATCTGCTGGGTATTCCTCTGTCTCTTCATCTTGTTTAAATTGCTGAGTTTGGGGTGTCCTTTCTGTATTCTGGCAGTTTGTGGAGTTCTCTTTATTGTGGCATTTCCTCGCTGTGTGTGGGTTTGTACAGGTGGCTTGTCAAGGTTTCCTGGTTAGGGAAGCTTGTGTCGGTGTTCTGGTGGGTGGAGCTGTATTTCTTCTCTCTGGAGTGCAATGAAGTATTCAGTAATGAGTTATGAGATGTCCATGGTTTTGGGGTGACTTTGGGCAGCCTGTATCTTGGCGCTCAGGGCTGTGTTCCTTTGTTGCTGGAGAATTTGCTTGGTATGTCTTGCCCTGGAACTTATTGGCCCTTGTGTGGTGCTTGGTTTCAGTGTAGGTATGGAGGCATTTGATGAGCTCCTGTCAATTAATGTTCCTTGGAGTCAGGAGTTCCCTGGAGTCAGGGTTTGGACTTAAGCCTCCTTCTTCCAGTTATCAGTCTTATTTTTACAGTAGTTTCAAAACTTCTCCTTCTATATAGCACCATTGATAAAACATCTATGTTAAAGATGAAAAGTTTCTCTACCGTGAGGGTCACCCAGAGAGGTTCACAGCATTACATGGAGAAGAGAAGAGGGAGGA
>NW_011495034.1:2157448-2158135 GCF_000754665.1 Bison bison bison | reverse complement strand
GAGTTATACAGAGAAGAGAAGAAGGAGGAAGGAGACAGAGGTGGCCAGGAGGATAAAAGGGAGGAATGAAAAGGAGGGAGACAGATCCAGCCAGTAATCAGTTCCCTACATGTTCTCCACCATCTGGAACACACAGAAATTCACAGAGTTGGGTAGAGTAGAGAGGGGTTAGGGAGGAGACACAGGTGACCTGGTGGAGAAAAAGCAGAGTCCAAAGAGAGAGAGAGCAGTCAATCCAGTAATCTCGCTCCCTAGTGAAAAATGGGTCCTGAAGATTGGGTTCTTAAAGGTACAGAATTGGTAACAAATACATAAAAGCAAAAATTAAAAATCTAGAGTAGAGTTTGGAATTTCAAAAATATGATGTTAAAGAAAAGAAGAAGGAAAAGAAAGAGAGAAAAAAATGAACAAACAAAACAAACAAGGTCACGAAAATTATAAAGAAAATATACGCACAAAATTGATAACTATTACCAAAAAGCAAAAGTTAAAATTCTAGAGTAGAGTTTGGAATTTCAAAAATACAATATTAAAAAAAAAGAAAAAGAAAAAGAAAGAGAGAAAAAAAAACAAAAACAAACAAAGTTGCAAAAATTATAAAGAAAATACAGGTACAAAATTGATAACAAATACCAAAAAGCATAAATTAAAAATCTAGAGTAGAGTTTGGAATTTCAGATATACAAT
>NW_011495034.1:2156613-2157169 GCF_000754665.1 Bison bison bison | reverse complement strand
ACACAAAGGGGACGGTGGAGGACACTTTTTTTTTTTTTAAGCTCACTTGTTCAGTCGCGCTGTGGGGAGGGAAGGATGGTGCAAACAAATAACACTGGTGTGTGCTCGCAGTGCCTCAGCCACACTGGGTCTGCCCCCTGTTCACGGCGCGTGTAGTCTCCCTGACCACGCTGCTCAGGCTCTAGGTTGCTCTGCCGGTAACCATCCATGGCCGGCCCTGGGCTGCCTGCACCTCCCAGGTCCAAGCCGCTCAGGTTCAGGCACTTGGGTAGTCCTCAGAGGTGCAGACTCGGTTGGGCCTGCGTTTTGTGCCCTTCCCAGGTCTGAGCAGCTCACGTGATGAGGTGTTTAGCGAGAGTGATTGCTGCGACTTACCGCCTCCCCAACCAGCGCACCTTCTCAGGCAGATGTTGACTGTCCAGACCCCAAGAAGTTTTAGTTAGCAAAGAAACCTGCTTACAGTTTTATAGATAATGTCTCTCTGGGGCTACAATTGCCCCCTTTCGGCTCTGGCTGCCTGTCACTGGAGAGGGATGGTCTGCAGCTGGCTATCTCT
>NW_011495034.1:2136444-2156498 GCF_000754665.1 Bison bison bison | reverse complement strand
GCCCAAATTATTTCGTTCAGATAGCGCTCAGGGTATTCAGGCCAGATCCTTACTCTAAGTGATGCAGCCCGCGCCGTGCCTCCCTGCCCAGCCCCCGCTTGCTAGTGGTGTGTGCAGGCGTCTGCACTGCTTCTCCGCTGGGGGAGTTACCGTAGGGCTCGCAATCTGCGAGTTTTAATTGTTTATTTATTTTTTCTCCCTGTTATGTTGCCCTCTGTGCTTCCAAAGCTCGGCACAGATTCGGCAGTGAGAAGGTTTCCTGGTGTTTGGAAACTTCTCTCTCTTTAAGACTCCCTTCCCGGGACAGAACTCTGTCCCTCCCTCTTTTGTCTCTTTTTTTGTCGTTTATATTTTTTCCTACCTCCTTTCGAAGACTTGCGTTGCTTTTCTGGGTACCTGATGTCCTCTGCTGGCATTCAGAAGTTGTTTTGTGGAATTTACTCAGCATTTAAATGTTCTTTTGATGAGTTTGTGGGGGAGAAAGTGTTCTCCCCGTCCTGCTCCTCTGCCATCTTAGCTCCTCTCTCTGCTATAAAAATTCTTGTGTGGTCCACTGTGTGTTGGAGAGAAATGGGGTTAGGCGGTACTCTTCTCCATTCATTCCTTCAAGGACCCAGGTTGATAAAGTGTCTTCCATCTTCAGTGTGGAACTCTATAAAGTGTATTCTAGTTGTTGACATCCAAGTAGCAATGGTAGGGGAGAGAGAAAGTAGGAAATCATGCCATAGGTTTTGTGGGCAAGGCCTATATGATGTGATGTATACATCAATTTCTGATGTGGTGTGTACATCAATTTCTGTCCATATTCCTTTAGTTGGAACTCAGCTGAATGATCCTATTGATTGAAGGAGGCTGGACTGTGTGCCCAGGAGGAGAAGGAAATACATTTAGTGAACACATGGCATTGTCTTTGCTTTAATGCCCCTATTTGATCACCAATATCTATTGACTCTTCCTCCTAAACTTGGGTTGCACTTACACACTCCCCCAAGGGTACACAGTCCAGAGTCCCAGCCAGCCGCTGCATCCACTGATGGTCTAGGACCTCAGCTGGTGTGGTGGTCTGGGGTGACTTTTGACACTAAAGACACCAGACAGTGGTGGGGCAGGGGGAGGGTAGCCACGATGAACACTTATTCTGAAAAGGGGAAGAAGACGACATAGCAGTTACTGATGCAGAGCAATGATAGAATCCCATGGGGCTGGTGTTATGAAGTTTTTCTGTTGTGGCAATAGAAGAGGTCCCTCGTTATCCTGTGACTGAACTTTACTTTGCTCTTTGGGAGGAAGTCCATGGCCTCGATCCATTTCCTAAGGGATTCTCACTTTTTCTTTCTCTCCCTTATCCACATCTGAAAGGGGCTTTTGGTACCCTCCATTAGAAGTTATAGCACTCCCTGCATTTGGATTATTAAATGTCCAAGGATTATTTTAAGTCACAAAAAGTCAGAGATTTTATGTGTCTATGTTCATGGTTTCTTTGGTAATAAAATTCCCTTAGAAACTTAATCAGCTCCTGATCTATTATCTTTCAGTCATTCCACATTCCAGTAAGCTCATGACAAATTCTTTAGTTGGTATGATACCCAAATTTATATTATTTCTTGGCTTCCCCTTTATCCTTCCCCAAACCTATCTCCTGCACCTAAATGATGAATTTTTTGAAGCTATTAATCTCAAGAGGGAAGGTCATATTCTTAATTTGACTTTGTTGTGAGATGAAGTTTTAATGGTCCCTTTGGTTCAAAGACACTTTTATTCTTAAATTCTCAAATCTTAAAATTGGTTGTAGAGGCAGTTGACTTTTTCACCATTGACCAAATTTCTAGAAACCGTCCAATTCTCTCCTATGTACATCTTTTTCTTTTCTGCCATGCCAAACTCAGCCAAGGTCACCAGCACACACTAATCCATTCTTTTTTTCCAACCAGTTTCTCCAGAAAGGCCACTTCAGTGGGCACATGGTTTGTCTTCCACGTTACTATAAAATTTCCCCAAATGTTTTTCCTACAGTATAACATCAGTTTCCATCCCTCTGACATCTGATATTAGATAATATAGATTAATATATATATATATATTCCATATATATAATGCCATATATTTTAGGTTTGTGTTACAGTAGCACCCTGCAACAAGGTATTGATTTCTATCTTAGGATAATTGACACCTCTGTTGATTTTCAATAAGAATCCTGACATGAAAATCTCAATGACTTAAAGCATTGAAAGTACATTATTGTTCTCATCACATTCCAGTGTGGTCTTCAGGGAGAGCTAGTCCACATAGCCATTTAGAGAACCAGAATGCAGGTTGCATCTCCACCTTCAACATGTGGCTCACAAGGTCATTTTAAGCACCAGCATCCAGAAAACTGATGGGAGGAGAGACTCTATTATTTCTGCCTTAATTCCCCTGGCCAGAACTTACTTGTGTGATCTCAATTATAATTGCAAGGCAGGTAAGAAGTATAATCTATCTCTGAGAGTATATGAGCAAGAGAAAACAGAAATAGGCTTGGTTAACAGAGAATTGATTTTGTCACAATCTCATTGAGCTTCTGTCACCTCATTAATAAAATGGAACCATTGATAACTTACCTCATAGGGTATTGGGTGTGACTTCTATAATTTATATAAGCAACATTTGAGTTCCTGGTACATTTTCTCATATTTGAAAGATGGGAGTAATCCAACCTGCCCCCCTGCCTTCTATTTGTCTTCCTTCTTCCCACCCCCACCTTTCTTTATGAAAGTAACTTCAACCATGCCCTTCAAATTAACGGAGGTAGAACTAGTTCTATTACTGTTATCATATGATCAGTGGCATGAAAATATGTCCCACTTCCCACAGTAATGGAAATAAAAGCAAAAATAAACAAATGAGACCTAATTAAACTTAAAAGCTTTTGTGCAATGAAGGAAACTATAAGCAAGGTGAATGGGAGAAAATAACAGCAAATTAAGCAACTGGCAAAGAATTAATCTCAAAAATATACAAGCAGCTCATGCAGCTCAATTCCCAAAAAATAAATGACCCAATCAAAAAATGGGCCAAAGAACTAAACAGACATTCCTCCAAGGAAGACACAGAGATGGTTAACAACACGAAAAGATGCTCAACATCACTCATTTATCAGAGAAACGCAAATCAAAACCACAATGAGGTACCATCTCACGCTGGTCAGAATGACTGCTATCAAAAAGTCTACAAACAATAAATTCTGGAGAGGGTGTGGAGAAAAGGGAACCCTCTTATATTGTTGGTGGGAATGGAAACTAGTACAGGCACTATGGAGAACAGTGTGGAGATTCCTTAAAAAACTGGAAATAGAACTGTCATACAACCAGCAATCCCGTTGTTGGGCATACATACCGAGGAAACCAGAATTGAAAGAGACACGTGCACCCCAATGTTCATCACAGCACTGTTTACAATAGCTAGGACATGGAAGCAACCTAGATGTCCCTTGGCAGACGAATGGATAAGAAAGCTGTGGTACCTATGCACAATGGAATATTACTCAGTTATTAAAAAGAATGCATTCAAATTAGTTCTAATGAGGTGGATGAAACTAGAGCCTATTACATAGAGTGAAGTAAGTCAGAAAGAAAAACACTAATAAAGTATATATATACGGAATTTAGAAAGATGGTAGCGACAACCCTATATGCAAGACAGCAAAAAAGACACAGATGTAAAGAACAGACTTTTGGACTCTGTGGGAGAAGGTGAGAGTGGGATGATTTGAGAGAATAGCATTGAAACATGTATATTACCATATGTGAAATAGATGACCAGTCCAAGTTCAATGCAGGGCACTCAAAGCCAGTGCACTGGGATAACCCAGAGGGATGGGATGGGGAGGGTGCTTCAGGATGGGGGGACACATGTACACCCACGGCTGATTCATGTCAATGTGTGGCAAAAACCACCACAATATTATAAAGTAATTAGCCTCCAATTAAAATAATTAATTAAAAAAATAGAAAGCAGCTAATTGTAACTCAAATATTCAGATTTGGTTTTGCTGCTCTCTTGGTGTCTGTCTCTCTTCCTTGAGCTACACTTAATCCAAAAATCTTGTTAACTTCTATCAAATAGCTAGGCTTCACATGCTTACTTTAGCCTTTTGACATATAGACACTAGAGATGGTCTTGTTCTTAGATTTTTGTCCTCATCAAAAATGATTAGATTCCTGGAACACAAACTGTGTATAATTGAATTCACCAAGACGTTTATTAATTTATAAGCCAAACACCAAAGATAATGATCCTATCTAGATCATCCCTCCAAGTGAGTCAGGCAGCTCATGGTGATAGGCTGCAAGAAATAACTGTCTTTTCCCAGGATAGGTACCAACATGCCAAGCTCCTAAATCCAATACATCATGGTAATGCTTTTAAAAATACTGAATCCTGCATAATGAAGACACAGAGACACTGATAAGTCTCAGCAATGCTTTACCCTAATTGTCACACAGCTGAAAGCCTTGGATCCCCCAACAGTTGGAAGCTGCTGCCATGGAAACCTTAATGTTCCATCATCTCAGAGATTAAAAATTGAGACTATTAATGGCCCTGACAATAGTTTGCATGTTTCATTAGTTTAAAAAAAAGCCATCATTCTAGGGTTCAAGGGAATTGGGTTTTTGAATGATGTTTTTTATTCTCTATTAAAATAGTCCAAGCATAATTTGGTTGGTATAATGCAAGAAAAAAAACAACTGAAGAGAAATTAGGACATTTCGGCAGATCAATTCTTCCTTTTCCCCTTGACCTTTCCCTGCTGACTGTTTGCTTAAATGAGCACGGTTGGGGATTGAAGGATGTACAGGAAATGAGGGAGAAGCCAGCTTCAGCCTCCTTTCTATTCCAGTGTAGATTCTTTATGACTCCCAGGCTCCTCTGTTTATGAAGCAGCATAATTAGTGTAGTGTTTGGAAAACTGAGGGCACAACCTATTTACTGAGTCATAAAATAAATTCACTGAGTCTCAACCAGCATTTATTAAAAGCAGACTGAAATAAAATAAAAGGGAAAATACTGAGAGGTGTGCCCCATTGTTGGGGGTAGATACTATTTTTAAAAACTCCTTCTATTGGCTTACAATGTAAAGTTACTTCCTAGCACTTGTTCAGGTTCAGCCTGGTAGAATAGGAAGACTTTTAGCTCATCTCCTCCCATTGGCAAACACAATATCTACAGAAAAGCTATCTCTAAGAACAACCTGAAGACAAGCGGAACAGATTTTCCACAACTACAGAAATAAAGAAAGGACAATATCAAGACAAGCAGGAAGGACAGAGATGTAGTCTAGTCAGAAAACACACCCCTGGTGCGGTGACCCACAAGTGGGAGGGATCACAACTACAGGGTCCCTTAGGGAGCAAGGGCTCTGAGCCCCATGTTGGGCTCCCAAGCTCCCAGGGGACCTGAAATAGGAAGATGAACCCCCATCCCATCTGACTTAGAGACCCAGCATGGAGTATGTCTGGGAAAGAGGGATGGCTGTGGGAAGCCAAAATTCTGCTCTTGAAGGGCTCATGCACAAACACACTTGCTCAGAGTCCCAGCACAGAGGCAGTGACTTGACTCAGTGTCCAGATCACATGAGAAGATTCACTGACTAATTTCAGGGTATGTGCCAGAGTGGCTGGGTCTGATGGAGCTTTCCCCAGGAATGCGAGTGCTGGCAGCCCCTATTTTTCTTTCACTCGTTTCACCTAGCTGGGCTAGCACTGGCAGGCACCTTTCTGTCACCCTCTAGCAACCTGGCTAACACCATGCCCACCACCCAGGCATTCCCCCTGAGTATCAGCCCCACCCAACCCACCTGGCCTGCTCCTCCAAAGCAGCTCTTGCTTACCCTAGCCAGCAGATGGCTCCAGCTGGCACCAGTGCCCCTCCAAAGCCACTCCCACTCCTGGTGACCAGCCCTGCACACCAACATACCCACCATAGCCACAGCTAGTCCTCTTAGCTGGGTTAGGACCAACTCTGCCAACCAGCACATCTGTAGCAATCTCCGCAGAACCACAACAAGAGGGCACGTGCAGCCCACACAAGGGACACCCCTAGAGCACCTGTCTCCAGAGACCAGAGGGGACTGCGTGACTGGCCACTCACCCCCGGGGCACCATCTTCACTAGGCCATTTGAAATACCTTCACATGAAAGGACAAGACAAGCCCCTTGATAAAGAACTCAACAGAAGGGAGACAAGCAATGTCCCAGATAAAAAGTCCAAAATACCAGCTATAAAAACACTCGCTGAACTCAGAGAAAGAACAGATGAACTCAGTGAGAATACCTACAGAAAGATAGAATATATTAAGAAGAACCAAACATTAACAGAAATGAAAAATACACTAAAGGAGCCAATAGTGGATTGGAGGATACAGTAGAACAGGTGAGCAATCTGAAAGACAGGGTAGTGGAAATCTCCTGATCAGGACAGCAAAACAAAGAATTTTAAAAAATGAGGATAGTTTAAGGGCCTGTCTAGGACAACATCAAGCCCACTAGCATTTGCACTACAAGCATTCCAGAAGAGAGACAGAAAGGGACAGAAAATCTATTTGAAGAAATAATGGTGGAAAACTTTCCTAACCTAGCAAAAGAAACAGACATCCAAGTCCAAGAAGCACAGAGAGTCCCAAACGAGATGAACCTGAAGAGAATCACACCAAACACACTATAACTAAAATAGATCCAAAGATAAAGAATCTTAAAAGCAGCAAAAGAAAAACAACTAGTTACATAAAGGGTGAAATTTACTTTGTCATGTCTGACTCTCTGCAACAGGATGGACTCTGTCCATGGAATTCTCCAGGCAAGAATACTGCAGTGGGTTGCTGTTTCCTCTCCAGGGAATCTTCCTGACCCAGGGATCGAACCCAGGTCTTCTGCGTTGCAGGAGGATTCTTTACCATCTGAGCCACCAGGGAAGCCCAGTTACATACAAGGGAACCCCCAGAAGACTATCAGCTGATTTTTCAGCAGAAACTTTACAGGTCAGAAGGGACTGGCAGGATATATTCAAAGTGCTGAGAGAAAAAAAAAAAAAAAACCTTATTACCAAGAATACTCTACCTAGCAAAGTTATCATTCAGAGCTGAGTGAGAGAGAAAGAGTTTCCAGGACAAACAAAAGCTAAAGGAGTTCATCACTACTAAACTGTCTTACAAGAAATGATAAAGGGATTTCTTTAAACAGGAAAAAAATAAAACATAACTAGAAACAAGAATATTATGAGGGGAAAAAAATCTCACTGGTAAAGGCAAACATATAGTAAAGGTAGTGAATAAACCAAAATGCTAGTATGAAGATTAAAAGACAAAATTAGTAAAATCATCTGTATCTAAAATAGTTACGTGATACAAAAAAGATATAGAATATAATGTCAAAAACATAAAGTGTGGGAGGATAGTAAAAACATAACGATTTTAAGATATACTTGAACTTAAGCACCATCAACTTAAATTGACATATATATATATATACACACACACACACACACACAGATATATATATATATATCACAAAAAATAGAAGAAACATAATGAAAGAAAGTCGTCAAACCACAGTGGAAAAGAAAAAAGAGAAGAAGAAAGAAACAGAGAATAACTCTAAAATCAGCCAGAGGGCTTCCCTGGTGGTCCGGTGGTTAAGAATCCACTTTGTAAGGCAGGGGACATGGCTTTGATTCCTGGTCCAGGGAGATCCCACATGCCTTGGGGCAACGAAGCCCTTGAACCACAGCTGCTGAGCCCGGGCTCCAGAGCCCATGCTCAGCAGCTGCCGAGCCTGCCTGCCACAACTGCTGAAGCCCGAGCGCCCTAGAGCCCGTGCTCCACACGAGAAAAGCCACTGCAGTGAGAAGCCTGCGCACCACAACCAAGGGTAGCCCCTGCTTGCCACAACTAGAGAAAGCCCCTGCACAGCAACGAAGACCAGCACAGGCGAAAATAACCATAACCAGCTACATAAACGCATGATTCTTTAAAGTCAAGGAGAGGCATAATGAGAAAAGGCATATAGATCGGAAAGAAGTAAAATGATTAAAAAAAAAAAGGGAACGATAATAAAATGGCAATAAATTACTATCAGTACCTATTAATAATTACTTTAACATGTAGTGTGTGTATATACACACACACAACTAGGCCATAAAAAAGAATGAAATCTTGCCATTTGCAAAGACATGGGTGGACCTTGAGACTATCATACTGAGTGAAATAAGTCAGACAGAGAGAAAGACCATATGATCACACTTGCATGCGGAATCTGAAAAAAAAAAGAAAGGAGCGGACAGAACAGAAACAGAGTCATAGATACCAAGAACGAACTGGTGATTGCCAGATGGGAGAGGGGTGCTGGACTGAGTGCGATAGGTGAAGGAGATTAAGAAGTACCGACTTCCAGTTATGAAGCAGACAAGTCAGGGGGATGTAATGTACAGCACAGGGAATCGAGTCAATAATAGTGCAATATCTTTGTGTAGTGACAGATGGTAACTAGACTTATCGTGGTGATCATTCTGTAATGTATATAAATATCGAATCGCTATGTTGCGTACCTGAAACAAATATGTCAACTCCACTTCAAAAAAGAGAAAATGATAATGAAGTTACTTCCTATGGTGAAACATAACCCTAAATGTTTGAAAAACATGGTTACAGTGCATGTTTTTTTAAACTTTAGTTTTGGCTGTGCTGGGTCTTTATTACTACGCGCAGACGTTCTTTAGTTGGCGAGACTAGCGGCTACTTGCTGGTCGCGGTGTGTGGGCTTATCACCATGACGTTTTCTCTTATTGTGGAGCACAGCTAAAGGGGCACAGGTTCAGTGGCTGCGGCTCGCAGACTCTAGAGTGGGGGCTCAGTAGCTGTGGTGCACGGGCTTAGTTGCCCTGGGTAATGTGGGATCTTCCCAGACCAGGGATCGAGCCTGTGTCCCCTATGTTGGCGGGCAGATTCTTTAGCCCTGGACCATTTGGGAAGCCCTATAGTGCATGATTAAGAACTCAGGCTACTACATTCCAGCTGTAGCAGTCAGTCACTTAACCTCCCTATGGATCTGTGTGCTTATCTGTAACACAGGAATGATAACAGTAGGACCATAAGATTGTTGTTAAGAGGAAATAATTAAACCATATAAAGCACTCAGAATATTCCTGGCACATGTGAAGTGACCCAATGAATCAGCTTTTGAAAATGCATCATCAATTACCTGGAAGAGTTACTTGCAGTGATCTTTAGATTACTGGCCATGTCTATCTTTTCATATTTATGTTTGTAAAATATGGCCAAATCTTGGCAGTTTAGAAAAGCATCATTACAAATCATCCTGTTAGACCACATGATACAGCACATACCTTATATACCTCTTCAGACCATTATGCAAGTTTTATTCCTGTCTCTTGAAACCAGAATCATAATGGCATTCTATGGCATCATGAAGTCCTCAGAGAAATATTTTTATAGACAAATGCAAATGGTAGGGCTCTTTATTTTTTCCCTAAGAAATAACGAAGTTTTTAGTGCAATTTCTTCTTAAAGGCTGCATCCTATCTGAATGGACCACTGGGGTACCATTTAGTAAATCAAAACAGTAATCCACCCAGTGGTGTCTGAAAGGTTAATGCAGGCTCTGGAAATGACTGACCTGCTCGAGGCCAGTCCTGAGAGAATAGAGTTCCAAGTCAGATATGGGGCATTGCCCTGGGAAAACCAGTCAGAGGAGAGCAATGTGAGGTCACAGATACAGATATGCAGGGTCCACTGGTTTATGGCACTCTGGGGATCTGAATCTAGGGGTTGCCTTATTTCTTTAAAGTAAAATGTTAAAATGCTTCACAGTATAATATTTCAACTGACTAAAACTTTGCTCATCGGAACTCACTGGGGTCAGAGATGTTCTGAAGACTAAAATGTGATTGTTCCATGTGTTTAAAATTCTTTACCTTCACCCAATCCCCAGAACAGGGGAGAACTGACTCAAAAGCACAATTGCCTTGTAACTTCCATAGGTGTTGCAGTTAATCCAGGGAACTGAGGGCCAGAGAATTTGAAAGAAGGAGGGGCTTCCCTGGTGGCTCAGAGGATAAAGCATCTGCCTGCAATGCAGGAGACCCGGGTTCAATCCCTGGGTTGGGAGGATCCCCTGGAGAAGGAAATGGCAACCCACTCCAGTATTCTTGCCTGGAGAATCCCATGGACAGAGGAGCCTGGCCGGCTACAGTCCACGGGGTCACAAAGAGTAGGACACGACTGAGCGACTTCATTTTAGGCAACTTCTATACTGAGCTTTCCAGGTGGTGCTAGCGGTAAAGAACCCACCTGCCAATTCAGGAGACATAAGAGATGCAGGTTCAATCCCCGGGTTGGGAAGATCCCCTGGAAGAGGGCATGACAACCCAGTCTAGGATTCTTGCCTGAAGAATCCCATGGGCAGAGGAGCCTTGCAGGCTATAGTCCATAGGGTTGCAAAGAGTCATACATGACTGAAGTGACTTAGCATGCAGGCATGTATACTGAGCACCTGTTAGGTACCAGGTACCGTGCTGAATGCTTCATACACATGAATGGATTGAATTCCAATCATAGCTCTGTAATGTGGACATTATTACTCTTATTTTCCCAGATCAGGAAATTAGTGACTAATTTACCAAAGGTTCTAAAGCTGGTCACTATTCTAACACTTTCACTGTGAGGACTGATAACAGAGACCTTCAATTCACTGACTGTTGCCTTTTCCCTGTCCAGCACCCACCTACCTGTATCCTCACTTCTCTCCGAAGATTCTAGGCTACCTTTAAAAAAAAAAAATGACTCTTACAAATATTCCTGCTTTCCCTCCAACATATTCACCTGAGGAAATTCCAGCTTTGGTTAAACCCAACTTCCTGCCTGCTTTAAGGCTGTGTTTGAGCAGCTGTCCATCATCCCTTACATCCAGTTCTTATGTATCATCTCTATTGACCCTATCCAGGATACAAGCAGCGTTTGTCCCCTTCTCTGCTGTCACTGCCTCATGATCCTAAGCCTCCAGCATCTCTGCAGTGACTGTCATCTCCTTGCTTCCCCTCTTGTTCCCTACGTTATTCCCTGAACAGCAACCAGAATAATCTTTTAAACTCTTATTCTGGTCATGTCCTCCCTGTACTTCGAGCCCTCCAGTATTGAATAAACCATGGATTACTGAATAAAACCCAAGGCGCCTGCATGGTTTTTGATCTGAGGTCAGGTCGCACCCTGTGTTGTTCACTCTGCCCTAGTTCCACTGGCCTTCTGTTGTTCCCTGGACACTCAGAGCTTCAACCTGTCTCAGGACCTTTGCAATTCTTTCCTCTTCCTGACAGCTCTTTCCTCAGATCATTCCACACTGGCTCCCTCTTGTCGCTTAAGTCTCATCTCAGGTCTCAGCTCCTCTGAGAAGCCTGCCCTAGAGACTCAGTTTCAGGGGCTTTTCACATGAGAAAGAAGTGAGAGCTGGTGGCTGAGTTGAGGCCAGCTCCTTTTGCCATGGTCTTCCCATCCCCTGGTGCTAGCTCTGAGCCTTTTTTTTTTTTTTTCCTGAAATGTAGTTAATTCGGACCAGATCTTTCAAGTCATCAGTTTGATCAGGAATTATAAAATTCCAGTAGCCCAAGGGCAGAATTTCCTCCTGCAACCTCTCTGCTGTGTCTGGTGCTGCTGATGATTCCCCAGAGGAAGATCAGCGCTCAGCCGGCTCCCACTCCAAAGACAGGCAGGCAGCTCTGTGGGCCAGCTGTACAAACACATATAAATACTGTCCCTGGTGCTGTGTGCAGGGAAACTTCATGCCCCACTGATAAGTCTGCATTGTTTATATTCACAAAGTCAACTGTTGAGTCATAATGTCCAGTTGCGCGCTTGATGTGTGTGTATACACAATTGAAGGTGAAGTCTACCTTTTACTGAAAGTCTGTTCTGTGCTGAGTGATTTTATATATATTATCCCTAAGGTTCAGAGAAATGGAAAGACATATTTATGTTCCCATCTGAGTGATGCCAGAGCCTGTGTCCTTTCTGGAACATCATGTTGCCTTTAAAATAATATATGAAATACTTGGAATGCACACTCACTAAAAATAATCTTTGTTTGCATAAGTTATTAATAATACACTGTAATATAAAAAGATGTGTTGTATGACAGTTTCTGTCAATGTACATTTTGCATATGGAAAGTATGTAAGGATATACAATAAAATGTTTAAAGAGGTATAAATAAATACATATATAAATATGTATTTGATGATCTGCTCGTTAGGTATAGTTTGTAAGTAAAACTTTCCACCCCTGTTCTATTACTTTTCTTCTTCAGCATTCCTGACGTAAACCACCCCCTGGGTTTCTTCAATTAATATGTAAACCTCACATACTGTGGCCCACTCTAAAGTATTGGGTGGTTGAGAAGAGAGGTAGCAGGTTTTATTTTTTTTAGGGAAATAAGAGTGGAGAGGTCATGTATGGATTTGAGAGTTGGACTGTGAAGAAGGCTGAGCACCGAAGAATTGATGCTTTTGAACTGTGGTGTTGGAGAAGACTCTTGAGAGTCCCTTGGACTGCAAGGAGATCCAACCAGTCCATTCTGAAGGAGATTAGCCCTGGGATTTCTTTGGGAGGAATGATGCTAAAGCTGAAACTCCAGTTCTTTGGCCACCTCATGTGAAGAGTTGACTCATTGGAAAAGACTCTGATGCTGGGAGGGATTGGGGGCAGGAGGAGAAGGGGATGACAGAGGATGAGATGGCTGGATGGCATCACTGACTCAATGGATGTGAGTTTGAGTGAACTCCGGGAGTTGGGGATGGACAGGGAGGCCTGGCGTGCTGCGATTCATGGAGTCGCAAAGAGTCGGACACGACTGAGTGACTGATCTGATCTGATCTGAAGAGTGGAGATTTCATAAGGGCTGCACCATAATGTCCCTCAAATAAATTTGTGTCCCCACCACAGCAATGGCCACCTGCCTCTACTTAGGTGCTTACTAACTCCTTTTCAGCTAATGTTCCTGTATCCTTGTCTATATCCTATTACATCCAATGGCACCTGAACCATTGGATAGTATTCCTCATGGGAAAGTAACTAGCCCTATTAAGGGTTTGTTTTTTGTTTTATGAACGTTGAAAGTTGGTTTTTTTTGCAGTGATAAGAAAAATATAAATGTTGGTGGAACATAGTGTTGTAGAACAAATGATATTCGTACTAAATTAAGACATTTATTGACTAGGAATGTTCTTGGAGGTGGTTCAGTGTACACAATTAATAACCACGTTGTTCTATCAACTGAATGACAAGCTGTAGTTGTAAAAAATGAAATCATGTTATACGTGCTCAAACGAAACTACAAAAATTGCGTGACAAAGCTGATTTTGAATACAGGATACTGCTTCAGCATGATGATATAGACTTTCCCCTTTGGCTGCCTATCGCTAATCAGATTTGGGGAATCTCTGAACTTTAAAAAAAAAAAATTATTGCAGTCTAGTTGCTTGACAATGTTGTGTTAGTTTCTGCTGTACAGCAAAGTGAATCAGCCATAGCCACACATATATCCCCTCTTTTTGGATTTGCTTCTCATTTAGGTCACCACAGAGCACTGAGGTCCCTGTGCTATTACAGTAGGCTCTCACTAGTTGTGTATTTTATGTATAGTATCAATAGTGCGTGTATGTCAATCCCACTCTCCCCATTCATCCCACCCCTCCCTTCCCCACTTGGTAACTGTAAGTTTGTCCTCTATATTTATGACTCTATTTCTGCTTTCCTATTAAGGATTAATGCTGTCTCTTAGTTTCACTAACTCAGATCTAAAAGTAGCCGCTTCAGATCTAATATCAGTTAACAATGTTGATGTGTCTTGTAGCTGTTAGACATACTAATAAATGTTCTCCTTACGTTATTTCTCAGTGCCTTTTGAGTACAAAAAATTATTTAGAGCTGGCTAGGAAAAGTCCATGACTTTCTGTTTTTCTTTCCTAACTGCACTGCCTTGCCACCTGGTCATGCTTTCCAAAGGCTGCTTTCTGTATCTTTTGGGTGATAATCATTACCCATTATCATCTTCTTGGCATGGCTTTTGTTCGCTGGGGAAGCTATTCAGAAGCTTCCACACCCTCCTTGTTGACCCAGATAAGTAAGAGAATACCCACATCTCTTCAGGGCTCAAGACCAAAACAGAGATCATGTGGCATTGATTAGTAGGACAGATAGAATGGCATTTTAAAATTCAATTCCAAATGTTAGACTCTTTTCACTTTAAAATATATTTTAAACCCTCTTTTAAAAAAATGGTCTACAGAAACTTCTAGTAGACTCCATGGTAGTGTTTGTGCCAGGATAAACATGAAGCTTAACTCTTAAAAAAATCAACTATCAAAGCAACCAAAGATGGTCAGGAAAAGGAACGTTTCCATTTTTATCTTCCAACTTGAATTAAATTATCCTGATGACTCTCCAGTTCTAATTTAATAATAGAGTTGAGTGTGTTTTGTTTTCTGTGTTTTTTACCTATGGTCTCAGTTCCATACCTGCCCGTCTCTGCCCTGCTCTGTACTGCTGGGACTGGCTGTCTGCAAACTACATTTCCCAGGCTCCCTTGCTACATGGCTTCCCTAAAGGTTCTGCCAATGGGAGGCACTGGTGGGAGATCAGAAGGGAGCAAGAGAGAGACTTCTACCTTTGGCACCAACCTCATGGCTGGGAGTGCCAACTGTTGGTAGTGGTGGTTTTAATATTGGCAGCATTTCCATACAAACTGTACAATTTTTTGCTCTAATTCTGTGGAAGATGCCATTGGTTATTTGATAAGAATTGCACTGAATCTGTAGACTGTTTTGAGTAGTACAGTTATGTTTACAATATTGATTCTTCCAGTCCAAGAACATGGTATATCTCTCCATCTGTTTGTGTCATCTTTGATTTCTTTCATCAGTATCGTATAGTTTTCTGAGTACAGGTCGTTTGCCTCTTTAGATAGGTTTACTCCTAGATATTTTATTCTTTTTGTTGCAATGGTAAATGGGATTGTATCCTTAATTTCTCTTTCTGATGTTTTGTTGTTAGTCTGTAGGAATGCAAGAGGTGGTGGCATCAAGGCAGCAGGTGCAAGCTGGTGGGTGCCAGGAGCTTTGTGGTCTCCAGATAGCCCTCTTCTTCCTTTTCCCTCCTCTGATCCTGCCCATACCTTTGCAGTCAATTCCTTCTACTTGAAATATCTTATGTAGTTTTTGTTTTCCTGATGAGATTCTGACAAATATATTTATGAACAAACGTCTTCAACCTTGAAGTATCATTACACTGATTCTGAATTTTAAAGATTTAAAGGTCTTTTGTTTCTAATCATCATCTAATGGGACTTCCATTTAAACATTTGTAGTAGGAAATAATAACAAAAAATAGTAAATGATAACAAAAATGGCTAACCTTTACTTATCATTTACTGTGTGATAAATGCTATTCTCAGCTCTTCACAGGACTTCCCTGTAGCTCAAACAGTAAAGAATCTGCCTGCAATGCAGGAGACCAAGGTTTGATCCCTGGGTTAGGAAGATCCTCTGGAGAAGGATATGGCAACCCATTCCAGCATTCTTGCCTGGAGATTTCTGTGGACAGAGAAGCCTTGGCAGGCTACAGTCTGTGCGGTCGCAAAGAGTCAGACACAACTGAGCGACCAGCACACAAATGCTGTTCTCAGCCCTTCACATCTTATTTAGTCTGCACAATAACTCCATGAGATACTTAGGACTATTTTTATCCCCTTTGCCACTGAGGAAAATGAGGCACAGAGAAGTCAAGTGGATTGTCAGTGTTCACCACCACCCCCTAAGGAGGCCCGGGTTTGATCCAGGGCCTCTTGAATCTGTAAGCTGAACTCTTGCATTTTACATGCTCAGTCATGTCCAACTCTTTGCAACCCCATGGAGCCCGCCAGGCTCCTCTGTCCATGGGATTTCCCAGGCAAGCATACTGGAGCAGGTTGCCATTTCCTACTCGAACTTGCATCTCCTGCATTTGTAAGTGGATTCGTTACCACTGAGCCACTGGGAAGCCCCAGTCTGAGATCTTATTCATTATGGAATATTGCTGCCAGCAGCTCTATATTCTACCCAAATGTACTGAACTGAGTATTGTAAAGCAGGAAGTCTTTGCCAACCGCAGTCTTTTATGAGAGGTTTCGCAGATGTGCTCCCTGAAGTCACTTTAGGAGTTGGGTAGTTCTAGAAGTAATGCGATGTCAACTCTAGTCACTTACAGATTGTAAGCTCCTTGAGGCCAGAAACAACTTCCTGCTTTGTTCATCCTGTATCCCCAGTACCTAGAATCCTTTCTTCTGCATTTGAAGCTCTATTAACATGTGTATATGATAAATTGTATACATAAGTTGTACATACAATTTACAGTAAATCAGTAAATATAAGCTTGCATGGACTTGGAGAGGGTTAATGTTCCACAGCCAGATAACTACTTCCACTTGGAAAGAGATTCAGGCAACAGATAGACAAAGAAAGTTTTGAGGGATTTAAAAAAAATTTTTTTCCCAGCCAAAATACATCAGAACCTATGCTCAGGGGAGTACATTTTCATAAAGGCAAAGATATGGCCTGAGAACAGTAGGGAAGAGAGGTGGGCCATTATGTCATGATTAAGGACCATACTTAATGATTTCTCATAAATGCAATATAGAGGTGTATAGACAAATTTAAGGAGAGGAAATAATACTAAAATATCATAGAAATATGACAGGTCCTTAGGGTAGAAGAGGCGATAAGAGCACACTTGAGCCCCATCTATTTTCTTGGAAGGAGTGTACAACGTCAAGAGCAAGCAGGTATAATGAAGGCTTGAGCCTTTGCATCTTAGGTTCAACAATATCATGAAAGAAGAAGTAAATTACCTTTGGGGAGTGAGCTGCTGACATTACCTTGGGGGAGAGAGCAGTGGATGGAATAGACACAAGGCACTGAACATGACGTCCTGCTGAGACGGCCATCCAAGCTCAAGGATCAGGCTCCGTTCTGAGAACTTTGCTAACAAAGGGATGTGTGTAGGTCCTGAGTAAGGCAAGTTTGTGCAGTAGACTTCTGTGGGGGAAAAAAAAAGTAGAGGGAATGTTTAAGATTACATGAAGAACATGAATCCATCAAGATTGCAATTTGGCTTCATCAAATTGGAAGAAGCAGCATATCAAAGTTGGGTCAGTGGATCAGTCTACCCCAGATATAGGCAAAAGGGGTGCATCGTGTATAGGGAGGATAAAAACAACAATAAATCCAACTGAAAGTTGGACTGAAATTTACTATCACTTGTGAGCCTGCAAGTCTAAACACCCTCAGTAGAAAAACACACCTTCCTGATAAAATCTTTTGTTGGTTTAAGATCGAAACAAGTACAGCAGTTACTGTTGTGCTTAAATAATATTTACATATGTATTATTTAAATAATACATATATATTGCATGATATATATGTATTATTTAAATATATATTCATATAAAGTATATTAAAGTAATCATAATTAAAATATATGTATACTTTAATAATATATATTACTTAATATGTATATATACATATTATATATATATATTATTTAAAGTATGTTTATATGGTTGGGAAGATCCCCTGGAGAAGGAAATGGCAACCCACTCCAGTATTCTTGCCTGGATGGATAATCTCATAGACAGAGGAGCCTGGTGGGCTACAGTCCATAGGGTTGTAAAGAGTCAACCTGATTGAACACGCATGCATGTATATACATAACGTATACACACAGACGCACACACACTTTGAATTAGCTCCTTAGGGGCAGCGGCGGAGAGTGCCAGGCTGTGACGATGCAGGAAGAGCCCAGAGGAGCTACCACGCGTCCGAGGCCAAGGGTGGTGGCCAGGAGGAGCTTCCCCACGCCCCCACACTCCCACGCCCGAGGCCAGGGGCAGCAGCCGGGAAGACCAACCCCACATCCAAGGAGTGGTGGCTGCGAGCGCAGGAGGGCCTGGAGGAGCTATCCCACGTTGAAGGTCAGGAAGGGCAGCGGTGAGGAAATACCCCTCATCCAAGGTGAGGAGCAGCAGCTGTGCTTTGCTGGAGCAGCCGTGAAGAGATACCCCATGCCCAAGGTAAGAGAAACCCAAGTAAGATGGTAGGTGTTGCAAGAGGGCATCAGAGGACAGACACACTGAAACCAAACTCACAGAAAACTAGTCAATCTAATCACACTAGGACCACAGCCTTGTCTAACTCAATGAAACTAAGCCATGCCCGTGGGGCAACCCAAGATGGGCGGGTCATGGTTGACAGGTCTGACAGAATGTGGTCCACTGGAGAAGGGAATGGCAAACCACTTCAGTATTCTTGCCTTGAGAACCCCATAAACAGTATTAAAAGGCAAAATGATAGGATACTGAAAGAGGAACTCCCCAGGTCAGTAGGTGCCCAATATGCTACTGGAGATCAGTGGAGAAATAACTCCAGAAAGAATGAAGGGATGGAGCCAAAGCAAAAACAGTACCCAGCTGTGGATGTGACTGGTGATAGAAGCAAGGTCCGATGCCGTAAAGACCAATATTGCATAGGAACTTGGAATGTCAGGTCCACAAATCAAGGCAAATTGGAAATGGTCAAACAAGAGATGGCAAGAGTGAATGTAGACATTCTAGGAATCAGCGAACTCAAAGGGACTGGAATGGGTGAATTTAACTCAGATGACCATTATATCTACTACTGTGGGCAGGAATCCCTCAGAAGAAATGGAGTATCCATCATGGTCAACAAAAGAGTCTGAAATGCAGTACTTGGATGCAATGTCAAAAATGACAGAATGATCTCTGTTCGTTTCCAAGGCAAACCATTCAATATCACAGTAATCTAAGTCTATGCCCCAACCAGTAACACTGAAGAAGATGAAGTGGAACAGTTCTGTGAAGACCTACAAGACCTTTTAGAACTAACACCCAAAAAAGATGTCCTTTTCATTATAGGGGACTGGAATGCAAAAGTAGGAAGTCAAGAAACACCCAGAGTAACAGGCAAATTTGGCCTTGGAATATGGAATGGAGCAGGGCAAAGACTAATAGAGTTTTGCCAAGAAAATGTACTGGTCATAGCAAACACCCTCTTCCAACAACACAAGAGAAGACTCTACACATGGACATCACCAGATGGTCAACACCGAAATCAGATTGATTATATTCTTTGCAGCCAAAGATGGAGAAGTTCTATATAGTCAGCAAAAACAAGACCAGGAGCTGACTGTGGCTCAGATCATGAACTCCTTATTACCAAATTCAGATTGAAATTGAAGAAAGTAGGGAAAACTACTAGACCATTCAGATATGACCTAAATCAAATCCCTTATGATTACACAGTGGAAGTGAGAAATAGATTTAAGGGCCTAGATCTGATAGATAGAGTGCCTGATGCACTATGAAATGAGGTTCGTGACATTGTACAGGAGACAGGGATCAAGACCATTCCCATGGAAAAGAAATGCAAAAAAGCAAAATGGCTGTCTGAGGAGGCCTTACAAACAGCTGTGAAAAGAAGAGAAGTGTAAAGCAAAGGAGAAAAGGAAAGATATAAACATCTGAATGCAGAGTTCCAAAGAATAGCAAGAAGAGATAAGAAAGCCTTCTTCAGTAATCAATGCAAAGAAATAGAGGAAAACAACAGAATGGGAAAGACTAGAGATCTCTTCAAGAAAATTAGAGATACCAAGGGAACATTTCATGCAAAGATGGGCTCGATAAGGGACAGAAATGGTATGGACCTAACAGAAGCAGAAGATATTAAGAAGAGGTGGCAAGAATACACAGAAGAACTATACAAAAAAGATCTTCACGACCCAGATAATCATGATGGTGTGATCACTCACCTAGGGCCAGACATCCTGGAGTGTGAAGTCAAGTGGGCCTTAGAAAGCATCACTATGAACAAAGCTAGTGGAGGTGATGGAATTGCAGTTGAGCTATTCCAAATCCTGGAAGATGATGCTGTGAAAGTGCTGCACTCAATATGCCAGCAAATTT